>NC_134842.1:100679712-101304712 GCF_965363235.1 Mytilus galloprovincialis
GTCGTCTTTTAGACGGGGCGTATTATGGTATACCGTTGTCCGTCCGTCCGTCTGTCCGTCTGTCCGTCCGTCCGTCCGTCCGTCCGTCGTCCACACTTCGGACAATAACTCAAAAACACTTTCACCAATTTCCATGAAACTTAAGTGAATTGTTTATATCTATTGACGTAAGCTCCCTTTCGTTTTTTTTTAATTTCAGATTTTAAGTTTTGGATTTATGGGGCTTTATTCATAAAAAAGGGGGGATTTTCAACACTTCGGACAATAACTCAAAAAGGCTTTCACCAATGTCCATGAAACTTTGGTGAATTGTTTATATCTATTGATGTAAGCTCCCTTTCAATTTTTATAAATTTCAGATTTTAAGTTTTGGATTTATGGGGCTTTATTCATAAAAAAAAGGGGGGATTTTCAACACTTCGGACAATAACAAAAAAGGCTTTCACCAATGTCCATGAAACTTTGGTGAATTGTTTATATCTATTGATGTAAGCTCCCTTTCAATTTTTATAAATTTCAGATTTTAAGTTTTGGATTTATGGGGCTTTATTCATAAAAAAATGGGTGATTTTCAACACTTCGGACAATAACTCAAAAAAGCTTTCACCAATGTCCATGAAACTTTGGTGAATTGTTTATATCTATTGATGTAAGCTCCCTTTTAATTTTTATAAATTTCAGATTTTAAGTTTTGGATTTATGGGGCTTTATTCATAAAAAAAAGGGGGATTTTCAACACTTCGGACAGTAACTCAAAAAGGCTTTCACCAATGTCCATGAAACTTTGGTGAATTGTTTATATCTATTGATGTAAGCTCCCTTTCAATTTTTATAAATTTCAGATTTTACATTTCCGTGTTATGAATTTTTATGCTTAAAAAAGGGGGGATTTTCGAATTTTGGGACAATAACTAACACTTTCACAAAATTTTATGCAACTTTGATAAATTGTTTATATCTATTGACATAAGCTCCCTTTTCATTTTTATAAATTTTAGATTTTACGTTTTCTTAAGTAATGAATTTTTATACCTAAAAAAGGGGGATTTTATGAAACTTTGGTGAATATATTAATGTAACATCTCTTTTGATTTGTATATATATTTCTAGTTGATCATATAAATTCATTTAAAGCATAAAAGACAAGTTAAAAGAGCAACGGGCGTATCATGCGCTAAAGCGCAGCCCTTTATTTTAGTCTCTCTGGGTAGCTCATGTCTTTTAGCCCTGGTAGTTGTTTTGTTACCCTTCTTTGGACACCTTCTATTTTGTCTATATCTTTCTTTTTGTATGGGGACCAGACTGAGCTGGCATAGTCTAGGTGTGTTCTAACCATGGTTTTGTATAGTGGCATGAATGTCTCTATTCCCAGGTATTTAAATGTTCTTCTAAGAACTGCGAATATGGAGTTATCAAATAGTTTCCGACAATTTTAGTATTACATCTCTTTCGCAGGTAATGCCTATCTCATATTAAATATATAAAACAAGGATTCGAAATTCCTCCTATATATAATTATTTTAAAACCACAAGCCTCTGGATTTTGATCGATAGGTTTGCAATTGTCCGGAAATATCTTACGTGAATTTTCGTTTCCGATTTACATTTAGTATATTTGTTATGCTTCCGGTTAAGAAAATCTGAGAGAAAAAAAATCATAACATGACCAGAAATATATGCGCAAAATGTTGATACTTTCAGAATATTGTTAATATTTAAGTAAGATAACAGATTGGTGAACATTTAATTCGCATACCATGTCAGCTGACAAAGTAACAGACGCAAGCAAGGTCAAAGCACTGGTCAACGCCATGCACAAACAGGGCATTCGTCTTCTGGCGATGGATTTCGATCAGACATTGATATCTATTCACTCTGGTGGTCGATGGAAAGAAACAATTGAAAATCTAGTCAAAGAGGTCCGACCCTGCATGAAAGATTTGATTCCTGCTTGCCTTGAAAAGGGGATTTACGTTGCCATTGTTACCTACTCGGCACAGTCTTGGTTAATTAAAGATCTGATGAAAAATTTATATGATAGGTAAAGTTTCAGCATACAATTTACAACTATAAGTTATATGGTTTGCTAATGACCCCCTTTTGATCTGTAATGCCAGAGACCGAGTCCCCCTTTGGAATTTAAGAACACTCTATGGATTGGCAGGGGGTCAGTAGTGAACTGTATAAAGTATTTATCTCACACAGGACTTTTCAGCATTTTGCAGAAAAATAAACAATGAAATACAACAACATCATTAGATGACGTCACCATTAACAGTAGACTTGAGGTCATGAACCCCCTACATTTACATATATGATTTATAATAATAAAATAAATACATGAAATACCTTTGCCTAATTTTCAGAAAATGCCTTTATTGATCTTTGTGCTTATTTATACATGTGAGAATAGACTATGGTAACAAAAAAAATGTACATTCATAGAGTAGGCTGAAAAACAAGATAGATTCCTACTCCTTGAATATATCATGTAAGATATTGATAGGTAAATGTATTTGACCAATTTAACATTATAATTAATACCTATTGTTTTTGGAAAGGTTGCTATAGCTTGCAATAGCAATAAACTTTCTTAAGGCATCGGCCTCTAACCGGAAAAGAGACAGACTATCTTACTTTAGGAAGTGTGTCCTACTTCTAGATAATGTAGTACTGGTGTTTTAAAACTAATATTATAGAAAGATGCTTTTGAAATTTTGAGCTCTTCTATTTTAATAGCATACAGCTTGAATTAAAATGTACTGAATTTTCATAGATAAATGAAATAATTATATAATTCAACTTCATTTGAAAATGACGAACAAACACTACTTCACGGATCTGTGTCATATCCATATATGTGTGCCTCCAAACAGGAGTACTATACACTATATAATCCCAGTTTCAAAGGTTTCCTACCTTCCTCCGGTTGACGAGAAAATTAATACCTGGTATAAAATATTTCATGAATGAACATTTTTCGTCGCTTACTACGATTTTTACAAATGTTTCTGCAATAGGTAAATGCCCGAGAGTATCAGAAGTTATATCATGGTATCTCATCTCATCTCGGTCCACATTACAAACTCGGACTATAATAAACTTGGCCTTTTACATATTCGGCATGAGAATTCGTACTATAACAAAATTCGTAATTATACTAATTACTATGAAGACTCCTAAACAAAGTTTTTGCTCAGTTCTTATTATTTTTCTTCTTAGAGTCTTTTTAGTTGTATTTTGAGGGGCCAACAGAAGGTAGGAATTTACTATAGAACCATATGGGATTTTTTTTTTTAATTTTCAATAACAATAATAAATTTTATAACTTGAAAACAGTAAGTGACAGACACACATGGTTTTCAGTAATGATCACAGGACCATAAAACAAATCAAATTAATTAAATTTAGGTTAGAGTCCATGGTGTCACCCCACCCAACCCTTCATGTTTGAGAACTTAAAAACAGTCAGATCCCCACCCCTAAACCATATATATTCTTATAAGTTACAATAAAACAAATCAAATAAAATAAAAGGTGAGTCCCCTGGGGTCACTCTCAGCCCTGGTTGTTTGAGAACTTCTTAACAGTTGAGATCCCCACCCATATACCATAAATATTATTGTATGGGACAATGAAATAAATCAAATCAAATATAGAGGAACTCCAGAGGGGTCAGTCACCCCACCCCTTTCTTTTTCAAAACTTGTAAACGGTTGAGATCCCCACCCCTAAACCATGTATATTTTTGTATGTAGCAACAAAACAAATCAAAGCAAATAAAGTGGGTGTCCGTTTGGGTCAGCTGCCCCCACCCCCTCATGTTTGTGAACTTGGAAACGGTCAAGATCCCCACCCAGAAACCATATATATATTTATGTACGGGGCATCAAAACAAATCAAATAATATAAAGTGGGAGTCCCTTTGGGTTAGTGTTTGATAACTTGGAAACGGTCGAGATCCCCACCCCTAAACCATATATATTTTTTTATGGGGCAACAAAACAAATCAAATAAAATAAAGTGGGAGTCCCTTTGGGTCAGCCCCACCCCCTGTTGTTTGACGACTTGGAAATGGTCAAGATCCTTAACCCTATATATTCTTGTACTGGACACAAATCAAATGCAAAAGAAGGCGAGTCCCCAGGGGTCACTCCCACCCCCTTGATGTTTGAGAACTTGTAAACGGTTGTGATCCCCACCCACAAACCATATATATTTTTGTATGGGACAATAAAATAAATCAAATGAAATGTAGAAGAAGTCCACAGGGGTGACCCCATCCCCTTTCTTTTTGAAAACTTGTAAACGGTCGAGATTCCCACCCTATAAAACCAAATATATTCTTTTACATGTTTTATGGGGCAACAAAACAAAACAAATGAAATATAGTGGGAGTCCCTCTGTGTCATCCCAAACCCCTCATGTTTGAGAACTTGTAAACGGTTGAGATCCCCAACCCTTAACCATAAATATTCTTGTATTGGTCTATAAAACGAATAAAATGAAATATAAGGAGAGTCCTTCGGTGTAACACCACCCCATCCTGTTTTGAGAACTTGTCAACAGTCAAGATCCACCCCCTTCTTTTCGATAACTTGAAAACTGTTGAAACCCCCACACTGTGAAAGAACATATATTCTTGTACGGAATAATAAAACAAATCAGATGAAATAAAATGCTAGTCCCCTAGGGTTACTCTTACCCTTACCTCCTGCCTGTTTGGGAACTTGTAAACTGTCTAGATCCCTGCCCCTAAATCATGAATACTACTGTACATGATTTCAAGAAGATTTGAATGACATACAGGTGTTATACCTAGACGTCACTTGTGCATATCACTTTACTAGACCAGACCAATTTGTATTGGACTTTGCTTAATGTCAGGCGACCGTGGGAATGACTAATTTTGAGAGCTTTGTTTGAGAAACTTAGTAGCAGCATCCTGTTACAATTATTTCTTGATAAAGTTTTTTTTCTTTTTTAAGTAGGAAAAAAGTTAACCACGCAATCTACACATTTACACTCTATTTGAAATATTACAATCTACCATTGCAAACTTTCCACAGGTGCTTTTTTGTTATATAATAATCCAGCACTTTAAATTTAGATGATATAAAGATTGTCACGGGTATGATTTTAAAATTTTTTAATTTGTTGATTTCTATTGATACGTTTGTCAAGAGACCTATAATTATTACATTGTATTACATTGTCTTTGATCATTTTGATCAACATTATTGATGAAATATCAATTCTTAAATTCAAAGAAGATTAAGATCTGTTCCCTCATTCCCTTGCCAGTTTCAGTCATCACCTATTGAAGTCATTTTGATGTTTCCTTTGAAATTTAATAGATGTTTAATGAATTTTTCTGCAATTCTCTCTCAGTCATATTAGTAAATATTCAATTATTATTGTTATCCCTATATATAAAGGCCTGAATTGGGTTTACAGACTGGGAATAATAAACAAAGTGCAGAACAAAAGGTCAAAGAGAAAAATATTAAATTTGATGGATATTGGATATTGGATATTGGAGGGCTTAAATATAAAGAATAGAGAATAAACATGATAAAGACTTCAGGAAAAATAGTTGAAGAGAGAATTTTTTTTTTAAAAAATGAAGAAAAAGGAAATAATAAAGGACCCCAATTTATCATGAAGGCCTGAATTGGGTTTACAGACTGGGAATGGTATGCCCTTGAATTTTTACTAGATAACATTTTTGTTCGCTTTGGGAATTCCGTATATCGTCAGATTATCGGAATTCCAATGGGGACTAACTGTGCACCACTTATTGCGGACCTGTTTTTGTATTGCTATGAGTTACAATTTATGACAAAAATAAGCAAAGACCCATCGAAACAACATCTGATAAACAAATTTAATAATACTTTTAGATATTTGGATGATATTTTGGCTCTCAATAATGACGACTTCAGTATGACTATTAAAGAAATTTATCCTGCTGAACTTACTTTAAATAAAGCTAATACTAACAATGACCACTGTCCTTTCCTCGATCTTGATATCTATATCACTAACGGAAAGCTGAATACTAAAATTTATGATAAAAGAGATGATTTTTCATTTCCTATCGTTAATTATCCATATTTAGATGGTGACGTTCCCTTGTCACCATCTTACGGTGTTTATATATCTCAACTTGTACGATTCGCTCGTGTATGTAACAATGTTTTAGATTTTAACGAGAGAAATTTATGTATTACTGAAAAATTATTACACCAGGGTTTTCGATATCACAAACTAGTCAAAACATTTACTAAATTTTATCATTGGTATAAGGACATCATTCGTAAATATAGCTCAACATGCAGACTTCTTATACGTTCAGGTATTTCACATCCAATTTTTTATGGAAATATTCTTTATAAAGCACAAAGGTGTCAGTATTCACCTCAAAAACTAACAAAACCTTTGAATAGACTTATTAAGAAGGGATATACTAGTAGTTACGATACTGTTGTCAGGTCATTAAAGATTGCATATTTTGGCGTTAATATTGATTCACTTATAGGGTCTTTGCATCGGAACTAAACACATTTATTCAAAAACCAGTTGTTGGCATGACACGGGTTATGTTCTTCTCATATATGTTATGATGGTATGATACTAAACCCCTAACGGGAAGGATTGTGCCTGATGTTCATATGATGAAATCATAATCTTTCAGTCAGTTTAATTGAAGTCTGGAGCTGGCATGTCAGTTAACTGCTAGTAGTCTGTTGTTATTTATGTATTATTGTCATTTTGTTTATTTTCTTTGGTTACATCTTCTGACATCAGACTCGGACTTCTCTTGGACTGAATTTTTAATGTATTATTTTAATTTTAGTTTCTTGTGTACAATTTGGAAATTAGTATGGCGTTCATTATCACTGAACTAGTATATATTTGTTTAGGGGCCAGCTGAAGGACGCCTCCGGGTGCGGGAATTTCTCGCTACATTGAAGACCTGTTGGTGACCTTCTGCTGTTGTTTTTTTCAATGGTCGGGTTGTTGTCTCTTTGGCACATTCCCCGTTTCCATTCTCAATTTTATTATAACAATTGCAAAATAAAGGGCAAACAAATGTTTTAAATACAAAAATACTGAAAAAAAGGATATCTGAATAATGATGTTAAACAATTCTGTACATTTGAGAATTTTATATAATTTTGTTTTCATTAATTTCTCCATTACGAACAGACAGATGTTCATAATTTTAAGTTGAATCTTTTTTGAGTTTTTAATAATTTTAAATGATTAACATAAATTTAGGTTTTATACCGATAAAAAAAATCCAGTTTATGCTTAAGATTTAAAAAAAAAACATAAAAAGTACAAACTGATAAGCTATGTATAAATTAATTTTTTTCCTAAGGGAATCTTTTTTTTTAAATCTTTAAAAAGATTGAAATAATAGTATCACTAGTTACTTAGAAAATGTGTGTTAAACATGTTCAAAATCTTGCTTCTTAAATAAATGTACAATAAATTTAATTTCCAGATCAGTACATGTACAGTATATATATAAGCCTCAAATCTATGTCCTTTCCACAAATCTATGTCCTTTTTAATATTGTGTCATAGACGTTCCAAATCTATGTCCTGTATTGTCTCACATCTATGTCCTTTATTTACTCAAATCTATGGCCATTTTTGGCTCAAATCTATGTCCTTTCATTGACGTAAACATAACAAAACGTCATCAAGTAAACAATGAAAAGTTAACAATTACAGGTGTAAGTACGACCTTTAACACGGAGCATTAACTCATACCGAACAAACATTGAACAAGTGGTTTATACGACAAAAGATTTTGTGATATCATAAATTCTGACCTTTGAAGCCATTATACATGTTATATAGATCTATTAATTCATATTAACTAACATGATAAGTATACGTAATAAGCTTGTTTTTCATATGGAATATATAGGGTTATGATAAATTTCCATATTAAATCCTATTATTTAGTCCAGTAATACTTTGATATTTGCTTCTCTCGTGTTTATAATACATGTAATAAATAGTATTTTAATTGTAGTACTAGTGCATAAATGTTTTTATAGTGTGTTTAAAAATCTTGCTTAAATCTCCTTGTTGTAAAATTTGGGGACACAAAAATGAGAGTTTGGATGGGGTTCAGTGTTCTCCCCAGATACTTTATTAAGCATCCTGGTAAACAGTTGAAATTTAAATAACATCTTGTTTCTAAAAATTATATCATCACATAGATAACAAAATTTATAAGAAACCCAATTCAAATAGCATCACATTTAAGATTATAGCATCACAATACCATGATGCTAAAAGGCCCTTTAGTGAAAACACTGGGGTTTACAGAATAGAGAGTTACAGGGAAAAATTACATAAAACCAGGGGCGGATCCAGCCATTTAAAAAAGGGGGGTTCCAACTATATGTCCCCATTCAAATGCACTGAGCGGCCAAAAAAAAGGGGGGTTCCATCCCTTGACCCCCCTGGATATGCCACTGAAAACTATAAAGAATACAGAAATGAAGAGCCCCCCCCCCCCCCCCCCCCCCTTCCATAACAACAACATGATCAAGACAAATATTTCCATTTGATTTAATAAGATTATTATTTATTAGTGTTTCAAGATTGTTTATCATATTAAAATGTTTTCTCTTATTTTTTTACAGAGATGCATCGAAAGAAGTTGGAAGAAGAAATACTTAATGTCATATTATTGTATATTGGTGTTTCAAGAGTAAAGTACATGTACATGTATATTGAGGTGTTTCTTTTTCTTTTACAGAGATGCATCGAAGGTAGTAGTGAGAGGGAACACAGCCGACTTTTTGGAGAGGAATAATTATGAAATAAATGGAAAAGAGGCTCATATTACTGATGTATTAACATGTTTGTACAAAAATAGACATGAAATTATTAAGCCAAATGAGGTCATCCTGTTCGACGATGACACAGACAATACGAATGAAGCCAAAAAATTTGGACACTGGGCAGTGGAAGTGAAAGATGACATTTCTTACGACACATTCACAGAAATCTCAGCAATGTTTCAGTCTAAAAGCTCAAAGTAATTGATGTTGTTTCATACTGTTTAATGATTGTGATATGATGTGATATTGTCAAAGCATATAAAGGGAGCTACCATTTGATTTTTATGGGGGGGCTAGGATGAAAAATTTTGTCCTGCATTTTTTTTAGCTGTAATCTCTGTCCTGCCTTTTTATTTTTCACTCTGTTCGGTCCTGCCTTTTTTTTTTTTTAGTTTATCCTGACTTTTTTTTACCTAAATTGTCGTCCTGACTTTTTTTTTTTGCAAGTGTCTCATCCTGCCTTTTTTTTTAATCAAAATTCCTGTCCTGCCTATTTTTTTCAAATTTCATCCTAGCCCCCCCATAAAAATCAAATGGTAGCTCCCTAAACAAACCCAGTGACATATTTTTTCCATTTTTGATTGTTAATCTGTAGATGCTATGTGGACACTTTGCTTATAAATATGGATTTGACACCATGTACTGTAAATTATAGTTTTTGAAGGTGTACACAATTGGTCCCAGCTCAAGGATTTCAAAATTCCCAAAAAGAAGAATGAGTGCCGTCAGTTCTTTGTTAAATTTAAGCGAGGGAATATGATCTGTATTTTTATTAGATCTTATGTTTTTCATCATTTTACATTTAAAGCAAGTTCAATATTGTTATACCAGAAATCTTTCATTTTATGTACAAGTATTAATATTTTTTTATGGAAAAATAGGGTATTCACATTTTTCCTATAAAACATATTATACATACTGAGGCTTTGTTTTTCCACAAGAAACATGAGAAAATATTTGATGAAATGATTTGAAATAATCAACATGATCAAAGGCAACAAGCCTTGATTTTCCTATGGAGCAGTCTAAATATTTTTCCTAGTGCTCTTATATGTTTTGAAAGTGTTATAACTCTTAAGTAAAGTGTCATGATTTGCCAATTTTTTGTTTGTCATTTAATTTGCTTTTTTAAAGTCATGTGACATGTGTGATGAAATAGCGAAAAACGTTGCAAATTCAATCTGATGCTAGTTCAGATTTCACTATATAGAGTGCCATATTTTACAAGTTTTCAAGAATAAAGTATTATTAATTTACATGCACAGTGCTATAAATGAGTATAATTGATTGATCAAAGATACATGTACATGGTAAAAATTCTGTCATTATTTTATTTGCATTCATGTTTTTTCCCCCATTTATTCAACACTATACAGATCCGGGAATAAACAGAATACATATGTCAAATTAATATTTGTTTTTTGTTGTTTTTTGTTTATAATTATACTTTGTTCATCAAATTTGGATGAAATTTATTTTCTGTAGAATAATTGTACTTGTCCCAACGGACAAGCTTGATACAGCTTTTACTTGTCTGACCTTTTTTCCTTCTGGTACCGGACAATCGGACAAGCATTATTGTCGAGGCCTGATCCCAAAATATTATGTAACACATTGAATGTTTATGTGTTGTATATGTAAAATTGTTTTTTTTAAACATTAGAAGGTCTAAAAAATTTTGATCTTACAGCATTAATAGTGAGTTAATGAAAAAATGAAGAATTTTATAAACTTTAAAATTGTTTAACTTGGAAATTCATGGCATTATAAGTTATTTTTATATCAAAACATTGAAAATGAAAGTGCAAGGTAAACCAGCTTTAACGAAAAGAAAATGTTCAGAAACCAGTTATCAATAAAATAATTCTGAACTGTTCTTTAAAAAAATATACATATGAGTATTTCAGAGTTCATGTTTGCACACCCTTCCATGGGATTTGAGATACCCCCTTTTTAGCGGGATTCATGTTGCTCAGACTTTACTTTTTATACCCCCGCTTTAAAAAAGGGGGGGTATACTGTTTTACCTCTGTCTGTCAGTCCGTCCGTCCGTCAGTCCGTCCATCAGTCCGTCCGTCCGTCCGTCCATCAGTCCGTCAGTCAGTCCGTCCCATGAAACTTTCGTCACATTTTTCTCAGGAACTACACATCCACCCTTTCTGTAATTTGGTATCAACATTTATATATGTTAGCCATACCGTGTGATGCGTTTTCAGATTCATCACTTGACAACTTCCTGTTTACCAAACACTTGTATGATTTTACACATGATAGCCAAGTTGAAAATTTTCGTCACATTTTTCTCAGCAACTACAATACAAGGATTTCTGAAATTTGGTTTCAGTATTTATATAAGTCAGCTATACCGTGTGATGCGTTTTCAGATTCATCACTCGACAACTTCCTGTTTACC
This sequence comes from Mytilus galloprovincialis, assembly GCF_965363235.1. Taxonomy (NCBI): domain Eukaryota; kingdom Metazoa; phylum Mollusca; class Bivalvia; order Mytilida; family Mytilidae; genus Mytilus; species Mytilus galloprovincialis. The sequence goes on from NC_134842.1 coordinate 100,690,999, forward strand.
GAACACTTGTATGATTTTACACATGATAGCCAAGTTGAAAATTTTCGTCACATTTTTCTCAGGAACTACAATACAAGGATTTCTGAAATTTGGTTTCAGGATTTATATAAGTCAGCTATACCGTGTGATGCGTTTTCAGATTCATCACTTGACAACTTCCTGTTTACCGAACACTTGCATATTTTTACACTATTAATATTATCCACTTGCGGCGGGGGTATCATCAGTGAGCAGTAGCTCGCAGTTTCACTTGTTTATGTTGTGTTTTTTTTATATTCACATGCAGGTCTGTTGGTTGTTTTTTTCATATTTAGTCATGGCATTGTCACTTCTTTTTCAACTTGGGAGTTTGAATATCACAATAGTATTATTCACCTCTATCTTGTCCAACCTAAAGACATTACCAAATCTATAGATCTATAAAATATTGGTACTACATGTACATGTACTTGGATATATAGATCAGGATATATATAGAAGACATATCATAGGGCATTTTACAGTATTAATTAACACAGTTTGTTTAAGGGCATATCATACAGTTTTGATTCCATATTGAAAATTTGCTGATTATTTGCCTATAGTTTATTTTTTCCCTGATTAAATCAAATATGTAATAAAAAATATACCTTCATGTACTACTTATTGAGTAAGATTCGGTCCAAATTTTATATATTTGCTCAAAATTCGGATTTGTGAACATATTTTTCAATGTTTTTCCTTCGACAAAAATACATAACTTTTTGTCGAGCCTTTGACTTAAGTCGAAAAAGCGAGACTAAGCAATCCTACATTCTGTCGTCGGCGTCGTCGTTGTCGGCGGCGGCGTCCACAAATATTCACTCTGTGGTTAAAGTTTTTGAAATTTTAATAACTTTCTTAAACTATACTGAATTTCTACCAAACTTGGACAGAAGCTTGTTTATGATCATAAGAAAGTATCCAGAAGTAAATTTTGTAAAAATAAAATTCCATTTTTTCCGTATTTTACTTATAAATGGACTTAGTTTTTCTGCGAGGAAACATTACATTCACTCTGTGGTTAAAGTTTTTAAAATTTTAATAACTTTCATAAACTATCCTTGATATGTACCAAACTAGGACAGAAGCTTGTTTATGATCATAAAATAGTATCAAGAAGAAAATGTTGTGAAAATAAATTTCCACTTTTCCGTATTTTACTTATAAATGGACTTAGTTTTTCTGCGAGGAAACATTACATTCACTCTGTGGTTAAAGTTTTTAAAATTTTAATAACTTTCATAAACTATCCTTGATTTGTACCAAACTTTGACAGAAGCTTGTTTATGATCATAAGATAGTATCAAGAAGAAAATTTTGTGAAAAAAAAATTCACTTTTTCCGTATTTTACTTATAAATGGACTTAGTTTTTTTGCCAGAAACAAAACATTCACTCTGTGGTTTAAGTTTTTAAAATTTTTATAATGTTCTTAAACTATCCTGGATTTCTACCAAACTTAGACAAAAGCTTATTTCTGATCATAAGATATTATTCAGAAGTAAATTTTGTAAAAAAAAATTCACTTTTTCCGTATTTTACTTATAAATGGACTTAGTTTTTCTTCCAGTTAACATTACATACAGTCTGCAGTTAAAGTTTATAAAACATTTATTAGATTCATAAACTATCCTGGATTTTTTTACCAAACTTAGAAGCTTCTTTCAATCAAAAGACAGTATCGTGAGGGAAATTTTTATTGATGTTTTTCCTCATTATGTTGAGTCTGCGATTAACAGAAAAAGTAAGCGAGACACCGGGTTCCATGGAACCCTTACAAATTTTTTTTTTTTCAAAGATAAAACACAAGCTGTTCTTTTGTTGAATTATTTGTAAATTCTTTTTTATTAAAATGTCTTTTAAATTTGTGCAATTTGTTTTTCAAATAACTCTCATTTATCAAATGTTCACGAATGGAGAAAAAAACGTGCAATTTCACTATTTGCGTTTTCATGAAAATTGGCACACATAATCTTGTTACGTAATCAAATCAAATGACATTTTAAAAAAGAGGGGTCCCTGAACTCGTTTTCAAGTTAGATAGATTGAATGATAAAAAATATATAAGGATTGAATAATAAATTAAATGTCTTTTTATTTTTATTTTTGTGTAATTCTCTAAAGGCTTAGGTCAAGTCCATGTTCATGATTGAATTCAGTTGTCATTGTTGTAAAGGCCAAACTATAATTTATACCATAGTCATATACCAGAGTGAGTTTGAAGTTATCGTATACAGTCGAGGTCCTTTGTTTGATAATATATACATTTTATTGTTTGAAGACATTAACTTCTTTCTTAATTTTCATTATATATTTTCATTGAAAATCGCGCATACATCTCAGACATCCCAACAATTAAATAATTTTGTTTGTACAAATGAACGATACTGTATTGTTTAGCAAAGAGAGAAATTGAGTGCAAGTGAACAGTTATTTGCCCTGTCAACTCACAAAATATATACTTAAATCTTAATTTTCTATAATTATTAGTTATCTTGGAAAATAGCCTCAGTATATGAACATTAGTTGATGTGACATTTTGATTCAGGCTTTATTTCTCTTGATAAATGTCAAAACTATTATGATACTATATGTTTTGTATGCTTATAGTGTGTCCTACTTTTTGTGACATTTCTAATTTCAATTTTTAGAGTTTTTGGTTATTCATACTTTAATATCTATGTTTTAGTCCTATGAAATTTATTTTTAAATAATTTAATTTTGGATGTAATGCGTCTTCTGATTGGCTGATGTTATTTTGTTATGAGCCCATAGACATAATTATATAATTTAGTCATGTGACCGTGACGTCATCAACATTTTTTCATGGTTTTCTATGGTTAAAATTGAATTTAGAATTAAATTATAAGAAATGACTGTAATATTTTTTCTGTCTATTCGAAATAACATAAAAAATGTGGTGCACACTGTTAAATAACCCGCTACGTGCGTTATTCAGTGTGCACCACATTTTTTATGTTATTTCTTCATAGACAGAAAAAAATATTACAGTCATTCCTTAAATGTCAAATATGCTTAAACATGCACATTAATGAGGAAAATCAAAAACAGGAAAAGTTCATAATATTTGAAGTTGAATATATATCAGAAAATAAGACATGTGATATATTACAGATAAAATGAAAAATAAATTTTTTTTTTTTTTTGATAATTGTAATTTGTTAACCATGATCATCTTGGATCCAACCTCAGTGTTTATGGATTGAAAATGTGTTGTTCTTTGTAATTTATTTATTAGTTCAAAGAAAATTTTTTTTTTATTTTACATACTCTCAAAAACTCAAGTTGTTTTGGTCCTTATGGGAAAAATGAAAAGATTAAGTTAAGATTATAAATTTTTGTTGCGAAAAGTGTTGAAACTTTTAAACTTTTTTTGAAGTAGAATTTATAAGTTAAATTAAAAATCATTACTTAATATTAAAATTACAGAAAGATTGGAAGTAAAATAGTAAGAAAACTGAAATTCTCAAAGGTTGTGATATTGAAAATGTGATTAAACTTTTGTAAAAGTGTTGTTTTTAATCTTTACAGTTGATTTATATATAAAAAAATATACTCAGTTGTAATTAACTTAAACTATTAACCGAAAGGGGAAATTATTTCCTCAAACTTTTTGTACTGATCATAAATACATATTTTCAGAAATAACCTATTATCTTTTTCATTGTTTAAGAAAAATTATTCCCTCCAGATCGTCTTTGTTGTTAGGATGCTCAAGTACATATAAATCTGTGAAATATGTTACCTATCTTCATGCTTGTTGAAATAAATGAGTAAAAACAAAATTTTTATATTTTTTTATTGAACAACTGTGTTTACTTTTTTTCTATACATGTCATTCGCGTTTTTAGAATCTAAAGAACTCTGGGTAATCTCATTGTTCGTACACCAAAATGAAAATAACGTTACGTCATTGGTTTAATTTTCATTGTTTAATACAATCACGATGGTTTGGTGTACGTTTTTGTAAATATTACCCATATTACTCATAATGCATTCGATTCTGAGTGAATTGACAGACCCCCTACTACAACTTGTTTATGACCCCTATCTCAACTTATACACACTGTGTATTACCACAAAAACATATCAAGATTGAATTTTGGTGGCCCTAATTATAGTGCTCTAGAGTTAATATGCTCTTTTACAAATGGAAAATTTCAGCAGTTTTCATTTCTGTTCTCTAGCTATAGTTTACCGCTACAAAATATGAAATTTATACACACTGCTAATTACCTCAAAACACAGATCAAGTTTGAATATTTGTGACATCAATTTTTCTGTTCGAGAGTTATCCCCCTTTACAAATTGAAAAATAAGTATTTTTTTCTTTCTGTTCTCTAACTTAGGTTTGCCTCAAATGATGATATGAAACTGATGCACAATGTTTATAACCACATTACACAAATCAAGGTTGAATTTTGGTGGTGTCACTGTTACTTTTCTAGAGTTATGCCCCTTTTACAAATACAAAAATCAATGAATATTTCGTTTCCATTCTGTAACTTAAGTTTGCCTCAACCGAATGTTTTATTGGTGAGCACAGTAAATAAAATTAAATCAGAATGCAAAGAATTATCCATTTTAAAATAATATTATTTTTCAAACTTACACCAGATTATTTTTTTATAATTAAAAATTTAGAATCCCACTTCTGACTACAATTAAGAAGTCATACCAACACTCTACCAAGGCTGGTACCTGACCATTATTTGTATAGTCCAAAGGCTTACTGAATAGTTTAAGGAGGGAACCAACCTACTCACTACCCAGCTCCACAATGGGCTGACTGCAATGACAAAACCTGCTTGAACAAAAGTGTAAGCTGATAAAATGCATCTTATGTGAATTTTTTTTTCTGAATTTTAACATTTGAAATAAAAGATGTGAATTTCTTTGGGTTGCAGCCTTTTTTACTTTAAATTTGTTAAGTTGGTGAAGGTAAAACTTTTGTTGAATTGAAATATATATAACACCAGTATATGCCTTTTGTATTATAATTTATTGTTTATTTTCAAGCACAAATTGTTTAATTTACTGGGTACATATTCATTCTTCCATTGAAAGTGTTCAGTATCTGGTATGTTTTGAAAATATCAAGTATACACATCACTTCATTATATATATACTGATTACAGAACAGAACGATCCCGAATACAGTAAACTTATCAAGTATACACATCACTTCATTATATATACTGATTACAGAACAGAACGATCCCGAATACAGTAAACTTATCAAGTATACACATCACTTCATTATATATATACTGATTACAGAACAGAACGATCCCGAATACAGTAAACTTATCAAGTATACACATCACTTCATCATATATACTGATTACAGAACAGAACGATCCCGAATACAGTAAACTTATCAAGTATACACATCACTTCATTATATATATACTGATTACAGAACAGAACGATCCCGAATACAGTAAACTTATCAAGTATACACATCACTTCATTATATATACTGATTACAGAACAGAACGATCATGTCCTGAATACAGTAAACTTATCAAGTATACACATCACTTCATTATATATATACTGATTACAGAACAGAACGATCCCGAATACAGTAAACTTATCAAGTATACACATCACTTCATTATATATACTGATTACAGAACAGAACGATCATGTCCTGAATACAGTAAACTTATCAAGTATACACATCACTTCATTATATATATACTGATTACAGAACAGAACGATCCCGAATACAGTAAACTTATCAAGTATACACATCACTTCATTATATATATATACTGATTACAGAACAGAACGATCCCGAATACAGTAAACTTATCAAGTATACACATCACTTCATTATATATATACTGATTACAGAACAGAACGATCCCGAATACAGTAAACTTATCAAGTATACACATCACTTCATTATATATACTGATTACAGAACAGAACGATCCCGAATACAGTAAACTTATCAAGTATACACATCACTTCATTATATATACTAATTACAGAACAGAACGATCCCGAATACAGTAAACTTATCAAGTATACACATCACTTCATTATATATATACTGATTACAGAACAGAACGATCCCGAATACAGTAAACTAATCAAGTATACACATCACTTCATTATATATATACTGATTACAGAACAGAACGATCCCGAATACAGTAAACTTATCAAATATACACATCACTTCATTATATATACTGATTACAGAAGAGATCGATCCCGAATACAGTAAACTTATCAAGTATACACATCACTTCATTATATATATACTGATTACAGAACAGAACGATCCTGAATACAGTAAACTTATCAAGTATACACATCATTTCATTATATATACTGATTACAGAACAGAACGATCCCGAATACAGTAAACTTATCAAGTATACACATCACTTCATTATATATATACTGATTACAGAACAGAACGATCCTGAATACAGTAAACTTATCAAGTATACACATCACTTCATTATATATACTGATTACAGAACAGAACTATCCCGAATACAGTAAACTTATCAAGTATACACATCACTTCATTATATATACTGATTACAGAACAGAACGATCCTGAATACAGTAAACTTATCAAGTATACACATCACTTCATTATATATATACTGATTACAGAACAGAACGATCCCGAATACAGTAAACTTATCAAGTATACACATCACTTCATTATATATACTGATTACAGAACAGAACGATCCTGAATACAGTAAACTTATCAAGTATACACATCACTTCATTATATATATACTGATTACAGAACAGAACGATCCCGAATACAGTAAACTTATCAAGTATACACATCACTTCATTATATATACTGATTACAGAACAGAACGATCCTGAATACAGTAAACTTATCAAGTATACACATATATACTGATTACAGAACAGAACGATCCCGAATACAGTAAACTTATCAAGTATACACATCACTTCATTATATATACTGATTACAGAACAGAACGATCCTGAATACAGTAAACTTATCAAGTATACACATCACTTCATTATATATATACTGATTACAGAACAGAACGATCCCGAATACAGTAAACTTATCAAGTATAGTTACAGAATAACCACTATCTTTTAAAGATATAGAAGAATTAAGAGAATACAAAAATGACAACATGAATGAAGGACCCTTTTTCATACACTCATATATATTGCACAAAATACGTCCTCAGAAATCATGTATCTTATTTTACAACGTTATAAATTATTGCAACCGTTTAAATTATTTACATGTCCAGTTGTTGAATTTTCAAATGTCGATGTCATTATAGATGTATAATAATCGATGGTCTAAATGGGGTTTATAGAATATACAACATTGAAATAACACTACAGAAAATGGCAAAAAAACAAATAGAGGATTGGAAAACTAGACACACAAAAAAAAAAGGATGGAGGAAACCAGACAAGAAAAAGGAGGGGGAAAATAAACACACAAAAAAATGTGATAGGAAAACTAAACACGCAACAATAATTGATCGGAAAACTGGACACACTAAAAATATAAGATAGGAATAATAAACAATAAAATATGCGAAAAATTAAACATAAAAATGGACTGGAAAACTAAACACAAAAAGATAAAGCATGGGAAAATAAAACACGCAAATAATAAAAGATAGGAAAAATAAACATGCAAAAAATAAAGGATAGGAAAAATAAACACAAAAAAAAAAACAGGATAGGAAAAGTAGACGCACAAAAATAAGGATAGGAAAACTAGACAAACAAATAATAAAGGATATGAAAAACTAGACACACAAAAATAAGGATAAGAAAACTAGACACAAAAAGATAAAGCATGGGGAAAAACACGCAAATAATAAAAAAATAGGAAAAATAAAACACGCAAGTAATAAAAGATGTGAATAACAAGACAAACAAATTTAAACATAACGAATACACAACAATTATGCTAGAATATAAAGAATACAGAATAACGAGAGAAAAAAATATTTAGAGAAGAGAAACATAACATAAAAAATAAGATTACATAAAGAACCCCATCACGACCCTCGTGTAATAGCTCAGTAACCGTAATTGTCAATCCAATCCGAGCTATAGAACATCCCATCCGTAGGTGTTAGGTAAACAAAAATGTACGGATTTTCTGTGAAATTTAGAAGTAATTCCCAGAGAAATAATTTTTAAATCGTTCTGCGTCATGCTACATCACGATTTGTTTAAAGAATTCATTGCCGGTGATGTCGTGTTGATATATCTAGATACTTTCAAGAAAAACGGAAAACGCTGAAGGCTTAACTGTTTATGTTATCAATATGGTTTTATGACATGAACGTATGAAATTTAATGAAAAATGAATTACCTTAGTACAATGTTAAAATATGAAGGATAGCAATCAATGAACATTCGATATAATTCTTAATATATTCAGAGTGTTGTGAAAGTAGGATGTCGTTAAAAAGGATTTTATTGTCAACTCTACGTAGAACAACAATAATAACATAAGTTTATTAACCTGTCTACAAATTTGAGTACGGAATAGAAACCAGGAACTTACATTTAAAAAAAAATAAGCCGCTCGTCGGCATCAAAATGTCTGACATCGAAGAAATTGATGACGATACCGGTTTCCTGGGTAATGAAACTGAAAATCTTAATTTAACGTGTGGACCTACTGGATATATGTTCCGCATGCGCTCTTACAAACATTGGGTGTTTCACACGGGATCAGTTATAACAATTATCATTATAATATTCAATAGCATGGTTGTAAGAGCCTTCAGACAGAAAGGGCTGTTATCTCCGGCAACAGCGCCACTCATTATGTTAGCAATTTGTGATATATTGGCTTCCATATTCATGTTTTACCCGAATGAACTTAGTTTTGTGTTTGATATGTTTCATTTCGACGAAAGCCGAGAAACGGAAGTTTTCCTACAAATAAACAGAGTGAAATATCCGTTCTGTATATTTTCCGAAATATCGTACTTTCTAGGTCACGCGTTTCATAGTTCTTCTCTTTTTGTGACGTCATTAGTTGCTGTGCAGAAGGCAATTGTAATTCATTTTCCAATATGGAGTAAAATTTACATAATGAAAATTAAGAGATCCTTCATTAGCTGTTTTGTGTTGATTTTATTATCATTTATTCTAAATATTTCCCTCGTTTTATATACCGTATACCCATCGCAAGATAAACAATGGTGCTGTCGTGAAAATAATTTTGTAAAAGTTTGGAATTCGAGTGGGCACAAACAGGTTCTCTTAGTTTTCTACATGGTATGTTTTACAATGCTAGTTACATCATCAGTATATATAGCATTCAGTTTAACATGTAAGCGTCGAAAAAAACACGACAACAGAGTAATAAGAAAAAGACACCACAGATCAGCCATGATTGTATTGATGGTTGCAGGGTTTTGTTTGATAATAGAACTTATTCCGTTTTCTTGTCGGTCTAGTGCTCGATTGAAACAACTCTGCTCCACAGGAATACACCAATTTGAGCTTTTGATTCTACAGTTTGGGTTTGCAGCAAACTTCTTGATTTATATAATAATGAGTAAAAACCTTCGTTCTAGGATTATATTTTGCATTAAACGAAACGAAGATCACGAAACACAGCCACGTGTCGAGTTTACAAGTATGACAAGTATTTATAATACAACTTTACTTGCTGTTGAAAATGGTAGCAATAGTAATTCCATCAACTGTGCAAAATAAGTCTATATATGTAAGCGAATATGTTCAATTATTACAAATGTGTAATAATAATGAATTACATGATTTTTTTTTTTTTATTAAATACATTTGAATATAAGTTTTGAATTTTGATTTTTTAGCTCAACTGGCCCAAAGGGCCAAGTGAGCTTTTCTCATCACTGCGTCCGTCGTCCGTCCGTCGTCGTCGGCGTCGTCATCGTTAACTTTTACAAAAATCTTCTCCCCTGAAACTACTAGGCCAAATTTTACCAAACTTAGCCAAAATCATCATTGGAGTATCTAGTTTAGAAAATGTGTCCGGTGACCCGGCCAACCAACCAAGATGGCCGCAATGGCTAAAAATAGAACATATGGGTAAAATGTAGATTTTGGCTTATAACTCTGAAACCAAAGCATTTAGGGGTAAAATTGTTCATCAGGCTAAGATCTATCTGGCCTGAAATTTTCAGATGAATCGGACAACCCGTTGTTGGGTTGCTGCCCATGAATTGGTAATGTTAAGGAAATTTTGCCGTGTTTGATTATTATCTTGAATAATATTATAGATAGAGATAAATTTTAAACAGCAATAATGTTCAGAAAAGTAAGATATACAAATAAGTCAACATGATCAAAATGGTCAGTTGACCCCTTATGGAGTTATTGCCCTTTATAGTATTTTTTTACCAATTTTCGTAAATTTTGTAGTCTTTTACAAAAATCTTCTCCTCTGAAACTACTAGGCCAAATTTTACCAAACTTAGCCACAATCATCATTGGAGTATCTAGTTTAAAAAATGTGTCCGATGACCCGGCCAACCAACCAAGATGGCCGCCATGGCTAAAAATAGAACCTAAGGATAAAATATAGATGTTGGCTTATAACTCTGAAACCAAAGCATTTAGAGCAAATCTGAAAGGGGTTAAATTGTTTAATTAGTCCTTTTATATTTATCTGCTCTGAAATTTTCAGATGAATTGGACAATGGACTGTTGGGTTGCTGCCCCACAATTGGTAATTTTTAAAGACATTTTGCTGTTTTTGGTTATTATCTTAAATATTAGTATAGATAGAGATAAACTGTCAACAGCAATAATGTTCAGCAAAGTAAGATCTACAAACAAGTCAACATGACCTAAATGGTCAGTTGACCCCCACAAAGAGTTATTGCCCTTTATAGTCAATTTTTAACAATTTTCATTAATTTTATAAATTTTTGTAAATTTTTACAAAATATTTTCCTCTTTGTAACTAAATTTATTAAAGTTTATTATAGATAGAGAAAATTGTAAGTAGCAAGAATGTTCAGTAAAGTAATTATAAGATCTTCAAACACATCACCATCATCAAAACACAATTTTGTATGAATCCATCTGTGTCCTTTGTTTAATACATGTATGCACATAGATCAAGGTGAGCGACACAGGCTCTTAAGAACCTCTAGTTTGGATTCTTAGACGATTTGAAAAAGATATAAATTTCATTCTATCTACTGATTATGGTCCGTGGAAATGTTGATATTTGTTTCGCTACATGAATTAAAAAAAAGCGTTTCTTAGGCAAGATTGTTTTAGAGCCAGCGGAGGTGTCGTCAACATATTAAAATTAGAAAGTTGGGTATGATCACATTATACCAAAGACGAAAATTAAAATGACATAATGTACAATAGAAAAAGTGAGAAATATATAAGAGATGCAGCAACCAAACGACAACTACAGGCTCTTGATAAGGGAAGGTCACCTAAAGAATGTTACAAGGCTAAACATATTTTAAGTCAATGATATTTGGTATCTACATGTAGTTCAAATTCTTTATTGCCTTGAACTTTACAGTTCATCGGTGTCAATATAAATTTTCATAGTAAACAAGTAAACAGACAGAGAATGTTCATGTAATATTGTCTCTGATTTTAAATGCAGTAAAATATATTTTCCTAAATTGGTTAACTGTTTGATTTTCTTTAAACTTAAAAGTTCAATAAATTTAAACACACTTGGTCTAGACCAGTAATATTTCTTTATGAATTTTACTCTAAGTTCCTTATATTTCGGACACACTAAGATGAAATGGAATTCGTCTTCAATACACTGACGGCAAATTGTACATATACGACGTGACGACTCAATGCTTTGGTAGCGTCCAGTTTCAACTGCTAATGAATTTAACAATGTAAATCAAATCTTTTTATTGGTGTAAAATCCAAATATTGGATTGTTACCAAGACAAACATAACAACATTTACAAACACATAAAATATTTATATTTAAGCAACATTCATATAATACAAATATCTCCTATATTTAGATATTGTGTATAAACATTTTGCAGTGCTCGTTGGAGATTATACATAGGCCCTTATTGATAATGTTTCATTGACTTTGAAATCGTTGCATGATCTACAATTTAAACTTAAGTTATGATTATTCAATAGTACTTGATATTAAGTTAAACCAGCATTGACATTTCTAGTTTCCATAGAAGTTAGTTGACCTTACACCTTCAGGCATGCTTAGTTGACCTTGCTTGTTTTGCATTGTTTACATATTTGACTATTGCTATTTTAATTTCAATATTTGCATTATGCCATCAGAATGACAAAACGCAAGACATATATCTGTATCAACAGTTCATGCATCATGCATAACATAGAGCAGTGTTTGTTTGTTTGGTGAACCACAAATTTTGTTTTAGGTTTTTAAAAAATAGCAACAAACTTGTCAACGAAGATGTCTTTATCTATCCCCAGGTTTGATTTGATAGCAATAATTAAGAGGGACAATAGAGGGTCCGTTAACATGTTAACAACACCTCGATTTTGGAAAAAAAAAAACAGTTTTAAACAGCAACTGCAAAAATGCATGTAACAGTTAACACGGTGGGTTGAAAACAGATTAGGAAGTCATTAATGCTTTTGAATATACCTGTATATATATTGTAATGCATATTTTTGTTCAAATACTATTTAGTTGTTAATTTGAATGAACTAATCTTTTTGGACAACACTGAGACTGAGCTTGAACTGGCCCGCTTGTGGCATGTGCATGCGACCCCTAAATTGACCGACAACGATTTCCGGTTTTTGTATGCTATTGGCCAGTGGTTCAATTCAGGAAGTCTAGTTCCCTCCACCAATTAAAGCTAACCGCCACGATAAAGCCAAAAGTGCTGAAGGTGGCGTTAAACACTAATAATGAATCAATCAAGATTTTAACCTGATGGTGCACACGTGGCATGGCGAAAAGCACGTGACATTTAGAAGCAATAGCCAAAACAATAAATGCTCTGCTCGAAATCAGAATACGTGCCCAGCTGGGTTGACGAGTTTTCTAGCACATTACAAATTCAGATATATATGTTGGTGTGTGTAAAATAAAATAGGATTGATGTCAATGTATATATATATAATAACCATCGGTCATTTTATACAAAAGAAAGGAACTGCCCAATTACAAGACACCTTTTAAGAGCAGGACATGATTTTGAAAACGTCACATTTCAAATCATTGAGACAAATCAAAATTGGGATACACAAGGAAGACAAAAAAGAGAGAGATTTTGGATGCACCAGTTACGAACTCTTGAACCTGATGGACTCAATGAGAGAGACGAAAAAAGATTTAAAAGCAAATCAAAACCATAATTATCTTGAAATCATACACATTAATTTAAAAAAAAAATTATACAATTAATCGAACATCTATAATGTCTTAAACTTTTATTTCAACTTCATGTAGTTGTAGCTACAAACATATTTTATGCAACATCAATCAATATGTTGCACTTTTCCTCAACTCTTGTAGAGATGAAGCTACAAAAATATTTATTTTGTCATGCATCCAATTTCACCTTGAGAGATGCACACACCTGATGAAGCTAATTTGTTTAGCGAAATATTGCGTATTTCTATTTAAAATCTATTAGAAAATTAGCGTGTTTAAGTTATATTCTTAGACATTTATATAATTTTAATTCAGTAACTGTATCAGTTTATTTTCACAAGCTGATCCACGCTTAAACAGATTGAATGTTGATTGTTGCTATTTTTAGACATTATATATAGCAAATTTACAGATCTAACATTGTTGGGTTGATGTTTAGACGAGTTGTATATACATTATGTACACAGCCATGTATCACCATCATTGATGGCGATCCGATGGATACATCTGTTGTAGAGTTGTCACTGACTCAGACGTACTTATAAATATAATTATTTTCTGTGGCTGTATATTACATTAATTTGTAGGATCCTTTACTATAGATAATTTAGCTGATCTGTAACAATAACATCTTCATGCCTTATATATCATGTACTGTAGTACGCCGCTAGATTAAAACTGACGAGGAAAGGTAACACACGGCCAGCGAAAGCTCTTTTTTTTGAGAGCCCAGGTTGTCGTGTGGTCTAGCGGGACGGCTGCAGTGCTGGCGATTTCGTGTCACAATATCACAGTAGCATGGGTTCGAACCCCGGCGAGGGAAGAACCAAAAATTTGCGAAAGCAAATTTACAGATCTAACATTGTTGGGTTGATGTTTAGACGAGTTGTATATATGTGTATATATATATATACACACATTGGTGTACTGACTAAACATATCATAGGTGGCACCACTTTACAATTTACCATCAGTTGTTTACCATTGGGACTTGATGACGGGACAATTATTTGCCTGCCCTCCCCTTTTTTCCAAAACCCGTTAATTTTATTTCTAATAATTTCAATTATTTTCGCGTTTTCTTCCTGTTTTTTACGAAATACAATATTAATATACTTCAAATAACTGGTATTTGTTATTTACTATCATTTCCAAGTTTACTATCCACAACGGTCAGTGCTATAGCTTATCCGTGACCTGTCTTGTCCAGTTCCCATGTACCTATGGTCTTGTCGGTTGACCGATCAATAAAAGATTAGAAATAATTCATTGAATTATATCCTCAAGCCTCTATAATGGATATAAAATACTAGTTATTGTACTCGTGTGTATTTAAAGTTGTTTTATCTCTGAATCTGGCAAATTCGGAAGTACACTGTAACCGGTTTAAAGAGACCACTAAGGGAGGTAAGAAAAATATTCTAATAGACGTACTCTATTTTCTTCAACTTCGTACTTTATTTGGCCTTTTCAACTTTTTGGGATTCGAGCGTCACTGATGAGTCTTTTGTAGACGAAACGCGCGTCTGGCGTAAACAAAATTTTAATCCTGGTTACTATGATGAGTTTACTTAAAATACAGGTTACATCATAATGAAATGCATTAGTGAGATATAATGACCTAAAATTAATGATCTTTTTACACAGATGTTTACTAAATACAGACAGTCGTTGTTTAGGAGGTCGGACTGTAAGATCAAATTTCCATAGATCTGAAGGGATAATTCGGTAAAAGAGTTGTAAAATATGTACATGTAAAAGATGTGAATTAACATATGCTTATTATACATGCAATGTAAAAAGAAAATTGATGCAATTGAGTATCTGTGTGGGGTTTAATGATTAGAAAATAATAGGCCCAAAATAAAAGAACAAATAAGAAAGGTAAAGAAATGGTTATAATAAAAAAAAAAAGTTATCAGGGTGCAAAAATTTAAAGAAAAGAGCGAATAAAATAGCCAAGTTATATATAGAATAGAGAAAAAAAAAACATATAGATTTAACCAAAACATAAAAAAAATAGAGATACCTATAGGACCAAATTCAATCCAGACCCTGATAATTTAATTGTCCTTTGGGATTTTTTGAATGTATTTTGAAAGATTTACGATAACCTTTAAATTTTCATACTATATACAACATATAAATGACATGCACATCGTTCAAGCAATTTCGTACGACTGTCAAATGCACAATGTTTATGACAATTTTTTAAACAGAAAACCAACCGTGCCTGATTTAGACTTCAAAATTGAACGATTGCTAATTGAACATGTTTATCTCACTTTTGTACAGTACACATATTAAAATTATAATTTAAGAAATTATTCATTATTTTTTGGTATCAATAAATCGATTTTCTAATTAATTAAAAAAAAATTGGATATCATAATCAGAAAACAAGAGGGGATAGGAGGGTCCTGATCCCGAAATGTCGGGCTTAAAAACACGAAATTCCGAGGTCCCGAATTTAAATAACTTGAAATCCCAAATCCCGAAACTCTTAAAAAAAAAAAAAAAAAAAAAAAAAAAAAAAAAAAAAAGAATTCCCGGATCCCGAAAGGGTCAATCCCCCCTTAAACAAGGAACAATGAAACGGCTCTTCGTGCTTTAAGGTCCATTTATATAATCTCTTAAACTCAACATAAAAAAAACCATTGTATTTATTTTACATATTTACGGTCAATGTGTGTTTTTCTTTTCAAAGTTGTCGCTATCCTATTTTTAGAATGGTTATTGATTGTAAACATATTTTGACCGGATTTGTTTTTATATTATAAACTTTAAAATAAATAGTAGGTTTGGCAAACATGGTGATTTTTCTTTGGATTATTTTCACTTTCGTTTTATTAGTTTTGACTCTTAAGTATTATTTTGGAACGACAAGATGGTGTAAAAGTACAGTAACGTTAAATGGAAGAACTGTTTTAATAACAGGTGATTCAATCGAACATTTTTGTTTACAACTTGTGGTACGGTAGGCCGTAAGGATCATAATTATATACATTGGTCATGTCAGTGACTTCTTGGAAGATCTTGTAAGGATACGTGTTTTGTCTAAATATACATACTAGATGATAAAATAGAATAAATGATAATACTATTACGAGTAGTAGTACTAATAAAAATAATATTACAGATTATCATTATGATAGTAATTGTATGTAGCAGTACTATACAAATATAAATAGCAAATAGTAGATTAAATTTAATTTAATAAATACGAATTTAATATGGTATAGTTCGAAAACAAAGGGAAGACAGATGTTGACACAAACAAAATAGCTGCTTATTGATTTTTTTAAACGTCCAGTGACAAATATTTCATGCATTTTCATGACAAAAACAATTAAATTCAGTAAATGGGTTCTGCAAAGTTGGCGATCATGGTGAAATTTAAGGCGAGGTTTTAAGTGTCACTAGAGGGTATGTTGGATAAGGATAGAAATTATTATACATTCAAACCGGTCACCGTTTCTACAATAGTTCCTAAACATGAACTTAAAGAGAACATGTGTTTTTCCACACACGAGGAACCTGGCTACAGGTCCTGATTTATGGCCAAATAAAAAAGTATGTGTGTTTACTTTACCCCTACATGTACCTACCCTAATTGGTATCCCCTACCCTAAAGTTGTTTTGAGATTTTTGATTACGCACTGTTAAAGTCACAATGATCCTCCCATAGACTCGATGTAAAAAAAAATTAAAACAAAATCCCTACCTACCCTGTTTTTTTTAGCATGTGACAATAAGCACACATACTTTTTTGTTTGGCCTAAATACATATAATACATTCCGCTCAGACAAACGAATGCCCCGAAATTAGCACGAGATTTGTTGCCAGGTGGTAGATGTCCAGTCCAGGCATGACCATATTTTATACATACTCCTGTTTATAATTATTTGTTTTTAAAAACGGTCAATTTCAAATATTAGTTTATAACCATAGACGATCATAGACTGTTGATGTACATTAACGATATAGTTGAGGAAGTTTGGAATTTTTGTCAGATTTTCGGAATCCTCTGGTTTTATCCATTTGAATGCCTTAGAAAATTTGCCAATTGACCCCCATTTTTCGTTTTATAAATCTTTTACATGTATCATTATAAGCCATCTGTAAAGTCTTATAAACTCGTTGTTATTTTTTTAATAATTTTAAGCACCTAAACTTGTCAATGGTAAAGCTATGAAAAATCAAGAGAGGACATTTTCACGCCAAATTTTAAATGGCTTATATCTCGAAACAAGCACTTTGACCTATAAATTATTTTTGCTCTTTTGGTTCCTTTATTAACCCCCTATCAATATATACTAGTGTTATACAAAGCTTGTTATTTTGAAACTGAGTAGCGAACTTCCTCAAATAACCGGCGCATTTTATAATCCGAAATTTTGAAATTCGATGATTCATTTTGTAATTTAACCATCGAGATCAATTGATCCAATAATCCATAAATAACAATTTGAGAATCTGTTTTTGTAATGATTATAAAATAATTTACTTTTATTTTAAACAAAAATCCCCTCCGAGTGCCATCATTATTACTGATTTCTACGTCATGCAGTTTACGAAATAGATGCGCTGTAAAACAAACAGTTTTGATTAAGAACATTGAATATGAAATATACGTTTATATGTTACAGAAAACAACTAGAACCAATTTATGAGATCAAACTATTGCCGCTTAAAAAAGGTTGCTTTTTCAGTTGTCAATTTTTCTAAAACATGTTAACACATTCCGATTCATCCTGAGAGCTGATAAAGGTTATAAACTATTAATTTGGCCAAATATCTACTGAAATTATCACATTAATTACATTATTTTTAAAATTAGTTCAGAAACGGTTAAATTGCTCTAAACAATGACAAATGTGAAAGGAATGCCACAAAAACAATCGAAGCGTTTAATTATATTAATACGTTGCATTGATCAGACGTTGATTAGTAATTCACTAAATCTTTTATGGTCATGATGGTGATCAGTTTCAAACCTGTTAATAATTGTTTCTTAATCTAAATCTACTTTTTCGCCAGCCTCTGTGCAAGTTGTAGGAGAGGCTTCAATAATCAAAAGTATTATTTTTTTCCAGGTGGCAATATTGGTATAGGCAAAGCTACTGCCATTGATTTAGCGAACCGAGGAACAAGAGTGATCATAGCCAGCAGGAACAAGGAAAAAGCAATACAAACCATTAAAGAGATAAACGGTAAGAGGCCGGATGTGTTAGAAAGGCAATACAAACCATTAAAGAGATAAACGGTAAGGGGCCGGGTGTGTTAGAAAGGCAATACAAACCATTACATATAGATTATCGGTAAGGGGTCAGGTGTGTTAGAAAGGCAATACAAACCATTAAAGAGATTAACGGTAAGGGACCGGGTGTGTTAGAAAGGCAATACAAACCATTAAAGAGATTTACGGTAAGGGGCCAGGTGTGTTAGAAAGGCATACAAACCATTAAAGAGATTAACGGTAAGGGACCGGGTGTGTTATAAAGGCAACACAAACCATTAAAGAGATTAACGGTAAGGGACCGGGTATGTTAGAAAGGCAATACAAACCATTAAAGAGATTTACGGTCAGGGGCCACGTGTGTTAGAAAGGCATACAAACCATTAAAGAGATTAACGGTAAGGGACCGGGTGTGTTAGAAAGGCAACACAAACCATTAAAGAGATTAACGGTAAGGGACCGGGTATGTTAGAAAGGCAATACAAACCATTAAAGAGATTTACGGTAAGGGGCCAGGTGTGTTAGAAAGGCATACAAACCATTAAAGAGATTAACGGTAAGGGACCGGGTGTGTTAGAAAGGCAACACAAACCATTAAAGAGATTAACGGTAAGGGACCGGGTATGTTAGAAAGGCAATACAAACCATTAAAGAGATTAACGGTAAGGGACCGGGTGTGTTAGAAAGGCAATACAAACCATTAAAGAGATTTACGGTAAGGGGCCAGGTGTGTTAGAAAGGCATACAAACCATTAAAGAGATTAACGGTAAGGGACCGGGTGTGTTAGAAAGGCAACACAAACCATTAAAGAGATTAACGGTAAGGGACCGGGTATGTTAGAAAGGCAATACAAACCATTAAAGAGATTTACGGTAAGGGGCCAGGTGTGTTAGAAAGGCATACAAACCATTAAAGAGATTAACGGTAAGGGACCGGGTGTGTTAGAAAGGCAACACAAACCATTAAAGAGATTAACGGTAAGGGACCGGGTATGTTAGAAAGGCAATACAAACCATTAAAGAGATTTACGGTAAGGGGCCAGGTGTGGTAGAAAGGCATACAAACCATTAAAGAGATTAACGGTAAGGGGCCGGGTGTGTTAGAAAGGCAATACAAACCATTAAAGAGATTTACGGTAAGGGGTCTGTTTATTTTCATCGCTTCTGGTATCGTTTATATGATAATATTGGAGCACCTACATTTTCCAATGTGTCCTTGAAACCAAGCACAAAGAAATATCTTATTTTTTTAAAAATACTGTGAATTGTTTTGTTTATTTTATCTCGATCATTGAACGACAGGTTCTATTTATGCCAACGTTTTTATTCTATTCCAAAATCTTCCACGTTCTGAGTGGAAAAAAATAACGTTCGCTTTTGTTTTGCAATAAGAGTACAAAAAGTAAATGAGATGTATGCTATGCATGTCAACAAAACAGCAACAAAACGGTATAAATTACCAAAAAGACCACAGTCACTTGTCTAAAAAAAAATCCAATATGTTAGGGACTACATCAAAAGTTCAATGTAGGATAAAAAACTTAATTCACATAGTTTTTTTAATGACCCCCCTACCCCCCTCTTAACTTAATTTGGGAAAAATTGATTGACCCATATGGATATATGTAAAATCGATGTAGGATAATCAAAACTTGCAGCAAGTTTAACCCCCCACCCCCAAACTATTTGAATTAAGTTTTTTATCCTTCATTGATCTTTTGATGTCGTCCCTAATATATTATAGGAATTAAAAAAAGTTCCTGTGCAAATGATATAATATATGGTGTTGGGCTAGGAATAATTAAATTTGATATATATATTTTTAAGATGATTCGAAATTGAACATATATTTGAATAAAATTGGGGAGGCATATAAGCCTTATTAAATTAAAAAAAAAACCGATAGACACGCTTTTTATCTACAAGAGATTCATCAGAGAGGTTTAGTTTAAACATATTTTATTTGCTGAATTAAAGCAAAATGGATTAGACACAAGTAAATCATACTTATGAAGTCTTCTCCATAATACAATATATAGTTACAATAATAGTATAATATAATGGACATGCATATAAAACAAACAGTTTATTCAATATAATACTAGCTTTTATATGTGAACAAAGAGGAGAGAAAGTAAAAAGAGAAAAAGAAAGTTTGAAAAGTCGTATAATTCTGTGACGATGACTTGTGAATTGATGACAACGATGACGTTCCGTGTCAGTAATAATAACGCTCTATCAAGGCATAAGAAATCTGTTTGACCTTTTTATGAAATTTTGAACATGTTTGAAAATTTGAATATTTTGTTCGTTCGTAAGTTCCAAGTGTCCGCAAATTAATAGTTTTGTATCTAAAACAAAGTTTTGAGATAGCCAGTTAAGGTTATGGAATAAGGTTTTTCTACACAATGTGTATTTTGGGCAAACAAAGAAGTAATGGTAGACATCCTCAATATCGGACACACAATGGCAAGAAGGATCATCTATAATATTAGCTTTAAATAGGTCATTGTTTAAGAATGAAGCGGAACATCGCAATTGCGTTAGGATAATATTTAATTTCCTTGGGCCGTACAAATAAAACGTTTCAATTTTACATAATAGACTATCTTTTTTTAATTCTTTCTTAAATTTAGAAATAGAGTCGACACTGCGAATTTTTGGATCAAGTTTATTCCATTCACGTATAGTAGAGGGAATAAACGATTCAGTAGTAATTAAGGGAAAGTCTACAAAATGGAACAATATATCATGACCATTTCGCAACGGGTAGTTGGTTGTACTTTGTACACAAAGAGGTACAAGATTACATAGATATTTTGGTGCATGGTTTTGGTTCATGTTATAAAACATTTGTAATTTTCTTCTCCTTCTTCTTTCAAAAAGAGATTCCCAGCCAACCTCAGAATATTTTCAGTTTTTGTAAATATTGGTAGACCTGTTACTATTCTTGCGGCCTTTAATTGCAAATTTTCTAATTTATGTGAGTAGCCTATTCCACAATTATCCCACACTTCCGTGGCATATTCAAAAATGGGTCGAATAAAAACTAAGTATAGTTTTTCTAAATTATTTCGAGATAATCGGTATTTAAGTTTACGTAAAACATTTAAGTGTTTCTTTACACTTAGAATTATACTTTCAACATGATTGTTCCATTTTGCGTCACTACTAAAATTAACTCCCAGGTGCTTATGAGATGTACTTAAAGGTATATTTTTACCATTTAAGGAAAAGCTAAGGTCTGGAGTCTCAATATTTGAAAAAATCATAATTTCGGTTTATCTGGGTTAAATGACTTCAGCCATTTAGAAGACCAAACATCCAGCTCTTTCAAGTCGCGATCGATAACAGATTTAATCTGTTCTCCGTCGTTACCAGAATAATTGAATGATGTGTCGTCAGTAAATAGCCGACACAGTGAAGTAAGCTTATCAGCGATATCATTAATGTATAAGACAAAGAGAAGAGGGTCCTGAACCGATCCCTGGGGAACACCAGCTGAGACATTACAGAAGGAAGAAGACGAGTTATTTAATACTACTCTCTGTTGTCTGTCGTGTAGATAATCCTGAAACCAATTCAATACGTTTCCGTCAACACCATAAGCTTTCATTTTACATATAAGACCCCTATGCCAAACTTTGTCGAAAGCTTTAGAGAAGTCACAGAATACAAAACAGTTTATATCTTTTTTTTCCAAGGAGTTTAATATGCAATTATATATTTCTAAGAGTTGATGAACAGTTGAATTTTTAGGGAGAAATCCTGATTGATACTCATAAATTAATTTATTAGCTTTTAAATGATTGTATAAGTGCTTAAACACAACTCTTTCCATAACTTTTCCTACACAACTAATTAAGGATATCGGTCTATAATTTGATGGCAAAGATGAATCTCCCTTTTTGAAAATTGGTATCAGATTTGCTATCTTCCAGCTAGTTGGGTATATTCCCTCTCTTAAGGATTTATTAAATATAATATGGAGCGGAACTGCTACCTTTTCTGGACACAACTTAGCATCTTATGACTGATCACATCAGGACCAGATGCTTTGTTTGGATCTAATATCTGAATAATATCTATTATTTCTTTTATATTTACTTGGATATCTAGAGAGGTCACATAAAGTACGAGGCTGAAGAGCATTGAATAAGTCTTGATTTTCATTATATTCTTGTTTACTAATTTATCTTTTTACAGACAAAACCGGAAACGATAATGTACGTTTCATGTACTTAGATCTTATGGATTTGGAGGTTGTCAGACAATTTGCAGAACAATTTTTAAAGGAAGAAAAAAGACTTGACATCCTCATTAATAATTCAGGTATTAATTAATTGGATATACATATATAATTAACGCAATTCAATTGTTCAACAGAGACTATCACGTGTATATTCCTCATACATGTATACCAAATGACAACATGCTAATGAAAATATAACCCGAGTTTAAGAAACACTGTTGGGCTTTAATAATTATTTGTAATAGCCTAATCAGTTTCATTGTAGTAGCTTTGCTCTAAATGTTACCAGTTTTAACCGGAATTTAAGATTTATGCCATTTACACATGTAAATCTGACTTAGAGCCAACAGGTCTTTACTCCTCAGTGGCGGATCCAGGGGGGTTCCAACCCCCGGACCTCCCCCCCCCTGGATCCGCCACTGAGGAGTAAAGACCTGTTGGCTCTAAGTCAGATTTACATGTGTAAATGGCATAAATCTTAAATTCCTGTTAAAACTGGTAACATACTTATTAATTAGTAGATTTCTGTTCAAAGGGAAATGACTTATTTTTTAAGATATTTAAAAGACAAAATGACAATTTGGATTTTTTTCTTTTCTTTGGTAAATTGTTTGAAGAATTAAGTGGTAGGTTTGTTTGTCATTGAAGATATTGTTTTGATAATTGGTATATAGTTCTATCATGACAAGTTACAGATCAAGTTGGAATTTTGTTCCTGTCTGATGATTTTGTGCAGAGTAATGGTCTTTGGACATAGAAAATGCACTTAAATAATCAGTTTTCAACAGTTTTTACGTCATGCTTGAAAATTTTGACTTGATATATTTATGTAGTTTACACCATATCAAGTTAGGATTTCGTTCCATTACAATGAATTTTTAACAAGTAGTGGACTATGTATTGTCATGCAATACTCACAGAATGCTTGTTTTGAATAAATTCGGCCGTTGAGTTTCTCTCTTGAAATGTTGGTAATGCTCCATACCGGTGCCGTTTATAGCCTGCGCGTATACTATAAAACGGATTCATTGTTGTAAGGCGTTCATTGTCAAGGACAGGTGTTACATGTAACTAGATTTAAACATCATTGCTGTGAGTATGGTATTCTCAAATACATAGCTTACTGGCATACATAAAAAGGGCATGAACAAATCAATTTTTCAAAGACAGCAGGTCGTCTATAAAGCTGAAGCTAAATAATGACACTCCATTTGTATTGTATGAACTGAGGAATGAAGATGCATGATAACTAGCCAAGAGAACAGGAACAACTAGTAGTTTGTACCCTATATAATTCGTGTATATTTGAACATTGTAGGTATTGCCGGATGGGCTTATAAAACAATAGGTCCGAAGACAAAGCAGAATTATGATATAATTTTTGGGGTTAATCATCTAGGACACTTTCTGTTAACTTATCTTTTACTTGACCTTTTAAAAAAGACAAAAAATTCACGTGTTATAAATGTCAGCTCACTTCGGCATTTATGGCGGAGATCACCGCTTACGTATGACAAAGGTCCAAATAATGATGGTATGCTTTATCCGGACCTGGCTGGTTACGACACAAGCAAATTAGCTAATATTATGCATTCAAAGATGTTGTCGAAAATCCTTCAAGGTATGTATATTTACATTAATATATAAATGTTAATCAAACAAACATCCACTGTTAGAGAAACGAAATATTTGAGGTATCCATTCATGACAAAAACTCAGTACATGCACAGCAAAAACACACAAAAAGCAAAGACACATCGCTTTCTTTGCTGCTCTACATCTTAAAGTCGTATTACTCGATTCACTTGACTGGGCGGGGTTTAACCGGTTCGCTCATAATAAACCCGTTCATCTATAGATAGGTGTTTTAGGATAAACTCACCATTGAAGTGTCCAGTCATTCTTTTGTAAATTCCTTTGATGACACTGATAGGTGATTAGAAATCAAAAATAATAATAACGGCAATCATCCTTATCACACACATCTTCAAAAAGACTGTCCTGATGCAAATTAAAACGTAAGCTCCGCCCGATCAGTTGAAATAACGTTGGTAATAGTGATGCTTTAAACACGGAGCATAGAAACTCTCAATCAGCAAATTGATATGGCCTTATGACCCTAGATGTAACAGAACCATATCGAGCCTTGTCACAAACACAGACACTGGAAAGTATAGTACATATTTCAAACAAAGTAGTTGTAATGATAAAACTATGTAGAATATAATTTGGTAATTTAGGTATCAAATGATGTCTTCATTCCTACAATGTAGATATGACTCATTAGAATATTTTTTCAAAAAGATGTAATAGTAGACGTCGTTGTTTCGTTTTGCGTTCGGGAAAAAAGTTCGTGGATTGATAATGGGATATGTGTGAGTGTTAACCATGTTAACGGTGACACTAATATGCCGTCCGAACAAGATGAACAGTCAATTGTATTTACCTCGGACACAAAGTCACAGCTGCGCTACTATATATCTATATATAATGAATAAGCTGTAAACCACCTAGTCAATTCTATTCTAAGCTTCCTTTTGTTTTCATGCTGAGTCTTTTCTTATACCAAACAAACCCGTTATATTTTCAGGAACTCCTGTAACGGCAAATTCCGTTCATCCAGGTTTGGCTGCAACAGATATTTTAATGGCACCTTTAAAATCAGTTTTACCCGAGAAGTTGTATTCGATTGTTGATCCCATTTTCAGGTAATCGTATTAATTTAGTGAAATTTGAAATATACAAAAAAAAACAAAACAGGTTAACACAAGACTGTCTACCATCTCCATGCAGGGAGGGGGGACCTTTGTGGCCGAGTAATCTAAGTAATCTACTTCTGTAATCACTAGCCAGTCTACACCGACGCTGAGTGTTCGAGCCCCGCTCGTGGGGTTCACTCGACTTTAATCTTAATCTAACCAGGATTGTCAGTTTTCCTATCGAAGGTCGGTGGATTTTTTCCGGGCACGCCAGCTGCCTCCACCATAAAAACTGACCGTCACAAAGTAGCCCAAAAATGGTGTTTAAAGGTGGCATTAAAATACCAACAATCAATCAATCATCTCCATGTCTGTCATATATTTTATGCAACTATAACGATATTGCTCCCCTTTGTATATGTAATGTATACTTTAAATCATCATCCGTAAGTCAGTTACACACCATAGAAGTAAAATTTACAAATTAGTAAATGCAGTAGGCTAACTATGGATAAACTTTTGTTAATATATGATAACAAAATGATAATTTGCTGCGTAGGTGTACAAGGGAATACTGGACATATCACTAGTAAAGTCATAGTTAACAATTATCGTTTAGAAAGTTGAAGATTAACTCATCATAGATACCAGGACTAAATAAGTTTATTAGGGATATTGATAATACTCACATTTTGCCAATCAGTAAAAACAAAACTCGTGTGTTTTCTACATAAGAAAATGCCCGTACCAAGTCATGAATATGACATTTGGTTTTCATTCCTTCAATGTTATAACTTTTGATTATGCCATTTGATAAGCTCGTTCCGTTTTGAAATTTCGTTAGAGTTCGGTATCTTTGTTGTTTAATTTTTGGTAAAGGAGTAGGTTCAGTAAGCCCCCTTTTTGGCCCCAAAATTTAGCTGTTTTACAAAATTGTTACGATGTAAAACTTTAGTTATTCATTTGAAAGTAAAATGCTTATGCTACATAAATATGGGCTGTTTTTGACAATACAATGCACATATATCGGGTACCAGCATCATTTAGACATGCTAAATTACTGAAATCTTCACAATTTTAGCATTTTAGATAAATTTCAGACAGTTTCCGTCCTAAATGAAAGTGGCCGCATTCGTGTTCATTCATAATATTTAACTGTTAGTTGTATTTTATGATAATACATAACATATATAAAGGTTGTGAATGAACACGGATGCGGCCACTTTCATTTTTGACAAAAACCATCTGAAAAGTGACATTTTTGGGCATATTTGATGGATTTTTCATATTTAAGCTAGAATCGGAGCGTTTTTAATGAGTATATCAGTTAAAATCTTTCACATTAACTTATTGAATCATCCGAAATAGACACTTAAGTGTTTAAAAAGTGTCTAAAATCTTTCGTCAGATGAACTTGAAAATTGAGGCCAAAATCGGCCCTTACCGGACCTACTCCTTTTATAATTCTGTTTTGTTTTCCAGATTTATTAGTTTAGATAGTGCAGGTGGTGCACAGACAACAATTTTTGCAGCTGTTGACGAATCTTTAAACTCTGTGACAGGAAAGCATTTCGGTCATTGTAGACTTGCCTGGGAAAATAAATTAGCACAGGATGATAAAGCATGTGAACAATTATGGGACTATTCAATGAAGATGTGTGGTCTTACTTGATATTAATTGGATATGTGCATGTGTGTGGGTTTTTTTTTTTAAATTGATTGAAGTAGAAAGACGAATAAAATACGTTTTTGCAAAATGTATAGCAAAATTCAAATACTTTTGTATGTTCCTAATTTATCCAAATTAAAATGACAGTTTGTTTACAGTTTGTAGTTCATATTTTGCTTCTTTGAAGAAAAAGATAAAAACATAGGCTTATTCTTCTGTTTATCAAGCTTAAAGCTTTTTTCAATTATATTTTGTACCTATTATGTCCGTTCGTTGTGGTCAACGTGACATCGTTGTCAATATAATGGAATGCAATGTGATTATCATAAAAGTCAAAGGTTTAACTAGCTGTCAAAATAGGGTTGAATGCAATGTGATTATCATAAAAGTCGAAGGTTTAACTAGCTGTCAAACTAGGGTTGAATGCAATGTGATTATCATAAAAGTCAAAGGTTTAACTAGCTGTCAAACCAGGGTTAAACTTCCATTTGGTGAATTAGGAAATGCCATTGCCAGGTCAGAAATATGACAGTTGTTATACATTCAGTTGATGTATATGAGCTTTTGATTTTGCCCTTTGAATACAGACTCCCCGCGAAGTTCGTTTGTTATTTTTGAAATTTTGTTATTTTACTTTTTAATAAGGATGATACATTGAAAATTATCTTCACAACACTCGTTTTTTTTTTGTTACAGATTGCAAATAGATGATTTCACGTTAACTGTTTCCCCTGTTTGCATATCATATCATATATTTTCTGTATTTGTGAATTTTTAAGTTGAAAGATTTCTAAACTTTTCTTGAAAACCTGTTTCCGAAATTCTTTATCTAAAATTCATAAAATATCATACAATTTTATGAGTTGTTGCATCAACAATGATTGATGGTTAGTTTCTGAACATTCAGATGACGACACAAAGAATGGTCATGGCAAAATCCATAATGACTGTTATGAACACGTACATAAAACTATGTCTGTAAATGTTGATTCATTTCATTTTCATGGATTGAGGAAAAGTTCAATTTTCTTGGATATTTCATTTCGTTACTTAGCCTATCTCACAGGCACTTGTCTCAGACATTTTTTTACCATATACCTTAATACTGCGTGTTATATAAAGGTATATAGGGGAAAAAATTCTGAGACGAGTGCCTGTGGCCTATCTCTACCAATCAAAGCCCATATAAAATGTGTTATTCGTTGAACATTTGAATTCGTGGTTCACCTGTACTAACGATATTTACGAAAAATGGTATCTAACGAAATATAATGAATCCACACTATGTCTGTAATGTAATTATATATAAAAATTACTTATACAACATCTGTCTTCTGTTCTTAGTTATTTTATATGACTTTCTGATTTTGATTTTATCGGTATTGTTTTACACAAAAAATAGAATTGGCACATAATTATGGTTCCAATGACATAGATACATATGCAAACGAAATGCTCTATTTTCGATATATACCTAGCATATCAAAGTATAAGACTGTTTTTATAACTTCACATTTGTTTCTAGAACTGAAAAAAAAGTAAGATAACAAAATATTCAGCCAGTCTGACATGTCTGACCTAAATCCAACCAATTATGTAAATAATTTTTTTCAACATCGATGTTTGTTGTAAATAAATAATACTCAATGAATTGTTTTCCATTCACAGTTGTAGCGTTCATAAAGTTCCCCACTCAAACTGTCATAAACTTACAGTGAGGTAGCAATTCATGCTCTGTGTTAAATGCCCCACTGTAACATTGAGATAAAGAATATAATCGCTATTCCTTCGCTTCGTGTGTTTTTACTGTGCTTAAGCATATATTTTACGAGTTTTTATACTGAATGGTTATTTTCAGTTTTTAGCTGACCTGGCCCGAAGGATATTTTCTCATCACTTGGCGTCCGTCGTCTTCAGTCGTCGTTAACTTTTACAAAAATCTTCTCCTCTGAAACTACTGGGCAAAATTCAACCAAAATTTGCCACAATCGTCATTAGAGTATGTAGTTTAAAATGTGTCCGGGGACCCGGCCAACCTACCAAGATGGCTTAAAATAGAACAAGGGTAAAATGTAGATTTTGGCTTATATCTCTGAAACCAAAGCATTTAGAGCAAATCTGACATGGGAGTACAGTTGTTAATCAGGTCAAGATCTATCTGCCCTGAAATTTTCAGATGAATCGGACAACCCGTTGTCGGGGTGCTGTCCCTGAATTGTTAATTTTAAGGAAATTTTGCCGTTTTTGGTTATTATCTTGAATTTATTATAGATAGAGATAAACTGTAAACAGCAATAATGTTCAGCATAATAAGATAAGACACAGGTTCTTTAAAGCCTCAAATTTTATCGTTCTCCAATCACTGAAGCAGATATTTATTTCCTTACAGCCTATTGAAATTATAATTCAATTTCTTGTTTACTTTGTGCATATCTGATCTATTCCCTCTTATCTTTTTTCAGCACAATCTTCCTTCGTATATATAAATGAGGATATCTGAAAAGATAAGTATAAATAAAAGACACCTGTTTGGCAAAACAATATAAAAGTATTAAACTAGATATGGAAAATGCCGCCCTTCCTTTCTGCTTAACCATACGCATGAGTAGAGTTCGACATATTTTAGATTTGACAAACAATGATGTTGGCATACAACCTGGATTTTTTTTTTTTGAAAATTTTAACGAAATATAAGTCCAGTGTCCATGCACGCCCCAATTATGTGTATGAACATCCTCAAAAATATTTTATCGGTACCTCTAAAACTATAGTCGGAGAAAGCGGACAAACCCTGATTTTTTATACAGCTAGAACCAAACACATAACTAAGTCCAAATACATGTAATTTTCAGAATATTTAAAAAAAAAAATCAAAATCCTGAGGCCATGCACACCTTTATTATGTGTTTGAAAAACTTTAATATTTTGTAGGTTGTATCCTACAAAATATTAAAGTTGCACCTCAAAAATGGAGAAGAAGATAGCCAGACAAACAATGTATCATAGTACGGACGGACGGACCAACGGACAGACGGATTGACAGGGATAAAATACTAAAATGTTTGCCAACCGGCATTTTTTCGACTTGGCAAAAAAAAGATGAAAAGAAGAACAACATAAATAAACTCATCATATATATCATGTTACACTTACGCCAGACGCGCGTTTCGTCTACACAAGACTCATCAGTTACGCTCGAATCAAAATGTGTTTCAAAGACCAAAAAAGTACGAAGTTGAAGAGCAATGAGGACCAACAATTCCTAACAGTTTTGCCAAATACAGCTAAGAACACTACACAGATAAGTAAAACATTGAATAACCAATCAAAACCCCGTGATTGAACCACGAGGCTGCTGAAATGTCAAATAATTACTGTTAATGTGACGGGTGACATTCATCGTGGTATCATTAGTATACAAATGGAAATTACCACTGCTTGTTTAGTTCGTATGTTTACTGAAGATGTGTTCTCACAGCCCGTTGCAGTAAAATTGGTACCATTCTGATTATTACTACAATTGGGTAGATACCTCAGGTTCTGCTGTTGGACTATAAGTCCCAAAATGATATCACTATCTCAGTAACAAGTACTTGATACTGGCATGAACATATGGATATTATGTAATTATAATATACTACTAGAACACACCCGTGATATTGCGGGTCCGTGACTGAATTAAAGTATATAACTATGCGCAAGCCTTATTTTAGTATTAGTATTGCAAATGTATTGTCATCTGATAAAGTCATGCCGATTATAAGATACAGTTTTCTCTGCTTTCAAATCTTTCTGTTTGAACCCGTCGAACTGGAACATATCAATTATTGGTAATATTAACTATTTGGAAAACAAAAGGTCCTGGAATGGAGATTTTTTTAATCAACAGCATTGTCCTATATTAGTTATAAATAAAGTTGAATTCTTTGATTCGCTGTTTTATGTCAATTCGTATTGTTATCTTAGAAAGTTTTACTGATTAAAATACTACAATAGGTAACAATTTGACAATTAAGTAGTGTCAACCCTGTGATTATGACCCGTGTATATAGCATATTAATCCTGAATACACCGTTTGGTGGTGCGCCTGTCAGATGCAGAACGTACAGATAAGGTAATAGGTAACAGGTGAATATACTATTGGTATCGGTATCGGACTCGACCCGGAACTTCTTAATTATTGGCAATATTAATTACGTGGAAAACAAAAGGGTCTGGAGTGGTGTAATTTTTAATCTACACCTTTGTACTATATTAGTTATATATAAAGTTGAATTCTTTGATTCGTCGTGTTTACGTGATGACGGCTGACAAATTGGACCTCGTTATTTTAGTATTATAGATTATGTTTGAGTTTTTTGTAAAGGAATATCAAATCATGTGTTTAAGATTTAACTTATTATTAATGCAAGAGTTTGCAAATATTTTGGCCTCAGGCATCACTGAAGTGACTTGTACTGCCGAAATGTCTATCCGGTCCAATACAATTGGAACCGTTTATTTTAGTGTATATTATTCTAGTTTATACCATGTACAATAGAAAATAGAAATGGGGAATGTGTCAAAGAGCAAACAAACCAAAAGAAAAAAAAAAAAAAAAAAACGCAAAAGAGTTAAAAAAAAAAAAAAAAACGAAGGCAACCAATGGGTCTGCTACACATCGAGAAAATCCCGTTGGCCCCTATAATAACCTCTTTGTCTCTTATCGCTCGTATCATTTGTTATATATTGACGTCTAAAGTCAACAATACATCTTGTGTCGTTTGAATAGAAATATAAAAGTGTATAACCTCAATACTCATAAAGGCCTAATACTAAACCCCTAACGGGAGGGATTGTGCTTGGTATTCATATAATAAAGACATAATCTTTCAATCAGTTTAATTGAGGTCTGGAGCTGGCATGTCAGTAACTACATGAACTGCTTGAAGTCCTTTGTTGATGTATGTGTCATTGTTATTTTGTTAAGGTTTTTTATCATGAGGATCAGGGTCTGTTTACAGTACCGGAGCACGCAAGATACACCAGTAGTCCTTTGATTATCCAAGATGTAATTGGGCTCGTGTTGATCCGAATTTCGTTTTCTTTGTTGTAGTGTGCATTATGTTGATTGTTCTTTTTTTTCTTTTTCTTATGCTATGGATTTGTCAGTTTCTTATCGATTTTTGAGTCTGCGCATCTTATGGGTGTTATCTATATCATAGGAGGGATGAAAAGGAACTTCTTTTATGTTATGAGTTATAAATTGCTAAAATGCTTTAAATTGTAATTTAAATCTTTATTAAGGAGGATCTAGCGGCACAGCTAATAATTCTCAAAAACGAATGATCAGACTTAATCACTTGTTCCGCTTTATGGATGTTTTCTCCTTCTGGCACATGATTTCTTCTTTTTTGAAGTGATCGGCGCTTTGGTCGTTGTTATTGGCGACTCGCAAATTGTTCCCGTTTCAGGCGTGCAAAAGTAAGGAACATCTCATTTGGGCGGTACTATTTCCGTAGGTTCTGTAGCTGAAAAAAGTTTTATTCTTAAAAGGTTTTGTTTTACTTCATAATTTTAACATGTCATATCATAACAAATTATTATCTTATTCATTTGATTTTAATATTTTCAAAATAAGATAAAAAGAAAGGGTCACTTAAACATGTTAAAGACATGTGTGTATACATGTACCTAGTAAGTGAAACATAACATAACAGTTTCTCACTGCATTGAAGATTAATTGGAAGCCTTCGTCAATTGTCTGCTCTATGGTTGGGTTGTTGTCTCTTTGACACATTCCCCATTTCCATTCTCAACTTTATAGACGTGTGTGTATACCTAGTTAGTCATACATAACAGACTATAGAACACCATTGACAAAACACACAATAACTCTAATAATCCAATACATAAATCAATAGGTTACATTTTTACCAACGCAACCAATGGAGATGGAATTTTGACAGGTATATTTTAGAGCAATTGTATAAACATATACATTCATAGGCGTGTTATCACATCAGAATAGGTTTTGGTTAAACATGTTTTCAATCAAAAAACACAATGAAGTAAAATCAATATGTTCCAAAATATGCACGAATTGTCTATTCAATTTTCCCAATCAGTCAATTTGATCTATAGTGATATTTATGAAATTCATATTTCGTCTATACTAAGTAAAGGCAACAGTAGTATACCGCTGTTCAAAACTCATAAATCCATGGACAAAAAACAAAATCGGGGTAACAAACTAAAACCGAGGGAAACGCATTAAATATAAGAGGAGAACAACGACACAACACCGAAACGCAACACACACAGAAACGGACCAAGCAATAGACAAAACACCACGAGAATAACAAATATAACATCAAAACCAAATACATGAATTTGGGATAGACAAGTACCGTGCCACGTCTTATCTAAAAAATAAGAGAAAACACAAACGACTCAACGTTAAAATGCAACACACACACAGAAACGAACAATATTATAACAATGGCCATCTTCCTGACTTGGTACAGGACACTTTTAAAGGGAATAAAAGTGGTGGGTTGAACCTGGTTTTATGGCATGCCAAACCTCGCACTTTAATGGCAAAGTTAAATATAACATTGAAATGACAACATAATATTACAGGACTACAATACAAATAAAAAGGAGACCATATTAGACAAAGAAAAGCATGATTAATAGATAACAAAAAGCATCAGGTTTAAAATTCAATACGCCAAAAACGCGTCTAGTCCACACAAGACTCAATAGTGACGCCCAGATATAAAAGATCGAAAGTGAAAAAAGTACAAAGTTGTAGTACCCTAAGGTTAGGGATTGATATGATATTACCTTTTAACTTCATGTTTCCAAATCTATTTCAGAATATTCTTAATTGTTATATAAAGCTTACATTTTTTGTTCCTCTAATTCTGGTAACAATTATGAGTTTATTTACCACTGCTGTGGGAGTTTTTATTCTCCGAGAGTATCACCAGCCCAGTAGTCTGCACTTCGGTACTGGCATGAAAATACGTTTTTTTTTTGTGTTATTTAAATTTGCTGTTACAAAATGTTAGAAATTATTATAAATTAAGGAATGTATCTCCCTCATGCAAAGCTCTGATTCCTTTCACGGATTTGGCTATACGTTTTGGACCTTTTGGACTATAGCTCTTCATCTTTTATATCAGCTTTGGATTTCAAATATTTTGGCCACGAGCATCACTGAAGGTTGCACTTTGTAAATACAGCTGTTCCGCAAAACACGCCTCTTTTGGGGAGTAATTGAATATTCATAGAAAATTAATTTTGTTTACATACTGGTTCCCAGTTATGCTCTCTATGTTCCATATCGCAGGGACAGAACTTGGGAATGTTACCAGTAAATTAACACGTGCATATTGTTTACATTGAAATCTGTGGTAACCTTTCATTCGAGGTAGGGGTAGTTAAGAAAATTAGTGTAAGTTTAAACTCTGCGAAGTTCAGGGCATATAAACGTTGAAAATATGCCGCACAGCCCTATAGTTTGACCTTTGAAAAAAATTGTGGTGCATATGAACTTTCAATTCTAGGATAAGATTTTTTTCAAAACTTCATAGTAAAAGTGGTACAGTTTTAGCCGTAAAAGGAGTTCCTATGGGAAATTGCATTGTCAATATTTACAGAAATGCAACCTGAAGAGACATGTTTTGTCGAAATGCGCATCTTGTGCAGGAAAATTGGTACCGTTAATGTTATTACTACCACTGGGTCGATGCCTCTGCTGGTGGACTGTTAGTCCCCGAGGGTATCACCAGCCCAGTAGCCAATACTTCGGTACTGGCATGAAAATACGGATTTTTTTGTGTTATTTAGATTTGCTGTTACAAAATGTTAGAAATTATTATAAATTAAGGAATGTATCTCCCTCATGCAAAGCTCTGATTCCTTTCACGGATTTGGCTATACTTTTTGGACCTTTTGGATTATAGCTCTTCATCTTTTATATCAGCTTTGGATTTCAAATATTTTGGCCACGAGCATCACTGAAGAGACATGTATTGTCGAAATGCGCATCTGGTGCAGAAAAATTGGTACCGTTAATGTTATTACTACCACTGGGTCGATGCCTCTGCTGGTGGACTGTTAGTCCCCAAGGGTATCACCAGCCCAGTAGCCAGTACTTCGGTACTGGCATGAAAATACGGATTATTTTGTGTTATTTAAATTTGCTGTTACAAAATGTTAGAAATTATTATTAATTAAGGAATGTATCTCCCTCATGCAAAGCTCTGATTCCTTTCACGGATTTGGCTATACTTTTTGGACCTTTTGGATTATAGCTCCTCATCTTTTTTAAAAGCTTTGGATTTCAAATATTTTGGCCACGAGCATCACTGAACAGACATGTAATGTCGAAATGCGCATCTGGTGCAGGAAAATTGGTACCGTTAATGTTATTACTACCACAGGGTCGATGCCTCTGCTGGTGGACTGTTAGTCCCCGAGGGTATCACCAGCCCAGTAGCCAGTACTTCGGTACTGGAATGAAAATACGGATTTTTTTGTGTTATATAAATTTGCTGTTACAAAATGTTAGAAATTATTATAAATTAAGGAATGTATCTCCCTCACGCAAAGCTCTGATTCCTTTCACGGATTTGGCTATACTTTTTGGACCTTTTGGATTATAGCTCTTCATCTTTTATATAAGCTTTGGATTTCAAATATTTTGGCCACGAGCATCACTGAAGAGACATGTATTGTCGAAATGCGCATCTGGTGCAGGAAAATTGGTACCGTTAATGTTATTAATTGAGGTCTGGAACTGGCATGTCAGTAACTGCTTGAAGTCCTTTGTTGATGTATGTATCATTGTCATTTTGTTTAGTTATTTTTATCATGAGCATCAGGGTCTGTTTACAATACCGGAGCACGCCAGATACACCAGTAGTCCAATGATTATCAAAGATGTAATTGGGCTCGTGTTGATCCGAATTTCGTTTTCTTTGTTGTAGTGTGCATTATGTTGATTGTTCTTTTTTTTCTTTTTCTTATGCTATGGAGTTGTCAGTTTCTCATCGATTTTTGAGTCTGCGCATCTTATGGGTGTTATCTATATCATAGGGGGGAGGGGGATGAAAAGGAACTGCTTTTATGTTATGAGATATAAATTACTAAAATGCTTTAAATTGTAATTTAAATCTTTATTAAGGAGGATCTAGCGGCACAGCTAATAATTCTCAAAAACGAATGATCAGACTTAATCACTTGTTCCGCTTTATGGATGTTTTCTCCTTCTGGCACATGATTTCTTCTTTTTTGGAGTAATCGTCCCTTTGGTCGTTGTGGTCGTTGTGATCGGCGCTTTGGTCGTTGTGATCGGCGATTCGCAAATTGTTCCCGTTTCAGGCGTGCAAAAGTAAGGAACATCGCATTTGGGCGGTACTATTTCCGTAGGTTCTGTAGCTGAAAAAAGTTTTATTCTTAAAAGGTTTTGGTTTACTTCATAATTTTAACATGTCATATTATAACAAATTATTATCTTATTCATTTGATTTTAATATTTTCAAAATAAGATAAAAAGAAAGGGTCACTTAAACATGTTAAAGACATGTGTGTATACATGTACCTAGTAAGTCAAACATAACATAACAGTTTCTCCCTGCATTGAAGATTAATTGAAAGCCTTCGTCAATTGTCTGCTCTATGGTTGGGTTGTTGTCTCTTTGACACATTCCCCATTTCCATTCTCAACTTTATAGACGTGTGTGTATACCTAGTTAGTCATGCATAACAGACTATAGAACACCATTGACAGAACACACAATAACTCTAATAATCCAATACATAAATCAATAACGCAGCCAATGGAGATGGAATTTTGACAGGTATATTTTAGAGCAATTGTATAAACATATACATTCATAGGCGTGTTATCACATCAGTATAGGTTTTGGTTAAAAATGTTTTCAATCAAAAAACACAATGAGGTAAAATCAATATTTTCCAAAATATGCACGAATTGTCTATTCAATTTTCCCAATCAGTCAATTTGATCTATAGTGATATTTATGAAATTCATATTTCGTCTATACTAAGGTTAGGGATTGATATGATATTACCTTTTAACTTCATATTTCCAAATCTATTTCAGAATATTCTTCATTGTTATATAAAGCTTACATTTTTTGTTCCTCTAATTCTGGTAACTATTATGAGTTTATTTACAACCATTTTGTCGATACCACTGCTGTGGGAGTTTTTATTCTCCGAGAGTATCACCAGCCCAGTAGTCTGCACTTCTGTGCTGACATGAATGATCATTAATATGGTCAGATTTATAGATTAACTGTTTACAAAACTTGTGATTTTTTTAAAAAACTTAGGCTTTTCTACCTCAGGAATAGATTAACTTAGCTGTATTTGGCAAAACGTTTAGGAATTTTTGTCCTCAATGCTCTTCAACTTGGTACTTTATTTGGCATTTTAAAACATTTTTGGATTCGAGTGTCACTAATGAGTCTTTTGTAGACGAAACGCGCGTCTGGCGTTAATAGAAAATGAGTTTCTTTACTTACGGACTGGATTTTCTGGAAGAAATATAGTGGGAACAAATAATCTATGTGAATAATGTTCCAGAGTTTATGTAGTGAACACCAAATATACCTCATCAGAATACAATAGGTGTATACCCGAATTTAATAACATCGGTTAAAAGTTTTTGACATGTTTTTACCTGTAACAAAAGTAAACTACAGATACAACTATTAATTATAATAGATGTTAATATAAAAGTATATGTATACACAAAAGTATACAGCAAGTTAATAACATTTTGATTACATAGACAAGGTGGAAATGAAACTAAATACATATTTCGAAGGTTTTCTAAATTTAAATATGCTTTTGAATATTACTATCAACCTATTGCTATTTCATTTAAGTTTCAGTTTTATGTTTGTGTTTGCGTTGGTATCCTTATTTACAAACAGAAGTAGAACTAGTCAAAAAATAAACTAGCAAAAATACAGAAATAAAGGGAAAATTCAAAACGGAATGTCCTTCATCATTTGTGGAAATCAGAATCTTTGAAACACATCAATCGAATTTAAAACAAGTGTCATATTCCTGACTTGTCACAGATATTTCCTTTTGTATAAAATAGCGGAGTTTATATATTGATACATCAAAATTATCGATTTTCTAGCACAAAACGAATATATATAATGACATACCAATAGCAATCTGAAACTCATTTGTAAGTTTGGCGCAAAGACTGCACACAGCAGTTTCATCAAAAGCTCCAGGTTGCATTTGATTTACTGTCTGTGGATCTGTAATCATAAATGAAAGAAAGAATATAAACATAGATAATCCTATGTTTCCAAATCTATCTGATACTGAAAAACTAGTAGTCCTACTAAATCTTTCTAATATAAACCAAATGAAAAAAAGGTTCCTCTATAAAACAGTCTTTAGAGCTGAAGACAGGGGACTCTTAGTTAGTTTTACTTGTGTATATATAGATATGTGTGTGTTTAACTCTGTTATTTAATTTTTTTATGTTCAACGAATTGCAAATTTTCCATTCGGTTCTTTCGAAACTTGAACAAATCCATGAAATCAAATGTCCACAAACATACAGTTTTTCATCAATCATGTCAATCTACAAAAAAAGATATCCACGGAAATAAATGAGTCCACAGTACATATATTTGAAATCGTTTTAGTACTTAATAAAGCTGGTTTGTCATGTTTCGTTTTTTTTGTCAGATTTTCGGAATCATCTGGTTTTATCGATTTGAATGCCTTGAAAAATTTTCCCCGGCGACCCCCATTTTTCTTTTTGTAAATCTTTTAAATGTATAAAGATAAGCCATCTGTTAAAGTATAGTTTTTTAGAACATAAATTTGTCAATGATAAAGCTATGATTAGTCAAGAGAGAATTTCCTGCCAAAGTTTCAATGGCTTCTATCTAGAAATCAAGCACAGTGACCTATATATATTTTTTGCTCTTTGGATTCCTGTATTAATCCCCTCTTAATATAAACTAGAGAAGCGAACTCCCTTAACATCAGGTGTTATATGTGGAGCAGGATCTGTCTACCCAGTTTGAGCACCTCAGATACCAATCCCCGATTTTTGTTGGGGTCCATGTTGCTCAACTTCAAGTTTTTGTATGTAGAGATCTGAGTACTGCTGTTTGCCTGCTGGTTGTTCTTTGTTTTATTGCCATAACGTTGTCATTTTGTTTAACTTTAGATTTCTTTGGTTTCACTGTTAAAACCAACATTTTGTTTAACTTTAGATTTCTTTGGTTTCACTGTTAAATTGACTGCCACATATCTAAACTGACCCTTTATTTTATATCGTAGAATTTATTTTAACACATGTTTTAATATAAACTGTGCTCAAGCAAATGTCAGGGGTAGAATGTCATGTACCTGGTTTCATTCGTTCTCCCTTTTAAAATAAAAGCAATATATTGCTTAAGAATCCTTTAAAAATCTACTGTGAACTTATGCATATTATGAGGGACGGATTAACAGTTCCCTCGCCACCTAACGTACAAGTGACTAATTATGATAAGCGATTTTTCATCCAAATCAATATATCTATATGGTGAGGTAGATTTGACACTATAATGATATCAATATAGGAAAGAGTACGGTTTTAATA
The DNA here is from genome assembly GCF_965363235.1 of Mytilus galloprovincialis. NCBI lineage: Eukaryota > Metazoa > Mollusca > Bivalvia > Mytilida > Mytilidae > Mytilus > Mytilus galloprovincialis. The sequence continues at coordinate 100,730,912 of NC_134842.1, forward strand.
TGTCCATCTTACTTTTTTGACTCTTTCACATTCTGTTTCAGTTGTAAACAAGCATTACTTTATTACATTGGCTAGAGGTATAGGGGAGGGTTGAGATCTCATAAACATGTTTAACCCCGACGCATTTTTGTGCCTGTCCAAAGTCAGGAGCATCAGGCCTTTGTTAGTCTGGTATTATTTTAATTTTAGTTTCTTGTGCACAATTTGGAAATAAGTATGGCGTTCATTATCACTGAACTAGTATATATATATATTTGTTTAGGGGCCAGCTGAAGGAAGACTCCGGGTGCTGGAATTTCTAGCTGCATTGAAGACCTGTTGGTGACCTTCTGATGTTGTCTGCTCTATGCTCGGGTTGTCGTCTCTTTGACACATTCCCCATCTTTATTCTCAATTTTATTAAATTTATACATTTACTCTTACTTACTGCCTTTGTTTCCAATTGTTAATGTTTTTCCACCTGGAGTATAATCTATTGTCAAACATTTAAATGTGTCTTGACCATGTATAGTGTATCTACAAAACAAAATTTTCCGATACAAGTTATATAGATATGTTTCAAAATAAATGACGTTAAATATATTAAAGCAACAGTTTACAAAACACAACATCGAAAAGTAATAAAAGTAACACGAATCCCACCAAAAAAGTGTTAAGAATTGCTCATTGCAGTATAGTGCTAAACCAGTAAAAGGCATGTGATTACATTATCGACGACCTGTTTGTATTAATGTTAATGATTTTAGCATTTACATACATTTTACAAGAAGTCGTAATCGCACCACCAAAACATACGGAAACAATTTATAAAGTTATGAAATATAAAAATGTATCTTTGGAGAGGTTCTCTATGCTTTCTGTGCAGTGGTGTGTAACATGTCACATTTTTCATCTACAGAAAACAACACGACAGTTTTGTTGCCAGCTAAATATGTTTTTCTTTCCTATATGTCGTATCATAAAGTGATTTACAAGTTTACAAAAAGTTGGTAGTGCGTAAATTAGTTTTTCTTTATAGAGTAGCAAAACAGATTACCAATAAATGATACAAAACTCAGAGAAACAAAGTACAGTCACACCTGCTTGAGAGAAGACCTGTATTATGCAAAAAACAGTGATAAAAAACAACCAATTTTAGATCCCTTTGGAGAACATTTCAAATAGACTGAACCTGTATTAAAGTAGCACTATACAAAGATTTTATACCTCCATTTCCACAGTATTAGAATGCTGGTCAATCATAGTCCTTGAAAATTTATAAAAGCAGTATTTATCGATAGCTTATAGATTACTCTTTCAAATTGATGCATAGTCAGTAATATTCAACAGTTATGTAATCAATTTTAATGATAACTGTGTCTAAAAAATCTTACAAGAAGTTTCCACTTTCAATTGAAATCAGCTTCTTTATGGATACCCCGAGTGGGTTGATTTATTATATGTTGTTCCCAGAGCCATTATCTACATAAGGGTGTCTCATATTTCAAATAAAATGTATAGGTAAAAGTTAACACCTAAATAACCATTATCTACTTTTAATGGTAAGGATGGTTACATTAATTACAGATTTATAAGAGAATGGAATATGATAGCGATAATTTGAGACACACTTTTGTATCTCCTGCTGTGTTGATTAAGATTTCGTTGAAATTTCCTGTATAGCTATAGAGATGATAGAACTAAATTTATGCAGTGAACTTACCAAAATTTTGTCATTAATTGCATAATTATTGATTGCATGTAATGATTCATAACAAAAATATTTCATTCATTTAAAAGATTTATCATTAAGCGATCTATAAATACCTCTATTATCAATTTATTGGCAGTCTTAAGAAAGTAACAGCATTTTAAAGGTTGGAAATTGGAAGTAAATAAATCTTAGTATTGTGCTACCTTAAAAGTCCACTTGTCTTAAGAGACCACATTTTTGCTCTCCCTTTAGTGGTTCTTAAAACAGGTTTGACTGTATACTGAAAAGATGGAAAATATTAAGTAAGTCAACAGATCTTCCTGAATGCACAACCAACCACGCCCTATTCCGGTTTTAAAAGAGTCAAGTTTAGTATCGGGACATCAAACATTCATTTATAGCATACTTGTTTTGCTTTTAATTATATTGTTTTGAAAGTGTTGTAAAAAATAAATTGTTCTTTAACTTGATTGAACAGTTGTCCATGTACGACTACTTTATTTGGCACAACTTTTTGGAATTTTGGATCCTCAATGCTCTTCAACTTTGTACTAGTTTGGGTTTAAAAATATTTTTGATTTGAGCGTCACTGATGAGTCTTATGTAGACAAAACGCGCGTCTGGCGTACTAGATTATAATCCTGGTACCTTCGATAACTATTAGAACATACCTAATAATATAAAATTGATCTATAATTTGATAACAAAAAGCTGGATCACCATCTGCTTCAAATTCAACACCGTTATCTTCAAAGTACCAAATTGATGATAAAATGGGGGGTGACCCACGGTATATAGAAAACTCATTCCCGCGCCATTCTTCAGGAAAAGTACACGGAAACTCAGTTACGCCTGTAATAATATCATTAACAATATGAACATGATTTTTTAAGGTATAATATGATTGTCAAATATTTGATAAAATGTGTATCTTAATTCAACGATTTATCGACCTTTCAAATATGCATATTTCGATCCTGAAAGTTTCTCAGAACGAGGCTTCCACGTATTTGGTTAATTTTATTGACATTGACATATGGGGACAGCTCAAATTTAATTTCGATTTCTATCCAAGAAATCACACGACAGCGATTCAACAATATCATCAAAAAGAAAAATGACATGATATTTTCTATTTTTCGAATGACACGCAAAGAACGTGTAAAGATGGGCATTTTCAACAACCCCAAACTACGCTTCTTTCCGTCCACTTTCATACGCAAACCAGAGTTGGGTCTCAGGTGTCATGCAATGTGTTCATCTTTGATCACCGCTGTGCGATACAACTGATATACTTTCGCAATTTCAGGTCCCATTTGAAGTTGTAAGATTCAGGCGTCACGCCACATGAAGGATTAGTATAAAATAGTTATCATAGGATTAAACACATTTTTTGGAGAGGTTATTGATGTGTAAACCGGGGCGACTAACTCACAAACTGAATAAAAATCCGAAGGACTTTTATGTTAATTTTGTGAGTAAGAGACCCGGTTTACACATCAATAACCTCTAGAAAAAATGTGTTTAATCCTTATAATTCTTCAGCCAAACATACGCCATTATTAGTTTATATCATTTATTTGACGGCTACTATATTTACCACCAAAAGCACAATGGCAAGTCGTAACTAAGGAGTACGCCGACATCTTGATCTTTTAAAAACAATAAATGTCCAATAAATGCAACAGAGTCTAAAATCAAATAGCACCTACCTCAAAAACTTCATTTTAATTAAATATTATCCGAATTTGAAGCGTACACGTAACGAAATAATCTTTCCCTTGGAAATTTTCATTCTTATGACGTCGTGTTTTGCCATGACGTAAATTAGCCAAATCCTCCATGAAATTTTATATATGCATTGTAAAAGAAACAACTGTTATGCAATTGTTTTATAATCTCAATTTGCTGAAAATCCCAGTATCTTTGGAAGAATGTGTATCGCGCATGAATAGATTACAAAAAAGTTCGGAAACATGGAAGTGTAAACCAAGAGAAAAATTCTAATTGACCAATTCAATTCAAGTATTTATAGATATGCAAATGATAAAAAAATTATTACGTAATATTTCTTCATAAGCTCTTTGTGTACATCCTGAAATGCAATACAAAGTTGAAGAGCATAGAAGTGAATTCATTACTAATATCTAATTAAAGTTTCTCACCTTCAGCCTGACCAATTATCAATGCAATACCAACACATAACAATATAACAACGAATTTCATCGCAGAATGAATCAGACGGAATTGTTTTTCTTGTATTTTATGACTAGTTGTGATGAGTCGTCTTGTCAAAATGAGATATCAACTTCTTAATATGTACATTAACCACGTAAAACGTCGGCAGTTTAGACTTACTATATCGATTTCATCAAACACATGCCTATTTATAATAGGAAAACGTGTAATTTACACTTTTAAATAGAAAAATAGAAAATTAAAGTACACACACTGATTGACATTTGTTTTACATCTGGTGGCAAATTGATTACTTATTCAGAAAATGTTATGCAATATTCATATTTACTCAGATTGTAATGTACTATACCACCACAATGAGAGGACGCGCGGGCACAAAGTTGCAGTCTATGTGGTACTTCCGGTGAATGTCACTTACGGTCTGATATGATAGCTTCTGTCACACTGATTCCCGAATATAAAGTTTTTATATACATTTTCATGTAAACCTGGAGATTATTGGCTACTTCCGGTTTATCGAAAGTCACTCCTAGTCTTAAACCACAAGGTATATGGATTCTAAGTACTGTTCCATAAACAAGTGCAAACATGGCTACTTCAGGTTTTCTCAAGGTCACTTACTATTGTCATTTTGCAAGGTCAAATGTCTCCCAACCTTTTGTTAAAGATCATCTGGCTTCATAATGAACCAAGTTGAAGAAAAAATCATCTAACTTTATATTAAGACATTTCATGGGCACTCCTGTAAGAAGCCATTAGAGGGTTTCAACCCAATGTAACATATCTTAATTACAATAAAGCAAACAATTTTTCCTCTTGTTCTTATACATACATCTTTAAAAGTGTCGGAGAAAATACAAAAAAAGGAAATGTCCAAATTGAGGACTGGACCTTGACCTTTGATCTTGACATCATTTTTAAGTTAGAACGTAAGTGCCTCAAATAAAAAATAATCGAGGGTTATACGGTTAACGGTTTATGAGTAAAAAAATACCGAGAAATTTATTTTGTAAAGGCAGATAACTTCTATAAAATTTCATCGAATCATTTCGATCCAAATTATCCAAAAATATATGTGGATGTAACGAACAATTTAGAAAAAGAATTTTGTCGATATATTTTGTTTGTTATGAAGGAGATGCGATGCACACTTGATAAACAGTGTATAGGAAATTAACTCTTACAAAGAAAATTGTGCAGCTTAGCAGGCTGAAATATGAAAGATTATGCACTGTATGATACAATATTAGAAATATATAAGCGACATATTGTGAAACATATATTTATCGCAAGAACAAAATTTGGCAGAATAAAAAAAAAATAATAATAATAATTGAAAACATTAATTTTCAAAGTTATTGAAAAGAAGGTAGTTCCTGTTTACTTAGTTAAAACTGGCATCCAAGCACCAGTTTCTTCATACTGATGCAATACATAAGTGGTTTCTATATACTTTTGAGTAAAGTAATAGAGATAATGTGCTTTTTCCAGTGCCATAAATGTCTATTCCGGTCTCAAATGATAGCTTCTTTCACACTGATTCAAAGCTATATAGTTTCTATACTTTTGAGTGTAAATCACGAGATAGTTGACCACTTCCGGTTTATTGAAAGTCACTTCCTGTCTTTAGTGAACGGTTAATGCATTCAAATTACAAAATATATAGATTCCAAATATTTTCCCATAATAAAAGTGCAAAAATGGCTACTTCCAGTTTTTTCAAGGTCACTTCCGGTTGTCATTGTTCAAGGTCATATGCCACCAATTATTGGTAAAGGGTCATATGGCTTTATAATAAACCAAGTTGAAGAAATATCAAATTTTGAAAAATACCCATGACATAGAATATATTCCCCCAGGTCTGCTTGGGCTTGTCATATGGGTATGTTATAGCTCGTAAGTACTCTTACTGAACCTGTTGCCTATTTGAATCTTTTCATGATATTAACTATGCGAACGTAGGCAAACACTATTTTTAATCAGCTCCTACCCGCTTGTCGGTTATACACATACCAAGATTGTCCAAAACCAACACCAGATCTATTTACCATATGGACTTAGTGGGGCCTTTAATAGATTCATGCATGGTGCCATTCACAACTCAAATATCTTGGCTAACAATTACAGGACTTTTCTTCCTTAATAACTCCATCATAACGCAGAAGGGGTATAGTATAAGTCAAAAGTTGGCATAGGGTCCCTGCTACCTGCCTAAATCCTTATTTATTAATAAATATGCGAACGTGAGCCAAAAACAATTTTAATCCACCCCTATATAGCTAGCAGTCTGCCGGATAGTCAGACACCAAAATTGACTATGCCAACACCGAATCTATTTGACTTATGAAACGAATATGCCTGTTGTATGTCCATACGTGATGCCATTCGAAACTTTAAAGACTCAGATAACTATAAAATGACTTTTCCTTAAAAAGTAGGCCCGTCTTAGGAAAGAAAAACAACAAACTGACCGCAAAGACCAGAAAATCCACCCATGAAAATAACCCATCGCGGGTGTGGGGACTTCCCCCAACACCGCAATAGGGATATATATTGGTTCGAACAAACGCTTGGGGTTCCTTTACCTGCATGAATCCTTATCTTACTAGTGCTAACATTAACTAAAAACAGTTTTCATTGACCCTACCCGCCTATCTGATAACCAGACGCAAATATTGACCATGCGAACCCGTATTTGTTTGACCTTTGGATTTGGTGGGGCCAATTATAGGTATTTGTATTGCAAATTCTTTGCTTATTATGTAACGCCTTTTCCTTATTAAGTAGGTACGTCACGAGGTAAAAAACACGATATACCAACGTAAAAGGCCAGAAAAACAACATGTTTAACGCCGCAACATTATTAATGTATGTGCCTGTCCCAAGTCAGGAGCCTGGAATCCAATGGTTGTCGTATGTTTATGTGTTACGTATTTGTTTTTCGTACTTTTTTTTTTATATAAATAAGGCTGTTAGTTTTCTCGTTTGAATTGTTTTACATTGTCATGTCGGACCTTTTATAAATGAATATGCGGTATGGGCTTTGCTCATTGTTGAAGGCCCTACGATGACCTACAGTTGTTAATGTCAGTGTCATTTTGGTCTGTTGTGGACAGTTGTCTCATTGGCAATCATGCCACATCTTCTTTTTAATATTTAGACAATAACCCATAAGAAGAGGGACATCTTCAGATATAAATGCAGTGCTTTCCGCATGACCGAAATATTTACTTTCATGCAATGAGATTACTAAATTTTACTAATGACTTGAAACCAACTACCTTAATTGTAAACACACAGGTATTCCACCACACGTAACCAGTGGGAACTAACTAATATAATACATGCTTCATTTTATCCTATTTTGGATTTATTTTTACTATTGATGACGAATCCGAAGTCTTATCAGAAGTAGATATTTTCTAAAAGCAACTTAAAAAAATTAATAACCCACTGTCAAAACTAATAGCGACAACCTTAAAATAAAAGAAAATAGTCTTCTACACCATTTATATTGCAAAATTATATTCCTAATCCATCCTGTTTTATTTAAGGTCATGACAAAAGCATATTAATTTGAATTGTTTAACCTTCAGGTCAAATATCAAGGTCATACTAGCATAACAGTAGAATGTAACACGTCTTCTTATTATAATATATGTACATTTATGTAACAAATATCATAAGTCTATACCAGAAGACAAACAAGTTATTGCATATTTTTTATATCTTTGGATGACGCCATTGTCTGGAAAATTCCCTAAACAGTAGCCTTTTATTCAGTTTGCTGAATTTGATTGAGCAGTTTCAAATGAGAAGATTAGTTAAGGTCATCAATAAAGGCAACAGTAGTATATCGCTGTTCAAACTAGATGAACAAATTGAGAAAAAATGTCTTTCAAGAGCAATTACTCCTCAGGGGATCTTTTGATAGTTTTTGTATACATGTATCAATAGAACGCGTTAATGATACATCATACAAATATGTTAATAACAAGGGGATTAGAAGATCGGTTTTTTGCTAGGCTATATTATCGGTGATTGGAATTCCTGGTTTTATACATATGCAAAATCTTCTTGGTGCGCTTAGATTATGAGACAAATATCTTGCCTCTTATGTAGGATGCTTTGGGTTGTTGTCGCTTTGACACATTCCCCATTTCTTTTCTCAATTTCATTTGGTATGTGAAACACATAAAAAAATAGACTGAAAGTAACTCAATTGTAATGCTTTGTTTTATTATTTTATTTTTCATTTAGGTTCATACAGTATCTTCTCATAAACATCATTTCTTCTAACATCTTTATTGTCCTAAAGCCCCTGAAAACAGAAGAGATGTTAATAGCGTATAATAGACTAGTACATAATATAAAAAAAAAAAATCATACGCGTTTAAGAATGACATTAAAAGTGCATAAGGTTTTTAAATTCGTGGATTTTAGTTTAAAACAAATATTGAAAAATTAAATCCATTAGAAACGAAGGTTACAAATAGATTGAAGGAAATTGCAAAGTAAACATTGATCCGTGTAAATCGTACTGACAACACTAATTAACCGAAGATAAAGTGATCAACAAAATAAGGATCATCAAAGGTGTTAATTAGGCCATAAACATGCCACCTAAAGAAATCAGTATCATAAATAAATGCTATAAACGTATCTTGAATTGTCAAATAATTCTTATCAAAATCAAGCCCAGCATGAAATTATTATTTTCCATATGTACGAGAACTTTGAGAATATAAAATGAACATTTTATCATACTAGCATATAAATACCGGAAATCTGACTTTCATCGAAAAAGAATATTAATATGAGAATTAAAAGATCAAAAGTTGTACAGTTAAGGTTATTAAAAATTAAATGGGTATAATCCTGCATGCAGTTGTAGTTCAGTGACTTCTATTAAAGTATTCTCAGATTCGAGGTTTATCAATATATTCTCTAGATCATATCAGTGGTCAAACCTTCATGGGGATCTTTCCATGCCTTGATTTGAACAAAGGTTGTTTTATTTCATTGGACACTTAAATTCGGGGATAAAGTCATCCACGGAAACCACGAAAATTGGTACGCCACGAATAAAAGTACTTTTACAGTAAATTAAAAAGCCTATTTAAAAAACAAAAACACGATCCTGAAAGAAAGTTTAGTTATTTTACATTATCTCTGAAACGTATACCACTACAGTAAAATCTATTCAATGGAGACGTATACCACTGCGGTAAACGCTAAGTAATTTAGACGTAACCACTGAGGTAAATTCATTGCAATTGAGACGTATACCACTGCGGTAAACGCTAAGTAATTTAGACGTAACCACTGAGGTAAATGCATTGCAATTGAGACGTATACCACTGCGGTAAACGCTAAGTAATTTAGACGTAACCACTGAGGTAAATGCATTGCAATTGAGACGTATACCACTGCAGTAAACGTTAAGTAATTTAGACGTAACCACTGAGGTAAATGCATTGCAATTGAGACGTATACCACTGCGGTAAACGCTAAGTAATTTAGACGTCACCGCTGCAGTAAATGATTTGTAATTGAGACGTGTGATGCTTAGTTTGTTTCTGTGTGTGCTACATTTTAGTGTTGTGTCGTTGTTCTCCTCTTATATTTAATGCGTTTCCCTCGGTTTTAGTTTGTTACCCCGATTTTGTATTTTGTCCATGGATTTGTGAGTTTTGAACAGCGGAATACTACTGTTGCCTTTATTTACCACTGCTGTTAACGCTATGAAATTGAGACGTATATAACTGCGGTAAAACTACTGTATGTAATTGAGACGTTCTCCACTCCGGTAAATGTTATCCAATCGGTCTTAATTGTTTGTTGGTAACTAAGATAACATCAGTTAATTCTTCATTTTTGTTCATTGATATTTGATTCAATTATTCGAAGGAATATTTGCAACTGAATTAAATACCTGAGTTATGTCTAGAAAGCAAAGTACATACCACAGGGTTATATACACATGATGTTTAAGCTTAAGAAATTTAAGTATACTTAACTGGTTATATAATGAGTCGTTAAAGATAATATTATAAGAAATTAAATATATTTGAAATTTACCTGATTTGAACATTTGAATGCGAAATGATAAGTTACAGCAATAGTAGTTTATCGATGTTCAAATACCAAGTAAAATATCTTAAATAACGACCTCAAAGAAAAATTCTTAACGGAAAGTCTAAAAGGAATGGCAGAAACTGAACGTCAAACACATCAAAAGAATGTATAACAAATGTCATATTCTTGACTTGGACGAGACATTTTCTGATGTAGAGAATGGCGGATTAGACCTGGCTTTATAGCTAGATTAACCTCTGACTTGTATGACAGTCGCATATAATTTCAAATTGATTCAGAGAACAAATGGAGGTAACAACAAAAATGAGTCTAGAACGAAAATCGATATAAAACAAGGAATTTGTCGAACTATTTTTCTAACAACAGGACAGTGTCTAAATGCATGATATCAATGATGTGGTTATCTTTATAAATTTTTCTGTTTACAAAACTTTGAATTTTTCGAAAATACTAAGGATTTTCTTTTCCCAGGAATAGATTACCTTAGCCGTATTTGGCGCAACCTTTTGGAATTTTGGATCCTCAATGCTCTTTAACCTTGTACTTGTTTGGTTTTATAACTATTTTGATTTGAGCGTCACTGATGAGTCTTATGTAGACGAAACGCGCGTCTGGCGTACAAAATTATAATCCTTGTACCTTTGATAACTATTTCACAACCCCTGAATTACGCAGTGCTTGACAATAACCTTTAGGATTTGCATAAGGAACAAAATAATAACCGATCTATTTTGATCGAGGAGCACAGCAGGCTTGACCACAGCAAGACCTGGTTTGAATAGTGAATCCATCATTGCATGAATCCTGATAATACGAGCCTTTAGCGCCATTCTTTTTTCACCAAGAAACCTCAAAACCTGTCAAATAAAAGTAATATCGATAACATTAATGTTCTTTGATAATTTCATTTAATCATGCTTTGTTAGGTACACGTAATGTTATCCCTATAAAACATTTAATTATTGTTGCGTCCAGTATTTTCGCTATCTGGAATATTTTTCGGTTTTCAGTGCTATATGTTGTACACTTGAATGGAAGGTGAAAAATAAAGATATAAAGGTTCTCAATTTTGTTTTTAATTAAAATTGATTTCCTACATTATTATTTGAAGGTTGAGTTTTTCACAATTCTGTCATAGTCTTGGCTTGCCGGTTCGCCGAATATCGGTTAGCCACGCCTACTGCGTAACAACGGTAGTCAAGAAGCGTATGCCCGTCAATTTTGTAAACAAGTATGGCCGACATCTTGCAACTACAGGATGTCCCAGAGGACTTTTCAGCATTATATCTTGTTTATTTGCCAACCCTTCGACAAAAACAAAGGGCAACTGCTTTTGTAAAGGACAGTTATGTTAAATCGGTGTCAATATTTAGAGCAGGAAATGAACGTATTGCGATAAAATCCAATATTTACCTCAGCCAGAGGAAGAGTGAAGATCCACATACTATTAACCTGGACGTGAATGAAACAACACGTAAACTAGAAGATGCACACTGTAGCTGCAAGGCAGGGTTAGGATTCTTTCTCTTATGTTTATAAAATTTCCTCTTTCTCAATTATTTGCACGTATTTTTCTTTTATAATTTTATTGCCCACATGATGCAGAGGGGTTTGTTACTATTTGCCTTCTTTTACTTTAAGGGTCCCTATACTTTAGAGTTATGGAGCATTCATGGTTATGGTTAGGTTAAGGGAAGTTTTAGGTTAGGGTAAGGCTAGTGTTAGGTTTAGGTATGGGTTAGGGTAAGGTTTGAGGTTAAGAATAGTTTAGTAGAGCTCTTTATGGGTTGGAACCCCTAAAGTAAAAGAAATTTGCCGGGTTTACTATCCATGGGAACCCCTGTGAATGAACGTCACAGAACGACTTATTAAGTGAGTTATTTTAATACACGAACAACTTGAAATAACTAACATTACCCAGGGTAGTGAACATGTATAGAACAATTGAAAGACTTTAACTTTCAACCTCAATATTTTATGAACCTTCTTTTATTCTGATTCTACCCCCTCCCTATAAAAAAGCTACTGGTTAACACACACACATATATATATATTCCCTTGTACATGTGAATATTCTGATAACCATACATTGTACACATCAATATAAGATTTGTTTATATATATGTTGTGTACAAGTTATCATTTTGTGCAAATTATAATGTGTACAAAAATATTGTACAAATTGTAATTTGTATTTTGCCTTTGTACAAATTATAATTTGTACAAAAAGTGCCTGTACAAATTACAATTTGTACAAAATTTGACCAAAATTCACTTATAACTTGTACAACAGTTTTAAATATGAATTTTGGTGAAAAATGCATTGATTCACAGCTAGGATAGAATTGTAATTTTCTGACCACACATTAAACCTTATTAACAAAATACACCGTTTTCACAAAACTACAAAAGGCAGATTGATTTTCGAAATTTTTGAGAGAAAAAAAAGTAAACAAATACGATTTTTTTCAAATTTTTAATACATATACCACTTTTCCTGTAGAAAAAAAGTACCAATAAATAGTACTGCATAATTAGTTCTTGTTCCTATTTGGATTTTTTTTTAATTCAGAAACTTTGCAAAAACGAGTATATTTGTAAAAATTGATATAATGGATCGTGAAAAGGATCTCGAAAGATTTGTTGCCACTTATTCGTTATTTCAAAAAGTCCATGGAAACAATCAAAGATTTCTTTAAACAAGTGATGATTTATATTTGTAATTGGTACATCAAAAGATTGGATTTACATGACTTATTCCACTTCAATTTTGTTTGTGAAAAGATAAATGGTTCAATGCCATTGGGTCTGATGATTTTATAATACAAAAAAAATGTACTACACCAACTAGTTTTCTTATAAAAATAAAAGTCCGTCTGTCTGTTCTGCTTAAGTTGTATTTTGTTTTTAAAGTTGGTATTGCCTCAACTGATTTCCGTTAAGTTTCATGCACAGTCATAGATATTTATAAAACAAAGATCCTTGTTGAAAAAATAAACATTGATAAAAAACGACAGAAAAACAACTGACATATTCCTGACTTTAGCAAAGTCATATTTCTAACCAAATCGTGGGTTTAATCTCACTTTCTTTCTGGGATATTTATTTGTCTAGACGCCTAACTGAGGCAGTGAAATACACATTTTTATTCACAGTGCGGTTCATGAGCTTCAACGCTTGCTATGGGAAGATGTTAAAATTTGCCTGTAAAAAAGGTCGTCATCGATTTGAGAGTCAAAAAAATGTTGTGCAAAAACCCGATTCCATAAATCACTAGATCACCTGCTTAAACGAATGATAAAGAAGTCATTTAATAGCAATTCAATAATGTGTAAAAATGCTTTTTTTCACAAAAATTTATATGATAAATTATTGTACAAGTTATAAGTGAGTTTTTGCCCGTTTTTGTACAAATTGTAATTTGTACAAACACTTTTTGTACAAATTACAATTTGTACAAAGTCAAATTACAAATTATAATTTGTACAATATTTTTGTACAAATTATAATTTGTACAAAATGATAACTTGTACACAACATATATAAATGGAATATAAAGCCGTTTTTAAAAAAGCAGAACTTTATATATATATATATATATATATATATATATATATATATATATATATATATATATATATAATAATATTTTTAAATTTGCAAACTACATTTCACATCAAATAATAACAGTTCGTTAAAATATTGTCACTAGCGCTTTCATGCCTTCTGGCAATCTTCAGGCGACGTTTTAACAATGTCCTTGACGACACTGCCGTTGGTAACGTTTATTACGTTACAATAACGATAAGGGGAGATAAATCAAACGTGTTTAAGTAGATCCGTTTAATTTTGGCTGAAAGTCCTTTATAAAGTGTGCTTCCTTTGCCAGTCTTTTATATTTGTTCGATTCGTTCATTTTATAGAACGGATATACGGTAAATTTTCCACTACTGCACGTTTCGAAATGCTCGCTCACATCTTGCATTCGTGTGGATGGATCTCGTATCTGTTGTCTGTGAACACGAACTCTTTGACAAATTGAGTTACCAGTCTGTCCGATGTACCATTCCTTGCAAGTGCTGCTTTAACGCAGCACTTGCAAGGAATGGTACATCGGACAGACTGGTAACTCAATTTGTCAAAGAGTTCGTGTTCACAGACAACAGATACGAGATCCATCCACACGAATGCAAGATGTGAGCGAGCATTTCGAAACGTGCAGTAGTGGAAAATTTACCGTATATCCGTTCTATAAAATGAACGAATCGAACAAATATAAAAGACTGGCAAAGGAAGCACACTTTATAAAGGACTTTCAGCCAAAATTAAACGGATCTACTTAAACACGTTTGATTTATCTCCCCTTATCGTTATTGTAACGTAATAAACGTTACCAACGGCAGTGTCGTCAAGGACATTGTTAAAACGTCGCCTGAAGATTGCCAGAAGGCATGAAAGCGCTAGTGACAATATTTTAACGAACTGTTATTATTTGATGTGAAATGTAGTTTGCAAATTTAAAAATATTATTATATACATTCTGTACACCGTGTTTATTTACTTTTGCTATATATATATATATATATATATATATATAGTTCTGTATCAAATTGATATTGGTCAGGGTACGAAGGTTCGATTCCTTCCCTAGGCTTCAATAGATATCAGCTGGTTGCAAAGAGGGCAAATTGCCTAGGGGCCCCACCCTGACCAAGTCTGTTTTTAAAAAGATGCATGAAATGTTTATTAATTTTATTATGTTTTTTTGTATTTTGTTGCAGAGTTTTGTAAATTTTGTTTCTTGGAATCCATTGTGGAATACGATTTTTCCTTGGTATGTTGAAATATTTACATTAACAAAAGTGATGATTTTAAAATCAAACATGTATACATGTTGCTGTTCTTATGTCAATAATAAATTTAAAAGCTGTTAACTTAAACAGAGCTACATATCAAAAGCAACAACAAATAAAACCAAGGAGTAAACAAAGACTTTAAAAATCCAATTACATGTACTTAAAAAAAAAACACAGTTACATGTAACAACCAAAGACATTTGACCATCCACTAATGTGGATGGATCAAATAGATTTACTTTTGTCTGTCCATCCCAATACTTTTAAGTTCTACATTAAGGCCAATTTCTCAAAGACCTATATGGTAATATATCAATGATATTAATTTACTTCAAATTTCTTGCATTCAGTACAACATTGTTTAACAGCACTTGGATCACTGTAACCTACATTTAAGGACTGTGCATCACCCAACTGATGCACTTATTAGTTATTTCAATCCATGTACATGTTGATCACATGCTAAACATAAAAGTATTATTGTGTTTACGTATTTTATTTTACTAGTTTAGTATATTATACATGAGAAACTTGAAAATAATGTTACATAAATTATACTTTTAGAATATCAGGAAAATGTACACATGTTCTGACAGTGGTCATGATGATAGAGCAATGGAAAATCCTTGGATATAAAGCTGTTCCATCTCAGCCATCATCTACAAGTCTACCACAGCAGTGGGACAAGCCAAGAGGACCAAAAAGTAAGGCAGAGCCTGTGTCCCAAATGATTATTTCAAGGCCAATGAATTTAACAAGAAAAAGAAAACCTGTAATTGCCACATTTATTGACAATAGGTGATTAAAATGTTATGTCAGCCTGTGAGATAAATTGATGACCCCCTAAGATATAGAATGAACAAGATTAAAAGAATGAATTATACAAACATAATAGAGTAAAATCAAAAGAGCTGACTATAAGATTTTTAAAATTGCAAAAAAAAAAAGAAATATTGAGTAAATTGGCATGAGACAATATCGCACATAATGCATAAAATATAAAAGTATCAATGAACAGGGCCTTTATTCCTGTTCTTCATCTTGACAGTAGCTGGAGGGCCTTCAAACATGCTGAATCATTCATACATAACAACTCTATATATAGAATATTAGAAGCTACTAGAAGTAATGAAGTATTTGTTCCCTTAAAAACATGTATTTTATTATTTCAGTCCTATTATGTTACAGGTTCTTATGTAGTTAATTTTCGTCTTATTTTTTTTTCTCAAGAACTACATATCTGGAGTCGGTTTCACATAAAACTTGGTCGTGAATATACTAAATTGTTCAGGACTTATGATCAACTTTAGTCGTCTTTTAAAGATTGTTTTGTGAAATGGACTTCAGCGCTTTCTGAAATTTGAAATCATGGTTCATATGACCAAGCTTTACCATGCTTTATCATTGTTTATGTGTTCAGATACATCATTCAACAAATTTTTGTTTACTGAACACTTGCATATTTTTTTACTGTAGCCAGTATATTTATCTTGTTTTACAGAAACATTGAAGTCTGTGATGAGGATATCATCCACCTAAAGCAGCTTAAACTGAGCCCAATATCGTACCTGGTTGAAGAATTGGGATCCAGCACTACCTTAGACACACCAGTAGGACCCCAATTACTTGGATCACCTCTCAGTTATCATGTAAGAATTGTTGTGATTCTGATAGGTTTATGACTTTTGTGTTTTAAAAACAGACTATTACTCAGGACAGAATATGAACATTGCATGGTACAAAGTGACTGCAGTAAATAAAATGAAAATAAAATGATATGAAAAAGTGTTCAAGCTTTTATACTTTTTGCAATAACTTATTAATGTTTGTCATGCCTGTGACTTCTGTTTTAGAAAGACAGGGATTGTACATCAGATGCATAATGTTGTTAAACTTTCCACCTGTCAAATGTCCTCGACCTTCTTTTCATGTTTCACCTAACAGCAAGCAATAATGGGCTTCAAAATGACCAGTAAAACATAAGTCCATTTTCAATATAATGGGGCAACTATATGCATATTTGGAGAATGGAATGGTTGTGCATGTCCAAATGTGAGGTGTCATCACTTTTTCAAAGTTCATTGTGCCAAATTATTTTTTTGTGTATTTGGTGTATTTTTCAAACATTATGACCATTGTTTCATTTATAATTTGTGTATATATATATGGAAATGGTTGAAATGTGTGAATGACCGTCAGGCATTAATCATCCTACACTGACCTCATTTTCATGGTTCATTGGTAAATGAAAAAAAATCTTGTTTGGTCTGTTTTTCAGATATCTTTTAAGGAATAGGTGACTTTCTGCAGTCTATATATGAATTGATTGTTAGTGTAAATATCTGTCTTGTCAGTGTCATTTATATGGTTCATTAATGTTCAAATTTTAAATTTATCTGGTATGTCTGTTTTCATACTCTATAGTATTTACATTGAATAAAGAATTAAATAAAATGAATAAAAATGTTCAGGAATTTCTTTTTAATTACTTTTATCATTGTTTATCTTGGATCAAGAATGGCATGAAATTTGTTAATAAGCAACATGTAAGCCAAATTTGATTAACTGAACTAAATAAAGATAGATTTATCCTTCAAGATAAAATTTTAAATTGTTTCACACGTGCAATGGCCCTCTCAACATGAACACGGTGTTTAGCTATTTTGATTGTCTCGTTTACATCTGCAGATTTCATCTGCGATCCACTTGAAGCAAAAGGTGGTATATTAGGTTGCAAACCAATTTCTTTCAATTCTTTTTCAATCGTAATACCTTTGTCTGCCATTACTCCATCCCCTACATTCACTTTTCCACTACTGATTAAATCCTTCAGTAAGCGATAAAATCCACTCTCCTTGGTGATTTCCTTGTCAGATATTGAACCAGCAAATAAAATTGATGAAAAGTTTATTGATCCTCTTGTGTCAACACCCACAAGACCTTTTAATGTTGTGCATGATTTGTAATCAGAATAACACTGACTTTGACGATGTGATGAACTGGGTTTCTGAATTTTAACTTCTGTGCCATCAATAATGACCAAACTATTTGGGAAGTCCTGTTTAAAAGTTGGTGGCATATGTTCAATGATGTGATCTCTATGTGGCCAAATGACAAGTGGACCTAGTCTGTGAAACATATAATTTATCCAGTTCAAAAATATGACACTGCACTCCTGTGTTGATAAATTGAATAAATTTGAAATGTGTGAAAAGTCAAAGTTTTGTCTCAATTTTATCATCACCAAAATCAGTTGGTCTTTGGTACTTAACTGCTTAGATCCACTTATAGCTTTTGTCCATTTTATAATGTCCTCTCCCTCTCTAGGCACAAGAAATTTTAATTTATCTTCAAACCGATCTTTGGAAAATCCTGTGTAGTACTGGTACTCTTTACTATTTAACTTTTCACATCCAAAGGATTTTTCTATTATAATACTTTTTTCTTTTTTCTTTTTTATACAACTTGAAAATTACTGTTGCAAATTTACATTTTCTAGCACAAGCTTGGCATAGTTTTCAGTCAGTGCTTTGTTTTCATAGCTAACATGTCCAGAGGTTCTACACCTGTAAAAAAAAACAAATTAAATATTGTAAAAATATGTTTGCAGTAAAATGTTTTTCAGATATTTACCGTAATATTCAACTTTTTAACAGGGTATACTCTAATGGATCATAATCAGATTTAAGTACTTGTAAATCATATAAGAATTATTCATATGTATTGTAATGATTTAAAATGTGCTATGTACTATAAACAATATTGAATTATCCATATTAATATTACATTGCAGAAACCATTAATGACACCGATATTCCAACCAAGAGAGGAAAATTCCGACATATGTGGGGATATTGTGTTTCCAAAACCACTACCGCAATGCATAGATATGTCAGCAATGGACCAAATGAAGACTGAATGGTTTGCTTCAAATATCACCAAAACAGAAGCCATTACTATAGAAAAGGAAACAAGAAAACAGTCAAATTCAACAGCATGGTTTCAACATAGAGAAAACCGCATTACAGCTTCAAACTTTGGTGCTGTAATGTTAAGAAAGAAAGACATTAATGATAAATTTTTGAAAAATACTTTTAAAAGAAAACAATTTACATCACTAGAAACCTCATATGGAACATCAAATGAAACTATTGCTAAGCAAATGTATATTAAACAATCAGGAAATCATACTCATGATATAGGACTTGTTGTTCAACCAGATCTTCCTTTTATTGGTTCAACCCCAGATGCAGTCGTATGTGACAAAACTGAAACTGGAATTGTCGAAATTAAATGCCCATATTCAGTAAGGAATATGACATTGAAGGAAGCGTGTGATGAAAGAGCTGATTTCTTTTTGAAGCCAAATGCCAGTGGTGATTCTTTCACATTAATTCAGGATCATAAACACTGGTTTCAAGTGCAAGGACAACTTTTAACCACAGGTGCACCTTTTTGTGACTTTGTTACATATACAAAACAGGACATTGGCATAGAAAGAATCTACTCTCACGAAATCACCATAAAAGCCTTAGTTGATAAACTGTCAAAATTTTATATACAACATTTCAAGCCATACATGAACAAGTGATTTAATAAATAAATTTACACCAGAATGTTGTCAAATGTAATTGGATACCCAGCATTTATCCATGCTTTCCCATAAAATAAGGGTAAATTGCTGAATGAACCCCTCCTCAATTATTATTACATTACATTTCGTTTTACATAATCAATAATCTCCCTTGTAAGTTGTAACATTAATGAGAAGTTGCTCTTATATCACCTGTTGTCACAAATTGCAATTTTAAACTACGTATCTGTAAGTTCAATTATCTCCCTTTAAATATTACATAGAAAATACATTGAAAAATGTATACTTATTTTTGGTGCAAAAATTGGTGAAATTTCAAATTTTAATTTATGTAACTGCTTGAGTGAAATGAATTAAGTACAAGTAGGGATTATTTGTTTTTGCATAACTTTTGATCAATGATATTGATCTGATAACATACTTTGCAAGGTTGTCGTTTTATTGGGGTGGCAATTTTAATTCTATTTATATGCTTATAGACTATAGTTATTTCCTGTTTGTAGGTCATATGTCCTTCTGGTGTCCTAATTTGGTGAATACATTTTTCTATTTGATAGTATAATGGACCCTTAGGCAGCTACCATTTGATTTTTATGGGGGTTGGAGCTAGGATGAAATTAAAAAAAAGGGCAGGACTAGACTTTTGAGTAAAAAAAGGCAAGACAAGTTTTTCTAGAAAGAAGGCAGGATGAGCAACTGGAAAATGAAAAGGCAGTACAGAGATTTCAACATAAAAATGGCAGGAAACATTTTTTCATCATAGACCCCCCCCCCATAAAAATCAAATGGTAGCTCCCCAAATGGACAGCCATTTGCTGATTCAGAGCTTGTAATAACTTAGGGTCCCACTGACTGCCATAAGCTCCCTAGTAATGTTTCAGTGACAAACAACCAGTTTGTTTCCCACATAAAGGGGAACCTACCCCTTCTAGATCCCACTGACAGCTAGGAACTGTCTCTACAAACATCATGCAAACACTCAACCAATTATTATAGGAGATGTTAAACTAACATCATTATTATATGCAGATGACATTATTTTATTGTCTGAAACCCAAGAAGGGTATAAAATGCACTAAATGAGGTAACTAAATTTTGTTCCCTATGGAAACTTGATGTTAACAAACAAAAATCAAAAATTATAATATTCAATTCTAATGGAAAATCTCATTGTAATTATTTTAAAGTAGAAAAAGAACATCTTGAGACTGTTAAATCTATTTGTTACCTTGGAATAACTTTAAATTGTTCAGGTAGTTTAAGTCATTCAAAAAAAAATCTTATGGAAAAAGGAAGAAAAGCTTGGTTTAAAATTAAAAAAAAAACAGTCTCTTTAGATAATTCCTGCAGTATGATTGAAAAATTATTTGATACCTTAGTTGTTCCAATAACTCTTTATGGAAGTGAAGTTTGGGGTGTAAGCCAAGTGTTCAAAGATTCAGATCCATTTGAACATTTACATACTAAATTTATTAAAGAAATTTTGGGAGTACAGTGCAAAACAACAAATGTAGCCTGTTTAACTGAAACAAACAGAATCCCTTTGTACTTTAAAATTCACCTTTCAGCTATACAATTTCTAAACCACATTGTAAACTCGCCTAACACTTTAGTCCATAAAATATATAATAATGTAGAGAAAACAAGAAAATGGGTTAACATTGTAAAAAACTGGTTAAATAAATTAGGTTTTGGTCATCTCACTTTTAACATGTTTAATACTTTTAATTTAAAATATCACATAAATAGTATCCAACAAAGAATCTATGACCAGGCTTATCAAATTATGAATTGTTCTATCAATAAATGTGAAAAATTAAATTTCTTTTGTCATACTAAAAGAATTAGAAAAAGGCCCCCATATATTGATATATGTAAATTCAAAACTGACCTATCAGTTTTCAGTAAATTTAAACTAAGTGGGCATTCCCTAGCAATTGAAAGAGGGCGTTATACCAACACTGAAAGAAGTAAACGCATTTGCTTATCCTGTAACAGACAAGAAATTGAGGATGAATACCATTTCTTCTCAATCTATTCAAGCTATAAATCATTAAGGGATACCTATATACAAAATATTAATAAAAATCTTAATTTCAATTTATTAAATTGCAGTCCACTATAACACTAAATCATTTGACTGTACTTTTAAGTAGCAGTCTACCAGTCATTATAAAAATCACCATAAAGTATATTAATGATTGTCTTTTATTAAGAACAACCTATGCAACCTAATTTTTGTTTGTGTTCTTTTTTAATTGTTCATGAACATTAACAATGTGTTAACTGTTGATATTTATAGCCTTTTTCTTCTTCGCTGTGAATACAGTCTGTCACTCTAATATAATTATAATCAATTTAACTATTGTCAGTTTATTGTCTCAATTTTGTATGCCATAACCATTTAATGTAAATGTGTTTGTGCGAATAAAATATTGTCTATTGTCTACTTAGAATAGTGTAAACCATTTAAGATTTTGTTTACAATCATTTCATGAAAAATGCATTTGAGTGTACAAAACATTTTCACTGTGGCATGGTCACCCTCTACCTATAGCGACTATTATAAGGGTTTGTGGATACAAAAAGTCATTCATTGAATAAAAAGTGTGCGCATGTGCAAGGAAATGGACGTCTAAATTGCAGCTCTCAAAATTATTTGGAACTTACAGCTTTTTCTAGAGTAATAAATCCCGGAACTTGCTATTACATCAACATTTGGCTTACATTTGTCATTGTGTGTATGAAAATTATCAAAATGTTTGATATTTCCTTGTAAATTAAAATATTTGTATACGTAAATTTTGATTAACATTTGTACAGTGGCGGGAAAATTATTTTCCATAAATGTAAACAGTGTAAACCACTTCCGGTTTACTTTTTTGTTTGTTTTTGTTTTGATCGGCAAACAGAGTCTCTGTGATTAAATAGGTAATAATATCCTATCTATCAATCCTTACACCTTATGTAATATGGCTTCCTAGTGTGTTTATCCTGTGTCCTTGAGTCGCCCAAGGAACGAAGATCTAATTTGTCATCAACTACTAACTGTCTTATTGAACATGTTATGAATGTGTATGAGAGTCACCATCCTTCTCTTCACTGATTATATTTTTGTGACACTTAGACTCTGTCAAAATGTTTAAACATAGCTTAGTCGTGATTTGCTCAACATTTTTTATTTTTCTGAGCACAGTCAATGAGTTTAATATACAAAATAATATACTAGATTCCAACAAATATGAGGGTATCACTATCAGCCTTCAATGTGACACAACAATTGAGGTATCCACCCAGATTTATTACTGGCACTTACATGTGTCCAATTTTAAAAATAAATGTGTTTTTGGCAAATCAGATCGCCAAATTCACCTTTTGATTAGAATTCTTTTAAGCAACCAGGTTGAAACCAACCCTGGCCCATCAAACTTGAATTACTCCAGTTATCCATGCTCTATTTGCTCGCATGAGTGTACCTGGGACAGTGATACTATTGTTTGTGATAATTGCGATAAATGGTGTCATATTGGATGTGTAAATATAAGTCCATCTATGTATGAAAAGTTTGGAAATTCATCAGCACTTTGGATATGCCCGATATGTGATACTCCTAATCACTCTAGAACCATTTGTCAATCATACCTCTCATCAGGTAATTCTGTTTCGAACCCTAACTCATATTCAGTTCTTTCAGATAGTTCAGCTTTTTCCTTAAGCTTCAATATAAATGATAGTCATGAAAATTTTGGAGACCCAGTTGCTACATCATCACCAAAACCACCAGTGACTAAGCAATTAAAAATAAAAATATTAATAGACAAAACTCATTAAGAGTTCTTCAGATTAATTTTAGAAGTTGTAAGAATAAAGTTCCTTAAATTGAAAATTTATTAACGTGATCTAAACCAGATATTCTTATTGGTAATGAAACTTGGCTAAACAAAGATGTATTATCTTCTGAAATTTTTCCAAACACACTATTTGAAGATGCATTCCGAAACGACCGGGTCGGAAAAGAAGGTGGAGGTGTATTAATCGCCATTAAAAAAGTTATTATTTGCCAAGAAGTATATAAAAGCAAAAATGTAGAACTTATTGCTGCCCAAATTAATATAACTGATACCAAATCCTTAATTATTATTTCTGCATATAGACCACCAAATAAAAATGATTTAGACTATCTAAAACAAATGATCATTGAAATTAATGAACTTAAGTTACAATTTAAAAATTCCACCTTCTGGCTTGGTGATGATTTTAACCTTCCAGACATAAAATGGCCGGAGCAAAATATATCTGACTCAATGTATACTAAGGAGCTGAATGAAGCATTTATAGATATGCTGAACAACTTAGGCATTGAACAAATGGTTGATTTTCCAACTTGGAAAGATAATATCCTTGACCTTTTCTGCACAAACCAACCTGCATTGATAACAAAAATAAAATCTATGCCAGGTATATCTGACCATGATATTGTATTAGTGGATGCAATCTGCAAGCCCCAAAGATCTAAACAATCACAAAATAAAATTTATTTATGGAAAAAGGTTGATATTAAAAAGATAAAAGACATAACATCTCATCTTATATCTGAACTTATATCTAAGGCTAATGAAAATTTAAATATTGACCAATTATGGAATAAATTCAAAGAAGGTAGTAATAAAATAATAGATGATAATGTACCAAGCAAAATAACTAAATCTTAGTACACCAACCTTTAGGCAAATAGGGATATAGACCATTTATGTAAAAAACAACGTAAAGCTTACAACAAAGCTAAAAAAAACTGGTAAACAAGAACATAAAGATAAATATAAAAAGTTAAAAGCTACTGCTCAAAGAGAAATAAGAAGAGCCCAGAGCACGTACATGCAAGAAATAATTAGCCCCCAGTTAGAAGAAAAACCTAAATCTTTCTGGCAATTTATAAAAAGCAAAAAAAAAACAGAAACATCTGGAGTGTCACCATTAAGAGGAAAGGATTGTTTATTATATAGTGAGCCGAATACACAAGCTAACATCCTAAATGAACAATTTAAAAAGGCTTTTACTACCGAAGATACATCCTCTATGCCAAATAAAGGTACTATTCCCCACCCCACTATGCCAGACATATTTATTAGTAATAACGGTTTATTAAAGTTACTTAAATCCATAAAAAGCCACTGGCCCTGATAATCTGCCAGCATATTTTTTACATAATTTTGCAGAAGAATTGTCTCCATTTTTGACATTCTTTTTCCAAAAATCTATTGATACTGGTAAAATCCCAAATGATTGGAAGCAGGCTAATGTTGTACCAATATTTAAAAAAGGTGACAAGCATAACGCTATTAATTATAGACCAGTTTCATTAACTGCAATATGTTGCAAAATTCTAGAACACATTTTAACAAGCAACATAAGGAAACATCTTACAATTAATAATATATTAAATGATAGTCAACATGGGTTTAGAAGTAAAAGGTCTTATGAAACCCAACTTATCATCAGCATACAAGATCTTGCAAAATCATTGGGATATGGTAACCAAATAGATGTCATACTTTTAGATTTTTCCAAAGCTTTTGATAAAGTCCCCCATCAAAAATTAGCCCAGAAATTAGAATTTTATGGTATTAGAAATCAAAATTTAAATTGGAAGCTGTTGACTCTGGTGTGCCTCAGGGAACAGTTTTAGGCCCAACATTATTTTTACTTTTTATTAATGACCTTCCCGAACATGTAACTTGCAATGCAAGACTTTTTGCAGATGACTGTTTATTGTATAGAAATGTAAATAATAGTTCTGATGCACAATTACTTCAAAAAGATTTATCTAGTTTAGTAAAATGGGAAGAGGACTGGCAAATGAATTTTAATCCTGAGAAGTGTTATGTAATTCATATTTCTAAAAAAAGTAAATATCCTCTTTTGATTATATATTGCACAATCATGTTTTAGAAGCAGTAAAAGACAACTATAAGCCATGATCTTGATTGGGGAACACATATAAACAATATTACTTGTAAGGCAAATAAAACCTTAGGTTTTCTTCGTAGGAACCTGAAAAACTGCACACGTAAGGTTGAAAACCTTACGTACACATCACTTGTCCGTCCAGTCGTCGAATACTCTTCCCCTGTCTGGGATCCGTACAAAAAACAACACATCACTCAGGTTGAGCAGGTACAGCGTAAGGCAGCCAGGTTTGTCTTCAATGATTATAAAGACAGATCACCTGGTGCAGTTTCAAACTTAATTAAATCTTTGGAATGGGAAAATTTAGAAATAAGAAGGAAAAAAGCTATATTAACTATGCTGTATAAAATAAATTGGGGGTTAGTTGAAGTTCCTAAGGACAATTTAACAATATCTGATAGACGTACTAGGGGGAAACATAAATTTAGGCAAATATCTACAAATAAAGATTTCTATAAATTTTCATTCTATCCTCGCACTATTTCGGACTGGAACTCACTACCTGAAGCAATAGGTATGTCTGACACCCTGGAATCCTTCAAAAGTGGCATTTCCACTCTAACACTTGAAGGATCCACAACAACTTATTAAACTACAAAGCCACTGTACATAATGTATATATGTTATTGTTAACGATTTTTCTTTGTCATATTATTTTTAAATTAAATCCATATGTACATAGCACACAAGTTCCGGGAAGTTTTACACTCCTACCTAGGAATCTACTCCCGTATTCGGAAGAAGAAGAAGAAGAATAAACATTTGTTTACACTTTCACGCACCTGCTTTTATCAACGAGTAATTTGTGTGGCTATTTTATCATTTGCCACTGGTTCTCACCTTTCTTATTCAAATTCCATATGATATGGTTTCACTGTTCTATTCATTCAGGTTTCACAGTGTCAAAAATTGAGAATGGAAATGGGGAATGTGCCAAAGAGACAACAACCCGACCATAGAAAAAAAAACAACAGCAGAAGGTCATCATCCTTATTTATTTATGTATAATAGGACATAATTAACATGCTCTAGATTTTTCGTACATTAGCCGCCATTTGCACAGCGATTTGTTTATTGATTATGCAAATTAGTGTGTAACCTTGTAACCTCAGGTGAACCTTTTAAACGGTAAAATAGTATATGAGTGGTTGTAGATCGATTTTTACATGTTTGTTTCATGAAAACATAATTTATTATGCATGTGACTTGTAGCAAGATGATTTTAATGTTCCGTACATAAGTTTCCTACACCTAATTACACGTATTTATAGCAAACGGGGATTTATTTTGGGCACCCTTTTATTTGTACTTTTCATGCCGTTTCTGATATCAACGTGTGTAATGTAATTCATTCAAAAGCCAGATAATGATTAAAATATAATACCTTTGAACAAACAAATAAATGTTTGGCTTTAGCCCTCTCCTTAATTATCTCCTCATTTAACTGTTCAAGGGGTCTCCCACACAAACGAATTCATCGTCTGGCCTTTTCATAGTCCTATAATATAAGACTCTGGAGGTTCATATCATTTACCATGTTTACATTCAACGTTTTTTATCGGAAATTTTTTTTTACTATCAATGTTGAACTCTGGGGTTCAACATTGATAGTAAAAATAAAATATCCGATAAAAAACGTTGAATGTAAATGATATGAACCTCCAGAGTCTTATATTATAGGACTAGCCTTTTCAAGGCTTCTTCCTGGCTTTGTGAATGGTATGAACACGATACCACCTTCCAATCTATCTGGATATCGGCTATCAGTGTTACAAGTTCCCCAGCAACACCGCTTTACCATTGCGAGTGATAAACGCGATACGATCAGCAAATATGTATTTCGTTGTTAATGACAACAGTTGACGGGCAAAATGGCGGACGATGATGCTGCAGAAGGCGGAAGAAAAACAAAGGTTTTGATTGGTAAAAAATTCTTTGAGGGAGTGGTTAACCGATATTCGGCGAACCGGCAATTCTCCTAGGACCCAAACATTTCTAGATTTTTTTTTCTCAACCTGATGTTTGGGTTAATAAGTCTTTTAAAAAAAAAATAGGTGAAGAAAAAATCATTTGGTGGTGCACTTCTTTTTTTGCTACGATCCTTTGAAAATACCTAAATTTGATGATTTTCCCATTTTTCGTCAATTTTTTCTTATTTTGGGGCTTTTATCATGAAAAAATAACAGCTCAACAATTGACACTGAATAAATTTAGCTTATAAAAATTATAGGTAGGTGTTAATATAAGAAAGTTTTATTATATTTTGATGCTTCTTTGTGTCATATTTACCATGCTGTCAATTTTGTAAATTTCTAATATTTTGCAGTTTTAGGTCAAAATAAATATTATTCTTATCTTTTTGTTATAAATGATTGAAAAGTACATATCTAAGAAATTTGAAAAGATAAAAATGATATGGGATGTCCATGTTTCTTGTAAAATCATTTCTTGTACCCCTCATCCATTTTCTCAAAATTTTGGCTCAAAGGTCTGACTTGATTGGTCGTAAAATTTGAAAACCGGAGAACTCAAAAACTATTCATCGTGAATATACATTTTTATCACAGAGTTGTGTTTGATTATAATATTTTAAAAAATCATTGATATGTTCCACTTGTATCACATGTTTCGGAAATAACGAAGATGAAAATAATCGAAAACATGAGCGTTTTTTATATCTGCCATACTGTTTTGAAATTGAACTTATTTTAATTCTAAATCTTGAGGTACAATACACACCTTCGAGTGACATTATCAATAACATTTTACTAATTTTCAATCGTTATAACCTTAGATACATTGATCTTAAAATCTCGTATAAAAATAAGTTAAACATTACATGTGTTTTATCTACACCTTTTCTCCTTTTCGATTTTTTTGGGTTATATGTATGTACCATTAAAAACCATTTACCATGACAAAATCTCAATTTTTTTTTTATAGTTGCATGTATAGCTATTGTTCAAAGATTGTACCAGGTAAATGGTAGTGTTAAGCAAAGTATGAATACAAATCTAGAATTGACGTATTTTAACTATTAATAAAGCAATTATTCTAGTAAATATCAAGTCAGAAATATAACAGTTGTTATGCATTCGTATGACGTGTTTGGTCATTTGATTTTTCCATTTGCCTCCTCGGGACTTTGCGTTCAAAATTATCATGACCGTTTGGTATTTTTGGTATTTTACTTTTATCCATTAATGTTAAAACACACAAACAATTAAATATATACCAACTCGTCGTAAATGATTAAGAAAATAAGTATAGTAAGAAGGGAATTCACTATTCTTATTTCAGTTTAGTTTCTCACCTTCAGCCTGACCAATCACCAATGCAGCACCATCATATATAACAATTCAACTTACCAACGAATTTCATCGAGGGATTATAGAGACTGTATTGTTTCTATTGTATTTAATGACTAGTTGTGGTCAGTCGTCTTGTTAAAATAAGACACCAATTACTCCATATGTACAGTCTACATTTATTATATCGATTTCATCACACACATAACTAATTATATTAGGAAAACGTGTAATTTACACTATAAAATGGAAAATTAAAGTACACATAATGATTGACGTTTATTGAACATCTGGTGGCAAATCAATTATTTATTCAGAACAAGTTATGCAGTATGCATCTCAACTCAGACTGTAATGTACTTTACCGCAATACGAAGAAGGTACCTGTCCGTGAAGGGTGGCAGTCTTCGGGAAGACATACCACCCTTCACGGACAAGAAAGATGATATCATGAACACATGAACTGTTTGCAATATGCCATGGTTGTAAACTGTATATAAATAATGAATGCATAAGTTGTTAGAATACTGCATGACAAGGTTAGCCATTTGAAATAAAATTCTAGAATATATAGAATATTGTATTAGGTCAACAGTGACAACAAATTTATCTTACCGACTATTTTTACATGCAGCAATTATACTTGTGGCATATCAAAGTTGTCAAGTCTTTAATTTAAAGAATTTATTTCTATTAGTATATACAAACAAGTGCTAACAATCAAAATTTATAAGCTTTTGATTTGTTTTCTGCATATATTTCAATCTTTTATCATCAATGTCTTCAACTGTTGACCGGGCGAAACGTTTCTGATTTTTCCTCAAATGTCGTGTTTGAATTATAAAAGAATGAAAAGGGACGTAACACCACTACTAACCATGTATTTAAATAAATCATGCCTACTATCCCCCCAAAAAATATATATGGAACACACGCCCGTTTCCAACAAATGATGTTCATTGAAATGTAACGGAAGCAAGAAAATGCATCTTGTTTGCAGTGCATTGATCTTAAATTGTCAAGAATTATAACATCAGATACAAAAGCTCGAACAACACAGTACAATTCCTAATTTCTAACATACGTTGATGGATACATAACATTGTATTTAAAATAGCCTTCTGGAAGGACCAGCTGTTTATCCTTCCTTTGAATCGAGAGGTATTCAAACATATGCTTGAACAATGTTGAAAGCTGGTAGGAATCTATTTTTCATTTGAAAATATATCGGAAAACGTATTTGGCAGCTCTTTCAATAAAATTATATTTTTATTTTGTATTGAGTTATATGAAAGAATATCAAGCTCATTATTTGAAAGTGTCGACACTTTAAATAACTTTTATTTTACTAAACTGGGTTTTCCTTTTTAATAAACATAATTATTATAAACATTAATTCAAATATATCGAATTCCTATTACCACAATCCGATCGATTTTGCGAAGTTGTTTTTCAGACGAAATTTTTTTTTGATAAAGTTATTGAGGATTATCGGCTATTTTTGGCAACTATCTCAACATGATCAATATGGATTAATATAACAAATGTTTCAATATAAGGGTTTGGATATAATTTATAGAGTATCTTACAAACTGTACAGACAAAATGCCAAACTAAATAAAAAACATATTGAAATAAATCAATGTTTGTTCTTATTTGATTAAGTGTGTTTAGGTAGCGTGACATTTCTTTTTTCGATTGTTTACTTTGCTTACTAGCACAGTATGTCTGTCTAATAAATGTCAATATGAGTTAAAGTTTTATATCACTTAGAACGGTAAGTTTCCGATATTATTGTAAAATACAGCAGCTTGTCTTATTACCAGGACAAGAAAACATGAACATATTACTTCGATTCTTGATGATTGATATGTGTTATCTGTCCAAAACAGATCACAATACACGCAACTTACTTATGTGTACTGTGCTTTGAATGGCACCGTTCCTGCTTACATTCGGAAAGTAGTCAATTTACACGTGCGAAATCAATATCTCCGTTAAAGCTCTACACAACTATGTTGTGTTTTCATTTTAAGCCATGGCGTTGTCAGTTTATTTTCGATTTATGAGTTTTACTGTCCCTTTGGTATCTTTCGTCCCTCTTTTTTAAACCCAATTTTTATCGCATTATTTTTTAATCAAATTTATTTGCAGTATCTACTTTCAATGCAACATTTTGTATTCCTTTTTAGGGTGTTTGCATGTTTTGCATGGTTTTAGAGATTGTAAATTTTGAAATATTTGTTTTAATTTGCCTTTTTTATGGTTGGAAATTTTGTTCTTTTCTTACATCAGTTTTCCATATGACACAGTTATAGTTTATGTTTATGGTTTTGGCTTTGAATTGTTTGATACACCCTGCAACCTGCACAGCGCCTTAGAATTATTCTTATCTTGAACAAAGGTCGCTTTAAAAAAAAAATCAGTATTATTATTATGTGCTCGCGTTGAATATGCGGTTAGTTTAGTTGCTGGATGTTAAAACAATTATCGACTAATTGAATTATCATCTGTCGACATATAATGAAATGTACTTTTCTACAATATAAATAACAAATCGTCCTAATAAAAGGACACATCTGCATGATGAAATCTATATATAGTGTAAACGGCCTGTTTCCAGCACTTCTGCCTACGTGATAACAAACTGCCGACGTTGTACATTGTTAATATATCCATATATACATATACAATAGTTAATGCTTCAGTTTTACGCAAAGTTTTAAACTTGTCATATCTTAACAAATTCCTATCATTTGTCATTACTGCGTGATGAAATTCGTTGCCACATTGTTATATGTTGGTGCTGTACTGGTAGTTGGAGGTAAGAGTGTATATGCCTTATATATATATATATAATAAATAAAATACTAGTATTGAACTTCATTTCACAGTGATAACTGTCTTGAACATTTACAATGATGCGTTGAGTTTTAATTGTTTGTTTCTAAACAATGTGTAGAAGAGAT
This sequence comes from Mytilus galloprovincialis, assembly GCF_965363235.1. NCBI lineage: Eukaryota > Metazoa > Mollusca > Bivalvia > Mytilida > Mytilidae > Mytilus > Mytilus galloprovincialis. The sequence goes on from NC_134842.1 coordinate 100,762,597, forward strand.
CTTACAGTCAAAACTTCCTTTTCGTGTTAATTCTACAATTGTCATACATGATGAGAATCGGAATCTTTAACAAAAAAACGGCTCTTGCCCTACTCAAAGTGTTCGTTTATTACTGGTATCAGTGAAATGAAGCAATAATTTAATTTTGGATGTAACGCGTCTTCTGATTGGCTGCAATCGTTTTTTTTTTATCAGCTGATGGACATACTTGTTTTTCATTTTTACCATTTTTTGACATTATGAAAGTTCTTTTCATGGTTTTCCTCCGGTTTAAGATGGAATTTAGCATTAAATTAATAGAAATTACTTTAATATTTGTTCGAACAGCGGTATACTGCTGTTGCCTTTATTCTGTCTTTTCGAAATAACATAGAAAATGTGGTGCATACTTTAAAATAACCAACATTTTTGAAGTTATTTATTTATAGACAGAACATGTATTACAGTCATTCATTAAATATTATTAATTCTTTCTATGTATTTACTTCTATTGTTACTGGTAGTACATGTGTTGTTTTACAGTGTTATTTACTTTGTAAAGATACCATCATTGTATTACTCATGTTATAATAGCAAAAGGAGCTCACTACACGAGAAAAAAACACTACGCCATAGTATAAACAATGTTGTAATGTTTTTTTTTTTAATTTTTCAAGATATTTCATTAACCGTTAATCATGTACATTATTTGTACCATACGTTAACGTGGACTAGCGTATTTTTGTATTCAAAATTGTAATAAAGGGTCTTATGCAATGCTATGTATCTGTCCATCGTTAAGATTTCTTCTACATTTAATAGTAGTAATTTTACATAAAAATGAAAGGGAATTTGGACAACAAGATAAAACCAGTCAGCAATTCAAACGTACAAAATAAAATATCCTATCTATTTTGGTTTTATTTTTTAATATTGTAAAATTGTAAATGATATTTTTACAGGCAAGACTGAGTTTCCATGTAAGTTTCCAGATGAGTGGGTCGATAAAACGTTTGTATTATACGAAGGGTCACCCCCTGCACTGTCTGCATTTTGGACCTTTGAATCTGACGGAATAACACTTACCACAGAAGGTGCTCCAACTACCTGTTATCAAATTACAGATCAGTTTTATGTTATCAGGTTTGTTGGAAATTAGAAGTTAAAAAAAACTGGAGTATATTTTTGCAACACTTTTCTAAATGATGTAAATAATGAATATATACCCATCTTCTAAGCAGGACTTGATAGAACATGAACTGAGGTCCGAGGACCAGTTCAATCTAACAGGTCCATATAGCTTACTATTTGTATATTACATAATGTATTTTGTGTATCATGGAAATGGACCTCAATGCTCTGTCTGTGTATTTTTACATTATATTTTGTACGTTTTTCAAATGCTGACTTTCAATTTATAAATAGAAACATGTTGTCCATATAATTGAAAAAGAAACTGAACATGGAATACCTTTTTATTCACGTGGTCGTCATAAAAACTCAACATGGAATACCCTTTCACATGTTTCAATCACGTGGTCGTAAAAACCAATTTAAAACAAGAATGCTACACCATATGTCATTGACATTTGACCCGCATACATACAAACAAGTTTGTTCACATAAAATACTATTTCCAAACCAATACGTTGAGCTTGTTTAACCTCATTTTGCAAGGAGCAATATTTCAGTGTTGTTCCTTCCATTGCTTCCCATATATACTTTATTAATACCGGAGTACCTTGTATTTGAAGGGATCATGCAGGAAAATTTGAATGTTTTACTATAGACTTTACTCCTGCGGAAAACAACTTTACAGTTGGTGACAAAGGAAGTAAGTTAAAGTATAGATACAAATTCACCGTTTCAGAATCTAAGGCATTCTTGTCAATATTTCGAAAAGCGTCGTCAGAACGTTGTGATTGGTTTAACTTGTGATAAACCATAGAAATTCTAACAAACACTTAACCTAATTTTCATTTTTGTATACGAACAATGAGATTACCCATAGTCCTTTAGATTCTTTGAAGACGAATTGATACCTGCTTTAATGATACAAAAACTCATCATATATACCTAGATTGACATTTGTACGCCAGATGCGCTTTTCGTATTCAAAAGACACATCAGTGACTCTATAATAATAAAACAATAAAGGCCAAATAAAGTACAAAGTTGAAGATCATTGAGGACCCGTAATTCAGAAAAGTTTTTTTCTAAATAAAGCTTAGGTGATCTCTTAGGAAATCCTTAGTGTTTTGAACAAAATCAAAATTTAAAACAGTTAAAGAAAAGATAGAAAAGGATTTACTTTTATGGCTGATACATGATCTGTATTGATAACAAATTCAAATAAACGTACCAAATCCATATTGGTTTGAGTACATCGACATTTAAATATGTTTGATACCTTTAAACAATTCGCGTATCATTGTAATGACTGTTCTAATCTAACATCAAAATTTCAAAAGGACAAAGAAATATGGGATAAACTTATCAACGATAACAAATTCAAATAAACGTACCAAAACTATATTAGTTTGAGTTCAACATGTTCAAAAGGCCAAATGAATATGTGTTACTTTTATATGGGATAGGAACATTTGTTTGTTAAGACCTACGCATATCACTTGTAGAAAAGAAACTTTTGATCCGTCACATATACATGTATGAGTGCCCCCTTTTTCTGTATGGTTCTTATGTTTTTTTCTTTTATATAACGTATGCGTAGTAGTAGGGAGAAAATGAAATTAGTACATTGAATAAAGTTAATAGGAGATAATAAAACATAATAATTTTTTATGTTAGCAGTGACATTCAGTGGTACTTCTATTGTTATCCTTAAGCTGACAGCTACTAGACAAATATAAGTAAACAGATATGGCTTTGAATTTTTGTGTGTGCAAATTTATAACGAAAACATGAACAATATTGAAGTACATGTACTAAGAATTTCAATGATGCGAATTGAGGAGTGAAGATTTACAAGTTTAAACAATTTGGAAAACATTTGATATAAAACGATGCCATGTATACAATATTGTTCAAGATATAATATGCCTGTAGAAATTATTGATAATTTTTCATGACTGATTACAGATGCAAGAGTAATAAATCCACTGCCTTCAGGAGCTTTCAATGAAACTGTTTTGTGCAACCTTTGCTCTGAAGCTACAACAAAGTATTTGATTGCCATTGGTATGTACATCATATATGTCCTTGTGTTAGAATAGTTATCAAAGATACCAGGCTTGTAATTTGATACACCAGACGCACGTTTCGTCTACATACGACTCATTAGTGACACTCAGATCAATAAAGTTAGGAAGCCAAAAAAGTACAGAGTTAAAGAGCATTGAGGACACAAAAATTCAAAAAAGTTGTTACAATACGGCTCAGGTGTTTTATACACTTGATATTTATGTCAACTCCGAAGTGCTGACTACTGTGCTGGTGATACCCTTTTGGATGAAACGTCCACCAGCAGTGGCATTGACGCAGTGATGTTATTAGTTATCACAGGTACAAGGATTACAATAACATTTGAAAAATATATCGATGGCTATACGTACACACCAGTAACTCGTTTTGCGTCTGTTTATATAATATATGCATTGTCGGAAAATATCAAATGTATTTGTGTAAGTCTTTGAAATAGGACGAAAAGCGAGGCTCGCCTGTTTCACAGCAAGCGCAAATACATTTTATCCCGAAATTTACACCCAACCTTTGAAACTTGTTGCACATTATGTTGTTTACTTTGATGTTAATTTCTATCTACTGTTTGTATTACCAATAGTGTATTTTACAGAGGATTTTAAGTCGTAACAAACTTTCCTCTTTTTTACATTATTTTTTACAAAACCTTTACATATAATCGACAAAATGTATTTCATTCAATAATCCCTTTCCTTGCACATGTAATGAATTTTCGTGTTTTATTGCCGAAGTTTACAGAATGTGTTTATATAAAACACAGAATCATGGCGCACATGTAAAATACACATGGTATAGATCATTATTTATATGTTTCTATTTTCCATGCAATTCTTTTTGTTTATTAAACTTTAAAATTGCATTTACTGTATTCAAATTTCTTGTGTGGGAATGTAACTAGCTACGAAACCAGGTTTAACCCACCATTTTCTTCGAAACCTACCTGTAACAAGTAAGGAATTTGGAAGGTTTTGTTTACTGGTTCCGTGAATTGATACCGTTTGATTTTGACAATTTTGATAAACTTTCCACTTTTTGAATTTGAATTGAAGTTTGATATTTTAGTTATACTTGTTTCCGTTCACTCACATCCACACAGCTCGCCTTTTCTTTCATCAGGATTTTCCCATGCTTTTACGCTGTTCTGTAGTAGTAACTAGAGGTATCGTGTTAACAATCACTGCCTAACGAATTTACTTTTGAATGAAATCAATGTACACGTGTCTTTTAGCATAATAAAGCAGTTTCAGTATACAAAACATATTTTACTTTTTGACTTAAATGTTTTTTTGTAAACCGTTTCAGCCCGCTGCATTTGTATTCACTCACCTGTATTTAAAAGTTGTCCTGTTTGATGTGTTTTACACTACATGTAGTCATGCTGTGGCCCTTTATAGCTTGCTGTTCGGTGTGATTCTGGGTGTCGTCTATAAAGGTTTACTTTTTACACATTGTGACTTAGATGGAGAGTTTTCTCATTGGCACTCAAACTACATCTTCTTATTCATATTTACTTGGTGCATATTGATGAGGTACCATTGTATTCGTTTGTACACCGGAATACTATACGCACCATTAATTGTTACTTTATTTGTTGCAGCTCAACCGGTCGGTAAGAAAATAATAATTTAAAATCACAAAATGAAAAGTTAAATTGATTTTAGAACGATTCATTAAAATAAAAGGTAAAAAAAACCACAGCTATTGTATAGTAAAAGACGAAGCTTAACATTAGACTGAGCAAACCTATTTTATGTTTAATTGAAATTATACCATTTGAGACAAAGGTCTATAACTCATCAGGTTCCTTTGACATATAAAAAATTAACAGGAGCAATTCAGGACATGTTTTGTGAAATATCCAAAAGTATGAAGTAAGATGTACAGTGATGTTCAGATTTAAAAAAAAAAAAACAACACAGAATAAACATATACTAAGGGTATAACCGGCTTTATTGCTAGCTACTCTCCCCTCACACACACACACATACTTGTATGACAGCTGTGTTTAGTTCTATTATAGTGTCACAAGTTGGTCAATTTGAATAAAAAAATGCCAAAAAAAGGACTTTTGATTCCATTGGTTGCAGTGGTCAAAATGCTACTTTGTGGTGGATGTATTGTATAGTGAGACTGTTGGACTTCATGTTTGTTGTGAACATGATGCTCCAAATTCTAATTTGAATGACCTAGGATTCTGCATTTTGCTTTTAATTTTGAAAATGTCAGTATAAATGTATCAGATATTTTTTTTTTTATAATAAAATAACATGTACAAATGTTTTTTAAGACATTTTAAAATTGTTATCAGATGCACAACCCACGGATATAATACCGATTGAATGCGATGTTCCTTACTTTTGCACGTCTGGTACAGGAAATAAATGTGCAGAGCCATTGACAACAACCAAAACGCCAATGACAACAACCGAAAAGCCTATGCCACAAAGGAAGAAATCATGTTCCAGGAGAAAAAGACATTCTTAAACAGAAACTAATAATACGGACTGTTGATTTGTTTCCTCTATCACGTGGTCAACAAATACGACATGTATCTTCCTTAATAAAGACTTGTTTTCTCGTTTGAATTGTTCTACTTTTTTATTTTTTATTTCGGTGTCTTTTATAGCTGGCTATGCGATATGGGATTCTCATTGTTGAAGGCCGTACGGTGACCCAAAATTGTTAATGTCTGTGTCATTTGGTCTCTTGTGGAGAGTTGCCTCATTGACAATCATACCACATCCTCTTTTTTTTATATAGGTTGTAATTTCAACCATTTATCTTACCACTATATAAAGTATCAGAAATGAATTTAAGAATGAACACAACCAAACGACTACCAACGGGATATTCAGTTAGTCGATGACCACTTGACAACTTCATGGCAAACCATAACATAGAAAAAGTAAAGAATAAAATTCACGAACCTCTACAAATTGAGAGAGTGATCTAATGTGCTTCGAATCTAGTACTAATTATTAAGCAGGTTTATGAATGAATAAATCAATGCAAGGACATACTTATAATGTATATGTACATTGTCGAATAATATAAAAAAAAATGTTCGAGTTTTGGAGACAAGATACAGCAAAGCTGTCGTCCTTAAAGATAAAAAGCATTCTGAAATTCAATCGGCAGTTGCGGTTCAAGTTGTTTAAATCTAAAAAAGTTATCTCTAATTTTTAAATCGAAAAACCCTGCAAAATTTAAACGTGGACCAAGACATCGATGAGGACACCCAAACGAACTGTAACGCAAACAGAAATATTGCATTACGACTTGCTTAAAATAGAAGCCAGCTTAAGGGAGAATTGTTTGATATAAATTAAGCAAACATTTATTTTATTTATACAATAGGTGGCTGGTTACAGTATAAATCAATGTATTATACCTTTCATGTAATTGCCCATATAACTAAAATCGAAATTATAATATTTTACCGCTGTTTCCAGTGTCTGCTTATAATCAGCTTATAAGATTTTATATAATACTTATCTTTATTAAATTGCAGTTGATATAATAAAGTTTTAACTTAGTTCAGACCAATAATTTATGTTGATGAAGGTCTAAGGAACGATAACAGTTATGTAATACACATAGATAAAAACAATTGAAGTGCAAAAGTTTTCCTTGGAAATATTAATTAAAGTTATAATGTCAAATATGATGTATGAATGAACTTGACATATATGTATCATCACCATCTTGGCCTTGGTCTCTGTTCATTCTCTGAGAAAACAACAGTACTGTACAAATACAAGCTTTTATCCGAGTGTTAAAGTACAATGAATTCACATTTCACATTTCAAAATATATTTTATATAACATCAAATGGGTAATACTTTTCTATATTGGCTGGAGGTATAGGGGGAGGGTTGATATCTCATAAACATGTTTAACCCCTCCGCAATTTTGCGCCTGTCTCAAGTCAAGAGCCTCTGGCCTTTGTTCGTCTTGTATGATTTTTAATTTTAGTTTCTTGTGTATAATTCGGAGTTTAGTATGACGTCCATTATCACTGTACTAGTATACATATTTTTAGGGGCCAGCTCAAGGGCACCTACGGGTGCGGAAATTCTCGCTCAATTGAAGACCCATTGGTGGCCTTCGGCTGTTGTCTGCTCTATGGTCGGGTTGTTGTCGCTTTGATATATTCCCCATTTCCTTTCTCAATTTTATAATTAAAATCCAGTAAGATTTAAAGATCTAACCGTTATCAATTTAAATCTATATAATGTTGTTATATAAACATGAGTTGCAATCCTACACCATTTTGAAACAGCAATGTTAATTATATGTAAAATGAATGAAAATACGAATTTGCTTATCAAAATATGTCATTAACAACAAATGCATTACATGTATTAAAGATAATAGAAACAAATCAGGTGAACAATTAACATGATTATGCTTGAGAAACAGCGTAAGTCTCCTGTTGTACATATGGAGATGCGTGAATAAAAAATTGTTTAACCTTTCTGCGATATATTTTCTTAAAAAATCGTGGTTGTCGTTTTTTACAATTAAGTGGTTTAGATACAGTACTTTCGACTGATTATCTCCTGCGGATTCATTATTATTCGTGTGATACCAATTTTTGTGGGTTTCGTTTTTTCAGGTGAACCACAAAATTAAACGTTCAAGGAGTTTCAACTTGAACAAATTCCCATTGTCTTATGTGCAGACTTTGACAAATTCAAATATCGACGAAAATGTAAGTTTTTTTCAAACCATGAAAATAGGTACCCACGAAAATAAACGAATCTACAGTATTCTATAATATAATGCATTCCAAATAATGTTTTAGAAGACTACAACAAACGATTTGTTTGTTAAACATTGTTCTGAATTAAAATATGTGCCAAACAAAAGAACTGTATTTCAGAGAATACAGCTGTACTATATAGAGTGTATATATTATTTAATTTTTTATTTGTTTTCTAGCACAATACAGTGCTACTTGCCTAATCCGACCCACTCGGGGACCAGAACAAAATGTCGGTTTAAGCAAGGTGTCGGAATACTTAGGTTTTTTTTCTACTAGGAAAAGCCTATTTTGAGACCATGCAAATGTGTCCGTTAACATATGATATTGGAATACTCAGGTGTCGGATTAGGCAGGTTATGCTGTATATCTTAGAGAATATTCATCAAACAGAAAGTGTAACAGTCATTATTAACAGTGATTATAAAGAAACATTTTTTAGTACATTAAAATCAAATAAAACCATACGTCTTGTTCATTTTACAAATTTGAACCTTGAAGTATAGTATTCATCTCATATGTAAAACATATCACAATTTCAATAAATATTCTTCTATATCAAAGATATACACCATATTTCATCATCCCACGTGATTAAACGTTGTATCCGTATAGTTATTTTCAGGTACTTGATGTTGACACGGATTTGTCCTCGTGTAGTTTGACGAATCGTTACTACTGGAGCAAGACATACCGTCGTTTTCGAACACCCCTGACCCAGTACCATCATCCACATGACATGCATCAATGTAAGGATCATTGTCTTTATATTGCCCATCACACAGTTTATTTCTTCTGATGCAATAAACAGTACCAATACCAATCAATGTTACTAAGATAGCTGCTAAGGCAGCTAATCCACCGACAAGAGATGTTGTGTCGTTGGATGATGGGGAATTAGATGGGTTGTTGTTTGCACCAGGTGAAACAGGTGCTAGAAAAATACAAGACAATACATATATTCTGAATTCGACATCAAGTGTACAAAACATAAACAATTTGAAAGTATAATATTCTGTTCATCCATATACGCTACATGTTTGTTAACCTATTGGTTGAAACAAAAGGTGCCTTAAAAAAGAAGTACCTTTTAAATTTAGGTTTACATGTAGCAACAACCAAAACATGAAGGAGCAACCTTCAATCAAAATTTTATTTTTGAACATAAAAAAAGCAGACTAACTGTTTTCATAACAAACATAAACATGTGTTTTGTTATTTATCTTTCACCATTTATTAATATATGCATTTCTATAGGTACTCCTCATAGTTGTTATTTATTATAACGCAAACAATTCCTTTACATACAGTCGTTCTGTAGGAAAAAGGAAAACAAGGGTATGATCATCTTTATAATTGTTTATTAAATAAGTTAGTCACATTTTTGTTTTATTTTATACTTTTGTGTTTTAATAGGTAACACTACAAAAGTTTAAAAGTCTGAAAAGACCAGTTTTTGTCTTGATTTGCATGAACTTTTACTCGACATTCTCCAAAAGTATGACTTGTGTCTTAATTTTTCTTGACAAATTCTCATTTATATCAAATTTGTATGAAAATTACTTGACATATTCTTGACATTCTGAATATGGTCTTAAAATTTCTTGACAAATTCTTGACATTTAAATACTGTCTTGAAATTTCTCAACATGTTCTCGACATTTTTATTTTATCTCAGTATGGCTTGACATATTCTGAACATTTTGAATTGTGTCTTAAATTTACTTGACAGTTCTGAGTTTAAATCTAATGTTTAAAATAATTTAAATTTGGATGTGTTGATATAAAACAATTTAAAATTGAGTTTTTAAATACTTACAAATTTTGATTCCTAAATCTTATAAATTAAATGATTAAAACCAATCATACTGTAGACATATTTCATTCTACATTCATAATATTAAATGTTTATATGGTAAAAAATTATTGTACCAAAATGTGGTTTATATATTAATAGCAAATTATGATAATATACAAATCATTCATTTAACAGAAGAAAAATTGTGTAATGTCATCTGTTGGAATATATATTAAGTATTACACATGGACAGGATGTTCCCCATAAAATTAAGGTATTCCACACACCCAGAGTACACGCAACTGTCAAATAGAAATTACTGCTTTACCTGTAATAAGCCATACAACTTATCAATTGACCGACCATGCCACTACAATTTAAAAAGTTTGTTCATAGACAAAAATGAAAATCATCATTTTGATGAAAAAAATGAATTGAAAATTGAATATTTCCCAAAGATTAAAAGAAAAGTATTATCTACCCAAGGAATAATAAAAAAATGTATTTATAATGGGTCCATTTTCTATAAAAATCATTGGTCTTATGAAATGGATCCCAAACAGAACTTCACGAAAGCCCCCCCCCCTTCTTATTTCAGCCACACAAACCCAAAAGATGAATTTTGGGGTCCAAAAGAGACGCAAGGTCACATTTTAAAACTGCCTTATAGACACCTATTTTAGTAAAGCAAATTTGACTGGCAGTTTTGCGAATGGCAAAAATCTAAATGCTGTTTGTCAGCAAGTTCAACTTATATTCCAAGTGAAAACAATTAATTAAACGTTTAATAAAAATTAATCAAAATCAAACTACATGGGGGTTCCAACTAAGTAGCACCAAAAGGGTATCTTACTACACAAAATTAATCCTTGATTCTTCAAAGTTTAGTTAAGCCATAATAAGTATATAAAGCAAAAGAATGTCACAAACAGTGCACAATAAGTCTGTTCACATTTTTAGGCGAAATTTATATAACTAATTATACTGTTGAGATAGTGTCAAGACATATTTAAGACTGTCAAGAATGTGTCTAGACATATTCAGACATTATTTAGAATGTCAAGAATATGTCAAGACATATTCAGACATTATTAAGAATGTCAAGAATGTGTCAAGACAGATCGAGACATTATTAAGAATGTCAAGAATATGTCAAGACAGATCGAGACAAATTTAAGACAGTCAAGAATTGGTCGAGACTAATCCAGACTCTTATCAGATGATACAGGAAGTGTCGAGAAATTTTAAGACAATGTTCATACTGTCAAGACACTTGTCAAGAAAAATCAAGAACCTTATGAGACAAATTCATACAATGTCAAGATTTTTTAAAAATTATTTAGACAAATCAAGAATGTCGAGTAAAAATTCATGCAAATTCAGACAAAAACTGGTCTTTTCAGACTTTTTGACTTGAGTAGTGTAAGGACATTGAACGTTGATTAAGAAGCAAACTGTTATAAACAAAATTGACTTTGGTGAGGAATAATAGGCTGGGTTTGGATATTTTTATTGTGATTTATTTTTATTGTTCGCTACGAAATTTTACTAATTCCTGTTAATGGAGTGTACACTTTTGAGCTTATACAGTATGTACATGCCTAGAATTTTCTTCTCAATTGCCTCGATATTACAATTAAGATTCAGTTTTCAAATATATCTACTTTATCATCCGCAAAGTTAAACTACAAGTTAGGAAAGCATCATGACCAAATTTCCCTTGGTGGTACCTAACACTACAGGGATATAACTCTGTAAAATCAGCAGAACATTTTAATAAAGTTGTGTTGTTAAGGGAATATTAAGCTTTTCAATGATCAAAATATTTTTTTATATTTTTGTCAAAGGGTCAAACTAAATACTTTGTCAAAATTGAAACAAAGTTAAACGAGCCAAATTAATTTTAGTTCAGGTGTTAGGTACCACCTTAATATGTGTGTCATAACTAGTTTTGGATATATTCCCTTTGACGTAGCTTAGTTTTGTTCTTTTTCCAAACTGATGATTGTCCTCGATATAAAGTGATCACCTTATATGTACTTGTAAGGATAACGCAGGCCACGTTTGTTACCATGGAAGTACTAGTATTATAGTATATCTACGAGTTTAAATACATTTTTATTATTGCAAAATTCTTAATTTCAATTGTTTTATCGATTGATATTGTCTTTTTTCTTACCAAAATCCTTTTAATGGTAGTAATGTTGAAATATTGCAGGTAACATTTAAATGAACATGAGGTGTTATAAATGTGAAAAGATCGAGAATAAGATTTATATATGCATTTACCTTTACATGTGTCTCTGTTTGTGGATTTTGTTTTCCCAAAAGAACAATCTTCTTTAAGTCGACAACATTTTGGATCAAGTTCACTACCTTCATCAGTAAATTCACACCATCCACACTCGGCTTCACTGAAACATTTTCTGAAACAAAAGGAAATAAAAACATTGGTCAAGAAATTGGTTAAAATGGATGCAATATCTTTAAAAATTAATCAGAAACAATCAAAAGACAAATGCATTTACAACATTCATTAAAAAAAAACCACCAATACGAATTTCCTCCGTTTAAACATTTTTTTATAGGCTACAACAAAGCGTACATGAAGCATGTAAATAGCCGGACACAATTTACTACTGTCAAAATTATCTAACAGAAAGCAAAGATGAGTCACGTGCATATGTTTGATTCAAACTGAATAACAAAATATGCAAAAGATACCAACTCAACAGTACACAAAATACAGATTGAGCAACGCGAACACCCCAACCAAAAATTGAAAAGCTAACCTTCTAGATCATTTGTATTTTTTTGTTTAAAATTAATAATGATATACACAGGCGAAAGACTTGTCGCAGATAAAATTGTACATCTGTAATATTTACTGTCTTTTTTGACGACCTTTAACTGTTTTCCTTTTCTCCTCATATTTTCGTTTACTCAGTACACCGGGAATAATTTGAAAACACCCCAAATTGTTAGTAAATAGTTATCAAAAGTACCAGGATTATAATTTTATACGCCAGACGCGCGTTTCGTCTACATAAGACTCATCATTGACGCTCAGATCAAAATAGTTCAAAAAGCCAAATAAATACAAAGTTGAAGAGCATTGAGGACCCAAAATTTCAAAAAGTTGTGCCAAATACGGCTAAGGTAATCTACTCCTGGGGTAAGAAAATCCTTAGTTTTTCGAAAAATTCAAAGTTTTGTAAACAGAAAATTTATAAAAATGACCATATAATTGATATTCATATCAACACCGAAGTGCTGACTACTGGGCTGGTGATACCCTCGGGGACGAAACGTCCACCAGCAGTTGCATCGACCCAGTGGTGTAAATAGTTATCAAAAGTACCAGGATTAAAATATAAGTCATATACAGTAACATACGTTATATCCTGTTTTTCATGACACTTTGGATTGAAGCATGTGTTTAATCTTGTCAAATCGTCAGGCTCGCTTTTTCCAGAAGTATCTGGTATAGACGCACTACATGGGAAACTAGATAAGCTAAAATAAGAACAGACATAGGTAAATACTTTACTACCAAGATGTTAATCAATAATTTCTAAAATTCCTTTTTTGTTTGTTAAAACCCCGCGGTTGTATAAGATCTCTTTCTTTACCTTTTGCCCCATAGTTCCTATCGTTTCTACAATCTATACATCCCCATATTTCCAATGTTTTGGTTTGAATGTTCCTAATATGGCTTGGAGCTTCCCAATGAATGTAAATAGGAAATGTGTTTTTAATTCATTTTAGGTTTGGAGATTTTTAAGCTAGCTATCTTTAATTTCCAGCTCATTCAATTGGTTTCCATGTACGGATCCGAGCGTTTCTAATCAAATTATTTCTAAACATCTTCCCAAAATAAACAACATTAACAAGGACAAGCCAACAACAGTCATTTAAAGTTCAAAGAATTAAGATTTGTTTACATTTTATTGACTAACATGCGTCTGATGACACCTGTACATCTAGTATAATTTCAAACTATAAATTTCAGATTACTAGATTTTTTTTCTTCAAAAGTTAAAACTTACACATTGTAAACGTTTAAACAAAATTGATACGATATAGTGTTATAACAGAGACAATCACATTGTCCACACTCTCTCGCATTTGGAACTATCTGTTTATCCTGTAATTAAAATGATTTAGATATTCAATTGAAATATTTATATTTATCGTCTTTGTTAAAAACTATACTCGAAATATATATTTCCGTCAAATTTATATAAACATAAATACACCACAACTGACATCGATTAATTACCAAATTTGTAATAACATAAACAACACGAATTATGCCAAATGTAGAACATGCTAACCCTGCGGGAGCACCTGAGATCACCCCTGTTTTAAGTGTTGCTTTGTCTTTAGTTTTATATGTTGTCGTCTGTATTACTATTACTTGTCTGTTGGTCTTTTTATTTTTTAGCCATGGCGTTGTAAGTTTATTTTCAATCTATGAGTTTGACTGTGCCTCTGGTATCTGTTGCTCCTCTTTTAACAAGTAAATAGTGATCTCTTCTAATGAGTATTATGATTTGCTGACTAGTTATTGAATATCACTGTCACAGATGAGTACAGAAATACACTAATTGTAGAAACTATCAACCGCGGTTATTAAGTATTCCATTGTGATCTTAACACCGAAGTTGACCTTGCACATGTTGAATAAGAACTGCAAAACTTTCCCGAAGCATCTAAGTTTATTCCCTGGAATTTGAAACTGTAATCGATTGTTTTTCTGTGTAATGGTTTTCTGTTGTTGTTTGATTTTCTGTTCTGTTGGAGTTGTCTACCTTTACTAAATTCTGATTTTCAAATAGCCTTGGATTTTTGTTTCTCTTTTTTGAATTCATGTAATTATAAAAGTGGCATTTAAACATTGTTGGCAGCCAACCAAAATATATCAAATTTTCAAGTCATGAAAACATAGTGAAATTTTTGTAAAGAAAATTCAATGCAAATGAAATGACAATGTATACATACGCAGGAACAATCAGTGTTTGCAGTTTCTGTCTGTCTAATAATAAAAATGTTCGTTTCTGGAATCGGTCTAATTTCAAAATCGTTGTTTGTTTCTGTAAATCCTAATCCACCTCGATGCCCTGTTGGCATAGTCACCTATTAAAATAGGAAGTAAGTTTATATACAGTTTGGTAACGAAGTTATTTCTTAAATGTCATCTACAATATACATTTCAATTTTTAGCAGCACTTAGTTTCTGCGAACAATTGTTACGTTATGTCGATAAAACGGAATGTTTTTTGTATGGAATATATGTTCATGTTAATTTGATTTGCAAACATAAGTGGATATTCGTAGTACAAAATTCTCAAAGACGAACAACTGAACCTACCACTGTATAATCTTAAATATTAGCCTTTTAGCTAAACAAAACATTTAGTAATAGTTTTACTGCATAATAATGCGAGAGTTCAAATCTAATTATACACGTTGCATATCTGATAAATACTAAATGAATTGGAAGCTCTATATTTGATACTTACACTTTAATTCATCTCTAAATATGAAGTTTTTTAACGCCACGTTGTTGAGGGTCCTTTATATTCAATTTACATTGAAATACTAATTACATGTTAGTTAGGTAATCCACATGCATCCAAGAAAAGCATTTGTCAATTGTTTGCATTGAACTCTTTGTATATTCGCATGATTTGTTTAAATTACTTTGTTATTCGGTTATACAATATGCATTCAACTAGTAAATTCATTTGAAATCTTACCCTAAAGGAACGCCTTTCTTTATTTGCTGCTATATCCTGACATTCTTGTTTATGTAAAACTCCCTCTTTGATCAAAGATTTTGTTAGAGCAGGTTCCTAAAAGGTGATAAATTTAATTGCAATTAAAAATAATGGTGGTGTATGTAGTTTTTATACTTCAAAGCATAGATAGCGTTAAATATATTTGACATAATCTTTTGTGTGTTTGTGTTTTACAAAAGAGATGATTTCCAATTGTGAACTTTCCACTGTATGTAGCAACATTCCAGCAGCGCTTGCAAACGAAGTATATATCTTCCAATTGATACGATATTCTTGGGCTTGTATTTCCTATCATGATTTCCTGGATAAAGGGTTGCTGCTAACAAAAAAGCTATTAAACCAAAAGTTTCAAATGGTGAAGTTGAAATCATCCCTTCGTAAATTTTACCGACGTAATCACGAGTTGGTTGACCGTTATGGAATAACCGTTTCACATATGATATCGGATATGTTCCTTATGTCGTTACTACAATACCCTTCCTTTTTCACGAATGTGACCTACCGAAATAGATTATCTACCGGATTCGTTATAACATAAGCAACACGACTGGTGCCACATGAGGAGCAGGATCTCCTTACCCTTCCGGAGCACTTGAGATAACACCATGTTTTTTGTGGGGTTCGAGTTGCTTATTCTTTATTTTTCTATGTTGTACTATTATTTATTTGTCTGTCGGTTTTTTTTTTTTTTTAGCCATGGCTCTGTCAGTTTTTTTTTCAATTATGAGTTCGACTGTCTCTATGGTATCCTTCGCCCCTATTTTAGGGTCGATTCCACTGCTGGTGGACGTTTCGTCCCCGAGGGTATCACCAGCCCAGTAGTCAACATTTCGGTGTTGACATGAATATCAATAATGTGGTCATTTTATAAATTTCCTGTTTACAAAACTTTGAATTTTCTAAAAACTAAGGATTTTCTGATCCCAGGCATAGATTACATGTACCTTAGCCGCATTTGGCACAACCTTTTGGAATTTTGAATCCTAATTGCTCTTCAACTTTGTACTTGTTTGGCTTTATAAATATTTTCATATGAGCGTCACTGATGGGTCGTGTGTAGACGAAACGCGCGGCTGGCGTACTAAATTATAATCCTGGTACCTTTGATAACTATTTACAACTCTTATTTATTTTGCAGTCCAACTGTTATGGTTTGAACCCAGCTTTCGACGAAACCCGTGTCTGCCGTACCACAATTCTTATATATGTCATGAGTTTTTATGTGATACACATATTCGTTCTCTATTGTAAGGTAAAGATGGATTATGGATTTCAAATAAGAACACAGACGCAAAAGCAGGAGAGGACGATAAAGGTTTATTACTGCGTTTTCCATAAAAGACATAGAAAACAGGTATACGTTTAAATTTTCTTAGTAAATGCTGTTTAGTCAAATCTGTTATATCATTGATCAAACACATAACAAATTGGTTTTAAATAATCAATAATTACTCTTGTCTCATTTTTTTAATTAATTTTGGCTATTGAAACCGTTTTTAAATCTAACGGAACAAATGACGAAAATGTATCCGGTTTATCTATGAATATACATATTTGTCTTAGCATCGCACAATGCCATACATATACAGTATTTTTTTTTTTTATCAAAAATCTGGTAAAGAGTCTAAAATTACGTTCATATGTAGTACTCGTACACCACTGTCCCAGGTTAGGAGAGGCTTAAACCCCGCCACATTATGTATATGTATATGCCTGTCCCAAGTCAGGAGCCTGTAATTCTGTGGTTGTCGTTTGTTGATGTGTTACATATTTGTTTTTTGTTTATTGATTTTTAGATAAATGAGGCCGCCAGTTTTCTTGTTTGAATTGTTTTTCATTTGTCTTGTCGAAGCATTTAATAGCGGACTATGCAGTATGGATTTTGCTCATTGTTGAAGGTCGTATGGTGACCTATATACGGTAATTTCTTTTGCTGGGTCTCTTGTTGGCCGCAGCTTTTTTTATAAATAGACGTTCACTGAAAAGAATGGAAGAAAATTTAAATCTTAAACTGCAAATGATGTCGAAAAATTATTTAAAGAATGAATACATCTCTATTTCAATGTGTTTGAGCTTTTAATTTTGCCAATTGTAAAGGAACTTATAACTTAAAACTAAATTTTCTATTGAGTTCCAAAGTATTTAGATATTTGAAAATCAAGCATACCTGAACTGTAATATGAATAAATTTCAGGAACTTTTCTTTGTTTGTGCTTTCCTTAAATGTTGGATGCATTACTATAAATCCACTGTCTTCAATAATGATACATCTAAACATACACGAACAAAGCTATTTTAAAGATTTTTAATAGTATATACTGTTTGCGTTTTGAAAGAGATGCATTAAACACACTTCATTTAAAAGATTCTGTTGAAATCTCTGAGGCAATATCATAACTTAATAATATTTAGATTTAGATATTTACTGTGTGATTTCATTGTTGTTGGTGTATGCGATTTGTATGCAAAATTAAATATATGATAAACTGTCAATAAATCATAGCAAATATGACAACATACAGCTATGTTAAAAAAAAACATTATTCGGTTTATGAATGAAAATAAAAATACCCTTTTTTCAAATCAGCTGTAAATTTTTGAAAATAAATAGGAATTTAGGTATGCATCTGCTTCATACATATCTCCTATTCCTTGAACGGGTTTTAGTACTTTTATGTTTAATAAACTCATCATCGTTTGTATAACGTATTCGAATAATCAGATGTGTTTCCCTGGAGATAGTTGACGGCATATTAAATTATAAAAGTTATCAAGGGCAAAGGAGAAATTTTTGCAACACAAATATATAGATATCTGTTGGATTTTAACTTGCATGTTAGAAGAGCAATATATAGATATCTGTTGGAAATTAACTTGCATGTTAGAAGATCAATATATAGATATCTGTTGGATATCAACTTGCATGTTAGAAGAGCAATATATAGATATCTGTTGGATATTAACTTGCATGTTAGAAGAGCAATACATAGATATCTGCTGGATATTAACTAGCATGTTAGAAGAGCAATATATAGATATCTGTTGGATATTAACTAGCATGTTAGAAGAGCAATATATAGATATCTGTTGGATATTAACTTGCATGTTAGAAGAGCAATATATAGATATCTATTGGATATTAACTTGCATGTTAGAAGAGCAATATATAGATATCTGTTGGATATTCACTTGCATGTTAGAAGAGCAATATATAGATATCTGTTGGATATTAACTTGCATGTTAGAAGAGCAATATATAGATATCTGTTGGATATTAACTTGTGCATGTTAGAAGAGCAATATATAGATATATGTTGGATATTAACTTGCATGTTAGAAGATCAATATATAGATATCTGTTGGATATTAACTTGCATGTTAGAAGAGCAATATATAGATATCTGTTGGATATTAACTTGCATGTTAGAAGATCAATACATAGATATCTGTTGGATACTAACTAGCATGTTAGAAGAGCATTATATAGATGTACTTTGCCCATGAAGAATACTAAATAAAGGCAACAGTAGTATACCGCCGTTCAAAACTCATAAATCCATGGACAAAAAACAAAATCGGGGCAACAAACCAAAACCGAGGGAAACGCATTAAACATAAGAGGAGAACAACGACATAACACCGAAACGTAACACACATAGAAACGGACCAAGCATCAGACAAAACACCACGAGAATAACAAATATAACATGAAAACCAAATACATGAATTTGGGATAGACAAGTACCGTGCCACGTCTTATCTCAATTTCTCAAAAATAAGAGAAAACACACACAGAAACGAACAATAATATAACAATGGCCATCTTCCTGACTTGGTACAGGACACTTTTAAAGGGGAATAAAAGTGGTGGGTTGAACCTGGTTTTGTGGCATGCCAAACCTCGCACTTTAATGGCAAAGTTAAATATAACATTGAAATGACAACATAATATTACAGGACTACAATAAAAATTAATAGAACATATTAGACAAAGAAAAACATGATTAATAGATAACAAAAAAACTAACTAGCACGCAAAAACATAATATTGTTAATCTACTAAATCGTTGAATAGATTTTGAAACAAAAAATGTGTCTCAGTACACGAATGCCCAATTCGAAATATCCTTTTCTATGTTCAGTGGACAGTGCTATTGATGTTAAAACTCTAATTTGGCATTAAAATTAGAAAGATTATATCATAGGGAACATGTGTACAAAGTATCGTGTTGATTTGACTTAAACTTTGTCAAAAACTACTTTGATCAAAAACGTTAACCTGAAGAGGGACAGGCAGACGAATGGCGAAAACGAACGGACGCACAGACCAAAAAAAACCATAATACCCATAAAAGGGACATAAAACATAATTACCTGTATTTTGAAAGACACGATGGGTATACCTGCTCAATAAACCAGCTAAAATATTGTAGTGGAAAATCTGTTCCTACAACAGCTGTTACTTGTTTTGAACTAGATAACATAAAGAAAGAAAAGTTACCAAAGGTACTAGGCTTATTCTTTGATACGTCAGACGCGCGTTCCCTCTACATATATAAAATTCCCCAGTTACGCTAAGATAAAAAAAAATGTTAAGAAGCCAAACAAGCATTGCCAAATTAAACTGTTTGGCCGCAACACCCACATTAACAGAGTGCAAAAAGTAAAAAAAGTGTGGAATCTTTCGAAATTATATTTCATTTCATATATATGTAAAAAAGTATACATTTTTGGATGCCATGTCAGAAATATATTATTCACTTTTTTCTATTTGTGTATCTCCATAAGCCTTAAAAGTTTAAACTTTGAATTCTCAATTCGCCTGTTATTTTCTTGAAATAATAGTAGGATTTCAAATTTCTTTATATTGACAGAAATATATGCATTCTTGGTGATATCATGCAATAAAAGCCACATTGACTCGAAAAAGAAAATACAAGTTAGATGTTTGTTTAGGTTAGATATTTCCGATTTACAACATTGCCGTTAAACACAGAATCGCCATATTATGTACCACAGTCACGTAATGAGCATCTAGTGCTTCTTATACATAAAAGTTTCTTCTTCTTTCTTATGTCTTCTTCTTTTTGGCAACATTGATTAATATTCACTTCGTAAGTTTGAACGTGTACCACTTTAAATATACAACAAAAGAACCTTGTCTAACTGATAAAAATAATGTTTCAGTAATATATATATAATTCTTTTGGTTTATGTGGAGCTTTTGACTATATTGGCTGCGTTTAAAACTTAAAATTTACTATGAGTATAGACAAACCTGTGCATCTGCAAAAGTTGCAGGCATACCATGCCATATATGTATAGCTAGGTACATAAAATTCAGACGAATTGTATGTTTTAACTTAAAAGCGCTATAATTTTAGTAGTGGAAGATACAGACTGAAACATCTTACTTTCTTTTGTATATTGTATGCTCAAGAGAAATTAAAATCCCTGAACCCCAAGCGTCATCATATGGCGGAGTGACAAACATTGTTTCGGGATGTGCAACGGTTTGTCTAAACCTAAAAATTTAAAACACACAATTAGGCTTATAAAGACAGTTCTCGATATCTATAAGAAAATTGTACGGTAAAAAAAAAGAAAAAGAAACAATGCGTAATGAATCGTTCAACACAACATGTTACTTTTTTTTTCTCGTGACAATTTAACATTTAACAAAACTACGTCAATTAGAAATAATAATCTAATGTTTTTTTTTCGCATCCAGTAACTGCCTATACATTACAAATAAAAGACTTATTTTAGGTCTTATTCTTACAAATATTGTTATTCTGTTTCAGATTGACGCGTACTTAGGCGAATACCAATTCAGATGTGTGTTTTTTCTATGTAACGTAGGAAGCAAAATGAAAAATAATCCTAAAAGCTTTATACTGGAGATCAAAATGTGGTCGTTTGGACCTTATTGACGTGGTTGTTTCAAGCTAAAAGTATCTACGTACTGTTTTCACAGCATAAGTGTTAAGCAAATGGTCTAATAATATGAGCCTTTTACAGCAGACTATGCGGTACAGTGACCTATAGTTGTTAATATCTATGTCATTTAGTCTCTTGTGGAGAGTTGTCTCATTGGCAATCATACCACATCTTTCTTTTTTCATAATACTAGTATTTTGCGTTGTAAATAAAGGCAACAGTAGTATACCGCTGTTCAAAACTCGTAAATCTATGAACAAAAAACAAAATCGATGAAAACAAACTAAAACTGAGGGAAACACATTAAATATAAGAGGAGAACAACGACACAACATTCAAATGTAACACACATAGCAACGTACTAAGCATTAGACAAAATCCGATGAGAATAACCAATATAACATCAAAACCAAATACATGAATTTGGGATAGAAAAGTACCGTGACACGTCTTATAGTAATGTGAATTCACACTCAAATATAGGAGAAAACAAACACAACATACGGAAACACAACGTACAAATGTTACACACACAGAAACGAACTATGTTATAACAATGGCCATTTTCCTGACTTGGTACAGGACATTTTTAAAGAAAAAAATAATGGGTTGAACCTGGTTTTGTGGCATGCGAAACCTCGCACTTTAATGGCATTGTTAAATATAACATTAAAATGACAACATAATAATACAGGACTTGAATACAAATAAATAGGAGAACGTATTAGTCAAAGAAAAACGTGAATAAAAGATGACAAAAGGCATCAGGTTTAAAATTCAATACGTCAAAACCGCGCCTCGTCCAAACAAGACTTACCAGTGACGCCCAGATATAAAAGTTCGGAAGTCAAATAAAAGGGTACAAAGTTGTACAGCTCTGAGGATCAAAAATTGAAAAAGGTTGTGCCAAATACGGCTAGGGTTTTCTGCTTGTGATAATAACACCCTTATTATTTAGAACAATTTATGCTATTGCAAACAGTAAATTTTATCAAATGAATAAAAAAAATTACATGATAAAACTGACGTCTTAACTAATTACAGAAAACAAAACCCGAATACATAATACATTGAAGACCAACACAGAAAATAGACACACCCGAATTGGTCCAGGCCTCAACGCAAAAAGTCATGAAATGACGTCACATACGAAGTAGTAAAATAGCACAAAAATTACGTCACGCAGACATTTGAATTTCTGAAACAGCACGAAAATGACGTCACATTTGAAAAACTATATCTCAAAAATTAGATAGAAATAGGATTGATTTCAAATTACAATAGAACTAAATAAATACTGATATTACATTTAAACACAATGCACATTGCAATACTAATTAATAGCAATTAACTATATTATATATATATATGTCCGGTTTGTTTTGAATCTAACTACAATCATAATATCGTACAGATTACGTTGAACAAAATCAAAACTAATAAATGAAGGTGGTGATTAATTTTCTTTACCATAACACATGAATATAATAGAAAAGACATCAACTAATTTGACAAACTCCGATTAAAAAATATAACATCATCCTAAATACATGAATTTGGGATAGATAAGTACCGTTACACGTCTTATAGTAATGCGAATTCACACTCAGCAAAACAGTCACAATTGGGAATAAATCACGTTCGGTAATTAAAAGATTAGACGACGTAAGGACAAAACACAATCTACCATGTGGTAAAAATGTCCTTAGCTAGTTTGGTCAAAGACACATCGTATGGATCAACTAATTCGTGATGGTGTCCATAAAATTTACGGAGTGTCAATTTGAATCTGTCCTCCTCATTACTTTGTTGAAGCAGTTTCTGTGTAAGGAGCATACTTCTGTATATGAAGTCCGTATAGTGTGAACATGCACGATAATAACGTATCAATTGTGATATGTAAACACCATACGAAGGGGCAGATGGTATGTTACTGCTAAGAAATGGGAAATTGATAATTGGGAAGTTGAAATCGTCCCCTTTATCATAGATTTTCGTGTGAAGTCGTCCATTTGCGTCAATATTGAGGAAAATATCAAGGTATGAAGCAGTCCTTCTAGTAAACACTTTTATGTAGAAAAGTCCTCGCTGATTATCACTTACCATGCTCGTTTTTTGTGATCATATGTTTTCTCTAATGATACACCTGGATAGGCACGCATAACACCTGATTTAGTTCCTACATATCTCCATGCTAGATGAGATGATTTAGTGCGCTTCCAGAATTTGTCTAGTTCATACGTTGCCCAAACATCTGGTCTAACTGATTCCTAAATTATAAAGCAATTTAAGTTTAGAATACTAAAAAAAAAACTATTATTGTTAAGTAATGTTGATTTCATCACATTTACGGTACCAATTGCTGTGCTCAAGATTGTGATTTTGACAATGCAGGTTTCTTCAATGATCAAGAATATACTCACGGTCAAAAGTTGTGAAAATCTAAAACCTTACACAAATGTTCAAAATGTGATCAGGCATTATATGACCCAATTTAATATTTAATTTTTAACATATTTGGATATTTCTGCAAAGTATAGACCAATTGACGCCTGAAACGATAACGGTGACTGTATTATGATCTAAAGTATTATTTATTTATGGAAGTATTTAATCCTGATAAAATAAGTATCAGATAAAATGCATGCGGTAAATTCAGTATTGTTAAGCCTTTGAGATTGAAATCATGCAGTACGGTTTATATAAACTAAAAGATTGATCGAACTGTATCACCTTTAATTCACTGGCAAATTTTTCGTATATGTTCAAGAGGTGAACAAATTTACAATATGTTTAAAGGGTATGTGCAAACATTGTTGAACCGGTAGAGAAAATATAAATCGCTACTGTTAAATAATGAATAACTTTTGACCCCTTCAAGTTTTTGTATCTAGGTAAGTTCTCCTGCTCACAAAGTGTGTCAGTGACCTTTCCGTAGATTAGCCACACTGCAAATGGACTTGACTGATTTGTTTTATTATCCCACATTACCAAACGGAGAACACCCCCTTTTCTTCAGTGTTTAACTGCTTGGAAAAACTGTAAGAGTGATAAAAAAAGGCAACAGATAATCAATATACATAATATTAGTCCTTCATGAAAGTAAGGCTCCTTTATATCAAAAGCTGTAAATACTCAGAAATATAGAAGCTGTTTCATCTTGAAATTGACAATGAGGGTCGGTTGAAAACACAAATTTACGACAAAAGAGATGATTTCAGCTTTCCAATTGTGAATTTTCCATTGCTAAGAAGCAACATTCCAGCAGCACCTGCATACGGGGTATATTTCTCCCAATTGATACGATAATCCCGTGCTTGCATTTCCTATCATGATTTTCTTAATAGAGGGTTGCCTCTCACAAGGAAGCTATTAAACCAATAGTTCCAAATGGTGAAGTGAACTCAAACCTTCGTAAATTTTACGTTTTTTACGAGTTGGTTGACCGTTATAGAATAACCGTTTCACAAATTATATCGGAAAAATTCCATACGTCATAACTACATTCCCTTCCCTTTTATGAATCTGACCTACCGAATTAGACTATTTACCGGATTTATTATAACATGAGCAACACGACGGGTGGCACGTGTGGAGCAGGATCTGCTTACGCTTCCGGAGCACCTGAGATCACCCCTAGTTTTTGGTGGGGTTCGTGTTGCTTACTCTTTAGTTTTCTATGTTGTGTCCTATAAACTATTGTTTGTCTGTTTGTCTTTTTCATTCTTAGCCAGGGCGTTGTCAGTTTATTATCGATTTATAAGTTTGACTGTCCCTCTGGTATCTTTTGTCCCTCTTTTTCATTCGTTTAGTATGTTTGAGATTTCGGTTTTGCCATTTGATAAGGAATTTTTAGTTTTTAATTTTTGTTAGCATTCAGCATTTTTATTTTTCTCCTTTTTAATATGATTTAAATGTGATAATTTTGCATTGTTATCTAGACATCACTTAAAACTTTTATTTGAAACTGCTAAAAACGATTTAAATATATCTTTGAAATACAGGATATCAATAGTAATGTATATTATTTTTTTCTTAAAATGTCTTGTACCAAGTCCGAAAAATGGCCATTGTTAAATTGAATTCGTTTTTGTGTGTGTAACATTTTAGCGTTGTGTGTCTGTTGTGTCGTAGTTCTCCTCTTATATTTGATGTTTCTTTAATTTTTAGATTTGAATTTTCTCAATCGATTTTGGAATTTCGAACAGCTGTATCCTACTGTTGCCTTTATTTAGTAAACCTCCCAAGGAGTATGTACTTATTGCAGGTAATGTTACAAGCAATTGACTGTAAACATTGTGACATACTTGCATAACTAGTCAGCACTTTTGACATAAAGTATCACGAGTACGGTATTTTTCTGTAGGTTCCTTTTTTAATTGAATGCAGAAATATTCGAAGCTCTGATTTTTATAAACCCGAAGTCTTACATGTATATCGCATATGCCATATACGGCATGATTTGATGATTTATGTTGTTGTTAATTCTCTTTCAATTGTAAGAGATTTGTTTTAATTTGAATGCCAGATATAACAATTATATAGATCACAACGACAAGATTCTTTATATATATACCTATACAGAATCTCAATCCCAAATGTCATTTTTGCACTTCGATTCTTCTACCGATCCGATTAAAATAAAGGACATTTTCAGAATATTATTGAACTGACATCAAAATGGTTCTGATTTATGAGCGCAATGTTGTTTGCAATATCGTTAGAGGATTATTGCATAACGTACTGTATTACAAAATTACCTGGAATCCTGGATTGTCTCCGGAATTTGAGGTGAAGAATCGTTTATAGTTTCCTATATCTACAGCTGTTTCTTCTTTATCAGTGTACTGAAACGGATACACGAATGCCGATGGGGTAAACTTGATGCTGGTTCTGTCTAAAAAGCATATATATGTTGAATGTCAATTTCTCGCGTATAAACCTGATTGATTGTTTATGTTTCGGACCTCTCTGTATTTTTTTTTATTTTCAAATGTTCTTGTAGGTTATTTGTCATTTTTACATATGCTATACGTCTTTATTAATAATAATATACCGGATGTGATATTTCAAATAGAAACTATTGGATTTGACGTTTACCAATACTATACAGGATGAAACTGCACCAGTAAGCTTTGTCTGAGAATTCGAGCAAAATCATAATCCTAAAAACAGATTATATTTAAACAATAATTCAATATCTATAAATATATTATAAATATATATAAGAAAAGTTTTCTTTGATTATCATTTTCATATGAAATACATATAAAGGGATATGTTTGTATTGTCAGATTATTGTCGCAATAATGCATACAATACAACTACTTCATGTCAATATTCAAAAAAACAACTGGTTACACATGTTACATGTACTTAGTCAATATTTTTCCTAATATATTGTCATCGTCATTACTTAACTGTCTCAATATCATGACTTATCACTGTATTGCACATGCTTTGATCATAAATTCATTGGTCTGAATATGAACGCAGAGAAAACATTTAAGTTACCAACCTAATGTTACCCTCCTTGAGTTGAACCTACAGTCACGAAAATTGTCCACTGAAAGACTTCTATTGTGGTACATAAAACAATTCTTTAAGTCCTCACTTGATATTGGAAAATTACTTTCAGAAATTTTAGAATGTATTTCATTCCCAAGTACAATGCATATGGAGAAGTCTGTATTCTCTACCTGAAAATGAATATATTACCTGATAGAGTTGTCACAAATGTAAGGAATGAAACCGTGTTAATTCATGAAATCGAGAATGGAAATCGGGAATATGTCAAAGAGACAACAACCCAACAAAAGAGCAGAAAACAGCAATTTAATCCCGCACCCGGAAGCGGGCTTCAGTTAGCATAAAAAAAACTCTGTACTACATCAGAATAAATGTGTTTATTTCCGATACAAATTACATTGTTAATGCGTAAATACATACAGTTTCCAATTATTTTTAATAAGATTTAGCATACTTATTACCTATAAACTAATCAGATTTGGTGTGATTGTCAAAGAGACAACTCTCCACAAAGTGACACAGTAATTAAGAAGTATGATTCCGTACGGTTTAATACAACATTTATCAA
This sequence comes from Mytilus galloprovincialis, assembly GCF_965363235.1. NCBI lineage: Eukaryota > Metazoa > Mollusca > Bivalvia > Mytilida > Mytilidae > Mytilus > Mytilus galloprovincialis. The sequence continues at coordinate 100,790,199 of NC_134842.1, forward strand.
ATATTTTTATTTCATAAAGCTTTATGATATAATGCTACCATATAATTTTAACAAGAATAAGTGAACCATTAACACAATGTTTCTCAATAATTTAAAAACTGTTCATCTTGTGTAAAATGTTTGACACCTTTACGGTTTACTTTATAGTGTGTGATAACATTGTGTGAGGGAATTCGACGTTTGATGTACCACTGTTCACTCCAGTGCAATTTATGACAATACCACTGCATCAATCAGAATTATTTTTTTTGCAGTGTTTTAAGAAATGATTTTGCTTTGTTGTCGCGTATTATTTGTGAAACATTCAATGTTTTAAAAAGGCGAATTTTCTTTATAAAGTCAATGATTATGTTGACTTTTGAAGGCCAAACTTTCTACAGCCTTAAATACGCTAATGAAAGATCCAAAAACTATACCAATACATAACGACATGTTTATGAAATTATAACAAATCTATTGGTTAACAAATTTTTACTCGTTATTGCAAAATAATGAACTTAATATATCTGACATTTTCTCCCTACCCAGTTTACCCCTATACATTTTTATGATGTGGACTGGTCATTGTTATTGAATCGTAGGCAATTTGATTGGATTAAGTTGTTATTTGTTTACCTTCAAACTTGTTTATGCTTTTCATACATGACAATTGTTTAATTAGAACGTGCATGAATGTGTACGGTAACTAAAATGACCTTCAAACTGGACACTGGACGAGTCAATATTATGTTTTATCAATGAAAGTTAAGGTATGAAAGGTAAGAATTGCCACTTATTCGATTTTCACAAAATTTTCGTAATATACAGTTGAAAGGTTATTTTTTAAAAGCCTATTGTGAAGAGTAAAGAGAAAGTTTACAAATAATACGTTTTGTTCCATTAAACAAGTCATTTTCGTAAGAGAAATACCGAAATATATTTTACGCACGACTACGGCAGGTAAAATTATTATTTATCATAATAAAAAAAAGCATTTTTCAGTCTCATTGGAATATGTTGATTACAATTAATCCCAAACTTAAGAAGTAAGTAACTAAAGTCAAAATATGTCCGATCTGCCTATTTCTGCACATCAAAAGTCAATACTATCGTTTTAAAGTCAATTTCGTCTACCTCACAAAATCTTGTTAGGCACTATACCCATGAATGTTTAAATTGTTTCTGTTTCAATATTGCAATTCGGTATGACATTTTGAAACTGTATTGAATTCCTTTAAACTAGCTTTACATTATTGCCAACATGTAAGTATGTGTAATAAAAGTAAAATTTCACATTTCCGATGCCTTTCATGTCAGAATTATGTTACTTGTCTATGAGCATGTAATGCTCTCAAATTTTCATACGTCTTAATATGCTTAGTTTTTATTTTACGGTTTCAGTCTAGTTTGGGCACTCTGGATCAGATACATAATTAAAAATCTCTAACTTTTGAAAGTTACAATGTGAATGCTATGACAATTCCGTAAATTCTGTTTAGTGAAAATAAAAGGTTTCTTGAAAATCTCACAATAGGATATCATCTCACAATGCATAAGTGCAGCATTTATCATTGTAATAGTAAGTTTACAATTGATTTATATTTTAAAGGACAAATAGTGTTTGCGATTTGATACATACTATAGATTGTATTGCAACGTGTTCAAATGGTTAAAAAAGGCATGACATTCTAACACTTACCGGACTCCAATAAAACGTTGCATTTACAATCCGGAAACTGGTACCATCATTTATCAAATTACCTCGTGGTATTGTAAAATAGGTAAGAAGTGTCTTATTACCGGACAGTCCACTACAACAAAAGAACGCATGCAATAATTATCAAAAGTACCAGTATTTTAATTAAATACGCAAGACGCGCATATCGTCTTCATAAGACTCATCAGTGACGGTTAGATCTAAATAGTTATAAAGCCAAACAAGTACAAAGTTGAAGACCATTGATGACCCAAAATTCCAAGGAATTGTGCCAAATACAGCTAATACCGCAATCCCCAGTAGGCCACGATCGCACTACGATCTGTAAAAAAAAGTTTTTGACGATTGCAGTAATGTCGTAGTATGGTCGTGTTGAGGTCTTAATGATCGTGATGAGCGTGTCCAACTTTGAACATGTTCAAAACAATCGTTGTGCAGTCGTGGCGACATCAGGTCGTAGTAGAAGCGTAGTGAGAGCGCTACGTACGCTATACCATTGCAGCGACAGCGTAGCGAAAGTGCGATTCTTTTCGGGGAGACTGTGCTACGATCCCACAGCGACTTTACTACTACCTCACTACGATCATCAAGTTCTTACCGCAACCCAAACACGCTTCCACGACGACTATACCAAGTTTACACCACACTTATACAAATGTTATACCACGCTGTTCAAGACCATAGTACGATTTTAGTACTTCCATGCCGTCCTCATCACGATGTTCTTACGTTCATACTACGATCATCATGCTTATTGTCATTGTCATATAAAGTTTATAAAAGCTCTCCAGCTTTTGTTTGTCTGTATGTAATTTGGACCTCTTGTCCTTTATTGCCAACAGCTCAATCATTTTTGACACTTCTATGACATCCCTACAATACTACACTAACGCATCGTCATTTGATCTTGATGGACCAGCAATAAGTTTTGATTTAGGTTTGATTGGTCGGTCTGACATATTTTTTCTGGATCAAGATTCTTTACTATCAGATCTCCGTCTGCCTCTACCTCTACCCTTACTATCACTTAGATTTTGGTAGCATGACTGCGTTGTTTCCGAGAAACTCTACATTTTAATGAAAAAAAGAAGGAATGACGATTTTGACGTAATTGCTGGAAGCGTAGTAAGATCGCGGTATGAACGTGTTTTGATCGTAGTTTGGTCGTGGTAAGAGCGTGCTATAATTGCAGTAGAGGCGTCATTAGATCGTGTTGCCATCGGATAAATCGTGGTATGGTCGTAGTGAGGGTGCAGAATAAGCGTGGTAAGACCGTGGTATAATCGTAGCGGGATTGTTGTAGAAACGTTATGAGGACGTAGTAGCAACGTGATTGAACCGACAATTTACATTTTTATGCGCTCATACCACGACCTCACCACGATCTGAATTTATTTTAGATCGCGGTGAGCGTGGTGCGATCGTGGTCTAGTGGGACTGGGGCCCAAGGTGATCTATTCCTGGGATAAGAAAATCCTTCGTTTTACTAAAAATTAAAGGTTTTAACAACAGGAAATTTACTAGAATTTGTTTATTGTGGATAGTTATCCCATTGGAAATCATACTTTTAACTCCTTTTTATGATAATTTGGTACGTAGTACCTGCGTTCTGTCTATATGGTAAAACACGTAAATACAAAGCTGTTCATTACCATGATTACAAACATTTGCATTGTTAAAACAAAGATACTACTTAGACCTAAATAAAAGATCACAGTATTTAGAAACAATAATTTAAAATAGTTTGAATGTCTAATGCAAGTGAGCCTTCCTATCAGATATTGAAAATATCAATTCGGAAGCAAGTTCTACATCAACACATTTCTTTTGTTATGCTTTAACTTCAAATCATTAAATTTAAATGTAATGTAGGTGTCCACTATATACAGGTTTTGGATGATTATGACAATCATTTCAACTACTATGTTGCCATGCAAACTGCAGCAAAAATTTAAAAAAGCTTCAAACTTGTATGTGTAAAATTTCAAAATGCTGCGATTGTTCTGTAAATTTACTGAAAAATATTTAGCCAAGCGTATATGTGCATTCACTGATTGTATTTTTTTTTAAAGGCTGCCGCTTAGCGGCCTTAGCATGTTTAGGGACATCAGCTGTAGCTTGTAAAGGTAATTCTAGTTGTATTTTGAATGTTTGAGTTGCGTCGGATAGAAATCGACCTTATTCGAATGCAAATAAAGTTGTTAGAAATAGGAAGATATGCTATGACCGCAAATGAGACCAGTCTCTCTCTAAGTCACATCTATAAAAGTAAAACATTATAGGTAAAGGTACGTCTTCAACATGGAGCCTTGGCTCACAACGAACAGCAAGTTATAAAGAGCCTTAAACAATTACTGGTGTAAAACCATTCCAGCGGGAAAAAAACAACGGTCTAATCTATATAACAAAACGAGAAACGAGAAACATTTATAAACCACATCAACAACTACTGAACATCAGATTCCTGACTTAGGACAGGTGCAGACAATTGCAGCGGGATTAAACGTTTTAATAGTACCAAACCTTCTCTTTTATCTGAAACAATAGTTTTACATCAAAAATATAGAACGGCACACTATAACTTATCAATTGGAATGGCTTAACTCAATCAAAAATGTTAATACAAAGGTAATAAAAATAAGGGATGAATTATTAAAGTAAAGTATATTATACCGCTTTGAAATGCTAAACAATTTCAGAAAGCATCAACGTGAGAAACAAATTAAATCATTTTATACACTGGTAAATGAAAATGATTTTGTTGTTTAGCATACTTCTTCTTCTGTCTCTATAATCCTCCGTTTAGGAATACCAAGATATTTCTTGTATATCAATTAATCTATTCTCAAACTTGTTACAGGGATGAATAAAACAATAAAACTATAAAATTGGTGACTCGATATATTTTATACATGTATAATACTTTGATGGATTTTGGGACATTCACAAACACATCAAAAGATGGATTTACTTCCAATATGTAGTGTTCTTATACCAACTCAATTTTAAAACAGATACAGACTTTGTATTGTGCTTGTTTTATACTCTAAATAGGCTAAGACATGTTTTGATATCATTTGTACTTGTTTGACGTTATAACTATTTTGATATGACCGTCACTGATGAGTTTTATGAGTCTTACGTAGACGAAACGTACTAAATTATAATCCTGGTCCCTTTGATAAATAATTGCATACGGTCGATTTATATCCGAAGTAGCACATTTTGTATCTGTTTATTGAGGAACTATTTGTTTCTCATTGATAAATTATATTATTGGACTTTCTTCATCAAACAACTCTTTACTATTATACTATTATATTACCTACATATGATTGTTACACAAGTGTGCTGTAACATCTACCTTTTAATACTAGACATTATATTTTCTGATCCAGGAGACCTCTCCAATGTTGTGATGTCAACTAGTACAGGGTCAGTTTGCAAATATGTAGGGTCCGGCAGTAAAGGATGAACAATTGTCCGACCTGTCTTATCAATCATGAAAGCATATGACGAATTTCCTTCTTCAAAATATTCAACATCCTTTAAAAGTTCACTGACTTTAACATCCGTACATGCAACACCGTTAAATCCCTGTGTAATGCTGACTTGTCGACACATTGACGTCATTAACCCTAGTTTAAATAATAAATCCAAACGTTCGGGAGTAATAGAATAATACAATATACGTCACAAACATGATGATAAAATCATACTCCCATATGTTATGATGGTATGATACTAAACCCCTAACGGGAAGGATTGTACCTGATGTTCATATGATGAAATCATAATCTTTCAGTCAGTTTAATTGAAGTCTGGAGCTGGCATGTCAGTTAACTGCTAGTAGTCTGTTGTTATTTATGTATTATTGTCATTTTGTTTATTTTCTTTGGTTACATCTTCTGACATTAGACTCGGACTTCTTATGAACTGAATTTTAATGTTCGTATTGTTATGCGTTTACTTTTCTACATTGGCTAGAGGTATAGAGGGAGGGTTGAGATCTCACAAACATGCTTAACCCCGCCGCATTTTTGTGCCTGTCCCAAGTCAGGAGCCTCTGGCCTTTGTTAGTCTTGTATTATTTTAATTTTAGTTTCTTGTGTACAATTTGGAAATTAATATGGCGTTCATTATCACTGAACTAGTATATATTTGTTTAGGAGCCAGTTGAAGAACGCCTCCGGGTGCGAGAATTTCTCGCTACATTGAAGACCTGTTGATGACCTTCTGCTGTTGTTTTTTTCTATGGTCGGGTTGTTGTCTCTTTGGCACATTCCCCATTTCCATTCTCAATTTTACTTAAAATGTTTACGAAAGGTTAGAAATTACCAATAGGTTTGTCTTTGATAACACAATAAAAGGAGATTATATTATACAATAGTATAACGAGATATATACAATAATATCACATTGTGATTGTCTTTGATAGCAATAAGAAAAATAAAAATATATCAAATTGATGGTCTTTTATAACGAATATAAAAGGTAATACATAACAATGAGCCTGGCATTGATAATGGATGAAAGATGATGAGAATGTGTAATGGGCTTGTCTATGAAAACGAGATTAAAGATACGAATTTATTAAAAAAAAGCATGATAAAGATATTGTTGATGCTTTGTAGGTCAATTGATGTGGACTTAATGACACCATCAAGATGTCAAATGATTTATTTAAAAGATAACAATATACGTATCAAGCTTTGATAACGAAATAAAATATATATATATATATATATATATATATATCAAGTGACTTATTTTCGATAATCAGATACGTTGTAAGAAAATATCACTGGGATTTTGAGATCAAAGGTAAGAACATATCTTGTTCTAAGGGGATTGTCTTTGAACAACACAATACGTAATTGGTTGAATATATCAATGAGATTGTCTTTGATAACAAAACCAAAGGTGAGTATATACCAAAAAGCTTGACTTTAAAAAAGAGATGAAATAAAAAAGTTTGTAGCTCGTGAAAATCAATTTCACTGGCAGGTAATTATATCATAGATAAAAACAAAATTCAAGAATAGAAAAAAAAATGTATGTAATATGGCATTAAGATGAAAAGAAAGATAAAAAACGCAAAAAAATCAGATGAAATGTTTTTAAAATCAGAACGAAATGCATCAATTAATTTAAAATAAACACTCATCATTGTTTACACTAGGAGTAGACTATTTTAGCAAATATATACGTGATCAACATCATAACGACTATGTTTAATCAAATGGAAAGACAATCAAAGACGTCATTAAAGGGGCACTACCTGTCAAATTCATGGTCACCGATTTGACTCAAATTCTCATTTTCCCCATTTCTCAAATTCCCCATTTTCATTCTCAATTTTATCATATTTGATTTATAACAATGTAAAACATTTATCCAAACTATCAAAAGTCTACAAAAAACAGTTTCCAGAGCATGGAGTAGATAATATATAGGTTCGTTTCGTGTGTATTTTAGTCCAGACGCCATCTAATGACCTATCGATTGACCTCAGATGACCATGTATGCGATGTAAACATAAATACAGATATGAATAGATTAAACCAATACGTGCAATTGGATTTTTATAGGTCTGTTTGATTTTATTTTATAGATGAAAAATAGATGTTTCTCATTGTGTTTGACCGTATAAGAATGATTCTATGTGCATCGAATTAGTAATCAAATGATATACCGTAGTTTCACTTTCATTGTTGACATTCTTTTTCTTTAAATAACCAGTACACGTACAATGCATGCGTTGTCAATCTCTAGCTAGGGGTTAAATTGAAGTTCACATGAATACGGATTTAAAGAGGTGGACTCATTCACTTGCAAGTGAATTACTAATTATCAATGTTTCTTAGCGTAATTTGACAAAATTGAATCTTTTTGGCTGCAAAAAGCGAATTGTTTTTTTCACTATTTTACTTTCATTACTGATTAAACAGAAAAAAATCAAACTTTAGATTTTTTATATATCTCGTAGCTAGTGCCCCTTTAACCTAACCTACTGTTAGAATATTATTGGTAATGTACTTTTAAGAAATTCAGAGAAGTTTAATAATGGTACCGGTTCTTTTTTATTTTGAATTTTTCGTCAATATGCTTCCTGCTATGACAAGGTGATTACACCACATACGTAGCTATGGGAAAAATAACAGGGGCAAATCATAGACATTTTTCCAGAGAAAGGATCCTCATATAGATTGATAAGAAGCAAAATAATCCATAACTTACCTATTCCGGAAAATGGATCTACATATGGAACGGTATAGATCGGGTCAACTGAAGGTTTCCGAAGATGAAGGTAAAATGTGGACATGTGAATAGCAAGTGTTTGCAGATTATCCAAATTTTTGTATTGTCCTTTCTACAAAATAATATACAGGTAAAGAGCTTTTGTTTCAATGTAACATACAATTAATATTTTCCAACTGAATGGAATTGTCCGAATGCATAATAGTGTATAGAAGTACAAAAAGTGTATTTGCTTGGTATATATATCATGATTTTGTGGGACATTTTGAGTAGATGCCACAGTCATATGACGTCGTATTATCGAAGTATATATTGTATTGGTGTCCGGACTGACTCGAAAAATCATTAATAGGGTCATAAGAATTAACAATTCGGGCATCCATAGCATGGACACTTAAGGTGGCTCGGGCCTTTTCGAAATTTCTATCAGAGTGCCATATTTTTTTGTTATTTTAATCTTTATAGATAGTGAATCAAATTGGTAAATAAAATAGCCATTCTAATAGGACGTGCTTCTTTCCCTTTGTAAACAGCACTGTGATAAAATTCTCGATATATCTATACTTAGCGCAGACTCAGAGATTTATATTTGCGAACCCTTTGCCGATTTTATTGTTTTACAAATACAATTAAAGAAGACAAAATAACTTCAATTCTTATTCAGATGCATAAAAAAATATGCACAAGTATTCGGAGAAACCAACAAAATAAAATAAAATGAAATTTAATGTTTTTGCGCTGCTAAGTCATTTCAAAATATGAACTTCATACAAATGAAAAAGCTAGAGTTGAAAGTTTTTTTGTTTATACGTGAACCATCGACATGTCGTAAACTATTGTATTGAAATTGATTTTCAAGGTAGGTTTTGTTTAATTTTCTATTCTCGTGCATATTTACTTACTGTTTTCAGCAAGTCAACATGGCGATTTCTTAGTTACGAAATGTCAACTGTGGATTTTACGGTAGCTTACGAGAAAAAATGTATAATAAAATGGCAATTGTTGGTTTTGAGAATTAAAAGGAATGAAACACATTTTTTTCTAATGGTTGTTCACGAAATATTCAATGAAAGCTACAGATTTATTAGAATGTTTGAGCTTTAACTTACAGGGAGTAAAAAGTACAGCCACATATACAGCATAACCACCTTCGCTTCAGTTTGTTTAAGGATCGTGTTTGTCCTATTAGAATCAAAATAATTCATGGAAGCCATAGATTGTTGGAAATTAACACATGGCCTGGGCCGTGATATTTGTTGATTTTATCCTAACGCTTACGCTCTGGATAAAATTCGAATATCACGGCCCATGTCATGTGTAAATTTCCAACATTCTATGGCTTCCATGAATTATTTCTTAATTTAAGCTTAAATTATTACTTATAAAGAAGTATGTAAAAGGGATCGTTTTTCAATGAAATGATAGAATGATTATAGAGGTGTCGGCATATTTTTAACGGAACATAAAAAACCTTATATGACACTTGGTCCAAAACTGTAATACAAAAAGTTGAAATATTGCTTCAAATAATGAGCAAATAAGAAACATAGGTCACCGATAAAGAAAAAAAAACACATATTTGGCCTTAAACCTCAGATTTTGGCTGGAAAATGAGCAAATTGGGTGAAATGTCATTTTGAGTCTTTCAAAGATACACATAATAACGATAATAATTTGTTAATTGACAAAAGAACAATAATTAAACATTTTAAATCAATCAAAATATTTAAAAATATGATAATAAATTAACGACATAAACTTTTCGTGTGCATGGAAATTTATGCGTGAAATTATGCGAAGTCGAATAGTCCCGATACACCTAAATCGGGTTGAATAACCTTTTGTGTTTGAGCAATTTTCTTAGATATTGTTGTCGAATAAAATTTTAATGTTCTTTAAAAGTTGATGAGATTTCTTCGATATTAATATTTAAATCTTTAGAGTAATTGATTTACCACAAAAATCCTCCAAGGGCATTTACAACCATTTTTTAGACTGTATTGGAGTACATACTTATTATATCAACGGTGAGTTTGGATTATAGCTCTTCATCTTTTATATAAGCTTTGGATTTCAAATATTTTGGCCACGAGCATCACTGAAGAGACATGTATTGTCGAAATGCGCATCTGGTGCAAGAAAAATTGGTACCGTTAATTTTATTGACTTAATTGTTTTATCTGTTCGTACTGATTCATGTTCCCACCACAATTTGTGCATCGTACAAGTATTGAATTTCGGATCATCTGTTTTTCGTTCGTGCTTTAATTTGATTCTACGTTTCATTTTCGAAACTGCTACTAACGTCGCGAAATCTTAATTATAACTCGTGATAGCAATCGTCTCTGTTCATGTAATTAGTATACATATCCACTTAATATATCGTGACTACATGATTGTAATATGAAACTGAATCTAGTGCCGCAAAAAGATACTGTATATGTTATTCAATCAGAATCGTCAAATATACATGCATTTTAAATCATATATTCATAAATACCACAATATAGAAAAGAAAATGTGGTATGATTGCCAAAGAGACAACTATCCACAAATGACCAACATGACACAGACATTAACAACTATAGGTTACCGTGCGGCCACAACAATGAGCAAAGCCCATACCGCATAGTCAGCGATAAAAGGCCCCGACAATGTAAAACAATTCAAGAGAAAACTAACGGCCTTGTTTATGTACAAAAAATGAATGGAACACAAATATGTAACACATAAACAAACGACAACCACTGAATTACGTGCTTCTGACTTGGGACAGGTACATACATAAATAATGTGGCGGGGTTAAACATGTTAGCGGGATCCCAACCCTCCCCCTAACTTGGGACAGTGGTATAACAGTACAACATAAGAACGAACTATATAAAAAAAACTTGAGAAGTAAAAAAACTAAAATACCAAACTCCGAAGAAAATTCAAAACAGAAAGTCAGTTATAAAATGGCAAAGTCAAAAGTTTAAACACTTCAAGCGAATACATAACAACTGTCATATTCCTGACTTGGTACAGGCATTTCCTTATGCAGAAAATGATGGATTAAAACTGGTTTAATATCTAGCTTAACCTCTCACTTGTTTGACTATAGGATACAATTTCTTTATATTGACTGATTATGATGTGTGAATAAAGAATTAATTGTATGTACAATATATACCGACGTCATTGAAAACGTAAATGTTTAACAATAATCATGTTTGATTGTTAGATGCAAATATAATGTGTTTACTGTACTATTTTGTTTACAAATGTATAGTATTCTGACATACCCGAACGGACCCGTATGACGTATTGGACTGTATTTGTTCAGCCATTTCACGTAACTGTTTCTTTGGATTATCTTTGGACCCTGAAAGAATTATGTCAAGTAAAAAAAATTTGACTGTGTTGACATGAATTATAATTGATATGCATGCTTTTAAATTTTAAATTTTTTCGAACAAACTCGAATTTTCAACTCTCAAAATGGTATCTTTTATATCAAGATGGAATGTGGCCATTGTTATATTATAGTTCGTTTCTGTGTGAGTTACATTTTCACGTTGTGTTTCCGTTGTGTCGTTTGTTTTCTCTTATTTTTTAGTGTGAATTCACATTACTGTAAGACGTGTCACGGTACTTGTCTATCCCAAATTCATGTATTTGGTTTTGATGTTGTTATATTTGTTATTCGAAAAGGATTTTGTCTAATGCTTAGTCCGTTTCTGTGTGTGTGTGTGTGTGTGTGTGTGTGTGTGTGTGTGTTACATTTTAATGTTGTGTCGTTGTTCTCTTATATTTAATGCGTTTCCCTCAGTTTCAGTTTGTTACCCCGATTTTGTTTTTGTCCACGGATTTATGAGTTTTGAACAGCGGTATACTACTGTTGCCTTTATTTAGATTCTGTTTTATCATTTCGTTCGAGCATAGCTGATTTATCTTTTGTAGGCCAAACGGAGATTGTTTTTTTTTTAATTTAGTTTCCTGCCAAAATGAGAATAAAAGTAAATATCTAAAAATTACAAGACACGTTTGCATATTACTGCTGAGTTTTCAAAGGTAAAAAAATGTACATATGTTTGTCCTGAAACACCAGCTTGAGTTCTTATGATAATATATATCAGTATACACGTATCATTTAGGTCGTATTTCAAATATGTTTATATATGTTTTATGAATTTATGAAACGAGCCAACTTTAACTCCAGCGAAGTGATTATTCCCTCAAAATAATATAAAAAGGCGTAAGATACGTAACAATTCCATTTAAGAATTAAAACGACAAACGATTAATATGATGAAAGATAAACATTAGTTAGCATAATAGAACACAGTAAAACTGTGAAACACGAACCCAAAACAAAATAAGGAGTGATCGTGTGATAAGTTAAACAACCGCAACTATACCTTTTGTCCTTTGCAATATTTTATGGAGATAAATTTATTAAAAAAAATAGAAGTTACATTTGCATATGACTTGCAAAAAAATAATACAAAACACATCAATAGTTGTTAAGCTTAATTTTGTTTTTTATACAATTAAAATGTTTTAGTATTATTGATTATCGCTATTTTACGACAATTTCCTTAGATCTTGTTGACTGATAATTTTCTTTCTCAGCTGAATTGAGTGCATGAATACAAAATTATCGCTAGAAACTAAGGGTGCACGTGTCCGTTGTCAATGAAATTAATAACTTCGGCATAGGTAAAACAACGACATTTGTCATCTTAACTCGATTTCTTTTCTCACTTTCGATGTACCGGTTCACGCGAGAAAATCAATCTCGTTGAGATAACAAACGATAATCTTTAATTCAATCAATATAAAAAAAGGTACAAACCTGGACCAAGAAGATAGGTAAACACAACAACTCTATTCTGAAGTTTCATATTTTCATCTCTAATAACTTCCACTGGATCTCTGCCTTGTGTCTTTTCACCAGCAGTAACGAATAAAATTATCTGATCTAAGATTAGAAAAACTTATAAATGAAAAACAAACATTTTTACTAGATGTGGATCAGTAATGAACTAAATGATTCGATGATTAAATTTAAATTAAAATCGGTTATTTGCCATATAATGTAAATATGTAGAGCTACGAAGTTTTGTGTCATAAAAACAAATGGCATTATTTCCACATCATGAAACATTCCATATTTTTGATCCCCTTGTCTGTCAATGGAATACGTAATTGCATCTTATTCATAAACGACTGTGCGCATGTTAATAAACATTTACACAATCTAAGGATGCGTATAATGATATAATATCAAAAGCAAGATATTTCGTGTCTGTAAGAGTCATATATTTGGTCACATTTATTAAATTAAATTTTTCACAAAGTTTTTAAACGATGAAAAGTTACGTTATACAGTTAAATTAAACTATTTTTATGAAAAGTTTTATTCACAAGCGGTACCTCTTTCACTTCCCAAATTGACACAAATTCAGATTTTTGCGACAAATCTGTACAGATTTCAATCAAAATTAAACCTAAAAAATAGAGCAATGGCTTCGGAAAACTAAATATTAACAGATATGTTGAATGTTATTACAAACATAGTGTTTAAAGATTTTTCTCGACGAATAAACTATGTTTCCTTTCAAAGGAACCTTTCACTTGTTTGACTGTTGTACATAGTCAGTGTCTTAATCGTATTATATCAACATCCTAGTTGGTTTTTTATACATACATATACTGCTTGATGTTAATAAACCCATCCATTCGTAAAACGTACAAGTATAGAATGATCATAAATGAAAGCATGTCATTAGATAACAAAGATGTGGCATGAGTGCCATGAGACAACTCTCCATCCTAGTTACAATTTGTAAAAGTAAACCACTATAGGTCAACGTACGGTTCACACTACGGATCCCTGGCTCACACCTAAAATCAAGCTATAAAGGGCTCCAAAATTACTATAATTTGTAATACCATCCAAACAGGAAAGCCAACTATTTTATCTATATTAAAAACTAAAACGAGAAATACAATAAAACCACATCAACAAACGACAACCACTGAACAGCAAGTTCCTGACTTAGAACAGGTGCATACAAATGCAGTAGGTTTAAACGTTTTATTAAGCGCCAACCCTCACTCTAACCTGCAGTAACAATAGCATAATATCACAACATAGAAATACACACTATAAGACATCAATTGATATGAATTAACTCTATAAAAAGACATATAAAAAGGAAAGCACGAGTGAACATACACTTTTCTACATTTACCTCTCTCCGAGACACTGTCGTTGCTTGAGGATTTGAAATATGAAAAAGCGACCGTAAGTGCTTTTTCAAAATTCTGATCATTTATATTAGAATCTGGTATAAGACTAACGAATTCCTTTACTGTCTTCATATTTTGCTTTGTTGCAAAGGCCAACATATCACTATAACAACCGGGTTCACGCCTGACATCCGAATTGAAGGAAATAGCCGTAACCTTGAAAAAATAATTGATATTTACTAGCTTGTTATATGTTACTTATAACATTTGGCTAAAATAGCCATGCTTACATCCCAGAAATTACGCTAAGCACAGACTTGTGTAACTTAAAAGTGTAAAAGCTTACTCTCCTTTGAGAAAACAAACATACCAATACAGTGTATGATGCGTTATGCATTGCTCTGCCGTGATATTGTCTTTTTTCACTCAGTTTGCTTTTTATTGTCATTGTTTTCTGTTTTTTTTTTATTTAAGTTATTCGTGTTGTTAATAGAAGTAGAAATGTGGTATGAGTGCATCTGAGAAAACTCTCCATCCAAGTCACAATTATTTGCTAAGACATGTAACATCAGCGTTTCATACACATCAATTTATGAAGTGTTATTCTTATAAATTTTTCACACACACAATACATAGTACATAATACACGTACCCGATCATTAGGATTTAATGTGTTAATGACTGCATGTGCAGCTTCTTTAGCAACAACTAACTTGTGTTTGTTTGGAACACTAGACGGGTCCTTCATAGACAGAGTTGATGCAATTAATATGACTATGTCTTTAGGTTTCGGTGATGCTGTTGCAGAAAATTCTGGCCTGGGAAACATAAAATAAAAAACAATTTTAACAACCTACAAGTACAAGACTTTGTTTCTTTTTAACTCATGAAGATGTGTTGCATATGTCTTCGATGTTCATATGATGAAATCATAATCTTTCAGTCAGTTTAATTGAAGTCTGGAGCTGGCATGTCAGTTAACTGCTAGTAGTCTGTTGTTATTTATGTATTATTGTCATTTTGTTTATTTTCTTTGGTTACATCTTCTGACATCAGACTCGGACTTCTCTTGAACTGAATTTTAATGTGCGTATTGTTATGCGTTTACTTTTCTACATTGGTTAGAGGTATGGGGGAGGGTTGAGATCTCACAAACATGTTAAACCCCGCCGCATTTTTGCGCCTGTCCCAAGTCAGGAGCCTCTGGCCTTTGTTAGTCTTGTATTATTTTAATTTTAGTTTCTTGTGTACAATTTGGAAATTAGTATGGCATTCATTATCACTGGACTAGTATATATTTGTTTAGGGGCCAGCTGAAGGACGCCTCCGGGTGCGGGAATTTCTCGCTACATTGAAGACCTGTTGGTGACCCTCTGCTGTTGTTTTTTATTTGGTCGGGTTGTTGTCTCTTTGACACATTCCCCATTTCCATTCTCAATTTTAGTAATTGAAAAATAACATTAAACAATAATGATATAAAGGTTTGGTTCGTTTTCCACTGTTTCTAGTTATCCTTTGTGTTTTAAAATTGAGAATGGAAATGGGGAATGTGCCAAAGAGACAACAACCCGACCATAGAAAAAACAACAGCAGAGGGTCACCAACAGGTCTTCAATGTAAGAAAAATTCCCGCACCCGGAGGCGTCCTTCAGCTGGCCCCTAAACAAATATATACTGGTTCAGTGATAATGAACACCATACTAAATTCCAAATTGTACACAAGAAACTAAAATTAAAATAATACAAGACTAACAAAGGCCAGAGGCTCCTGACTTAGGACAGGCGCAAAAATGCGGCGGGGTTAAACATGTTTGTGAGATCTCAACCCTCCTCCTATACCTCTAGCCAATGTAGAAAAGTAAACGCATAACAATACGCACATTAAAATTCAGCTCAAGAGAAGTCCGAGTCTGATGTCAGAAGATGTAACCAAAGAAAATAAACAAAATGACAATATTACATAAATAACAACAGACTACTAGCAGTTAACTGACATGCCTGCTCCAGACTTCAATTAAACTGACTGAAAGATTATGATTTCATCATATGAACATCAGGCATAGTTGGTTTATGTGGGTTTTTTCCATGGCGTTGTAATCTTTTCTTCAATTTACCTACTTTAGTTTTCAATACCGACTATATATCTGCCGCCCCATTTTACAGGGATATATGGTTTATCTTATTAAATATTAGATATTTGAAACATGATGTTTGGTTTTTTTTTATTTTTTTTATTTTTTTTATTTTATTTTTTTTGCTCAGCTGACACATTTATTTTTCATTCCCCTCATGTTAGTCAATTCGAAGAAAGAGTCCTGATTTCGATTCGGAAAGGTTGTGTACATGTGCATTAGCATTGATCTTTTAACTCGAGTCAATCCGAGTTGCACGAATCGAAGTAGGCCATGAAATGTATTGCAATAAGGTCCAACCTTGACATTTTTTGTCTAGCAACTTCTTTACTAGCCACATACAATGTGAAATAAAAACAATTGGCGAACCCCCAATGCAAAATGGCCACGAGTTTTTACATGTACCCTTAAAACTAAGACGGTATTAAGTTAAACTTTCTCAATGAACTTAGGACGTTTTGGAATATTCTAACTGCTTTTTTGGGCTTAGTATTACTGTACCTCCATCTGGGATCAAAATCGCTACATCTGGTCCAGTTTGTGGCGGGGTATATTATTGAAGTCCCCTCAGTTGTACTGTAATGTTGCCATAGAATGTTTTTGTTATTTTCGTATTTGTTTTTCATCGTCACACCAATGTCGGCTGGTGGGAATAATGCCTCATTATCAGCAAGGGAAGACTTTATAACGCATGCTGTATTAAAATCCACCTATGAACAATGAGAAGTAAAAAATGTATGATATGACATAAAATATAGTTATAGTATTTTATCTTAGTTAGTTAACAATCATATGCGTTGAATTGTGTAAAATCAAAATCAACTTTATCATATAGGTTTCAATGGAATTCAAAGTATTTTATATTCAAGTTCTTTTTATGCCCAATTTATGGATTAAGAAATGAATGATATAAAAAAGAAGATGTGGTATGATTGCCAATGAGACAACTATCCACAAAAAACCAAAATGACACAGACATTAACAACTATAGGTCACCGTACGGCTTTCAACAATGAGCAAATCCCATACCGCATAGTCAGCTACAGACCTTCTAAAATTCAAACTGACCATTATTCCGTGCGTTCATCGTGTATCGTGCGTGTTGCGTGCGTGCATCGTGCGTGTATCGTGCGTGTACCAATCGTGCATTCATCATTCATCGTTCCGTGTATTTTCCGTGTAACGTGCGTGCATCGTGTATTCTTAATCGTGTATCGTGCGTGTATCGTGCGCTCATCAATCATTCATTCTTAACCGTGTATCGTGCGTGTATCGTGCGTGTATCAATCATTCATTCTTAACCGTGTATCGTGCGTTCGTCAATCGTGTATAATTGTGTATATCAGATAACGTGCATTTGTCAAACGTTCATCTCTAATTGTGTAACGTTCATACATTGCGGTTTTTATATGATAGTCGGTTATAGAGCTCACCAAAGCTTATATTTTTTCTCACGGTTAAAGTATATGTATATATATATATATATATGTATGTTCCGACTTTAGATAAAATTTACAGTCATACTTACTTTCTTGTGAACACTTAATTAACTTCATCGTACATAACATTCATACAGATTCATGACTTTTTGTGTAAATATTTTATCATCTGTAAATATTTCGTGGTTATTCAGTGAATCTTGACTGGGACTGACACATTTTGA
This sequence comes from Mytilus galloprovincialis, assembly GCF_965363235.1. Taxonomy (NCBI): domain Eukaryota; kingdom Metazoa; phylum Mollusca; class Bivalvia; order Mytilida; family Mytilidae; genus Mytilus; species Mytilus galloprovincialis. Next base: position 100,808,188 of record NC_134842.1, read on the forward strand.
TATAATGATACATGTTGTACGTACAAACAATAACATGATATTGACATTTCTACGACAGAAGAGTTAAAATTGGAACTTCTATTCAGCTGAGTGAAAATGGACTTAAAAATATACTGTTGGCCAACTGTTATTTACGGAAGCGTATAAGCGCCACACATTTTTTTTTAATTTTTCTTCCTATGTTTGCGTTATAACGCAAACCTTTGCGTTATAACGCAAACCTTTGCGTAATAACGCAAACCTTTGCGTTACAACGCAAATATCTTCATTTAAATTATTATCTTTATTTAAATTATTCATTAAGTTTTGTATATATGTCCGTCTGTCATTCATTTCGGATGTGATTTACTAGTAGATAAAAAAAGTGAAGTGCAATTATACATTAATTAAGACTGATTTGTGCATCAGAAAAGTATATAATTTAACAAGAAAATAGATAGAGTTTAGTATATAGTCATATTAAAATTGAAAGATAAAAAATAATGTCATACAATTGTGAAACCTCCAAGTCAAATAGACATTTTTAATGATCTTTCTGCTTTAAAATGAATTATTAATAAGGAAACAATTTTTTTAAATCTCAGAATTTGATCAAGATTCTTTGATAGAAAGTCATTGAATTTTCATTTCAATATAATGAAGTATTTTTAAGATGCTTGGGTAGCAATTTGAATAGAGAGAACATAATTTTATTAATAAAACATCTTCATTCTATATACATTAATTGCCAAAGGGTAGCTTGTTTGAATGTAACCTACTTTACACAGTTCTCAAACGAGAGCTTACTTTGGAAGTATATTTATATTCGGTTATAGCTATATTAGCAGGGTTGATTTTTTTGTTAGGTATAACCTCAATTTACTCAATTTTCTTTGTAATATATATACTAGTAGTAACTTTGATATCGTTTTTGGGGACCTTTATAGTTTGTTGTTTAGTGTGAGCCAATGCTCCGTGTTGAAGACCGTAATTCGGCCTATGATGGTTTACTTTTACGAATAGTGACTTAGATGGAGAGTTTTCTTATTGTCACTCATACCACATCTTCTTATATTATTCTGCTCATTATTAGTCATTGATATGATCTAATTATTCAAGCAGTTTACTTTGCAATTACTACAAAGGTGATAAATTCTATTATATACAGCCTCCTCCATTAATAACTACTGTTTCCTTTGAATCTTGAATAAGAAATAAGATAAAACAAATGTTTGCGTTATAACGCAAAAGGTTTGCGTTAAACGCAAAGGTTTGCGTTATAACACAAAAAGGTTTGCGTTTAACGCAAACATAGGAAGAAAAAAAAAATGTGTGGCGCTAATACTCTTCCGTAGTTATTTGTTAAAAATATTATGTCAATTAAAAACAAATGTGCTTTTGCAAAATTTAAATGTGGGGTAGCTCCACTAAAAAAAATAGAAACTGGAAAGTATGAAAGAAAAGAAGTCCACGAGATGACATGTGTTGTAGCTCTACTATTGAAGATGAACTTCATGTCATTCTATGTAGTTTTAAGACAAATATTATACATTTTCATGAGCATTTTAACCTATAATTATCAGATAGCGAAAATTTTATATTTTTATTTAATAACGGCAATGTTGCTGCTATAGTCGCCAAAAACACCAACAATATTTTATCGAAAAGAAACTATACAAATCCTTGGTTTTAAATCCTAGGTTAGATGATAATTCTTCGCTTATTTGGCAAATTCATATGCTACTAAGATATTTTCAAATATTTAAGTTTTGATAAATACCATTATAAATATCATTTTTGTCTTAGTTTCTGATGGTCACATGCACGTTATGTTATTTCGTTGAGAAAATACAATATACAAGATTGTCGGGTAAATGTGGATTGCGGATTAAAATGTTAAATGTCAAACTTGAATTAACAAATTAAACTGAGGCGAATTAACATGAATATGTATATTCTCTTCAACAGTGTTTGAATTCTCTGTTCTGAATTTCCTTTAAACAAAGCTAAAATGTTTTGTGGAAAATTGAATAAAAATAAACATTATATGTATTTGAAGGCATTATTTTAATAAAACATATATAAGATCAAGCAAATATATCATGTATCATTTTAAATTAAGGACTTTTAAAACTTAAAATTGGATTTACAAGTTTAAGATATAATCTTGTTTTTTTTTGCTTTTTTTTTTTTTTTTTTTATAAAATCATAACAAGTCTTTATTTGAATGGAATAAACATGGAACAATTCACGGATTACTTTTTCAATGTGTTCATGGTTGCCTATCAATGACACCGTTTTTAATGTATACCTAAAAGATCATTATCCGGAAAAATAATTCACAATAGTACGTTGTTACTGACTAGGTTGGTCCCCTCCGTAAAACATTCAGTATGCCTTCGGAATATACAAATATTAAGGTATGGTCAAGAATTTCAATAACGGCCGGGAAACAGACTAGTTGTTAACCTTCTAGATTCAGATTCAATATTTTATTAAAGTCTCACTACTTGCAATACTTCTATGATTATCAAAGAATGACGGATGTTTTTTTTTCCGGTACGTCTAAACACTGCTAAGGAGTCCTTAGTGCACGAAGGCTTTGACTATACAATACCACTAAGGACTAGAAGGTTTGCTATTTATGTATTATTTTTATATATCATGTTAGAGATCGATATTTAATGCATAAATTTCAAATTTTCAGAAAAATAATCATAATTAAACGAGATGTTCGACATTATTGAGACACGTGCCGGGTTTTCTTTGATATGCCGAAAATCAATGAACCGATTGACACGTGCCAAATAACATAGCAACTGATTAAACAATGACGATCTTTTTTTTATTTTAAGTAATTTAAAACAATTGTATCGAAAAGATTTATGCTTCAAATATTTATAATTAAATGTGTTGATAAAAATGAAAAATAATTTTGCTGTTGTTTTATTTCTTTCCCAACAAAATTGTTTGCCATAGGAGCACGACCGACTTTGATGTGCGCCAACTTATAAGTAAGAGTGTGGTCAGTTTGTTAAAATGTTTATGTTAGATATACGAAGACAAAAGGAATATATATATTTATAAGTTTTTGGTTTTTATTTGAATTCCGACAAAGATACGTGTATATACAAATTGTTTCACTAAAAATTTGAGTTAAATCCGAAAACCATCATAAGAAACAACTATGTTAAGTTTCATGAAATGGATAAGCGGTTCTCAAGTTACAGTGCGACATGCGGACGGACGGACGCCAGACATTGGTATACCATTAAACGTCCCGTCAAAATATTGACGGAGGATAAAAAAAAAAAGCGAAGTGCGCCCGTATGTCAGAAAGAAATCTTTTTTTTGTCGAGTTTTCGACTTTAGTCGAAAAAGCGAGACTAAGCGATCCTACATTCCGTCGGCGTCAGTGGCGTCTACAAACATTCACTCTGTGGTTAAAGTTTTTGAAATTTTAATGAACTTTTCTTAAACTATCCTTGATTTCTATTAAACTTGGACAGAAGCTTCTTTATAATCATAAGATAGTATCAAGAATTTTTTAAACATTTATCAGATTCATAAACTGTCCCGGGTTTTTACCAAACTTGGACAGAAGCTTTTTTCAATCAAAAGCTAGTATCAACAGGAATATTTTATTGATTTATATTTCCTCATTTTTGTTGAGCATGCGATTAACAGAAAGAATAGGCGAGACACTGGGTTTCGCAGAACCTTTACGATTTTTTTTAACAAATTGTCTGTTTAACATATTGTATGAGATAATTTATGAAAGAATGACTGTGGTATGTTCATTACTCACTGTTGAAGGCCGTGGGGTGACTTATGGTGAAAACTTCTGTGTCATTTTATTTCTTGCGATGAGTTGTCTCATCCCCAATCATACCACATCTTTTTCTTGTTATCAAAACTTCAACACGTATGTTCAAAAACTTAAAGAACGATTGTACGCATATGTATTGAAACCTTATAACCAGCTATAACATGTTCATGTGTGGACAAGTATCATTTGCAAATCTATCAAACACGTATTCAAAATGGCGATTAACTGGAAACAATAAAGTATTATAATACCAGAATTTGAAAACGCTCCACGAACAAGTCAAGCTGACGACGGACGACGACGAAGTGATACCAATATATACGAACGCAAAATGTGTATGCGGTCTTTTAAAAACCGAAATTAGATATATTACTCTGTTGACAAATTTATTATTTACTTGAAATATTTACAAAATACATTTGAGAAAATACTTCTTCGTTCTGAAATTTTTTTCCAACAACTATTCATTTATCAGTATCCAACTTTACCGATCTTGTCGATTAAACGTTAAAGACATCAGATAGGAGGATTCCCGTGTAATCAGTTATGTAATTTGACACGTGTAAGACGGTTCATTTATTTTCGGCATATCAAAGAAAAACAGGCACGTGTCTTGATAATGTTGAATATCTTGTTTATTTATTATTATTTTTCTATAAAATTTGAAATTTATGCATCAAATATCGATATATACCATAATATGAAAAGAAATTACATGTAACATAATCCCATCTAGTCCTTAGTGGCATGTTATAAGTTCTTAGTGCACTAAGGACTCCTTTAGACGCACCCGTGTTTTTTTTTTTACCATGGGGTGTTTTTTGTTCTGTTACTGAGGAGATTTTTTTGTCCTTTATGAATCCAAATGACAAAGACTCCATTAAGGACAAATTTTGTTTCATAGAAAAATCGGTAGTTTTTATCCATTTTTTGTTCATTTTTATCGGATATAATAGATTGAAAAATACAAACAATTAATTGAAGTTTCGTATGCATCTATCAAGACCAAGCAATTTTTGACTAGTATAAAGATCTATAAAGGGTTGTCTTTGTTTTATAGCTCAAAACGGTATTAATACATTGGGTTGAATAATGAAATAGTAACTCAGCACACTTCGGCGCAGACCAGTAGACTTTGGCGCAATGGAGTGCGATGGTTTATAAAACGCGGGATACCTTAATTAAAGTCTACATATGTGCAATTATTATGAGCAGTATATTTGTTTCAATGTCCGTATATAAAGCATTTACTACAGTGTTATTGCCTATGGATGTTAAAGTTCAACTTGCTGCGTTCTTATTGAGAGATCGTCCTATTTGATGTTTTGCAAGTATAAATTATTCTTGCTTCTACATGTATCGTTACTTAATTTGTTCCTCTAATGAGATCCTCATTTACCATTATATAATCGTAAGAATAGTTTGTGGACCCGTATGTATTTAGGGAATGATACTCAATCGTACGTATAAAACCAAATCTTTGTGTATTTCCCGTTTGACAGTCCTACATGTATATTGAATTTTACTCACAACTCAGTAAGTTGATACCAGCGCGGGGTACATGTATGCTTATGTACCTCTTATTCTAGATGTCAGGTAACTTTCTTGAGTTTATGTTCATATGTTGGATTGCTGTCTGATTGACGAATACCCGTCATTTTATATATTTAGATTTTTTTTAAATTGTTTTTTAGGGATGCACCCAGTTGTACCTTTTCATTGAAGATATATTTCCGTGACGTAACCTCGAAATATTAGTCACATCACTAAAAACAATAAAGGAAATGAAACTTCTTCTCGCATGTTGCACTTTGGGTAATAGTTCTCTTCGACAAAATACTGCCTTGAACTCAATTTTGGTATAAATATAAAGAAGTCACAATTTGGTTCTGAAATGGATATTTTTGTAAACACCAAAAGCTAGGTAGCATATCCCTTAATTGATATAGGCTCTTAAATTCGGCAATATTTAGAGACATGTACAGTGCTAGGGCTGTTAGCAAGTCAAGGTCGCTAAATTCTCATTATCCGTTTAGAGATTTTCTGAAAATACAATGGCTTTTGCCTTATTCGAAACTAAAACATTAGCAAATATAACTGGTGGCCTTCGGCTGTCAATTGTTCTTTACGGGTTTTTATCTCTTTGACATATTCTCGATTTTCATTCTTAGTTTTAAAATAACTAAAAATACTATTTACAATTGTCAGTACAAAATACATTTAAGGAGTCAGTGCGTTGATACATGTTATATTCTACTGAATTTACTATATCCGTTATTATTACGTAATATATATATTATATAAGTCCTGTGTCCAGGTGGAAATAACGGGCCGTAATAACAATATGTGATTTGTATGTCAGGTGAAAGTGACAACGGGTGGTATGTATACCAAAATGTTCATCGTCTTCCATTATACATGAGGGTGTGAATGGGGGTTTATAGAAGAAAATAGACAAAAAATAAAGAATACAAAAAATAACCAGACAAATAGAAAAGAAAATGATGAGGTACTAGAATATATGGAATAAAGAATGATCGACAAAAGGTAAAACGAATTATAAAACAAATTGCCTAAAATTATAGAATACAGAAATAATGACTCCCCATTCAGACCTCATGATCTGACATTTAAAGCTTTAGGACATTTATGGGCATGCGATACAGTTTTAGACCGACAGTGATTTTTTACAAAATCAATTTGTACATGTGTATATGCGCTAAAAGATATATCTTCATGTGCTTAATTTAAAAGACAAATGGGTTTGAATTATTCGACATTTACTTAATATTTCGGTTTCTTTGACATTTCTGTCCTTTGAGCAGACACCCTTAACATTTTATGTTTCAAAATATAAAGATATGCAGATTTCGGTAAAGAGATAAGAAATATCTTTGTTACAAAATTGGGTTCTTACTACATTTGTGTAACAATTCTTTGTTAATAATTGATTTAGAAAAAACAATATTTTTGTTGAATATTTATCTAGTTAAAAAAATCGTTAATTTCTTCATAATAGTTGGAACAAAAATCTCCATACGGTATCAAGCCAAATTCCTAAAAAGAAGGAACATATGCTCTTAAGCTAATGGTTAAATCCCGAAAAAAATGTTAAATGCTAAAAGTTTTTAGAAGAAAGAGTTTAATGCTATTTTAGATTAATTCTGCGAATTGTTTTTGTCTGCAAAAACATCAAACAGAGAGATAAAGAGAATCACAACTAATTGAATAAAATGGAGGATTGAAATGGAGAATGTGTCAAAGAGACAACAATCCAACCAAAGAGCAGAAAATGGTGCGTCTAAACACGACTAAGGACTTCTTAGTGCACTAATATGTTATAATATGCTACTAAGGGCTAAAAGAGTGATGTGCAATGTAAACCAATTTCTTATCTAGATCAAGATTGATATTTTAATACATATATTCAAATTTAATCAATAAAAGATCACAAATAATAATTGAACAATGCCTGTGCCGGTTTTCGTTCATTTTTCCGAAAATCACTGAACTATAAGACACGTGTCAAATTACATAACTGATAACACTATTACCTTAAAAAATGAAAAAAAATAATTATTTGGAGAAGAAAATAACCCAGACATTTAGATATATTTACCATAAAAATATATTTTTAAATTTTTAAAAAATCATTTAATATGCATCGGTTTATGATTTAATGAAAACATATAGAAAATTGTTAAGCTGGGTTTTTTTTAAAATGAAAATACATAGATCATTCATTTATTGCAATCAATTATATCAAACATGTAGTTGAAATAATTTCTAGAACCAGTCACACTCTGTAGATATAATGCGTCGGACATTGTATGCATAAAATAAAATTTAGATTTTTAACTGTATGAAATAAAATTAGTAAGGCTCTCGCGGAACCGTGACAATGTCTCGCCTTCGTTTGCCGTAAACTTGAACTCTCAGGCTGAACAAAATCAAGACACTATATTTTGATTGTTAGGAGCTTCTGCCCAAGTTCACAAATATTTCCGGTGCCTATAATATAGCCTACTTTAATTAAGTTATTTGAATCTGAGCTGGTAAAATAGCATATTATCTATTATGCTGGTATCGGCAAAACAGCTACAAGTATTGCCTTTAATGAAAATGCATATCAATTTTAAATACTATTCTAAATAAAATAGCTTTGAGAATCGTGTAAAAAGCGTTCGTTGTTCATTCGTCAATGAATCATTCAACGTGCGTGTATCGTGCGTGCGTGTATCGTGCGTGTATCGTGTATTTATCATTCATCGTGCATCGTGCGTGTATCGTGCGTTCATCATTCATCATTCATTTTGCGTTAATCCTCCGTGTAACGCTCATCGCTCATCGTGCGTGTATCGTGTATCGTGCGTGTACCGTGCGTGTATCGTGCATTCACCGTGCGTGTATCGTGCGTGCGTGTATCGTGCGTGTGGTCAGTTTGAATTTTAGAAGGTCTGTATAATAAGCCCCGATAAGACAATGTAAAACAATTCAAACAAGAAAACTAACCGCCTTATTTATGTAAAATAAATGAACGAAAAACAAATATGTAACACATAAACAAACGACAACCACTGAATTACAGGCTCCTGATTTGGGACAGGCACATACATAAATAATGTGGCGGGGTTAAACATGTTAGCGGGATCCCAACCCTCCCCCTAACCTGGGACAGTGGTATAACAGTACAACATAAGAACGATCTATAAAAATCAGTTGAAAAAGGCTTAACTCATCAGATGGACAAAAAAAGTTTGTTTGTAATTTTATCGGGATATAAAAGTTTTGATCGTGAATCATTTTTAGTATGACGCGCGGAAGAAATATCCTTGGTCGCTTTTACACCCCCCAAAAATCATTTCTCAATAAAATAAGTATTTGCTATCCTTGAACTGTTTATTTTTAATTAAATGCTTATCGCTCATAGTACTTTCAATTCCTTACAGTGTAAACGGCAATTATCATTTCACAAAGTTCAGATGTTTTCTTTTCGATGATAGTTAAAGGTCTATATGAAAAACAGCTCTCAATTGTGTTGCTTTATTGACATAGTTCAGTAAATATTATTAAACTTTAGAAATTAAAGAAATAATTTGCGTCTTAACGTTTAATATGTTATTTAACATTTATCTGAATTAAAAAAAATTAAGGGGATTCCCGTGATACTTTAAATCACCTTCAAAAATCCGAGTTATAAAAAGAAAGTCTCAATCTCATTTCTTATGTATATTTGAAACTCAAATGTTATATCAGATTAAAGTTAACGACTTCACTTTATTACCTGAGTGTATTATATTTTAAGCTACCCGGATCTTCACTTAAAACATTCGGTAGTTTAATGCAATTTTTATTTAGTTTTCCACGTAGTGTTATATTTATTGCTGAGTTCACACGTAATTCGAATTCGATTCAAATTAACTAATTCGAATTAGTTTAATTCTCATTCGAAACCTTTAACGTCCTAACGTCAATTCTAATTCGATTTAGTATGCGCTTCAAATTCGCTTTACTGTCCTAACGACGTTAACTTTTTATTCGGATTAACGAAAACGTATTTCTAATGCGAATTATGTAATTCGAATTAGCCAATTCGAATCAATTCGAATTATAAAAGAAGAGTGTGTGAACGCGATTAGCGAATTCGATTCGCATTCGATTTGAATTCAATTCGAATTGAAGGTACGTGTGAACGAGACATAAGTAAATAGATTAAAGAATGTATACTGAATATGAAATATCAACTAGACATCAATTGTGCATTTTTGTTACCAAAAATATACCGTTTAGAGTATTCCAAAGTTGAATTGACGAGTTTGATTATAAACAAGTAGCTACGTATACGTCCGATTGGAACTTCCTGGGGATGTTCAATCTTATATAGAAAGAGTGCGCGCTGTACATTAACTGCAACCACTTTTACAGAGTTTCATACTGCTAAAAGGCAACAATGTATGTCCCTTTCAAATTTACCCTTATCCTTTAACTGTATTTTAAATTTCCAGGCCATAATCCCGGTCAATGAATGTGTTTTTTTCAATTTTATAGATGCTTTAGTGCTTTTTTGTAAATGATTGTTTGTTTTGAGATTGTAACACAGTGATGACTGCTGTACCCATATTTTAACTTTTAATTATTCTGTCAGTTTTGTTCACGCATCGTTATAAATATAACGGAAGGTAATGCAACTGTCATATAAGTGAGAGGTTTAGCGCTATAAAACCAGTTTCTACATTTGAAAATTCCTGTACCAAGTCAGGAATATGACAGTTGTTGTCCATTAGTTTGATGTGGTTTGTCATTTTATTTTGCCATTTGATTAGGGATTTTACGATTGAATTATCTTCGGGGTTCAGTATTTTTGTGATTTTACATGTTTTTCAACCCCTACAAATTCTCCTTCTGACAATGCATGAAATATTGCAAATGGTTGTTAAGCACGCAACAATCAATAAACTCAACTTATTGGGACAAAATGAATGTTAATCCACAATATATCATTAATCAACGTTGGACATTTTGGGTACTGTTGTGTGTCTGATGGTCTTTTCATTATTTTGTTTACATGGCAAGGTCAGTTTGTTTTCAATTTGTGAGTGAATGACTATTTGATATCTTTCTCGTCTCTTCACCAAATGCGGATCCAGGATTTTGAAAAACATGCGCCATAAAAAAATCCAACGAAAGGTGTTTGATACTGTAGAAGCATGATTATGCCGTATTTGTAACTAAATTATTTAAGGCCCTGGCCTCCTGTTTTCCCAAGTCAGTCTCTGTTTACTGACCGTATATATACCATATTAGGTCATTGACTGTCTGTGTAAAGTTTAAAGTATATAAATACCTCCTTTCTGAACTTTGGATCATATTGATAGGAAGGACTGCTCCGACAACATGGAGGTAAAGACGATGTTTTGGAGAACGAATTTTCCTTATCAAGGACTTTTTCAGCGACTATGTCCAAGCTTTTTTTTAGTTCACTCAAACTCGAGGATATACTTGAACGTATCTAAATATAAATGTAAAAAGTACTTTGTTTAAACCGAAATGATTTTCAATTTCACTTGCAGATAATACGAAAAATATAAAAAAATAATGGGTAAACGAAATTAAGAAAAGGGAATAATTTACCAAAATAAAATAGAGAATGATGGGTAAAAAAATTAAAGAATAGAGACCAATTGACAGAAAAAGCAACAAAGAAGAGAATAATGGGATGTACCGATTACAGAAAACAAGCAATGTGCAGATAGTGGGAGGTTTAGCTAGCTATAAAACCAGGTTCAATCCACCATGTTCTACATTATAAAATGCCTGTACCAAGTCAGGAACATGACAGTTGTTATTCATTCTTTTGATGTGTTTGAACTTTTGATTTTGCCATTTGATTATGGACTTTCCTTTTGAATTTTCCTTGGAGTTCAGTATTTTTGTAATTTTACTTTTTAAATACAGAACAGTCATTTTTTGTTAAAGACAAAGAATGACAAGCGGAAAACGTTCAGAATACAGAAATGAAATACCCCCTTATCCAAACCATCTTAAATAGTGCGTGTAGGTTTAATAGACAAATAATAGAAAATAATATCATAGAGTGCTGCAGTGTATTTAACCATTATACTACAAAAAAACCACAAATATGTCCTTGATCAAGGTGATAAAAACATATACAGTGAAACCTATTTAAACCGAACCTCATCGGGACTTAGGATTTTGTTCGGTTTTATCAGGTTCACAACGCACATAATTTGTTATGACGGTGCTTACGAACCTGTTTGGTTTAGACAGGTTTTTCGGTTTATGCAGAATTCTGTTTAGCCAGATTACACTGTATTACTATATTATAATAAAAATGTGTTTGTACTGCATCTCGGATATTTCCTGTTGTTTTCTTCTGCATAATAAAGTCACTAAGGTATATATACTTCGTGCAGCGTTGATTTCATTTCGCGTCACTTTTCGTCAATGTTCGTTTGGGAATGGAAAATACGTTTGTGTTAACATTTTCAGAACTATAGTTGAGGCAGATTTTGGCTGCAGTAGAACAAAGATATCAACTCAGGCACGAAAAATCTAATAACCTTGCCCTTCATTATTTTCTTAGCTTCATACAAACTGTCAACATTTTCCTGTTATTGACCTTATATCAAAATAATCATCTTATCTCCTATATTTTTCTAGGAATATCATTAGTTTAAAAGCTAACATATGGAGACCCTGACTATTTAATATTGGTAAGTTGACGTATTGACTCCTCTGGGTACGGAGTTTCTCGCTGCATTGAAGACCCATTTTTTGATGGCCTTCGGCAGTTGTTTGTACTTTAGTGGGGTCATTGTCTCTTTGACACATTCCCCATTTCATTCTTAATTTAATCATAAGGAATTGATCATAGCTGAATAAAGACGTCGAACTTAAAGAGAAATAATAATACATATATTATAGTTATACTTACTTTTTGAAGTAATATATTTCCGTCGTCTGTCTTCGGGTTAAAGGTAATGTTATTGTAAACTTCCTACAAGAAATGACGTGACAAAGTGTAGGATAAACTTTAAAATTAAATGATTGGAATCAAGCAGATTCGTAGGAGCTGCGATGTTAGGCAGCAAATCTCAATCCCAATTCCTGCCGACTGTTTTGGGATACAAATTAGAAGACCACACACAAACGGCAGTATACATTAGAAAGCAGCTAATAATTTAAAAAAAAAAATGTCTCACATTATCTGTCTCACATTGAAAAATGTGTCTCATGACGTAGCCCGGGCGTGTTAAAAAATCATGTACGCTGCCAATTCGCTTGTAATTTTGGATGCATTCAACCTGTCAATCATATCTGTAACGTGTGCACAACGAGCTTTAAGTGTGTATTGGGCGTAAGAGAAGCGTACCTAAGCGTTTATCGGGCGTTCAAGAAACGTATGGTTGCGTATGCCTGGCGTTTGTCTAACGTAGATGGAACGTACGCTACGAAGGAAAAAAGTTTCTTGAACGTATTTGAGACGCGTTCCGGTCGTATCTTGGACGTTCTATTATAAACACATCCAGTAACAAACACACCCGTATACGTTTTAGTCGAACGATCTCGAAGCGTATACAACGTGCCCTAAACTTGTCTCACATTTATCTGTAACTCGTTAAACGCGCTTGAAGCGTATGTATAACGTGCGTGTCGCGTACAGACACGTGCTTAAGCTGGATGAAATGGTTTAAGCTGCATAAAAATTTCCTCGAGTTGTAGCGTTCACTAAGCGTATACCTTTGTATTTCGACGTACTTCAAACTTATGCAACGCGCGTTTAATGATTGCTTAGCGTTCCTCTGGTGTGCAACTAACGTAACTATACCGACTTTGTCAGTTTACACTGTACGTTTGGTGCACCCCGGTCTATACGTCAATGTGTGACGCCGGCATTACATAATCGTCTCAATTATTAGTACTTTTTTTAAATGAATTAGTTGATATTTCCCGACTCTGTAATCTATGCTGTTGAAACTATTTCGAACAATCTGTATGGACTTTTTACATTGTTATTTAAGTAGTCCATTTTCTAATTTAGTTTTATCATGAATTGGTAACTAACAAAAAGGGGGGTATATGTTTATGTAGCAAATTATCGATTCCAACATTTACACAGTGTATATCTAATTGTTATATATAAAGAGCAAGATGTGCTTACCCTTCTGAAGTAGCTGAAATCACCTAATTTTTTGTTGTGGTTCCTGTTGCTCAGTTTTTAGTTTTCTGTGTCGTGTTTTGTGTACTTTATGTTTTTCTTTTTTTTTGTTTTAGCCATTGCGTTATTAGTTTATTTTCGACGTATGAGTTTGAATCACCCTCTGCTACACATGTATCTTTCGCCGATCTTTAATATAGTTACTGTCTAAGATATAATATTTTAATTTGCCAAATTGAATTTTAGTATGTATTGATTAGGATGTAGTCGGCACAACAAAAGTGACAAATACTTTTAGGTCGAAAAAATGTTGTGGTTAAATTTGCTTTGTGTCCCAAATTATTTTCCTGCTATATAATTAAACTAACAATTAAAGTTTGTCTGTTATTTTGACTATATTATATTAAACAAATCGTTCACGACAAAAGGAATTAAAACTTTAAATATGTGTCTCCTATAATTATACCTGATGAAAGGATCTTTTGAAACTGTGTTGACACAAGGAAAATTTTCATAGGAATGAAAGTTGAATTTATATGTCAAAGTATTTCATCTTTTGTCCTGATCCTTATTCAATTTCGTGAAGACACGAATAGTAGGTTTATAATTCCCATTATTCTGTGTGTTTACATATTATTATGACAGGGGGGTATTATTTCTAATGAGACAAATCTTCACAAGAAGCCAAACGACACACAAATAAACAAGTTTAGGTCACCATATGGCCTTCATCTATGAGAAATTACCTACCGCACAGTGAGTTATAAAATTCAAACGAAAATATAATGGCCTAATGCATGTACAAATAATGAAAAAAGGAAAATTGCAACAAAGCTACATACATGTATGTACAAACGACAACCACTGAGTTACAAGCTCTTGTCTTTGGACAGTCACATACAATAAATCGAATATGGTGGGGTACAAAAAGTTAGTTGGCGCCCAATTATTGCTTAACCTGGGACATCGGTGTAACAGTACAACTTATAACGAACAAACTATACAAATCAGTTGATAAACTTATTGTAGCCTATATTTATTAAGTTTTGTCATTTGGTCTCTTGTAGAGAATTATCTCATTGCAATCATACCACATTTTCTTTTTTTTTTATTAACTCAAGATTGACAAAAAGTCAATAACAGTTAATAAAAAAATCATGCATCTAAGACTGAGTTATTAACATAATGGATCAAAGAATCAATAACAAAAACATGACCATTTACAGTGTCAAGAAACAGGTATTTACCAATTGTAGAGCCAAGCATATACATATATGTATTAATCAATTATATTTATTTTGATTTTAATTAACTGATAACAAAATCATTAATAATACAAATTAGAAGAATATTCAGTTTCAATTACAGTATTGAATTAGTTACCATTCAGAATAAGTTTATTGAAAGGATCAATAAGTTTGCCAGGATCATTTCTTAATTTATAGGCACGGTAAACAACTTATCCGTAAAAAGGGAAAAGTTTATTTACATGTAGAAATTTACGTCGTGCATATGAAGTACATTCAATTATACTACCTGCATATGATCGACGCCAACGCCTCTCTTTATTTCTTTTAATCTGTTTGATAACTGTTGTCCATTCAAAATTTCATCTTCGCCAATGGCGGTGTGAAAAAAGGTCATCAACACTAAAAACTTCATTTTGGCGCCAATGTTAAATCGAATTTTACTATTGTCTTCACATTATGTGAATCTTGAACCCGTCCTAAAATCAAAATATTTTTTTGTTCAGTATTATTAGAAATATTTCATGTTTTTTCCACTCCGATTCTTCAAATATTTCCTTTCTTTAGAAATGAGTTTAAAGTTGCACTGCAAGGAATTTGTTTGTAAATATAAAAACTTAAGTATGAAAAAAATAAGTTTTCCTTATTTGAAACATAATATACATAAAGTCAATGTAATTTACCTAATGTAACATATTATTTTACATAATACGTATTTTCCACGTCGATTCTTCAAAATGATTTCTTTCTGTAGAAATGAGATTTGCAGTTTAACGTTGCACTGCAAGGGATTTGTTTGTAAATATGAAAACTTAAGTATAAAAAAATAAAGTTTTCCTTTAAAATATAAAACATAATATACATTGTAATTGACCTAATGTAATACATTATTTTACATAATGCGTAGTAAGGTATATTTTTTCCTTGTTCATACATTCAGCTGAAGAAAACATTTAAAAGTGAACAATCGTTCATGCTATACGATATTCATCATTATCATTATTTCAAACAAATCTAAAATCTTATACGAATTACATTCTCGTTATTTTCTACATTTATTATTTTAAGTCTGTGTATAGTTTTTAAACAAAATGTTCTGGACATCATTCTGAAAAATTGTATCCAAATAATGAAACTATGGTTGCTACTACGCATGCATAAGTGCTGCATTGGCGATCAATTCATTTTTTTTGGGGGGGGGGGATGGAAGGGTTTCTGGACGGAATATTTGTTTGATTCTATTCCTAGCTGGGCAATTTGATTTTTGACATCTCAACACCTACCGTTTGTATACATACAGATATCGTGTAATCATTAAATATGATTATTCTAGATTTATTATCAACGCGAAGGAAAAGTAAAGATTCACGACTTGTTTAATCATAAAAACTAAAAATAGTTTAAAACAGATGAGGACTTTAAAATTACAATGCTATTTGAAAGATCAAACGCATCAACTAAAATTCATCCCCATTCCCAACCCCCTCCCACCACCACCATCACCACCCCATCCTCCCTCAAACTGGACCTAAATCTATAAAGATGGCAGTGATTAAAGATCATATCATACAGTATCGTTTAAAAAATGGAAATATAAAACGTGACATAATGGTTAGGGGCGAGGCAGAAGCAGGGGACTCTATTTATCTAAATATTATGATAATAGTTACTAGAAGTTTTCAATTAAGGAACTGGAAACGGTTTTGTTTTTTAAATATTTTATTCTATGATATCCAAGTAGTGCAGGGTGCGGTCTTTAGATATAAAAGAATAATAAACAAAACATAGATTATGGTGTCTGCTTTTTGAAAAAGGCTTGAACTAATTATTGTGTTATTCCGTTGATAGATTTGAAATTTTTTTTGACGATTTTAAAATTTTTAGAAAGGGGTATTTGCATAAATTAAAAACTAGAGGCTCTAAAGAGCCTGTGTCGCCCACCTTGGTCTATGTGCATATTAAACAAAAGACACAGATGGATTCGTGACAAAGTTGTGTTTTGGTGATGTTGATGTGATTGTAGATATTATTTTACTGGACATTCTTGCTATTAACAATTTATCTATCTACAATGCATTTTGTCCAGTATTTACAGATAAAAAAACATTTTGTAAAATTTACTAAAATTTACAAAATTATCAAAAATTATTAAAAATTGACTATAAACATGATAAAGGACAATAACTCCTTAAGGGGTCAATTGACCATTTTGCTCATCATAACTTATTTGTAGGTCTAACTTTGCTGTACATTATTGCTGATTGCAGTTTATCTCTATCTATAATAATATTCAAGCTAAAAAAATTCCAGAAAATTACCAATTCAGGGGCAGCAACCCAACAACCAGTTGTCCGATTCATCTAAAAATTTTAGGACAGATAGATCTTGACTTAATACACAAGTTTACCCCATGTCAGATTTGCTCTAAATGCTTTGGTTTCAGAGTTTCTACATTTTACCCATATGTTCTATTTTGAGCCATGGTGGCCATCTTGGTTGACTGACCGGGTCACCGGACACATGTTTTGAACTAGATATCCCAATGATGATTGTGGCCAAGTTTAGTAAAAATTGGCCTAGTTGTTTCAGAGGAGAAGATTTTTGTAAAAGTTAACAAACCTACTGGCCAGGTGAGCTAATAAGGAAATTAGTCTCATTTAAAAAGATTTGATATAAGTTTATTCAATTAGCTGAATCAGAATTTAATGGAATATGGGTAATTTTATTGTTGGTACAACAAAATTAAAATAACGTGTCGTCATCGTTGAATTTCCTTTGTTTATGACGATTTAGTCTAAACTTTCGAATATATTACCCACAATGCATTAGATTATGCAACATCGAATTAAAGTATATGTCAACAGTAATTTATAAAGACAGGGAATTAAAAAAAAAAAAACGTTCCAGAATTCTCCCCTCCCATTTGACTCTTAGCACTATGCTTAAACGAGAGTGATAGCTCAAATGGAGCCGCCCAGATAAATGGTGGTCCGAGACCACCATTGTCGTCCCTTGACAAATATAGTCCCTAGTGTTGACAGTGGGTTATTTGCCATTAATTTTTATACCCCTTCCAAATTTATTTTCTCCATGTGTAATGCCTCAAATTGCAAGTAGGGGGGTGAAATTACACTGTAATAAAATGTGGGTCCAAAATTTAAAGGAAAACAGCTGAAAAAGGTTTAAGATGAGCACTTCGGAAGCTGTCAAAAGATTTCAAGACGCCCTAAACATAAAATTGTCCATATTTTGAGTTACAACCGATGAAGTTTTCTATAATTTTGATATAAATTGTTCTAAAAGCAGTACAACACACTGTAAAAGTTTCTTTGAGAAAGCGCAGGTGGGATTTTTTTTCATTTTCATTTATGTTCTAAAAGAAATGCACTACGAAATAATTGTGGTCTCGGACCTGGTACCTCTTGATTGTTTTGACGTCATACAACAACTATTTTTACATTGTGGCGTAAAATAGTTTCAATTGTAACCTCCACATTTTATGGGAAACTTTGTAATGTCCAGTAGTGGTGGACAAATAGCGAAAAGGTAAATTGCTAGTGTATGTGTTAGTCCGGGACAGGACTCTACATTGAAAATCTATAAAGCCAGGAAAATATATATTATTATAAGATAGATTTGGCGCCGCGGTACCATCAGATCCTGCTTTATGTGAACACTATGTATAATAAACTTTTGATGGTGCGAAACCAAGTTTACAGAATTTTTTTTATCAATATACAATGTATAGTAAATAATGTATCTGAAAATAAGAGATACAATACCATGTTATGTCAAATTTGATTTAAATAACATTTATTGGTTAATCCGTAAAACTCTAGATATAGGCAGATGGTGGCTCGTTGTGAGACAAATTTAATGTGGACATTAAAGTCCAACGGTGGCTCGTTATAAGACAAATTTAATGTGGACATTAAAGTCTAACGGTGGCTCGTTGTAAGACAAATTTAATGTGGACATTCAAGTCCAACAGTGGCTCGTTGTAAGACAAATGTAATGTGGATATTGTAAGAAGCATGTGATGTCCCTTTCCCATGTAACATTATTTTATATTAAGGGTTCCTGCTACCTTTCTCAAGGACTGTTTCTATTACATAACCGACATATTTTATTTATACTGCAACTAGTTGGTTTTTTTTTTCATCAATATAGTAACACAGCTATATTTTGTGCAATGTCAATTTTATCGTGGAACACTTTCTCCACAATCAGGGGTTCATTAAGGGATGAAAATTAGTTTGACATTTGTATTACGATTTAAAAAGCTATCAATATAATAAATTGAGTTGCAGTATTCGGCACAAAACTGGGAAAGTGCATGGTAGAACCTCGCCTTTCCCAAGTTTCTCAGCCTTATACATAAAATATATATTTTTCTGAAATTGACCTTATTTTGTATAATTATTGTCTAATATATATTTTTCTGAAATTGACCTTATTTTGTATAATTATTGTCCACTTGTTTCGTCCTGAATATGCATGCTATATTTGCCACTGAACGCTAATAAACAAAAATCTATCACTTATTCTGCATTGAAATTTTAGAATGACATACTCTTCTAAACACAAAGAGAATGAAATGCATGATAGCAATTACAAATACACGTACATTTGTACATGTAACTAAAAGCATTACATTATTACATGTACATCTAACAACTAGAATTACAATCACATGTACATTGTACATACACATATAACAACAAGCATTACATTATTACAAGTACATATAACAATTAGTATTACATTATTACATGTACACGTTACAACAAGCATTACATTATTACATGTACACGTTACAACAAGCATTACATTATTACATGTACATATAACAATTAGTATTACATTATTACATGTACATATAACAACAAGCATTACATTATTACATGTACATATAACAATAAGTATTACATTATTACTTGTACATATAACAATAAGTATTACATTATTACATGTACATATAACAACAAGCATTACATTATTACATGTACATATAACAATAAGTATTACATTATTACATGTACATATAACAATTAGTATTACATTATTACATGTACATATAACAACAAGCATTACATTATTACATGTACATATAACAATAAGTATTACATTATTACATGTACATATAACAATTAGTATTACATTATTACATGTACATATAACAACAAGCATTACATTATTACATGTACATATAACAACAAGCATTACATTATTACATGTACATATAACAATAAGTATTACATTATTACATGTACATATAACAATAAATATTACATTTATTATTACTTGTACATATAACAATAAGTATTACATTATTACATGTAGATATAACAATAAGTAATAAGTATTACATTATTACTTGTACATATAATAATAAGTATTACATTATTACATGTAGATATAACAATAAGTAATAAGTATTACATTATTACTTGTACATATAATAATAAGTATTACATTATTACTTGTACATATAATAATAAGTATTACATTATTACATGTACATATAATAATAAGTATTACATTATTACTTGTACATATAACAATAAGTATTACATTATTACATGTACACATAACAATAAGTATTACATTCTTACATGTACATATAACAATAAGTATTACATTATTACATGTACATATAACAACAAATATTACTTTATTAAATGTACATATAGCAATAAGTATTACATTATTACACGTACATATAACAGTAAGCATTACATTATTTCATGTACATATAACAATAAGTATTACATTATTACATGTACATATAACAATAAGTATTACATTATTACTTTACATATAGCAATAAGTATTACATTATTACATGTACATATAACAACAAGCATTACATTATTACATGTACATATAAATGTACATGTAACAATAAGAATTACATTATTACATGTACATGTAACAACAAGCTTTACATTTACATGTAGATGTAACAACAACATAATTATGACATTATTGAACACACAACATAACAAGTGACCTCAAGTGCCATGTCTTAAGTTCAAAAGCGAAAGTAGCCAAACAATTTCACAGCTTGCTGATAGAAAAATTTAATTTTGTAGTTAGATACACGTTTTTTACTATGATAAAAAAAACCTTTAAATAATCGTATGGTTTTTGATAAAATATGTATTACTTATTATGAAAATAATAACATCATACCTGTATTTTTATAATAAATTTTCCATTGTATGCGTGACCGTTTTTCTTAAGTAACAGGATACGTATTATTCCGAGGTCGTTGAATTCAATGCATTCAATCGGAAAATACATTTAAGTAAATATATATAAAGTATATTTAAAATCATACACGTCTGCACTGCTTTGGGGGTATTTTTTCAAGTACTTAATTATCCTATCCATTTGTAAATTTAAAAAAAATCGCATTTAACTAAACTTAAAAATTAAAAACTTCTAATATTAAGGTGATACCAAACACCTTGACTAAACTTAATTTGGCTCATTAATTTTCATAAAATTTATTACAAAATAAGTTTGACAAAAATATAAAAATTTCAAAAAATGTGAACCACACAGTCACTTTCTCGAAAAAATTCTTTGGATATCTAGCAGTTTGATAAATACTAATGTTGAACATTGAGAAGCTTAATATTCTTTTAAAGGGGCACTAGCTGTCAAATTCATGGTCACCGATTTGACTCAAATTCTCATAGTTGATTTATAACAACGTGAAACATTTATCCAAACTATCAAAAGTCTAAAATAAACAGTTTATAACAGAGCATGAGGTAGATAATATATAGGTTCGTTTCGTGTGTATTTTAGTCCAGACGCCATCTCATTAACTATCGATTTGACCTTAAATGACCATATAAGCGATGTAAACATGAATAAAGATATGAATAGAGTAAACCAACACGTGCAATTGGATTTTTATAGGTCTGTTTGATTTTATTCTATAGATTAAAAATAGATGTTTCTCATTGCTTTTAACTGTATAAGAATGATTTTATGTGCATCAAATTAGTAATCA
The DNA here is from genome assembly GCF_965363235.1 of Mytilus galloprovincialis. Lineage (NCBI taxonomy): Eukaryota > Metazoa > Mollusca > Bivalvia > Mytilida > Mytilidae > Mytilus > Mytilus galloprovincialis. Next base: position 100,829,949 of record NC_134842.1, read on the forward strand.
AATGATTTACCGTAGTTTCACTTTCATTGTTGACATTCTTTTTCTTTAAATAACCAGTACACGTACAATGCATGCGTTGTCAATCTCTAGCTAGGGGTTAAATTGAAGTTCACATGAATACGGATTTAAAGAGGTCGACTCATTCACTTGCAAGTGAATAACTAATTATCAATGTTTCTTAGCATAATTTGACAAAATTGAACCTTTTCGGCTGCAAAAAACGAATTGTTATTTCACTATTTCACTTTCATTATTGATTGAACAAACAAAAATCAAACTTTAGATTTTTTATATATCTCGTAGCTAGTGCCCCTTTAAACCATCAATCACACAAAATTCACATATTAGCATTATAATTGGTTCTCTCATTATATATTTAATTATATTATAAAATAATTTTATACATCATATAGATAGATCATTGTTTTGCTTTTTTGCTTTTTTTTTTGTTTTTATGGTTTTGTTTGTTAAATGTATTTTGTGTATGTTTATATTATTTGTCACAAACTTATTGTTCAGAGTTTATATGACAATGAATATTTGAATTGATAACAATGATAAGTAAAATATCACATTCTTCAAAAGAAAATACAAAATCAAATTTGTTGTCTTTACTCATTGAATCAAAACTGGGGATAATACTAGAAGAGAGGGACGAAAGGTACCAAAGGGACAGTCAAACTCACAAATCTAAAACAAACTGACAACGCCATGGCTAAAAATGAAAAAAATGACAAACAAACAACAGCACACATGACATTACATAGAAAACTAAGGAACACGAACCCAACCAAAAAACTAGGGGTGATCTCAGGTGCTCCGGAAGGGTAAGCAGATCCTGCTCCACATGTGGCATCCATCGTGTTGCTTATGTGATAACAAATCCGGTAAATAGTCTAATTCGGTAGGTCACAGGGTGCAATCAACAGTTTTTTCTATGACGTCATATTTTGAGGGACTATGTATAAGTGACCCTTAGTGGTGGACTGACTAATAAAGATACTTGTATAAAACTAGATATCACTGGAATCAGAATGTTCTCTAGATTATAATGGAATAAAATAAGTGTACTTTTAATAGTATAAAAAAGTTTTATCCAGAGAAACTGGGAAAAACATTGCCTAATTTAAGCTTAAAAAACCTGAAATCAGGTCATGTGCACATCCCTGAAGACATGATACCTGTACATTTTTCATAATCAAAATTGTATGAATTTCATAGATTTTTACCTGGTCTTTCAAAAAATTCATGCTTCAGGATACGTTCGCCTACTCCGAAAAGAGCTTCAGTGGCTGCAACTAAGTTTTCAATTTTCACTGCCCAAAAATACAGACTGTTTACAGTGTTGTCTCCCCTCAAAACATGTATATTTAATCTAATTTTTTAAATTATTTTAATCATTCAACCTGCTTTAATTGAAGTTAATTAACATATCTTTACAACCAAATACAAAAAACATGATACTTTTTTCATTATGTTGATAAAAAGGGACTTCCCTCCATGTCTATTTTTAGTTGGGGAATAACTCCTAGTTTTTTTATACGAAACTGTTTATAGCACCCACATTCATGAAAGGAAAGGGGACTGTAGTTACGACGTAAGGAACATATCCGATATCATTTGTGAAACGGTTATTCCATAACGGTCAACCAATTTGTGATGGCGTCCGTAAAATTTACGAAGGGATGATTTCAACTTCACCATTTGGAACTCTTGGTTTAATAGCTTCCTTGTGAGCAGCAACCCTCTATCAAGAAAATCATGATAGGAAAAGCAAGCACGAGAATATCGTATCAATTGAGAGATATATACCCCGTATGCAGGTGCTGCTAGAATATTGCTACTTGGAAATTGAAATGGAAAGTTCACAATTGGAAAGCTGAAATCATCTCTTTTGTCGTAAAGTTTTGTATTCAACAGACCTTCATTGTCAATTTCTAGATGTAAGTCAAGATATGAGGCCGACTTGACTGTATATGTAGTATCCTTTATCTCTAGCTCGGTGGGATAGATGTATTCCACATAGTCACCAAATTTTGAATTATTTAGTGAAAGAACATCACCTATATAGCGAAAAGTAGAGTCAAAGGATATTGCTAACTTCTTATCTTTCTTCCTAAGAAGTTCCTGCATGAAGTCAGCCTCATGATAATAAAGAAACAAGTCGGCAAGTAGAGGGGCACAGTTTGTTCCCATTGGAATGCCGACAGTCTGTTGAAAAACACATCCTCCGAACGTAACAAATATGTTGTCAATCAAGAAATCAAGCATCTTGATAATATCAGTTTCAGAGTGATCCTTTACAAAGTAGGATTTATCTCTCCCTAAGACAAAATACTTGTAACTTCGTTGGCCATTCTTTTTGATTAAGCAAAGCAATGCCAACTCTTTCAATTTTTCTCCTAGTTTGGAATGTGAAATACTTGTGTAAAGAGTAGAAAAGTTAAATGTTTTAATACTGTTACAAGTTGAAAGAGAGTTTATCAAATTCATTGATTAAAGGCAACAACGCGATTCTTTTTTCAAGAACACGCTATTTTCTCTCTTTCCAATGTCAGATTCTTTTAATCAGATGCATTTGCTTTGCAAACGAATGTTTTTCGTTAACTAATTTAACAGTTTTTCCTTTTTATTACATTTTTTTGATACACTGGAGTTAAGAATTGTGTTTCGTGATTTTTGTTGACTAGTATATTAGACACAGTCAAGGCTGACTTGTATATTGACTAGCAACTATAAGTTGACATTGAGAGTCGGTCTTTAGAGAACATATTTACGACTAAATACATCATGTCTGCTTTGCAACGATGTTCTGTTAGCTCCTTTGAAGCATGCATCCTAAGTAACCAGAGCTAGTATTTGCCAGAAAGTCTAAAGCTCATATTGAGTTGCTGCTCATAGAGTATCTAGTGAGACAAATATAAACAAACATACTTATTTGCAAAACATTGCACAAACCGAAACCTTCCTTACGCAATACAAATACTATTTTGATAACAAACTGAACTTGCAGATAAATTGTGTGCGTGGTATCAGTAAAAAAAGAACGGTATACAGAATAAAACGTTAAGTGCTGTCAATCTAAGAAATATTAATTTATCTCTATTACAAAGTATTTATATAACTCGTTTACTACACAAAAATGACCATCTCATAATGTTTAAAAGACGAATTATTCTACATAATTTCTGTTTTCAATAGAGACAGAGTTGACGGTTGTTAAAAAATATAATGTTGCATTGAATATTTTACTTATTGTAACAAACATTTGCTGTGTAGATTATACAAAATTAAACGAGTGTGATCTTTGTAAAAAGATATTAATACATATTTTAAGATCTTCAAATAAGGATATATTCAACAATGCGATGGTCAAGTCTTAAATTCAAAATCATGACTGTACTAGAATTATTAAAACACCTTTTGAAAGGGTTGTAAGTATACATTATACACAATCCTTTTCGCTGACACGTTCTTTACGCTAAATTTCTTATCTTAGCGTCTATGTACTTATAAGTGCATAGATTAACCGAATGTACTCACGTTATGTATGTTATATTAATCGATAAAATACTAATAAAATATCAATTATTATAATCAAAAGTAGTTGAAACAAAAACGCCTGTCTTAGGGAGCTAATATAGAGTTGCTAAACCATAGCACTCTGTAGGTCAAATAAATACCGTATGACGAATTATTTTCGTAGAAGGTTGATTTTTTGTTTTTTTTCTGCGGAAGAACCGTTAGTGGCAGAAAAAAAAAAAACATTAATAATGCATATGTTAGATACTTTTTGATATATTATTTCTTTTTAGATGCTTTTGATTAAAACGTAGATGCTTAAAGGCTCTTTTCAAAATTTATTTTACGTTCTGAGTTCATTCACCACTGTTTTTTCATTCTTTATTTCTATACAATTCAAGTATTTGTTGGATAAATAGTCTAGAACAGTTGTTTGTCAAAATATTAGAAATCAATTTTTTATTACAAGAAAGGTCAAGTGATATTCATAATTAATTGTCAATATTGAATTTTGTTATTGTAAAGAGAAATATCAGGATAATTATCATATCTCGTGATGTACACTCATAATGTAACACGGAACTCTGACAGAGACGTCTCTTTATGGCATAAATGTAGATTGAAATTTGAATCAAAAACACAATGTCTGAGAATTTTACATATTTGAATATGTTTGTATGTAATTGTATTTGTCATTTGATTCATATAACGGTATAATTTTACGGTCGAGATTTAAAAGTGTTCAGCATTAAATGAAGACAAATATATTCTACCCGTGTTTGTTATGAATAAAGGCAACAGTAGTATACCGCTGTTCAAAACTCATAAATCCATGGACAAAAAACAAAATCGGGGTAACAAACTAAAACCGAGGGAAACGCATTAAATATAAGAGGAGAACAACGACATAACACTAAAATGTAACACACATAGACAAAATCCAACGAGAATAACAAATATAACATATATATATATAACATCAAAACCAAATACATGAATTTGGGATAGACAAGTACCGTGACACGTCTTATCGCAATGTGAATTACTTATTAGAGTTATGTATAAGAATTCATCAAACGATTGAAACATGCATAAAAGATAACCCTCCTAAAGCGTTTGATACAAAGATTATTTTAATGTGATTAGCTATCTGGTTGTACTGTATTGTAAACTTTAGATAAACTGTCAAATACTTATTTTATCTGTGTAGCATGTCTAACATTAACAAATACACAGACTTATTTGTGATATCTGTGCATCAGAAGGATAATCATCGAACCATATCATGTTAATACCATATTCTAATTATAACTCTTATAGAAGGACCATTGTTTAAACTTCTATTGCATGACTTATTAAGAATACATGTGTCAATATCATCATTATCTCAATAAACATCAGAACAATATCGTGAAGTGTATTCATGACGTACTAATTAGTTTCGTGTAACAATGAGAGATCCATTATTATCAGTATGAAATGATAAAATATTCGCAACTATAGAATTCAGTTGTACCATAAACAAAGTTCAATTCAGATATCATTTGTGAAAATATATTCTGCTACATCTGTATTTATATTGTTGATGTCAGACTCTTTTCAATGGTTCTATCCGGTCCAAAAAATGAAGGACACAAATCCCCGACAATTGCATAACATATATAACAGTATGTTCGTAGTTGGGTCTGATATATTTAATTGCATATTAAGCCCTGAAGTTGTTAAAACAGAGTCGTCTTTTAATACAATGGTATATATTCATTTAATGTTACCCTAACACAATGTATGAATAATTAGACACACTACTCCCAGAATCAAAGTTAGGAATTTTATGGATACAACATGAAGTTGAACATGGAATTATTTGTCAAACAATGATTTTCGGTTGATTAAAGCACTGTTTAAGAGTACCAACTACAATCATCAGGAAAAAATATTTAAAAAGAGACATATTTAAGTTTTTGATTGTATGGTCTATTTATTTCCAATCTTTGTCTTACAATCGTCTACCATAGAAGGAATTTGAGATCAAACAGTTACAGCTTAAATACCTGTAACGGTCTGTTTTTCTTTAATATTATTAACATGATACTTGCATCATTATTCAGGTATACAATCTACCATTTTACCTCGTCTAACACTTTGTAGTTCTTATTCAATTGATGAAGTGTTGTTTATTTGTGTCCTGAAAAACGTCACATATTTGATACTGCACATTTATGGAGCAAATTATCAATGTCAGTAAGGGACAAGCACAGTTTGTATTCCTTGATGTTTACATAATCTGCAATCAAACAAAATTTCCACTTTTTAGAAAATTGAATTTTAAGGGAGAGTTCAAGAAAAGTCTTAACTTTGAAAAATAAGTCAAATTCAATTCTATTAGGGCATAATTGTTAATACGAGTTTATCTTTTGTTAATTAAAATCGAAATCAAATATACTGAATACTTTTGATATACGTTCAACTTGAATTGAAAATATTTCGTTGGTAAAGGTATATCCTTAAAAAGTTGATTTTCAGTTAATGTACTTTCCCCTTGTTTTACACTTTATTTATAATTAATTAAAATAACACAATTTTTAACATACTTGCTACTCTTTATTAAACCAACCTACATTCACAACACATTACCTGAGGTCACCTTTATTTAACTGCTAGTAGTCGTCATAGACTGATTACCTGAGGTCACCTTCATAAAACAAATCTCAATACACTACAGATTAACTGAGGTCACCTTTATTAAATCAGTCTGAATACAAAGATTACCTGAGGTTACTTTTAATAAACCACTCTTCATAGACAGATTACATGAGGTCACTTTAATAAAACAAATCTCAATACACTACAGATTACATGAGGACTTTATCAAACCAGTTTTCATTCAAAACAGATTACATAAGAACTTTATTAAACCAGTCTTCATACACTATAGATTACCTGATTTCCCCTTCAATATGAGGTCAAATTTATTAAACCACTTACCCAACATTACAGGTTTATTGAGGTCACCTTTTCTTAATTAAACAATCTCCATACACTACAGATTACCTGTGATCACCTTTATTGCACCACTCTACTTGCATAGCAGACTACCCGAGGTTATTATTATTAAAATAATCTCAATACAATACAGATTACCTGAGGTCACCTTAGTTAACCAGTCTTTAAATACAACAGATTTCCAGAAGTCGCTTTGAATTAACAAGCCTTCTTACACAACAGACTACCTGAGGTAACCATTATTAAACAAATCTCAAACCACTACCGATTACCCGATGTCAACTTTATTAAACCAGTCTTCGTACACAGATTACCTGATGTCACCTTTATTATTCTGGTTTTTATAGACAGATTACCTGAGGTCACCTTTATCAATCTGGTCTTTATAGAAAGATTACCTGAGGTCACCTCTATTAAACCGGTCTTTATAGACAGATTACCTGAGGTCATCTTTTTAAATCAGTATTTGAACACAACAGATTTCCTGATGTAACCTTTATTAAAACAGTCTTGATACACAGATAACCTGAGGTCATTTTTATTAATCCGGCCCTTATAGATAGACTACCTTTGATCATCTTAAATATTTCGGTCTTTATAGACAGATAACCTGAGGACACCTTTATTAAACAAAACTCAATATACCACAGATTTCCGGAAGTCTCCTTTATTAAAAGAGTCTTCATACACAACAGATTACCTGAGGTTACCTTTATAAAAAAAAAAGAGTCTTCATAGACATATTACCTGAGGTTACCTGCATAAAACGAATCTCAAAATACTACATATTGTGTTTGAAGACTAGTTATAAGTACCTGATAACTTTATTAAACCAATTGTATATGCACAACATATTACATAAAGGCTTTATTAAACCAGTCTTCATACACTCCAGGTTACGTGATTTCCCCTTCATTCAACCAGCAATAGACGTAATACACATAAGCTTATACTATTCTATAAAATATTAAATGGGATGCCACCTGCATATTTATATCAGTTAGTCAAGTCATATCTTCCCTCTTGCTAGAACAAGGTCTTTTTAATAGTTGCATTCCTTCCACTATAAGACCCTCCCCCTCTTCCAAGTTTGGGTTATTTTAAGAATTGGATTGGAAATGTTGTATTGGACTGATGATACATCTTAACTTTTCAACTATGGGATAAGGATACTTAATAAAAGTCATTGTCAACTCAGAAACAATCACTAACAACCTAAAATCTCATTTGTTTTATAAGTTCATATCCGACAATATTTTTTGTACAAATTGTAATCACCCTGTTGAAGACAACCAACATGTCTTATCTATTTGCCCTAAGTACAATGGTGTATTACAGATCCTATTTGATTACATTTACATGTACTCTATTGCTGATAATGTTGACATAAATATTGAATTGAATTTTTTGGAAACAGATTTTTAACATAAATATTGCTATTTTCAAATCTGTTCAGAAATTCATCAGAGACACTTAACGTTTTAAAATTTACTTATTTTTTTTATTCATTTTTTTTTCTCCTCCACTCTAACATTAATTCATAATGACTTTTAAAGGCTACTTGCATGTTTCAAGGTACTTGAATAAATGATGAGTAGTTGCATATATATTTAAATATACTTTACGTTTAGTAAGTAACACTGTAAACACATCATTTTTGCTCGTGTGTGCTCATAAGTAGCATGCATGTTTCATTATATTACATTATTTTAAATACAGTTGTTGGTAATTGAATTATATCTTGTTTATGTAATATGGAGAGAGCGCTTTTATATAATGTGATTGTTGCTCGATCCTTTTCCTATCTTAATAAATAAAATGTTTAATATCAAAGTCACTTTTATTAAAGCATTCGTCATACATAAGTTTCGTGTGGACTTTATTGAACCAGATTCCATAAAACAACAGATTACGTGAGGTAACCTTTATTAAACCAGTCTTGTGTATTGTCAGTCTAAATAGAAAGTAGAATAATGTATTTTTAGTTTATTCTATTTTAAGATCATGTTATCTACTACGCGTATGGGCAATATTAATTACCACGATTACCTGAGGGAACCGATTACCTCAGGGCATACAGCAGCGGACCCATCTTCCACCTGTATAACACGTATATGAGGAAAGGGTAAATTAAATCAAGTTGGTCCCGATGAAAATATTTTATAATACATTTAATTCTAATTGAGATCGGGGTTAAATCATTATTGTATCAAATTTGTTCGATACGTATACGTCGATCCGTGCACGTATCCAGATACGTGAATAATGCAAATGCTCTAATAGAGAATTTGCATTAATCAAGTATTTGCCTGCGAATCCGAATCGACGTATCGTATAACATGTATAACACGTATATGAGAGAAGGATAAATTAAGTCAAGTTGGTCCCGATGAAAATATTATATAATGCATTTAATTTTAATTGAGATCGAGGTAGAATCATAATTAAGAAAGTAATAAAATGTGAGTTTGTGGTCTAGTGGTTAAGACCGATGGCTACAGTGCTGAAGGTCTAGAGTTCGATTCTCACTCGGGGTGCTAAAAATATCAGTACATCAGAAGGTTAATTTTCACCCTCTCACACACATCTCTGGTACCCAGACCGGAGTTTAAACTAGAATGAGTACTTTGGGGGCCTCGGTTGGTCAAAGTTGTCCCCTACTTTGACCTGGAGATCAATCTTCTGATATCTCTCTGGTTTGTCTGTTTCCACCGAGTGGCCCGGTGGTTCTCTCCGAGTACTTCGGCTTCCTCCACCATAATAACATACTTCCCGGTGTCCTACACGCTCCCTTGGGCAGTGTTGGGTGGGGATTGTTCTAGTGGTGGGATAATATTGTAAAGGACACATCTCCATTAATCCTTATACAATACAGTAATATTGAGCTAACACAAGAATTAAAAAGTTTCATATGCAGCTAGAAAGTGCTATACCTCAGTTAAATAATTTAACTTAATTCTTTCTACTGGTATATATCCTTCTAAATGGAGAGAAAATTACACCAGTTCTTAAAGGAGTGTGCTTTAGTAACCCCTCAAACTACTATAGCACTTTCTAGCTGCTTAGTAAAAAAATTCTCAAGAGTTTTTGTGTGTGTTACATTGTAGTGTTGTGTCGTTGTTCTCCTCTTATATTAAATGCGTTTCCCTCAGTTTTAGTTTGTTACCCCGATTTTGTTTTTTGTCCATGGATTTATGAGTTTGAACACGGGTATACTACTGTTGCCTTTATTCATATAATCGTTAATAAAAGTATTCTGAAACTAATGATAACGTGATTAAAACGTTAAACTGATTTTACAGAGTTATCTCCATCTTGTGTCAGGTAGTATCTTAACCGTACAACATGTTGTACATTTGTATTTACGATTATAGATGCGGGTCCTTCATTTCTGTATTCTTTCATTTTTTAGGACATTTTAAAATCAATTGTCATTGTTGAAGGTCTCTGGTGTTCTATATATTTATACAACCCTTTATCATCCCTTTTTTCTTTTTTTTTTTTGCCCTGTTTTACTTTATTCTCCATTTGTTTGGTATATATATTTCTGTTAATTTGGCCCATGATTGACTATTCTGTAAACATCATTCAGACCCTCATGACTATTAGGTAATTTCTGGAATCATGTCTTTCACCGAAAAAAAATGTGAATTTCGCACGCCTTTATGACGTCATTTACCAGATAGAAGGCTCGCCTGTATCCCTGCTGTAAAGTTTCCAGCACTGTTATAATCGTCATTCTGTAGGGTATGCCTTAGGAAATGTAACCATTCTTTTTTATTTCAATTTCTCAATTATGTTTTGCAGTATAAGATAAAACTTTTTCACCCGTTTGCTCAACATGTGTTAGAAATTTCTATGCATACATTTTTGTCAAGTGGTGATGAAAGTCACGTAACAGATTTGTCTGAAAACCGTATCCCGAAACTGAACTTATGGAATTTTTGAATACTCAAAATCGAAAATGAAAACGGAGAAAGCGACAGAGGGACATCAACCCGACAAATAAGCAGAACGCTCTATGCAACCAATGGGTCTACAACGGAGAGACAAAAAAAATTCAACCGGAGGTGGACTTAAGCTGGCCTTTAAACAAAATAATGTACAAGTTTACTAAACGGGACGCCACACTAAACTCCAAAACACATAGATCAAACTAAAACTAAAACACTCACTTTTCTTTATACCTTTTTCCATTCTGTAAACCCCCATTCACAACTTTTATAATTATGTAAATTAAATTGTGATACTTTTATCATTACGTACTATGCATGTTACACAATCTTCAAATACTCATTCGTTTGTCTGAAAAGTGATTAATTATAAAGTCTCAGTGCTCACCAGTACATATGATAAAGTGATTAATTATAAAGTCTCAGTGCTCACCAGTACATATGATAAAGTGATTAATTATAAAGTCTCAGTGCTCACCAGTACCGGTACGTACCTGTGAAAAAGTGATTGATTATAAAGTCTCAGTGCTCACCAGTACATATGATAAAGTGATTAATTATAAACTCTCAGTGCTCACCAGTACCTATGATTAAGTGATTGATTATAAAGTCTCAGTGCTCACCAGTACATATGATAAAGTGATTAATTAAAAGTCTCAGTGCTCACCAGTACCTATGAAAAAGTTATTGCTCACCATTACCTGAAAAACTGACCGAAATAGTTCCTGGACGACAAGTTGGTAGACTTGTGCTAATCAAAATATCGCCAATAAACTGTATGGACTACAAAAACCTGCACAACTAAAACTTGTCTTCTTTAGAAAAAACAGTAATCATGACTCATCAGTTATCTTACTTGACCAATATTGACAACATAAACAGACTTAAAAAAAACGTGTGGCAATTTCATGGGCGAAAAGTTTAAAGGTGTAATCCCACCATTAATTTCCCCCTACAAGTCTCTGTTAAATTTTCCTTTTCAAAAGAAATGTGCAGAATTTATCTTTGTTTCAAATAAAGAAATACTTGGCGTGAGTAAAGTTTTATTCTGTCCAGTATTAAAAAAAAATATCATATAACATTTCATTGCATAGAAGAAAATAACAATCACTGGAAGTTAACCAATCAAATCACCGCTTATTTAACCTGTGTATAAGCTTTAAGAACCATGTAACCTCAAGTTTCAAAAATATTCTAAAGTAACCCCAAATAAAAAAAATAATAGTGCTTTGAAATACCCATGACATATGTTTAGACCCAGAAATGTTTCTACTGCAATGTAGAATTAATCACCTACAACTGTCAAATTTAAAGGAATAAGTTTTGCGACCTATTTTCGTATACAACTGGATGTGACGTCAATGACATTGTCTTGTTGGTGTTTACAACCGGATGTGACGTCAATGTCTTGGTTGTGTTTCACCAAAAGAAAAGAGAGAAAAAATGGCCTAACAATCGAAAAACTTTAGAAAAGAAGTACCCCAAAATAATTAAGATATAGAACTCTGATTTTGTTAACCTTTATACGAGTTTACCGAAATCATTAGAGCTCTATATTTTAATTAGATTGGAAGAACCCCCATCAGAACGTCAAACGGGGGTTCGTAAATAAAATAAACATAAATTTATTAGATAATCGCTTCGGTCAATTTCAAAGAAAATAAATTACTTTTTGAATAATAAAAATTGAAAAGGAAGATGGTTTTTGTCTTCTGTCTTATTGAGGTATAACGTGTATGTATATATCACCTATCATTTATGCATACGTAGATGTTACAAATGTTCTATTAAAAAAAATAATCTTACGAAGGATAAATCTTGTAAATCAATTATGACAATCCGTAAAAGTTCCTGAATATATTTATTGTGACAGATATTTGACACACATTTTGGACATAAATGACGTTACAATTATCAATTAGATTTTATTTAGATAAGAAAAGTAATTATTTTGTTAACCACTATGTATACCGCGGGATAATGCAAACAGTTATCCGGCCATTTAAATAGATATAAGAAGATAGATGTGGTGTGAGTGCCAATGAGACAACTCTCCATACAAATAACAATTTATAAAAGTAAACCATTATAGATCAATGTACGGCCTTCAACACGGAGCATTGGCTCACACCGAACAAGCTAGAAAGAGCCCCAATATTACTAGTGTAAAACCATTCAAACGAAAAAACCAACAGTCTAATCCATTTTTTTTTTATTACCACCAACGTCAAAGTGTCCTCTCTATTATATATGGGACATTTACTTATACAACATTTTGACCTTATTTTTGACTATGAATTAAACATATGTGTAATTTCTAATTAAATCGTGACAAAAAAAAAAGCCACGTTGGCAAAACATCAATTAAATGATTGCTATATAAGTAGAAATTCTGCTTTGAGACGTCAAAGTTACAATTTTGAAACTTATAGGTAAGTCATGAAAAAAGTTAAAAGTATTAAGATTTAAAGTAAAATATTTTTAAACAAGTTTAACTAAAAAAAAGATAATTATTAGTTTTCATAAATAAAGTTTCATCAAAATATTTATTTTTTTATTTTATTGTTATTTGTAACTGTTACGTATTATTTTTGTTTTTATTTATTCTATTAAACAGTTTGAATTTTAAACATTATAGGTGTCAGTCGATCCCGGCCTGCCTATACATCGGCAACTACTCCCGGCCTGCCTTTACAGTGACAGCAATGCCATAGATCATCGTAGGTATTGCTCAAAGCTAGTTTCCCCCACAACATGTAAAGAGCTCTCACAAATGAAGTTCGTCTGTCGAGAGTCAGAGGGCAAAGAACAGAAATCAAACCAATAATAATAAGTAGGTTGGTATTCGTGAACTGTATATAAAAAAGAAGATGTGGTATGATTGCCAATGAAACAACTATCCACAAAAGACCAAAATGACACAGCCATTAACAACTATAGGTCACCGTACGGCCTTCAACAATGAGCAAAGCCCATATTATTATGTCTGTTTTGTTCACGCATCGTTGTAAATATAATGGAATTTGATGAGACTGTCATATAAGTGAGAAGTTTAGCGCTATAAAACCAGGTTCAATCCACCATTTTCTACTTTTGAAAATGTCTGTACAAAGTCAAGAATATGACAGTTGTTTTCCATTCGTTTGATGTGTTTTATCATTTGATTTTTCCATTTGATTAGGTACTTTCCATTTTGAATTGTCCCCGGAGTTCAGTATTTTTGTGATTTTACTTTTTATAAAATAAATCTTTCTTTTAATATGCCAAAATTTTCTCCTGCTTCATTAGCGAATTCTGAATCTGTAGGAATATCAAAAACAGTTTATTGTCTCGAAAAGGAAAAGAACGTTAGCATATACATACATTAAATTCAATACTAAAATGGAACATGTACTTGTAATTGCAAAATTAAGGTATGATGTAGTATTTCATGATATGAGGTCAACTCACGAGGATCTGGATTTGGGGTATTTTATATAGAAGGGCTAAGTAAAAAATGAAAACAGAACACTGGAATCAAACCGTACAAAACAGAGAATAGTGGGGTGCTAAAATATAAAGAATAGAAGATACTGAGCAAATTTATAAAGAATAGAGAAAAATGACATTAAAAACTAAGTAGGATTTTTTTTTGTGAAATGTTTTGGTAATTGTTATAAAGGGGAATTTTAAAACTATCATATGTGCTCATTTTTTGAGGCTGTACATTAGCTTGCATTTGTTTACATCCTATTTTTTTCCAATGGAAATTGTGTCTCATCGTGAAATAAACCTTCTGTAACAACATTTATCACAATCGATTTATAAACAATAATTTTATTTGACATACCCTAATCTTGATACAAGAAAACGTATACGCAAATATACAATAAAAGATCATTCCCTAGCTATTGAAACTGGAAGATATACACATATTCCACGCCCTCAAAGACTTTGTATAATGTAAAGTTCTGAATGATGAATCCCATTTCTTTTTACTATGTAAAATAATGATGATTTAAGACATGTCTTTTTTAATGATTTAAAAACTCAATACAAATATTTTTCTGATAATAAAATGAAATATATATGAAATCCAACCACTAATCAGCAAGTGACATCTTATATGGAACTGAGGACAGGGGGCATTTGAGATCATTTGTTGTTTTTAATGTTTTGGTTTATTTTTATTTTTTATATAAATTTTAATGTCATCATTATATTGTTGTTATTACATGTAATTGTCATGCCTTTGACCCTCTTATGGCTGTAATTTGTGCCTTAATAAAGTATTAAGATAATAAAACAAGAATATGATCATTATACACGGACTCCCCAGTCGCACTAGCTTTGTCTATGTTCAGTGGACCGTGAAATTTTAATTTTGCATTTAAATAAGAAAGATCATATGATAGGGGATACGTGTGCTAAATTTCTTGTTGATTAGACATCGACTTCATCTAAAACTTTAACCTGAAGCCGGACAGACGGACGACGAACGGACGGACAAACGCATGCACACACAAGAAAACCTTATGCCCCTCTACTATCATAGGTTGGGCAGGCACAAAAGTATTTCACAGACGATGAAAACATTATCATAATAAATGTGATATTACATAAAGGCAACAGCATTAAACTGCTATTCAAAATTCATAAATCTATTGAGAGAAAGCAAATCCGTATTACAAACTACAATATGAATGTTACATTAACTCTTCATATCAGCAAGAGTACTGTAACAGTTTTACATAATAATAGAAATATTAGTCTCGAATACAAGGGTGAAAGATGTGCATTTACATTCAAAACATATATATCAAGATTACAAGTGAAATGTAAATATATGATTTAATTATTGACAAAATGTATATAAAACGTATGATATAACACGTATAGTGATTTGCATTAATGTGATACAGTTTATTCTACTAAATTGACATATTGCACAACATCCATCACATATACATGAAGCAACACATTTGGGTGTTACTATTCAGTCCGTGTGATTGTTTCCTGATCTTTATTCATTTAGAGTACCAGCATGAAAAACAATTAGCAGTATCAAGAGTACACCATACAAGTACAAATGTATGTCTATCTTAGCTCTGTTAAACTTTTAATATTCATGATGTATTAAAGTTTAACAAGTGTTATCTCAAACGGCTGATACATGTAATTTTTTAAATCCTGAGCAGAGAAACAAACACTCTGCAATAAAGCCTTCAGAATCCACTATTAAACATTCCGGTATGTGATCCTCCTCTTCTATTATTCAGTAGGTTTATCATACCGTGATTCGTCACTTACAACTGAGATGGAACTATGTCTTAGTCCTCCCGCACTTGAAAGGCTACCTGAAGAAAAGTTACTGGTTGTGGATGACGGATTGAAGTGACCATTAGATTCAAACCCGTAATTTTGTGCACTTTGCAAGTCAAGATGGTCAGGTATGGCATCTAAGTATGGGTCTTCTTTATCACAAGTATCATTTATGTGTAAGTATCTCAAAAGAAAAATGACTCCACCAACTATGATAATAACAGCTAATAGTCCACCTATTGTTCCGCCGACTATTGCACCGATACTTGGTCCTTCTGCTTCTTTTGGTAGGTTGTTACTATGTGAAGCTATTGAAAGACATTTAAAAATTAAACTAATTACTCTTCACAGGGGTGTACATCTGCATTTCCTCATACTGTGGATTCATTCATTTCGTGGATTTCTGAAAACTTTTATTTTCGTGGATATTTGATTTCGTTGTTTTGCAAATCTTTGTTTTGCCAATCTCTGTATGCAAAGTCTGTTGAAAATATGTTATTCGTTGAAAATTTAAACTCGTGGTTTATCTTTACCCACGACACCCACGAAAATTGGTATTAAACGAATAATAATGAATCCACAGTATTACTTTTATGAAATATATATAAGTCAATGTCAGTGTATTACTGAACCAAAACTCAAACTGGTTTTGCTATTTTACTGTAATTCTGTTCTCGTATATTTGTGTTGATTAGAATTGGGTTGTGTCTTATAATATAACTGACCAGTCATATCAAAGATCAATAGCTTTTATATAATTTGAGTGAAAAACAAAATCTTAAATTATTCTAATTTTACATTAGTTTAAATATGTTTATTTACAGTGGATTGGGAAACAAGTTTTGAAACTTTTATTAATCCCTTTCGACTTTGCGGGTGCGAGTGTTGTTTGTAGTGGCATACGCCTGCTCTTTTTCGAAATCTACAAGGGTGTCTTTTACGTGTAAGAGATATGACTCTCTCTTAATACGGGTCAGCGATTTATAGTCCCCTTCTGACGGACTATCATCGTTTCCTCAAGACCATACTCGCAAATGGTGTCATGTACGACACCATAAAATATCCTTTTCTATTCTACATTGTTAACAAAACAGAATGCACATAGTATGATAACGTACTTTTTCCTATAAGTTAATACTTTTAATATCTCCATAGATTTAACCTTAAAAACAAAATAAAATAGTTTTTACATCATAATTCAAACATACCATCACAAATATCAGAGTTCGAGTCTTTAGTTTTTCCAAAAGAGCATTCTCCCTTAATTCTACAGCAAGGTTCTTGAATAATGTCTCCTCTAAATGTAAACTCACACCAACTACATTGGAACTCACTGTAGCAATCTCTAATATATAGAAAGAAAAGCACACCATATTTAATTTAGGTTGATAAGGGTATTGCAAATTACCCCGGTATTTGTGTGTTCGGATTTTCCTTGTCATGTGTGTTCGGTCTATTTGCGGGATTTTTACTTTCTTATTTGTATTTATCGGATTATACATTTTTGCCTTACTTTGTCATGTTTGTATATGGTATATACATATACGTGGATTATTAATTTCATACGAGTTTGTACACTTGTATTTTATACCAGTTTTTGGTGGGGTTCGTGTTGCAAAGTTGTTAATTTGTTACTAGTATGTTGATACAATTATTTGTTTATTTTTTTTATATTTTTTAGCAATGGCGTTGTCAGCTTATTTTCCATCTATGAGTTTGAATGTCTCTCTGGTATCTTTCGTCCCTCTTTTGGTAACAATTTTATCATATAAAGCATTAAGAAAAGTAATTTTACTGAAGTTCATGCCTTTCTCTCAATTTTTGTTTGTTACCTTGGTTTTTCTGCTTGATAGATTTGGGAAATTTGATCATAGTTAAACTACTACACCCCGATACAGCCTTTTGTAGCTGATGCTGCGTAAAACAGTTATCAATCAATCAATCACTTAATCAAGCAAAAGATAAAATATCGATTTCCAAAATCTCAATTAGACAAAATCTGTATGTGGCGTACAAGCTTGACAATTTAGGATCTACGAAGAATTTATTTATCACCAGCCTGTCATCCTGCCTCACTGCTCGATAATAGAGCCAATTGGAATACAACATCGTGAATCAACTGTTAATTAACGATCCGATCGATATGTTTTCTACTTGTTTATAGAACATGCACATGTGCAGTTATGTAGTCTTGTTCAGCGATGATAGTTGGTCAGGTGAATTGTTTAAGTTTTTTCGATTTAATACGGAACTGTCTGTTTTGAATATTTGTATTACGACAAAGTATTAGATTGGGTCAGGATAGTATGATTATTTACTAACACTGGCACGATACCTCTACTTGAGACTTATTATTCGAAGGGGTGTTTCATTTGAATTTACCCGAGGAACCCTGTAAATGGAAGATGTCCGAATCATATGGAACATTAAACAGTACACCTCATGAATGAAAATTGTAAAGCAATTACAAATTATAAGTTGAAATACAAACAAAAAAGGCAAAACAATAGTGCCGAGGCGATTGCCTCACATTTACAACGTACAGAATAACTAATTATAATTAAAATTTTTCTTACTTTTTAGACTTTTTTTCGTTACATTTTGGATCAAAGCACGATTGAAGTCCTGTCAAATCTTCGTTTACACTGATTCCAGATTTATCTAGTAATCGAGCACTACAAGGCAAGCTGGAGTCTCTAAAATCATAGAAAATATGACTTTATTAAGTGTTCATTATGTATATACATTGTAGTAACATTTTACATCAAAGCATACATGTACTTTAGTCAGGAGCCTGTTCCTCAATGATTGTTAATTATTGTTGTGGTTCACGAGTATTTCTTGTTTTAATACAGATTAGATCGTTGGTTTTCCTGGTTGAATTGATTTACACTAGTTATTTTGCAGCCTGTTATAGCTTGATTTTCGTTGTGAGCAGATGTTTTGTGTTGAATGCCGTACTTTGAACTATAGTTTCTAAGATTTATACACTGCAACTTGGCTGGAGAGTTGTCTCGCTGAGTGTCAGACCACGTCTTTTTTTTTATATCTATACTAATTCATAACGTTAAATATTGGACTTAAAAATGGAAGAAATGCATTTGAATGTCTTTCAACAATATATTGTATATTTTATCACTTACTTACAAAATAATAATATTAAGTATCAACTCAATACAGATGAATTCAAATAGATAATCTTCCCTTTTATCTGAATTTAAACGTGATATTAGCCACGACGGTGTAAATCTAACCAGCTTAATCTGATATATAGAAATAATTTTGTAACATTGAAACTATCCAAAGAGAGCGTATAATCATGTTGTTATAAGCATAGTTATAATACATACGCTATGGTTGTGGTGTATACGTTCGTACAAACATTGTATACTATAGATGTATAGCAGATACAGTCACAATTGTTATCACACTTTCTAAAATCAGGTTGAACGTTACTGTCCTAAAATGGAACAAAAACAAATAAGAAATGAATGTTAAAGATGTGAAACAAACAAAAAATGTGGGGGTATACCTTTAAAAAATTTGCCCCCTCCACCCACCAAACACCAAAAATACCAAAAGCCATCAAGCGGGTAGATAAAAAGTATGCAACGACAGACAGGTGTCGTCGGAGTGGGAACTTATTTTATACTTCTAAAGTCTATAAAATATATGACAAAACCACCAGGATATAGTAGTAGTTCTAAAAATAACGAAAACCGTTAAAATATGATCTATTATATCTGACTTTACACATTTGGACATTTAACTAAACATAGAAACCAATAAAACATTTTTGCTTTCACACAAGGTTACAAAATAAAGCATTTTTGCTTCTGCACAAGGTTAGAAAATAAACCATTTTTGTTTCCGCACAAGGTTAGAAAATAAACCATTTTTGTTTCCGCACAAGGTTACAAAATAAACCATTTTTTCTCCAGCACAAGGTTAGAAAATAAACCATTTTTGCTTCAGCACAAGGTTAGAAAATAAAGCATTTTCGAACGTTCTAGAGCCATTCAATGGGTTGTATAAAGTAAAGCGATCCATATTGTCTAAGCAAATATTACATCTTTTATTATCTCAACAAAAAACAATGTAAGATTTCGAAATATAAATTCATCCCATACAGATGATGTTTTCTCTACATAAATATCATTTGTCTCTGATGAATAGTGGTTATATAGGTAAATCATACAATATCTCCTTATGTTATAACATACAATATCTCCTTATTTTAAAATCATACAATATCTCCTTGTTTTAAAATCATACAATATCTCCTTATTTTAAAATCATACAATATCTCCTTATTCTAAATAATACAATATCTCCTTATTTTAAATCAAACAATATCTCCTTATTGGTAAATCATACAATATCTCCTTATTTTGAAATCATACAATATCTCCTTATTTCAAATCATACAATATCTCCTTATTTCAAATCATACAATATCTCCTTATTTTAAATCATACCATATCTCCTTATTTTAAAATTATGCTAAAACACACCCGCGAAATCACGGGCATTTAGAGCTTGATTGAAAGTATGTTCACAGTTGTACGAAGAATTTTGGAAAAGATTTTGTGTCTGGAGTATTTAAAAAAAAAAATCATGTCTGGAGAATTTCAGAAAAGGTTCGTCTCCTAGGCGATCACTGCTATATTATATAGAGAGTCTCTGTATACTATAAATACAGTGTATTTGTTATTAACTATCATGCAATTTCAAGTTTCTTCTCCTAAGCGAGCATTGCTATATTATAAATTAGAGTCTCTATCAAGGAGACAGGACAATATTTTTAAGTCCTCTCTCTTATTTTCAAAGACCACTGCGTTACTACTTTGTTTTCTGTTTTATTCCATTATTTTCGCGTTTCTTTATACTATGGACATACGTATCTATATTATAGATATTAACATGATTAAAGTGCATTTAGTTTTCTATTAACTATTGATTCATTTTTTTCTCCATGGGGTTTGTCCTGTCCCCGTCCGAGGACTTCGGAAAATTATGTGCAAGTTAAAACAACTTACTTAACAATGAGGGTTGGTTGAAAACAAAACATTACGACAAAAGAGACGATTTCAGCTTTCCAATTGTGAACTTTCCGTTTCTAAGTAGCAACATTCCAGGGTATATACGGGATATATATCTCCCAATTGGTACGATATTCCCGTGCTTGCATTCTCTATCATGATTTTCTTGATAGAGGGTTGCTGCTCACAAGGAGGCTATTAAACCAATAGTTCCAAATGGTGAAGTTGAAATCATCCCTTCGTAAATTTTACGGACGCCATCACGAGTTGGCTGACCGTTATGGAATAACCGTTTCACAAATGATATCGAATATGTTCCTTACGTCGTAACTACAATCTCCTTCCCTTTCATGAATGTGACCTACCGAATTAGACTATTTACCGGATTTGTTATCACATAAGCAACACGACGGGTGCCACATTTGGAGCAGGATCTGCTTACCCTTCAGGAGCACCTGAGATAACCCCTAGTTTTTTGGTGGGGTTCATGTTGTTTAGTCTTTAGTTTTCTATGTTGTGTCATGTGTACTATTGTTTGTCTGTTTGTCTTTTTCATTTTTAGCCATGGCGTTGTCAGTTTGTTTTAGATTTATGAGTTTGACTATCCCTTTGGTATCTTTCGTCCTTCTTTTAAAACTGAGGTATAATAGTAGCGTCTCGTACGATATAAAAACGACGATATGGACAACGCTCAGATTGACTTATTTATTTGCCATTATGTGTAAGTTAAAACTGATGTATAATAGTAGTGGTTCTTGCGATTCAAAAACCACGATATGGACAACGCTCTGACTGGCTTATTTATTTTCCATTTTTGTTATCTATCATAAGATTGGTTCTCAATGTGAAAACCGATAGTCATGTCTGACTGTAAAGTCGATCTGATGACGGAACAATATTCGAACACCTTTGTTTCCTCCTAAAATAACACAAATTGAATAATCAGAAGAATGAATGACAAATGCGACTATACATGGTACCTATAGAACACAGAAGGGAGGATTATTTTAATGTGGGAGGAAGAGAAGCTAGAATACATCCGCGAAATGGGGGGCATTCAGAGCGTTGTTGAAATTATGTAAAGTGTTGTAGAAAGAATTTTGTAAAATATATAATGACAGGAGAATTTCAGGAAAAGTATCAAAAGTCATAGGTACTTTGGGACAGGAAAATATTTTTTATCCCTCCTTTATTTCCAAGTCATAGGTATTTTGGGACAGGAAAATTGTTTTTCTAGCCCAGCTCCTCCTTTTTTTTCAAAAGTTCTCATTTTTTATTATCTCTTTTCATTTTAATAACACATGAATAATTTCAGCGCTTGTCTGTCTATTATGAACATTCATTACTATCAATAAAGTGTATTTGCTTTTCACTTTCAATTCTCAGTTTACTAATCGTTCCTCGGCGGTCATTGATATATTAAACAGACTCGATTTTAAAAACTGTGTGACCGCCGTGGATAGTAAACTTGAAAATGATAGCAGATAGAAAATACACACTGTATTCGTAGTATATGTATGTTAAAAAAATACAGAAAAATACAAACCGGAAGTCTAATATAACTTAAAATTCGCCCAATGACGGAATCAATATCCGGATGCCTTTTTCTCATTTTCTCCCAAAATAACTCAATCTGAATAGTCATATAAATGGATGATAAATGCGACTATGCACTGTACCTATAGGACACAGAGGCATATTGATTAATTTATTGTGAAAAGAAGAGAAGCGACACACAAAATGAGATCTTCTCGATTAATAGTATAGATGTTCAATTGTATATGTAAATTAAAAATCATTTGACTAAAATAGAAACAGAATGAAACGTTGGAAATAGATTGACATCTAATATACATATTCTTCTTGTTTCAAAAGTTCTGATACCCATGTTTATTTTTTAAAGTTTTTTTTTAATATTTTACCATGGTTGGATTTAGAAGATTTATTAGTCTTTATAATTCTTTACATTATGTTAAGGTTTATGACCCCTTCTGTATCCATTTTTGTACGAAAATTTAAGCTTCAATTGTATCAAAACTACAGATATAATAAATAAAAGAGATAGGCCATTTTGTACATAAACCGAGGGGAAACTTGATGCAAAGCATACTTTTTTACTGTTTCATTGCATTTAATAGAAAAATAGTCGTTTGTGGCAAATAAACGAAGTCTTTTATAGAAAATCCACAGCCTTTATAACAGATTTTTTTGTGTTAAAATTTGAAACACTTGCTTTTCTATGATGTGCTAGTGTTTATTTTTTACAAAAAGTTCTAACCAACCTGTAAATTCCAAAATACCTCCTGCTGAGTCACTAAGGTCGAGCGCACCCTAAAACGTGTACTTGATTTGGTCCATATTTTTATTTGTTTTAACTAATAACTACACTGCATTCAATATCAGTCATCAAATCGCCAAATATGAGAGTACAAGGAGTAAGGCTGTGGATTTTCTATTAATTTTCCATATGTTTAGCATTGAATCAACACAAGGGTACCTAATCCTTAATGATGTTTGACTCAAACGGTACGACATATTACTATGTACTTTTCTGCCTTAATTGCTTCGTTGCACCAGGTTGCGCAACTTTTCAACAAAAACACTGAAATATTCATTAATATATATATACTAGACTCTTACACATGTGCATGCTGATGATGTTGTGCCATCAAGTATTGATCCTTTCTCTATTCTCAGAATAAATATGTTTGTGTCCATAACTGGTCTCAACTCAAACTTATTATCGGTTTGGGCAAAACTGAGTCCAGTAGATCTACCAGCTGGTAATGTAACCTGTGAAACACATAAAGCATATTCTTGAATATTAAATGTAAAACAGAAGATGTGGTTTGATTGCCATTGAGACAACTGTCCACAAGAGTCCAAAATGACAAAGACATTTACAACTATAGGTCACCCTACGGCCTTTAAAACCATACCACATAGTCAGCTGTAAAAGCTCTTTCCTTACCTGACAGTAGTTCTTGTTTTTTCCCCATAAAAAGTAACACAAATGTATTCGTTGTCGTTTCAAGCATACTCTACTCGTTATTCGATGTATCGAAAAACAAAAACAAAAACAAGTGTATGGGAGATCCGAACATATTTTACATCTGGTGTACTAAATTATAATCCTGGTGTCTTTGATAACTATTTACACCACTGGGTCGATGCCACTGCTGGTGGTCGTTTCGTCCCCGAGGGTATCACCAGCCCAGTAGTCAACACTTCGGTGTTGACATGAATATCAATAATGTGGTCATTTTTATAAATTTTCTGTTTACAAAACTATGAATTTTTCGAAAAACTTAGGATTTTTTTATCCCAGGCATAAATTACCTTAGCCGTATTTGGCACAACTTTTTGGAATTTTGAATCCTCAATGCTCTTTAACTTTGCACTTGTTTGGCTTAATAAAAAAAAATTGATATGAGCGTCACTGATGAGTCTTCTGTAGACAAAACGCGCGTCTGGTGTACTAAATTATAATCCTGGTACCTTTGATAACTATTTACAACCCATCACCGCAAAGTAAAGTAAAATTTTCTCATGCATAGACCCTTCATTAAGGAAAAAACTTATCAGAAAAGTGTACCTTTTCAACAAATTGCTCCTACGCAAAGCTGTTACTTTTAATATGTGTACAATAATTCGGTAATGTACTATGTAATGAAAGGTTAAAACATTAAATCAATGTTAAAGCCAAGTGGTAGATTTTTAAATAATAAACGAGTTGATAGAAATGAGATACAACGGTGGTTTTCTTTCGTCTATTTCTCGCATCTGAAGTATTTGTGTGTAGTTCCGGGAACCAGTTTGCTCCTAAATGCATCTACCTGTATTTCTAAATACTCAGAAGAAGCCAGGCTAATGTATACATGTAATATGCAATTACTGTCATTTCATCTAAAATTATTACGAGTGGAAATGAATGCTAGATGTTGCTGAAAACATCATAGAAAACAATGAACCCTTGAACATGATCATTTAGTTTATTTATATTTTAAGTAGTACTCATATACATAGAAAAAAGTAAAAACACAAAAATACTGAACTCCGAGGAAAATTCAAAAAGGAAAATCAAAAATCAAAAGGCAAAATCAAAAGTCCAAGCACATCAAACGAATGGATAACAACTGTCATATTCCTGACTTGGTACAGGCATTTTCTAATGTAGAAAATGGTGGATTGAACCTGGTTTTATAGCTAGCTAAACCTCTCACTTGTATGACAGTCGCATCAAATTCCATTACATTGTCAACGATGCATGAACAAAACAAACATACTCAAAGAGTAAAAATGTCAAAAATAGGGGTACAACAGTCAATATTGTGTTATCATCTTAATATCACTACATAAACAACAAATGTAACAAAGTAGCACAAAAAGGCATACATCAAATTCAACATTCTGATTTTGCTTTTCCTATACGGCTGAATTTATCTATGTAAAGTCTACCCATAAATGAAAGAAGGTTTTCATTACTGGTGTAAAATTGCGCGTTTGAAATTCGCACAGGTAGACATAAAAATAATTTTGTCGTATGACGGCATACATAAATGCAGACTCACGTAAAGTAGATATAACAAAAAACAGACTTACAGTAAAAATAATAAATAAAATAATGGTGTGGTTCAAAGTATGACGGGATACATAAGTACAGTTTCACGTCAAATACGGCTGAATTTATCTATGTAAAGTCTACCCATAAATGAAAGAAGGTTTTCATTACTGGTATAAAATTGCGCGTTTGAAATTCGCACAGGTAGACATAAAAATAATTTTGTCGTATGACGGCATACATAAATGCAGACTCACGTAAAGTAGATATAACAAAAAACAGACTTACAGTAAAAATAATAAATAAAATAATGGTGTGGTTCAAAGTATGACGGGATACATAAGTACAGTTTCACGTCAAATACGGCTGAATTTATCTATGTAAAGTCTACCCATAAATGATAGAAGGTTTTCATTACTGGTGTAAAATTGCGCGTTTGAAATTCGCACAGGTAGACATAAAAATAATTTTGTCGTATGACGGCATACATAAATGCAGACTCACGTAAAGTAGATATAACAAAAACCAGATTTAACAGTAAAAGTAATAATAATAAATAAAACATTGGTGTGGTTCAAAGTATGACGGGATACATAAGTACAGTTTCACGTCAAATGTATATCATAAAAAACAGACTAAACAGAAAAAGTAGTCTTATTGAATAAAATAGTTTTGTCATTCATAGTATGTCAATATCCTTAAGTAAAAGTAATATCAATAAATGAAATAATTTTGCCGTTCAAAGTATGTGGTTTTACATAACCACAGAGTCACTTCAAATGAATATCTAAAAAAGACATATAAAAGAATACTATAATACGTAATTAAGATGATAACAAACGTCAGTACGCAAAATCTATACTTCAAGACCATCTTGTATTATTTGTGAAGTTGATACGGAATATTTATCAACAAGTTCTGGGTATCTTCCGATGAACTTTTTTAGAAAAAGGACGAGACGTTCTTTGACATATCCCTGGTTCATCAATTTTCTGCTCAGACACTGGTGACGTTTTACAAAGTCTGAATAGGAGCTGCAAGCTCTTGAATACCTAATAAGTTGGGAAATGTATATTCCATATGCAGGTGAAGTTGGTATATTACTACTAAGGTGGGGGAAATTGATAATTTCAAAATTAAAATCGTCTCGTTTGTCATAGATTCTGGTACTGAGATGACTGTGTATGTCAAATTCGAGGTATAAGTCTAAAAATGAGGCAGAGGAAGCCGTGTCTGTGGTCTCTTTAATTTCTAGTTCTGGTGGGTATATTAATGGAATCCAATCAGAAAAGTTCGGATTGTTAATGGAAAGAACATCATCAATATATCTGAAAGTGAAATTAAATAACCAGGCTTCTTTGATCTTCTTGTTTTTGACAAGTGCCTGAAGGAACTCCGATTCATATGAAAATAAGAAGAGGTCGGCACGGAGAGGCGCACAGTTCGTTCCCATAGGAATGCCGACAATTTGTTGAAAAAGTCTACCTCCAAATTCAACAAATATGTTGTCAATAAGAAACTCCAGCATACTGATCACTTGTTCCTCTGTGTAGTATGTTTTACCCTTTTGTTCCTTATTAACAAAATATGCCTTGTGGTATCCCAAAGTGATAAATTTATAGCGTATGCTACCATTTTTATGATGAAAAGCATTGTGAATTATTTCTTTTAGACGGGTTTTCAATTTCACATGGGGAATGGTTGTATACAAGGTTGAAAAATCAAAAGTTTTAATAGAACTAATTTCAGAAAAAGACCGAGATTTAAAATTATCCAGAAGTTCTTTAGAGTTTTTCAGAATCCACATATGGTTAATACCACTACGTGAGTAAATAGTTTCACAGTATATCTGAAGACACCCTTTAACTGCGGACAGAATTTTAGTCAAGCTAATGGACAAATCTTTAGTAGAACAAGCAGATGAGCCGGCAATGTACCGTTGTTTGTACGGAATTTTGTGAAGTTTAGGTATCCAATACAAACAAGGTAAGTCCTCCGATTTGTTGTTCAATGCAATGTTCATAGAAGCCATGAAGGACTTATGATTCGCCAAAATCTCATCCTTGTCAAATGATATGTTTTTGTATGTGGGATTACCTGAGTGTTCATTTATTCCTGATTCTTTTATAAGACACTCGTAGTAATACGATTTACATACAAAGACAATATTATTTGAAGCTTTGTCCGCAGGCACAACAACATACTTATCTTGAAGAGATGATAAATTCACCCATGTCATTGAACATCAAAAGTAAAGCAAACCAAAAAGAAACAGAATGGAACGACAGATCAGAAAATTTTGTTATATTTTAATTATACTGGCTGATTCTCTGCATTCATTTCAAAGAAACAATATGGATTGTTTTGGAGCCACATCGACACTTAGAGAATCAATACCCTTATAAAACTAATATAATTCACATTATACATATATATATCATACCCTGAACGATTTCAGCTCCTTTTTTGTAGACAAATCTTCACAAGTAAGTGAATTAAATACACCATATTGTTTCATTGCGTCTGCTATGGCGGGTTCCTATGAAAAAAATTGAATACATTACAACATGTACAAGTAAATACTATATTATTTGATAAGATAATTCAACCGCCATATAAAATTTAGAATAAAAACAAACATTGCACGACATTTAATTGGAAACGTCGCCAGAAGGTTCTCTTCTGTTCTATATGTCGTAACACTGAGAATCATTACTAATGAAGACTGAAACAAATTAGCATGTGTGAATTCAAAGCTCATAGGTGAACTGAAAAACCACGTCTTTGAGATAGTAACAGCAATTAAAGTGATGGTCCTTTGCTTTTTGAAAGTTTTTCTGTGTATGTACGGATATATACCCTATATCCTTTGTGTTTCTATAACATTATAAACAGTTCCTGTAGAGAACTTTTCACATAAGAGCCCTACCGATTATAGCTGTTATTGCTCTAACGTATCTAATTTTAGTTACATTCCTTGAAAAAAGCTAAGACTTTATTTCTCCTTTATTAGTTAGAACTCTCAACTTATACGGAAGTTATATTTATAGCTGACTATGCGATATGGGCTTCGTTAACAGTTGACGGCTGTATGGTTACCTATAGTTGATAATTTATCGGTCATTTTGGTCTCTTGTGAAGAGTTTTCTCATTGGCAATCATAACACAATCCTTTTTTTTAATAAACTTCTCAACAGATACTCACTAAAATGGTAATATGCTTTGGATCATCAAAATACTCTGGATCTGTTGTTTCCTTGAAAGCTTGGTGCATGACAAGAAATCCACTATCGTCTATAATCATACATCTTTAAAAAAAGGTAATCGTCTATAATTGAATGCGACTGTCATACAAGTGAGAGGTTTAGCTAGCTCTAAACCCAGGTTTAATCCACCCTACATAAGGAAATGTCTGTACCAAGTAAGAAATATGATAATTATTTTACTATTTAATGGGATCCGTCCTTAATTTTCTTCGGAGTTTTTATTTGTGATTTTACTTTGTTTTTTAAAAGGCAGGCCATTCAAATAAAGTTATGTGTATACTGTCCACCATCATAGAAGGTTTATGATATGTGAAGAAGAAGAAAGTTTGAAACAAAAGAAATATTTGACATTTTAGAAAAAATTTAATTATAAAAAATGCTAAATCTCTTTATATTTTACAAAGATGCTTTATCTAAAATTGAGTGCAAAATAATCTTTGTTTTATTATGGCACCCTCAACGGAGTTGGGGTGACGTATTGTTATTCTACGTTTCTTTTTTTATGTCACCCTGACGGAGGTCGGGTGACATACTGTTATTCTACGTTTCTTTTTTTATGGCACCCTCAACGGAGTTGGGGTGACATCTTGTTATTGTTCGTTTCTTTTTTTTCTTTTTATTATGTCACCCGATCGACAATGTCGGGTGACATATTGCTTTTCCTCCGTTTCTTTGTTATTATTATTCTTATTCTTCCAATGATTTTTGTCCGGCAGATTTTTTGAAGGCAATGGAACCAATCTTAGTGATAGTCAACTATAATGAGGAACACAAAATTTCGGGTTGCAGTAGGTCATAGGACCATTAAAAATGGCTGCCGTTACCATGGAAACGGAAAAATTGTGAAAAATTCCACTTTTTGGTTTTAGGGAATTATTTGGAGATGCTTAGACTTAGAATCATTATATTTTGATACAATGTAGGTGCCCACTATATACTTGTTTTGGATGATTTTTGGCATTCATTGGAACTACTATGTTGCCATGGATACTACACCAAAAATTTCCAAAATATCAAAATGCTCCAAATTTAATGAAACTTCACAGGAACGATGAGCAACATTGGTAGATGTGCAATTTGGCGTTGGAATTTTGAAAATGTCTTGTGTTACCATGGAAACAAGGCAAAAATGGTCAAAACGCTTTAAAAAACCTTAAAAGTGGCATTTACTTCCTTAAAATGGTAGGTCAAATTCATTGAAACTCTGATGGTATGTTCCCTTCCATGTACCAATGGAGTATCTGCCATTAAAAATTTGGAATGGTCTGTGTTACCATAGAAACCAGCCAAAATGTCAAAAATTTCAAAAACTTCAAAATGCTTTAAACTTGATGAAACTTAATATATTTGTTAACTGTCTAGTCTGCATGAGACTTTTGCAGTTGGAATTTCCAAAATGGCTACCGTTGCCATGGAAACTGCAGAAATGTCAAATATTTTCAAAATGCTCCAAACTTAATCAAACTTAATATTATTGTCTACTGACATGTATAGATGAGACTTTTGACTTTGGAATTTTCAAAATGGCTGCCGTTGCCATGGAAACAGCAGAAATGTGAAACTTTTGACAATGCTCTTATTGTACTGAAAATTTACAGAAAGATATATCGCAATTCATAGATCTGCATTCACTGTTAGTTAAGTTGTTTTGAAATGGCTACCGCTTAGTGGCAATGCGGGGAAGGGTGACATCCGCTATTGCTTGCAATGGCAATTCTAGTTATTATTATTTTTATTCTTCCACACATTTTGTCCATACTATTTCTCAGAATTGGTCAGACCAATGTTGATGGAACTATACCATAATATGAACCGCCATGTCAAGTTGTGCAAGAGACATTGGAATGGTAAAAAATGGCCGCCGTTGCCATGGAAACTGATCAAATGTGAAAAAAAATGCAAATTTTAAATCTTTCATTAGAAGACCTACCTGGATGAAACTTAGTGGTAATGTTCCTTGGTATGCCTAGATGTTGTGACAATATAAGAAAATTCCAAAATGGCCGCCATTGTCATGGAAACAGGGCGAAAGTTTAACATTGGCCCTATGGGAAAATACATTAAAGATGCATTTTCTTGAAGAATATAGCATCAATCCCATTGAAACTTTATAGATATGTAACATGGCATGTCCCGAAGTGGCACCTGTCTTTGGAATTTCAGAAATGGTAACCGTTACCATGGAAATAGCAAAAATTTCAAAAATTTCAAAATGCTCCAAAATTAATGAAACGTTACAACAATGTTAATACACATCTGTAGATGCAATCTTTGACTTTGGAATTTTCAAAATGGCTGCCGCTCACCTGGCAATAGGGGAAGGGTGCCATCCGCTATTGCTTGCAATGGCAAATCTAGTTTTTTCTTATTATTTTTATTAATCTTCATCCACACATTTTGTCCACGCTAGTTCTCGGAATCAAATGGGCCAATGTTGATGGAACTCTACTATAATGAGGACCCCCATATGAAGTTGTGCATCTTGCTATGGAATGGTCCAAGATGGCCACTGTTTCCATGGAAACAGAACAAATGTGAAAAATTCCACTTTTTTGTTTTGGTGAACTGTTTGGATATGCTTTAACTCAGAATCATTATATTTTGATACAATGTAGGTGCCCACTATATACATGTGTTGGATGATTTTGGCACTCATTGGAACTACTATGTTGCCATGGAAACAACACCAAAAATTTCAAAATTCTCAAAATGCTCCAAACTTCAGGAAACTTCACAGTAACGATGAGCAACACAGAAAGATGTGGCATTTGCAGTTGGAATTTCCAAAATATCTGTTGTTACCATGGAAACAATGCTAAAAGGTAAAAAAAATTCAAAAAAAATAAAAATGCTGCAAACTGGATGAAACTTTACAGGAATGGTCAATGGCATAAGAAGAGTTGACTTTTGAAGTTGGAATTTTCAAAATGGCCGCCGTAACCATGGAAACAGCAAAAATGTCCAAAATTTCAAAATGCTCTAAACTTCATGAAACTTTACAAAAATGATAATTATAAAGTATAGATGCACTCTTTGACTTTGGAATCTTCTAGTTTGCTGCCGCTCGCCTGGCAATAGGGGAAGGGTGCCATCCGCTATTGCTTGCAATGGCAAATCTAGTTTCTTATTATTATTATTATTATTTTTCTTGCAACACATTTTGTCCAGGTGATTTCTCGAAATCCAATGGACCAATGTTGATGGAACTCTACTATAGTGAGGACCCCCATGTCAAGTTGTGCACGAAGCATGGAATGGTTTAAGATGGCTGCCGTTACCATGGAAACGGAACAAATGTGGAAAAATCCAGTTTTTTGTTTTGGTGAACTGTTTGGATATGCTTTAACTCAGAATCATTATATTTTTATGCAATGTAGGTGCCCACTATATACAGGTGTTGGATGATTTTGGAACTCATTGGAACTACTATGTTGCCATGGAAACTACACCAAAAATTTCAAAAATATCAAAATACTCCAAACTTCATGAAACTTCACAGTAACGATGAGCAACATTGGAAGATGTGGCATTTGGAGTTGGAATTTCCAAAATATCTGTAGTTACCATGGAAATAATGCTAAAAGGTCAAAAATTTCAAAAAAAAATTAAAATGCTGCAAACTGGATGAAACTTTACAGAAATGGTCACTGGCATGCGCAGAGTTGACTTTTGAAGTTGGAATTTTCAAAATGGCCGCCGTAACCATGGAAACAGCAAACATTTCAAAAATTTCAAAATGCTCCAAACGAGATGAAAGTTTACAACAATGTTAATAAACATGTGTAAAAGCATTCTATGACTTTGAAATTTTCAAAATGGCTGCCACTCGCCTGGCAATGGGGGAAGGGTGCCATCCGCTATTGCTAGCAATGGCAAATCTAGTTATCATTATTATTAAAAAATAAGCAGATCAATTTTTTAAAGAATATTATTACTGACAAGTAAATTATCTCATTTCAAATGTGTAATGACATATATCATTGTAAAGCAATGTTGGGTCCTATATTTTAACTCATATTTGGTTAATCTGTGGTATATTTTTTTCAAAACTTACTTGAAGTCCTTTGTCGTACAAACAGGATATATGTTATCAATGAAGTAACTGAAATATTGTAATGGAAAATCTGTACCAACTACTGCTGTTACCTGGTTTGAACTATAAAATAAGAACAATAAATAATACTCCTAATAGATCTGTTATTACAGTATATATATGTAAGAGTTTAGATGAGGTCTATAGATTAGAGAATGATTGGCTAAAAAATGAAGAAAAGGTCAATGAAAGAAAGGCCCTGAACATGTCAATTTTGTTTACCTATACTTTAAGTTAGAACTTTTGTAAATGAAAAGTTAAAATATTCTCCCGCCCACCGCCGATATGCCATCAAGATGAAGTACAAAAAAACATCGATAACCTTCTCTGTTTGAGGCTACTTTCAGGACATGTTAGATCGCGTTGATGAAATATTAATGTTCAATCTTTCACAGATGTTTACTTTGGACATCAACGAAGAGTCAAAAATTGTCGAAATGCCCATCTAAAGCAAAATAATAAAAAAGGAATCGTTAAATATACTGATTTAATATAAACTCATCATAGATACCAGGACTAAATTTTGTATATACGCCAGACGCGCGTTTCGTTTACAAAAGACTCGAATCCAAAAAAGTTAAAAAGGCCAATTAAGTACGAAGTTGAAGAGTATTGAGGACCAAAATTTCTAAACGTTTAGCCAAATCCAGCTGAGTTAATCTATGTCTGAGGTAGAAAAGCCTTAGTATTTCAAAAATTCAGATGTGACTATGATATTAGCTGCATAAAAAGTTGTCTATGTGAAAGGTATATTACTATATTACAAGAATAGTAACAATGCATCTCTAGTTTACCCTCATAATAATCAAATGTAAGCAAAAGACTATAATCCAAATCCTTGAAAGTTGGTAAGTTGTGTTGATAATTAATCTTCTTTCATTGAAGTAAGCATTGCTTCTATTGATTTTTATTAACAAAAACAATTTTACATACTCTCTCTTATAAATAGTGTGAGCCAATGTCAGCAGGATTCCTGAACCCCAAGCGTCCCGATACGGTGAGGTAATATAAATCATTCCAGGATGAGATGTCGTTTCCCTCCACCTATTAAATTAAATATATTTATATATAGCAAATCAATACACAAAATGTTAATAAATGACACTGTTCTATTATTGCCATCCGTTGTGTTGCTCTAGTAAGTATTTAATTAATTTTGTAAAAATTATAAACTTTGAACAATGTTATATAAATAGCAAAACACACCCTTGTGACAAATGTGGGTGAATGGAAAAATAAAATAATTATCTCACATAAAACTTTACTGTTGTAACACAGCGTTTCCACGAAAACGTCAACTTAATAATAAACTAAAAAAATGTAACCAATATAACTATTTTAGATCAAGTTTACCATGTTCTTTTTTCATGATCATACGACTTGGTCAACGAAACTGCTGGATACACTCGAATGACTCCGGCTTTGGTTCCTATATACTTCCAAGCAAGTTGACTTTCAAACTGCTGCTTCCAAAACAGTTCAGCTTTATACGTAGCCCAAACTGTAGCTCTGACATCATCCTATAGTAGACGACAAAAACATTGTAACTTTATTGAAAAAGGTATCTGTCATACAAAAATGACAGTAACATGCTATACAAAAAAAGCATTTCTAAAATATTGAATCAAAAGTCGAACGGTTACTGATAAAACAGGCAATCGATAAATAAATTCACCGAATATATACTTACTAGAGCATCTCAACAAGTAACACTAATGGATCAGCTTTTAGTTCCTTTAAAGAAGCACACAATAACACCCAACTGTTCAGTAGTGTTCACGGTGCTTAGTCTTTAAGGTGTCAATTTAGTGGTTTTGGACTTCGTGGTATTTTCATGTTTCAATAATATAAAACTTGACAGTTTCTCGATTATGGAATTTCAGTTTGATATCTTTCGTCTCTATTTTTGTATTGATAAATAAAGAGCTTTATGTTGAAGAAATAAATATAATGTTAAAAAATGTGTACATGTAGTAATTGTAACTCTGATGACATCATTTTCTCCAAAATTTACAATGTTATGACGAATAATAACATACTTTATCATCCTTTCAGTTGTGTGCTATTTAATTTATTGCACTGAATAAAAAAATATTGTAACTATGTATTGCTTTGCAAGTGATGATTTTTCTAGAAAGTTACTTGTTGAACACTGTGTTCGTTGTATGTCACCATATGTTAAAGCAATGAACACTGTAATTCGCCGTTTCAGAATCTCATGCATCCTAGGTAATATTTTCAAAAGCGTACACCAAAGCGTTTTGATTGGTTTAAAACGTCCTTAACAATCGAAATTCAACCAATGACGTAACGTTATTTTCACTTTGGGGTACGAACAATGAAATTACCCATGATGCTTTAGATTCTGAAACGGCCAATTGTAAGGCTATGTAGGTCTTTTCAGTTTGCTTTTATTTTTTCTAGTTTAAAATCATGATGTTTTTTTGTTTGTGACTTTTGTCATGTCATAGTTATTTCTCAATATGTATTGCTAATTTTTAAAACAATTTAATAGATGAATTGTATAATAGATATAAAAAAGAAGATGTGGTATGATTGCCAATCAGACAACTATCCACAAAAGACCAAAATGACACAGACATTAACAACTATAGGTCACCGTACGGCCTTCAATAATGAGTAAAGGCCATACCGCATAGTCAGCTATAAAAGGCCCCGAGTCACTAATACTAATGCTTTATATTGTTAGGCTTGACCTACCATTTCTTCACATTTGATTTTAGCTATTATGAGTTTCTTAGTAAAAAAAAAAATTTTTGATATCAATATCTTACATTAAATCCAGGGTTTTGAAAACTTTTTCTAGTCAAATAATCTGTATACTCTCTCACATCTTGTGCTGTTTCTGTTTCATCAATATATTGAAACGGATTAGAAAAGGCTGAAGGTGTAAATTTTATAGCCGACTGTGCTAAAAAAAACAAATGATTAATTTCATAAAACAAATGATTAATTTCATAAAACAAATTAACACTCAGCAAATAGATGCATATGTGAAAAATGTTTTGCATTGTTTGAAACTTAAAAATTACACAACTAGTTCTTATGACAAAAGATAAAAAATAATATTTCCAATTTTTAATTACAATTTCATGATAATTTGTTCTTTCAATAGCAGCACTACAGGTGACATATGTTGATCAGGAACTGTAGGGTAATGCAATGCTACTGGTATGCAGTTATAATAGTAGTGACATTTCTCATTTCTGCTGCCCCTCGATTATGATATGTTGACTTTGAAACGTTTGGGTTGCAGTTTTGGATCTTCAATGCTCTTTAAAATTCGCTATCACTTGTACTTTTTTTATTGTAGTGTCACTGAGGTGTGTCTTCAGAAGACAAAACGCGCATATTTTCTGCAACATTTTAATCCTGATTTTTTTGGTGTAATTATTGCTTGATCATTTCCTTTTCTTATTTCAAAAGAAAAAAAACATATATGCATGTAGCAATATACAGTTACATT
This sequence comes from Mytilus galloprovincialis, assembly GCF_965363235.1. Lineage (NCBI taxonomy): Eukaryota > Metazoa > Mollusca > Bivalvia > Mytilida > Mytilidae > Mytilus > Mytilus galloprovincialis. Next base: position 100,866,177 of record NC_134842.1, read on the forward strand.
AATGATGTAGTGGTTTGATGGACAATAACTTAGCCAGACAAAAAGTATAAAATGATTTATTTAGGATGTGAACAATACATATCGCAGAAAGAAAATGAAAAGCAAGACTAATACAAAAGATTTTTGGGGTTAAAAGATGTGCAAGTATAGCATTCCTCTAACTGTACCGATGTGTTATTCTTATTTCAGAAATAACAAAACGGGTGCCGTATACGGTGCAGGACATGCTAACCCTTCCTTAGCACCTGATTTCACTCCCGTTTTTTAGTGGAGTTCGTGTTGTTACTCTTTTATTATTTGTAATTGTTGTGTTAATGTCTTTTGGTTTTATGAGTCTTTGTTTACTCCTTGGATTTAATTGTTATTGTCTTAATCCTTCAATGTTAGTATTTACTAAATACTATCTAGTTTAATTTTGATATTCTTTTCGTATATTTATGTTTTGTTATGACACGAATGATATTATCAATTTTCCTTTTAGGTACATGTCTCTTTTTTAAATGGTCTATGTAACATATATCCCTAATTATAGAATGATTTTCAACAAAATGTTGTCTAAAGGCACACAAATATACATATAAACATACCTAACGTAACTTTTCTATAATTAAATCTACAATCCGGTTGACCATCAGATGCAAGACTTCGATTATGATATAAGAATACATTATCCAGCTCTGAGTTTGAAATATCAAAATCCGCTTCCGAAATGACGGTATGCGTTTCTTCGCCCAATACAATACATAAGTAAAATTTTGTATTTTGCACCTAAAAATATAGAGAATTTTCAATAAAATCCATAATCGTGAAAATAAGATTTTAAACACAAAGGAGCAGTCTTATTGATGTGTATACGAGTTCAAGTGTTTTATCTTGATATTTATTTTCTTAATCTATTTAGAATTAGAGTATCAGTGTACATGGTGTATGTTCTTAATCTATTTACAAGATTCGAACAATTTAAAGCAAAGAATAAAATCAAGGTAAAGTGTATTTGCCTTCTAACGGGTCCCCTATAGGACCTTTTAATCGTTGTTAACAGTTCCCATAACAAGTCAGACTCTATTAATCTTGACGGATCGGAAGGATACAACCTTAAACACCAAAAACGTATCATCCTTATGAAGTCTTATCAAAACTAAACACATTACAAAACTACGATACATGTTTCTGGACAAACACATACATGTAACAGATATTAAAAGAATATAGATTGCACCTGTTGTCGTGCGATGTATATCCCATATACAAAAATGTAGTATTTAGGTGTCATAAAAAGTCATACGTTACAACTACCATGCTACTTAGCTTACTTGAATGTATTGCCAAAATGTATGACTAAAACATTTAATCATTTGAACATACTACAAAATTGTAGTTTTACAGCTAATTCCAATAACACGATGACTGCAATATACCCCAACCCCCGATAGGGGCATAACTTTTTTTTTATTTCTTAGAATTGAAGAAAGTGCGCCTTAAATATCGTAATTACTTATCACTTGGGGGTTTTACGTTACCAGTACTATAGTTCAGTTTTAGACGGCTAGTTTAATTGTTGCTCGGTACTTTGTTTTTTCTATGTACGGACAGTTATTTGTCTTCTTCCTTTTATTAGTGTTGTTGCAAGCATACTGTGACGTATAACCATATGAGCGTACATTGGTATTTTCTTTTCAGATTAAGTATTTCATTAAGTCATATACATACAGGTCCCCAAAAATACGTTGCTTGTAAATACAAATATCGACTTCCTTCATTTACAAGACGTCCTCTAGGCAAGGTGAAAAAGACGTTTGGTAAAGTCTTCTTACCCGATTCACCCCTGTGTAAAAAATAATGTATTTGAAAAATTAAGCTTGAACCTAAATTGCATTCACAATGCATTGGCTCAAAAACAGACCACTGCAAATGTTGAAGTTTGAACACCCCAATCCTCATAAAAAAGGAGCAAAAATAGTTTTATCCAGACAGGTTTGTATTTTATTCCTGCTTCATTTGTATTTCTCGTCTATTTGCACTTTTTGTCATGACATTGTCATTTTATTTATGCTTTATGTGTTTGAATATTCCTTTAATATCTTTCACCTCTCTTTTACTAGTTTGAACTTTTCATTTGTCATTGTTATAATGTCATAACTATGTACCTCTTCATGGAATGAATTATGTCTGCTGTCCCGGATGTTCTTTCTAAACTTGTTATGTCTACAAGTACAGGGTCTTCATTGATTTCTACAAAGGCAGGCTCTGGGAGTAAAGGATGAATTAAAGCTCTCCCAGTGTTGTCAATCATAAAGCCGTATGATGAATTCCCCTCCTCAAAATATTCGACTTCCTTTAAAAGTTCGCTAAGTTTTACATCAGTACATGATACACCTTGCATAGCTCCCAATGTGCCGTATACGGTTTTACACATTGATGTTATTAAACCTGTGAAGCAAATAAAAAAGTGAGATATTTAAATTATGCAAAATGACAAATAAAGGCAACAGTAGTATACCGCTGTTCAAAAATCGTAAATCTATGGACAAAAACAAAATCGGGGAAACAAACTAAAACTGAGGAAAACGCATTAAATATAAAAGGAGAACAACGACACAACATTCAAATGTAACACACATAGCAACGGACTAAGCATTAGACTAAATCCGATGAGAATAACCAATATAACATCAAAACCAAATACATGAATTTGGGATAGAAAAGTACCGTGACAAGTCTTATAGTAATGTGAATTCACACTTAAATATAGGAGAAAACAAACGACACAACGGAAACACAACGTAAAAATGTTACACACACAGAAACGAACTATGATATAACAATGACCATTTTCCTGACTTGGTACAGGACATTTTTAAAGAAAAAAATGGTGGGTTGTACCTGGTTTTGTGGCATGCCAAACCTCGCACTTTAATGGCATTGTTAATTATAACATTAAAATGACAACATAATAATACAGGACTTCAATACAAATAAACAGAACAAACTTGACAAAAAAATATGTTAGTTCTTAATTGTTTTTTTTTTATCTTACATCCGTTCATTTTTTTAAATCTTTTTTCTGAATATCAAGATTTAATGTTCATTCTTTATTTCTCCATTCCTCCGTTTCTTCCTTTATTTATTTCCATGTATTTCCATGTATACAGTGTATTTAGTTTTTTTTCTAGTTATCTTTCATTGTTTATAATATGGAAATGTTTTATAAATAGTTTTCTTAATATTTCTGTAAATTATTTCGTGTTTAGTATTGTTGGCTCCGATAATGGTGTACATCAGGTTATATATAAGTGAAATGGTAAACAATAATCGATAGAACCTGTTTTGGTGTACTAATGATTTGGCGATACAATTCGCCGTTTCAGAATCTAATGCATCCTGGGTAATATTTTCAAAAGCGTACACCAAAGCGTTTTGATTGGTTTAAAACGTCCTAAACAATCGAAATTCAACCAATGACGTAACGTTATTTTCACTTTGGGGTACGAACAATGAAATTACCCATGATGCTTTAGATTCTGAAACGGCCAATTGAAATTCATATTTTATAGACAGAACAACTCTGACGAGTGTTATATCAAGATTTTGTTTTTACAAACAACAATTATAATACTATAGATATTCAATTTAAATTGGAAATTGTAGCTGAAAATAGGTGACACTCAGTATTTGCCTCTTCGTACATCCTCTGATAAATATTAAGTACCTGCCTCTTTCAGAAAACGGATCAACGTATGGAATACTGTACACCGGGTTAGTATTTATTTGACCAGATCGTAGTTGGACGTAGAATGTGGCCATTTCCATCGATAAACTCGCATGTTGATTCTGATCAACGTAAGTAAAAAGTCCTTCCTACAATAAATATTGAGTTGTTTATACTTTTCATTGAACAGATGTATAGCTTGAGACAAAAAGAAAAAAAGAAGGAAAATCACAAAAATAATGAACTCCGAGGACATTTCAAAACGGGAAGTCCCTAATCAAATAGCAAAAACAAATATTATAACACATCAAACGAATGGACAACAACTGTCATATTCCCGACTTGGTATAGACATTTTCAAATGTAGAAAATGGTGGATTGAACCTGCATGGTAAACGTATATATCCGTTTCAACACACATTTTTTAAACCATTTTAGTATCAAGTTTGAAATAGACATTTAAATGTCAGTTTAACACTCAGTCAATCATATTTGGGTTTTCTTTTATAATTAAAATAATGCAGTATTTTTCCCGCGTAAAATGGGGTTTTGTTTTGTGTACTACGTAAAATATGAAGATAAATACCCGGATGTTGCCGTAAGATGAATTTGACTTCACTTGAGTTGCCATCTCTCGTAATTGTTGCTTTATCTCGTTCGTTGCTCCTGAAACATACAATTTAAGACGAGTGTGCATGGTATTTCAAAGCAATTATTTATGAATGAGGTCTTGCAAACCCCAACAGCATTATTTATTATGTAAATTTCTTGGAATTCATAATACCTCTACGTTGAATATAACTAAATATTATTCAGATGTAATCCGTCTGTTATAACTACATAGTCACGATTTTTCTTTCTTTGATTTAAAAAATATATATAATTACTATACATGTATGTTTCATAATATTCCCAAGTAGTGATTGGCTGACACTTTATTCCTTCAAACTATGATGCAAGCATGGATGCACGTGCTGCCAATGACAACGTCATAACATTGCATAGCGAACAAAATTGTTATTACTCGTATTCAGGATTTGGGTCATACGTATATTATTTGGCTAATTTATAAAAAAATATAATCAAATATTAAATTACGAGTCACAAGAAGATTGAATTATATCATCAATTTTAGTACATGTTTGACACACTTTAGTTGTTACAACTTAGGAACATGGCCAGCGCACACCCAACGTGGCATTGCGGACAGAATAAAATAGAATACGAGAAGGGAGATAACTCTTCAAGAAAAAACGAATCACCATTTTTAAAAATACTTACCAGGACCAAGTAGGTATGTAAAAACGATCACTCTGTTTTGTAATTTGGCATTTGCTTCGCTGATTACCTCCCTTGGATCTCGCCCTTCATTTGATCCGCCATCAGTAAGTAAAAGTATAACCTGATCTTGAAAAAAAAGAAGATCGGTATATTGAAAGTGTAGTTGCAAAATGAAAATATAATAAATGGAATTGAAATAATACACATTGAAGTTTTTACAGCAATTTTACACTTAGTTCTTAAAGTCAAAAGGTTAATCAGTTGATGAAAAGGATATTCTAGTCTTGGATACATATAGATGATACCACTGTATCAAAGTGTTATACGATATTTGTCCACTCGAGACAGTCAAACTTCAAATAAGCGAGGCTTGCCGAGCATTTAAAATAATAAACATATCCGTCGACAGTGGATAAATATCGTACTGCACACGATTTGGTGTTTCTCTGATAATTTTAGTGGAGGGTTTGTGTCTTGAAAGATGTTTAACCCTGCTATACATTATAATTTTATGTGTTGTTTTTTTTTTTTTAGAGAATTCATGATTCGGCGTTTAATCATGAAATTCGAGATGAGATCCCCTCCTAGCTCCCCTATAAAAATTTTAAAGATAAATATATTTTTTAATGTTCCGTTTGTATGAAATAAATTCAAGATACATTGACCTTACATTATTTTTATCTGTATGTCATCTATTTGACAAACAATGATGGTTCATCAAGTACAAAACACGTGTATACATGTAATAAAATGACATCTTATAATGTGAAAGAAATGAGGTTAATAGATTTTATAAATAAGTTTTATTATACGTTTATACTTATAGTAACATAGAACAACACTATAATGTGTAGCTTTTAAATGCGATATTTAAATGTTAAATTTTAGATCAATTTTCGATGTCAAATAAGATATACATTTGTAGATTACAAAAGGCTCTGTTCAATTTGTTTATTTAAAAGATAGTCAAATGGTATATTCATTATAAGTAATGTTTTTTTTTTACTTTCATGGTTCAATAATTTGCAAAGTCTCGAATGAATATAATGAAAGGTAAAGAATAGTAGTACAGCTTCAACAAACGGATGGGTAACTTAAATTACAGAAAGAAAAGAAGAACAATCTTAGGCAACAGATGTATTACTTGTATTATTATGAATGTATCACTTATGTTTTTGTGTCTATTCCGTATATTATTTTGTTGTTTATTGTTTGTTTAAACTTGTATTGTCACAAGTATTGTAAATGTTTAATGACAATTAATAAAATTATTATTATTAATCCGATATCAATAGAAAATTTTGAATAAAACTAAATATTGAAATCAAACGTAGTGAGGACAGGACGACCTTTCATATGTCCAATCAAGGTCTTTATTTAATTAGTTTAGTCCTTTTAAAAGTTGATTTTATCACTTCATTACTGTTGCCTTATTTCATTATTAAGTCAGTAGTCAGTTACATGTATGACACCTTTAAGGACTGGCTTTTCCCCTAGGTACTTGTGGACAGTGTTGTTTTTAACCCTCCCCTTTTCCCTACAATCCGTTTTTGTTTTTAATGATATAAACACATTCAAATACATTAGAAATAACATATATTTACTTTTTACTATCAATTCCTTATATTACAGAAAAATTCCGCAAGTTCTTATGCTGTTTTAGTTAAACTAGTCCCAGGCTTGCATTTCTTAACACCATTTACTACTAAAAGTGATCGTAGGTCATGAACATTTTATTGTTTAACCCCCCCCCCCCCCCCTTTCCCCGTATAAGGCTGAAATTTCTTTTTATAATCTTGGTTGATAATTTATCAACTGTTGATCGAATTTAAAGGTCAGTTTTAATATCTGATATTACTGAACGTCTCATATTTATAACTGTTCCACGTCTTTCCGAACATGTACGGTATTATCCTGCGATACCCATTCTACAACACACGTTTTGTCAGTTGTGTTGGTAATATAGAATAATATTTACCTCTTGTTGAAACATCCACATTGCTGTTTGTTGATCCCAAGTAAGAGAAAGCCTTCGCGAGAACGTTTTCGAAGTTTGTATTACCAGTGTTAGATTCTTGAATGTATAAACTGACAAATTCCTGCAACTTGTCAATATTTGTTTTGGAGGCAAATGACAGTGTGTCCTTGTAACAGTCGTGATTGGAGTCTCCAGTGGGAACAGTAACTCCTGAACTAAATGATATAACTGCAACCTGAACAAAAAGTTGTGTAACACTTTTAAGCATCTTGTTTAGCTTTTATTCTAATTAAGTTTGATTGTTCTACCTTGCAAGTGGCCTTTCTACATGTGAAGCTTGACATGCGTTAATATTTATTTCAATCAATATCTAAGATAGACTAAGTATTTTTGAAAATGTAAATACACACGCAATATTTGTTTGTCTGTTTTAACTGGTCAGACATCATTGGATATTATTCCACTGCATGTTGATTTTAATAGCGAAATCAACATTTCATTGGTTTAAACACGTGACGTCGACCAAAACTTCATATTCACCTCTGAGTACCCTGATAATGATATTCCCCTCTGAAATGTCGGGACTAATTCGTGTGACGTTACATATCGTCTTGAACTTCTTATTTTCTAAATAACTTTAGAAAATATCATGTTCGTGTTCAAATTTATTGCAGACGTTAAAACAAAAAGACTAATTACATAATTAATGTTAATCCGTACTGTTTATCAATATGTATGTCTAGTTTACTAATAAAACCAAGCGGATAAGAAAAAATGCCGGTATGCAAACTAATATTTGGAGTTTAGATAGTATACAAAGCTTAGGCAGTGGAATGAAACATTCATTTTCCTTGACCTCGGGAGATATGAGGATTTGATCACCCTCGAAAAATCATATATTCTTAGGTGAACAAATCTTCATATCTCCTTCAGGCACGGGAAATAAATGTATAGTACTCAACAACCATACAAAATTTGACACTAAAAGAGGGGATCTCAATGGGGAAAAGGAGGGATATAATCCGGCTACCGCTTTAGATAACACTGTAATAATGGCGCCTGTAATTTCACATGTCCCGCCAAACATCGTTTCCCGTTTTTACGCAAAATTATTTGACTGTAACGTCTCATGCTAATAAACAATCGTCTAATCCTGCAACACGCTTAGACCCACTATTTGCAGCACCAAATACGAAAACTTTTCAAATGCAATCAATGTATTTTGTTGTTTAAAGAATTGAATTCTCACAGACATACATGTTATCAATAATATGCTGAATTTCAACCGAACGGCCCTAGATTTAGCTGCAAGTAACCTGCCGACAATGTTTTTTTTCTAAATTTTTACGTCAAATGAAACGCCAAATTTATAAAGTGATCATCCAGTATGACTCAAAGTGGTATCAATATATAAACTTACTCTGTCGTTTGGATTAAGTGTCTCTATAACTGTCCGAGCAGCCTCCTTAGCTATGCTCATCTTTGATTTACTTGTAACGCCAGAGGTCTGCTTCATTGATGAACTTGAATCTACAAGTATCACGACATCTTTATCTTTTGGTGATGCTGTGGCGGCAAAGGCTGACCTTGAATGGTGTCATAGCATAAATGTATATACGTAGGTTGAATTTTTATTGCATTGTACTTTTTAAGAATATGAAAATGGAACTACAATGTACGTACACATTAAAAAATATTATCTATAATGCACTAGACTTTGACACAACAGATTGTTTGCTTGTTTTATCTTAGATGTAGTCACTGACAATTTGCTGATATCGAAAAACTTTCCAATTTAGTCCACACATTTGACTGTGCTTACATGTACAACAAGACAGGTGCCACTAGTTGAATATGATCTGCTACCTTTCAAGAGCCACTGATACCTCTCTCAGATTGGTTTCTGTTCTTGTTGTTTTGTCCTTTATTATTTGAGAAGTGTTTGGTGTTACTTTTTTTCTTTATTAGTCTCTTATTAGATATAGGAAGATGTGGTATGAGTGCCAATGAGACCGTATGTATACCGTGGGATAATGCAAACAGTTCTCCGGTCATTTAAATAGATAAAAGAAGAGGTGGTGTGAGTGCCAATGAGACAACTCTCCTTCAAAATCACAATTTATAAAAGAAAACCATTATAGATCAAGCTACGGTCTTCAACACAGAGCCTAGGCTCACTCCGAACAACAAGCTTTAAAGGGCCCCAAAAATTACTAGTGTAAACCATTCAAACGGGAAAACCAACGGTTTAATCTATATAAAAAAAAACGAGAAACGAGAAACACTTATGAACCACATTAACATAGGACAACCACTGAACATAAGATTCCTGACTTAGAACATGTGCAAACAATTGCAACGGGATTAAACGTTTTAATGGTACCAAACCTTCATCCTTTTCTGAAACAGTAGTATAACATGCATTACTGGTTTACTTTTTTAAATTGTTATTTGGATGGAGAGTTGTCTCATTGGCACTCACACCACATCTTCCTATATCTATGACAACATAGAAAGACACACTATCAAAAAATATTGGAATGAATGAACTCAATCAAAAAATGAAATGACACAAATAAACACACAATGAACGATTTAATCTGTGATACAGTATAAATAGAGTTAATAGTCCACTTTAATCATTTTGACTTGCGTAGCAGGAATATATAAGATATACAAACAACCGACTATAATGTGTTTCTATTACCTAAAGCGAGGATCATAGTTATAACAGTCGTTCCAATAGGTTGATGGGTATATGATGGACACGCCCTCTAAGGTACCATAGTGCTGCCACAAAACGTTCTTATTCTGATCGTACTGAGTCTTCATGATGTCGCTTACGGTATTGTGTGGATATTTGGCGTCAGAAGTAGAACTAGGAGATTTTGTAACACAGGCTGTGGAAAAGTCGACCTTGAGGAGGAAACGTTTAATATAATTTATTTTAACAGAGTCGTTCATATATATGTACATTCATATGTAATTATTAAACTAGAATATATATTTGAAACATATGTGTGTATCTGTTTGGATGTTATTCTTTTTTTCAATTAAATAAAATGTGGTAAATATTCAAAATGCAATTCTTTGTACATTTGAAGAACATTTCACGGATGCAGTAAATAGCAGAATTTCTTATCTGACATACACATTTGTATGGCATAAACGTTTTACTTTAACTAGGGTTTTCCTCTAAATTTAAAACACAATAGACAGCATCAATGTTTCTTTTTTTAAGCAGCTATGTTTTTATTTTTCTTCATATAATTTTCATTTTTTTTTTTTGTTAAATTGATGACTTATTGTCGAATTCCACACAGCTCAGTTAGGCTTTTCTGTAAATCACCTTTATAAATAACTTTGTTATATTGGAAATCGGACAATAAACTGGCACAGACATGACTTCGAAAAGGGGACACTTCACAACGTAACTTAATGCCCGGCAAATCTTAAAGTTTGTGTAACTACTAAATGATTTCTAATACAAGACTTGGTGTGACTCTACGCCAGTTAAAATTTTATTTTGTAAATAGGTTCCATCTTTTTTCTGAATTTTGGTTATTACCTCTTTTCTGAATTTTGGATCATACACGTATGTTCCAGTTTGATCACAACATTTTGGAAGCGTCGTCTGAGCAGTAAATCTGTCTTCATTCTGAAATACTTCGTCTTTAACGGCGTCTAGAACATTCGTAAATCCCACAAGTGATGCTGCTAATTTGTCTTGAATCTGAAATTTGACAGTTACACATGTGATCTATTTTATCAAACGTGAACACTAAATATTGGGGTGGGGGTGGGGGTGTCAAATTATCATATAAAGGGCAGCTTTAATTTATGTATATGTGAGAAAAATTTTCTGTATACTGCGCTTAATTAATAAACAAGTTGCTTTCTTTAAAAAAAGAAATGCAATCGTAAACCCAAATGCTTGTTTGGCATTATATTATTAGATAATTGTTTAATAAAGATGTATTGTTTTATGTTACTTTTGTTGTATAAGAATTAGAAAATGACATTGATTGTTTACAAGTTTAATGTAATACCGGCGTCACACATCAGCGTATAGCTCTGACATACGCTGGCCGTGGTAAAAAAATCATGCACGCTACTAATACGTTAGTACTTTTGGCGTTCAGGCGACGTATGTTGCCGTATGTCTGGTGTTTGTCTAACGTAGATGGAATGTACCCTACGAATGAAAAAAGTCTATTGAACGTATTTGAGACTCGTCCCGGTCATATCTGGAACGAAAATCCGTGCTATCGGAGTGTCTGTGAGGTTAAATTATGGGGTGTTTGTTTTAGTTAAAGTTGAACGATTTTGAAGCGTATACAACGTGCCCTTAACGTGTCTCAAACTTATCTGTAGCGTTTTCAACGCCCTTGTAGCGTGTATATTATGTGCGTGTAGCTTACAGGTATACGCGGGACACCATAAAAATTTCCTGGAGAAAAAGCGTTCACCAAGCGTATACATACCTTTGCATTTCGACGTACTTTAAACTTATGCAACGCGCGTTTAACGCTTGTTTATCGTTTCGCATACGGACTTAGTTAGTTTTATGTATTGACTGATTGTTTTATTGTCATTTCGGGGACTTTTACAGCCAACTATGCGGTATGTGCTTTGCTCATTGTTGAAGTCCGTAAAGTGACCCATAGTTTGTAATTTGTGTGTTATTTTGGTCTCTTGTAGATAGTTGTCTCATTGAAATCATACCACATCTTCTTTTTCATATTTGATATCTTATCGCTGCCCTGCCAAGTCTGCTAAAATTGCATGCATGATTCATTTTAAGGTTATCAGTCGTAATTAAAGCGGCACATTAAATTCGTTGTTTCATTGCTTGAAGTATTATTTCTTACAGCTACATAGTCAAATGAAAATTTTTTCAAATATATTTTAGATTTAGATTTCAGTTTTAGTTTTTTTTTCATATTGAACGTCTACTTATCAGTCACATTTTAATGACGTAAAGGATCAAGAGGTTATGTGACCTCTTTGTTTTAATAAAAAGTAAATAATGTTGCAATATTTAAACAAAGAAAATAACTTTAAATTTTAAATTTTAATGAAAATAAAAACGGAAATACACTTCATAATTAACTTTAACGTTATTTCAATAAACGATTATTTTTTAAAAATCCTTTATAATATTTTAAAGATTAAGTATGCACGTCCTTGTTCTATTCTAGACGTAAAATTTCAAGAAAGTGCAAAAAAGACTTCTGCTTTGTACATCATGTACATATTCTATAGACTCATAATTTTAAATGAAATGAAAGTAAGACTTCTTTTGTAGATTTTAGTAAACAAATAAATCGTATTGCTTACATGAAATCTTATCTTTTATCTTAACACAGTTGGTTTCAACGTTTGACTCTAATTAAAATAACTACGCTATTATATTGAAAGTAAATATTAGCAGCTTGTTATTGCGTGCAAGGAAGTATTCAAATGCTAATTTAAGTAGTTTGCGTCACAATTAATTATGCATCCTATGAAACATATCTCTATAGCAACTTTAAGATGCTAATGCTTATTAAACAGGTCAATTAATAAGCTATTGCGCATGTATATGCAAGGTGGCCATGAAAAGAACAGATGTATTCCGAATAACATCCGGTGTTCCAAAAGACTACGGACATCGTCCAATATATACTGCGACGCAATAATATGATCGCTATCAGTATACTTAAAACGCACACAATTAAAAAAAATAATTGATAACTCTGTTCAGTCTCCATTACAGAAAAATTTGTGGATCTAAGCACGCTTCATCTTATGATATACACTTTCAATATAATAATAGGATTTGTGGAATAATTGACAACTATGCAACTTTCAATCTGTAAAAATAAGGAGAAATGGTATGAGTGCCAATGATACAACTCTTTATCAAAGTTCAAATGACGTTTCGGAAAAAACAATAAGGTAGTTGGTCACCTTACCACCTTAAGCCATGGGTATACCTTATAGGCAGTATAACAGGCTCCGACATTCAAATGCAGATGCCAAATTTCAAACGGCCTCATATATACCATGTAACAATACAATTTACGAAAACAAACAATGATAGACATGATCACAACGATACATGTAAAAACAATCCATGTACTCTAAAAGCAATGAGATTTTATTGCGTAAACCCCCTGAGGGTTTACGCAGTATATATTGGACGATGTCCGTAGTCTTTCGGAACACCGGATGTTATTCGGAATATATCTGTTCTTTCTATTGCCACCTTTCATATACATGCGCAATAGCTTATCAATTGACCTAGCTGTTGAATAAGCAGTAGCATCCTAAGTTGCTATAGAGATATGTTACATATGATGCGAAATTTATAATGACGCAAGCTATTTTAATGAGCATTTGAATTCTTCCTTGCACGCAATTACAAGCTGCTAATATTAACCTTACATATATGCGTAATTATTTTAATTAGAGTCAAACGTTGAAACCAGCTGTGTTAATTTATGAGATAAGTTTCATGTAAACAAGGCGATTTATATTCGGAAACGAGATTTGTCAAAACTAAAATCTATAAAAGTAGTATTACTAGCTTTTCATTCAAGATTCTGAGTCTAGTGAAGATGTATTCGTACGTGATGTACAAAGCAGGCTATCTATGTTTTTTTCATACTGAAATTAGGAGGAAGTCTTTCTTGCACTTTTTTTAAAATTTGACATCTAGGATAGACCAAGGAAGTATATCATCTAATATATGACATCTAGGATACACCAAGGACGTATATCATCTAATATATGACGTCCTTGATTTTACAAAAAAAAATATTATTTATTGAAAACGTTAAAATTAATTATAAAACTACATTTCCGTTTTTATTTTCTTAAAACTGCACATTGAAATACAGTTACTTTCTTTATTTAAATATTGCAACATTATTTCCTTTTTATTAAAACAAGGAGGTCATGTAACCTCCTTGATTAAAATACAAATCAGATTGTTATAGGTACACCTGAATCCTTTTCGTTATTAAAATGTGCATAAGTTAGCAAATTAACCTGACGATATCGGGATATGGGTATTTAGTCGGATCTTAACACGTACTTGTGATTTGTTTAAAACCGATTTTAACGAAGAAATGTCGAAATGTTCAGAACTTAATTAAATCTGTTTTTGGGTAAGATGGTGCAAGCATACGATTTTTATTGCGTCTTACACTTTGAGAAGCGAATAATCTTTAGCTACTTTATTTAAATATTGTGTAAAAACGTTAATTATGAGCTATGAAAGTCAAGTGGCTCAAGCATTTTACTGAGGAAGTTTTAAAAAAATGCAAAGAAATATTTTAACAGTGGGTTAGATTTCATTAGTCTTTACTATCTATAGATTAACAACTTTTGGTTATATTTATAATTTAGAATCATCATTGAAGGTGGAGCGCAATTGCACGGTTAATTAATTATATTGATGTGCCATTTGTATGCAAGAGTGACATTCCGTTGTATTATGTGCCAATTCGAAAAAGTTATGCGAGTATTGTCTCCCTTTAACAGGTTCATTATTTTATAATTAAGTTTAGGTTTCTGATATAAATTTGAATAGTTACAAAATGTATCAATTCAATATATTTCAGTTTTTGTTATTGGTGTATCAAAAACATTGATGTACGAATATAATTTCATAAATTTGTAACGTTTAAAATGATTACATACCAATATAAAGAACCGTTCATCATTTTTGAAAAAGACTATGATTGAAAATCGTGTTCACTATCTTCCCTTCATGATAGCTTGATTGGGAAATGAACCAAAATTCTCTACAGGTAATCACAGAGAGTGACTAGAAAGCAATTTTTAATTTTAGCTTATCTAACGTTAAAACAACGTTCCACTATAAACAAATGTTATTTTATACAAATATAAGGACCTTGTTAGCTAAATCTACAAATTTTATTAGATATTATGAATTTTTATTACAATAGATTAATATGCTACATAAGTATATTATATTAAATATGAAGAAAAAAAGCAAAAATAAAACTGAATTCTAAATCTAAAATATGTAAAAATATATATATTAAATACGAACATGAAAATAGTGTAAGGATATTCTAGCCATCTCACTGATCAGTAGGCCTACACAGTGCCCCCCGAATGAACAGTATAAAACTATCCAGCAACTTGTTTACCATTTTTTACTTTCCGCGCTAGTATCAAATCGAGGTTGTGAAAGATGTTTAAGGTCAAGTGGCGTAGATTACAACGACCTTAATTGTTTATATATTGTATATATTATATTATGTTTTTAAAGACGTGTTTTCTCGATTGCAATGCAAGAAAAAGATGCATGAATGTGTTCATTTATGACAGATATATGAAAGAAAAGAGATACTTGAAATAAGATACACGAAAGAGGAGAAAAACAAAAATATTTAAACCGTGTTTCAAGGTTCGTGCAAACGTCGATATCTGATTTGACAACGAATTGACTATACTTTTTTGATAAATGTATGTATGCATGTAGGTAAGTATTCGAATGTACGAATATAATAAATTAAACTAACTATATTGTGTGTGCATGTATCAGAATTGACGTGGGTGAAATTAAAGATTAAATGCTGTCGTTTTAAGTAGAAATGAAACTGAAATACAATACTTGGTAAAAAAATATTTGATGTTTAATTTCAATTTGTTCATTGTTAGATTTAAATGTAAAATAAAACCCAATATATTAGTATAAACATTGTTTCACTGTGCGTATTGTTGTGCATTTGTATTTTCTACATTGGCTAGAGGTATAGGGGAGGGTTGAGATTTCAAAACACATGTTTACAAACATGTAACTCCACCGCATTATTGCGCCTGTCCCAAGTCAGGAGCCTGTGGCCTTTGTTAGTCTTATTTCAAATTTTAGTTTCTTGTGTATATTTCAGAGTTTAGTATGGCGTCCATTGACAATGAACTAGTATACATGTTTGGTTAGGGGCAAGTTGAAGTATGTCCGGGTGCGGGATTCCCGATTTTTATTTTCCATTTTATTTATGCATTCTTATAAAAGATAAATGCTTCATGTTCAAAATCACAATCAAATATTGTGTTGTCAACAAACAAAACTTACATCAGCTAAAAGTTTCGTTCCATTTCCGGTTTTTGTAGTAAATGGAAGTTTGTTAAACTCTTCCTGTAAAACAATAATATCTTGAAGGTAAATGAAAACGCATATATAAAATAATAACAGTCAAAAATAAAAATGTAGTCATTCTTTGAATTTCTTGTTGCCAAACATTTGATGGTGTGTTATTACGAAGAAAACACCTCGACCTTCAAATTGAAAAGACAAATCAGTCATAGGGGTTACAAATCTGTTTTTAGCAAAGTATGGACACATGTTCTGAAGTATTTCAAACAGATTGGTTAATTCAGTGTTCTTTATGGCTTCAAAATTCAGTGAAAGAAATATAATTAAT
Source organism: Mytilus galloprovincialis (assembly GCF_965363235.1). Classification (NCBI taxonomy): domain Eukaryota; kingdom Metazoa; phylum Mollusca; class Bivalvia; order Mytilida; family Mytilidae; genus Mytilus; species Mytilus galloprovincialis. The sequence continues at coordinate 100,882,588 of NC_134842.1, forward strand.
GGCAATATACTAAGTCAGTGGTGTCCTCGGTCTAAATTTTTTTTTTTTTAATATCTACATGTACGTATACAAAAATTTAAGATTTGTTCCACATTCATATACGAAATTTATGTTTTTGGAAGCGCTTTTTTTTTTTTCTTGGTGCGTATTTTTGGCAGGGATTATAATACTTTCTAAGAGGTAGTTTTTTTTTTAATTTCATTTTTTTTTACGGGAAATTTGTTTTCCAATGACAATTCATAATCATACAAATGTAAACCTACTTGCAAGTAATCAATCCCAATACTCTGTTTTATTTCCTTGAGTCTATTTGAAAGTAGACGGGCGTCTAAATCTTGAGCAATAACTCCATAAGCATAACAGGATAGTGCCAGGACAATTATTATTTTCATTGTGACATCCAGTACATTACACGTATGTTTGAGGTCATGGTTCAACCTGAAATGGAAATAAGAATCCTAGTCAATAAAGATGAGCGTCGAAAGCACCTGTTAAGCTGTCACACTGCCGATCAGATCAACTCGATCAAGCCCGATTAAGATAAATTACGTGATCGGTAGACTGGTCTGACTCAATCGACAAGGATGTTCAGGATAGTCTACCCTCATCGATCTGACTATCTACCCGAGAGTTTTTGACATGTCAAAAACAATCAAGTAAGGACCAAGACGCCAGTCACTCGAGAAGAGATCGCGAATTCGTGGAGTAGCGGTCGAATTGATCGGGAAAGGATCGTGTAGAGATCGAGATTGATCGGAATACAACAAAATTTCTTATCAGTACTCGATCATTTCGACCTTTGTTCTACTAATGTCTGATCATTTCCAGATTAACTCGACCAATGTCCGATCGCTTCCAGATCACTGCGACTTCTATATTTATTTTTCCCCCTACCAACTCGACCATTACCCAATCCCTTTGCGAAAACATTGGACCACTCTGAAATGATCAGACATTAGTCGAGCAAAGGTCGAAATGATCGAGTACTGATCGGAAATTTTGTTGTATTCCGACCAATCTCGATCTCTACACGATCCTTTCCCGATCAATTTGACCGCTACTCCACGAATTCCCGATCTCTTCTCGAGTGATCTTGGTCCTTACTCGATTGTTTTTGACATGTAAAAAACTCTCGGGTAGATGGTCAGATCGATGACGAGTAGGGTAGACTATTCCGAACATCCTTGTCGATTGAGTCAGACCAGTCTCCCGATCACGTAATTTGTCTTGATCGGGATTGATCGAGTTGATCTGATTCGCAGTGTGAACCTAGCTTTTACTTGCGGGATTACAAAGTAGTTCGATCACTTAGATCTCTACATGTAGCATTTCAACAATAAGGTCGGGAGATCGAACTCAACACATAACAGGTGCCGGCAACTTCAATCATAAGTAACTAGGATTTTCATTTTTCCTACCAAAGGTCGGTGGTTTTCTCCGGGTACTTTGGGTTCCTTCGGCAATAAAAAACTGATCACCATTAGCCAATATTGCTGAGATGAGGTAATACAAAGAACAATCAATCGATTTACTTCATGTGGTTTGCTGATTTATCCTTTGTTTCAATATAGGCAATGATGTGATTGTGTAAGTTAAAGAATGTGTACACTTAGAACAACGTCTATAGTACATCATAGCACAGTAATTCTGTTCAAATGTCATTTAAATACAAAACAATATTTAAGTTGTTTATAGTAAAACTTTATATTTAAGGATGATCATTCATCTATAAAATTGATATTCTATATCACAAGATGATACTATTTTTGTTTACCTTCTATGACATGTATGAAATGCAACATCAATTATAATAAATTTTAAAAACATCAATGACTCCTTATTTGCTATCTCACACCTCCCCCCTTTCCCCTGTATTATTTTTAACGTGACACATTTGAGTCAGTATGACAAGCCTGATAGATGTAATCTACAGCGCATGCGGATTATGTCATGTTTTTATTATCTACCAATTAGGAGGAAACATTTCTTTTCTGTTCAAATTTAACCGTCGATCTTGTTAAAATATGATATACGAAAGAAAGTGTTGTTTCTTCAAGATGCTGAATGTTCGTCTCTTATAATGAAAGCAAACCTCACGCGTCTTTTACATAAAATTTGTACAGGAAAGTTCGCTCACACTTTACCAACACCTTACATGGAGTCAGTTTGGAAAAAAATTAAAATGTCTTGATCCGTCCAAGCTGTAGTTAAAATAGCAAATAAAAGTATAAGAGTAATGTCATGTCTATAGCTGCATGTAGCCAAGGGAGTATATTAATGAATAATATAATATCTTAGACAAAAACGTCTAGCCAAGCGAATATTCCTGAAGTACTAGATCACAGGTACAAAAATACTATCAAAGAAAAAATACTCATATAAAATTCCTTTAGTTTATAATATCATACATTTTAAAGCCTAGCCGAAAGAGCATTTCAGTATTGTATAATATCACAGGCATAACAAGCCTAGCTGAGAGTGTTCCTGATTTGTATAATATCATTAATAGAAAACACACGTAAATTTGAGAGAGAGAGAGAGAGAGAGAGAGAGAGAGAGAGAGAGAGAGAGAGAGAGAGAGAGAGAGAGAGAGAGAGAGAGAGAGAGAGAGAGAGAGAGAGAGAGAGAGAGAGTATTCCATTTGATTATGATATTACTCAAAAAAGACGATGAGGTATAATCATGTGGTATTACATATGACTGACAACTATAGTCTTAAGCCGGGAAAGTATTCCTTTACAGTATTTTATGACAGACATTTAAAGACTAGCCAAGAGTGTGTCTGTAGTGGAAAATAGCATAGACATAAAGAGACTAGCCAAGAGTGTAATCCTGAAGTGGATAAAAAGCACAGGCACAAAGAGACTAGCCGAGAATGTATTCGTGGAGGGTTAATTATAACAGACACAGAAAAAAAATAGTTAGGAGAGACTGAGAGTATTAATGTAGTGGATTAAAGCACATACTTAAAATGACTCTCGAAGAGTATAATCATGAAATGGATAAAGTACAAATACTAAAAGACTAGCTGAGAGCATATTCCTACAGCGGAAAATATCAAAGACACAGGCAATACTTGCTAGGAGAGTATTGCTTTAGTGGATTATAGCAAAGACACAAAGAGACTGTTAGTCACTATTCTTTTATATTTTAACTCCACAATATTCTCTTTTCGTTCTTTATTTTGTATATTATCCAGTAATGTCTGTATTGTAGCACCTTACTATTCTCTATTCTTTATTTACTTTGTAAAATACTCGGTATTTTTTTAAAAAATATTTTAGCATCCCATTATTATCTTTTCTTTATTAGTTTTGCATTTTCTTGATCTTTTCTTAACTGTATTTTTTGTTTATTAGCTACGTTTTATTATCAATTATTCTCTGTTCTGTGAAGCCAATCCAGACACTCAAAATACACAAAATGTAGACTAAAAATGCATAGGACTTGTCTCTAAGAAAATCGTTGTTGTCCCAAAAATAGCAACAAACAAAATCATAAAGTATAGTATAGAGTATTTACATTTTTTTTTATTTCGCAGCATATTATAGCTGACTAATCGGTATCGGCTTTTTTCATTGTTGAAGGCCGTACGGTGACCTATATAATAGTTATTAATGTATGTGTCATTTGGTCTCTTGTGACGAGTAGTCTCATTGGCATTCATACATCATCTTCTGGCTTATAATATGCAAATGGAAAAAGGAAAAGATGGTAACAAGTTGTAAATGTATGTCAGGATTAAAGATTGATAAGTCATATTTAAAATTTTAAATACTGTATTTGAAAGGAAACGGTTGGTTTATATGAAGTTTCAAGCTATAACGTTTTTTTCAACCAAAACAATCGAATTTACGAGAATTAATTATTACCATACTTGTACATTTGATTTGCATTTTCGTTAAAAAAAAAAAAAAAAAGGTGGGAGGGGTATTAAATGTTAAAAATAAGACTAAATTAAGGCCAAAAATCGAATTCTTTTCAATAAAATGAGAGAATAAAAAAGTACCTGAATATATAACTGTTCAAAAATAAAGTGCCATCCATTTTCAATATCAAATGTCCACCATACCTGTGTTGATTTTGTTTCCTGTTATATATTTTGTACAACGTGTGTTGAACACCACAAGTAAACAAATGTATTTCGTGTACATTTTTATGTTGATACGAAGAAAAATATCAAACAAATTACGGATATCCGAACCTATGAACTGTAAAAAATGGCCAACCGCGTAAATATGTTTTGTACTTTAACATTTGGTTCAATTGAAACACACTATCCTACTTTTACCAAAACATAAATATTAATCGATATAAATGAACTGAAGTACAGGGTCTGAAATAAACGTCATCATTTGATATGTACATTGATATGACGATCGTTTGGTGAAATAGGAATTAATAGATACAAATATAACCTGATGAGAAATTTTATATGGAAGTACGTACATGTAAGCTTAAAAATTTATGAGAGCTTTATTATAAATTTAATAAACACCAGTTAGTAATCAATGTTTTATTAATTAAGCAAACCTTACCTCTGCGGAGTCAACATTTTCGTGTTTATGTACATGTAGCTCGTTTACTATATATTATTGATTTAACTTCATTATTATTTAAATGTATGTAGTTGTAAATTGAATGACTTCAAAAAATATTCCACCCGTCATCAGATTTGGAAAGAAATAGTGTGTATTGGTAAATACACTTGGCATAATTATAATGTATTATGTTGTGTATTTTAAATATCCGTGAGTCTATTGAACTACATTCTTGTAGAATCGATTAGGCAAGTAATAAGATGCAAAACAAATTACTTTGATATTCTATTTTCAGAGGCGGATCTCAAAAATAAATGTACTTCTTATGATCAAAGAATAATTTTATATTTATTTTAATTTTTTCAGTAAAAGATCGTTCAAGCCTTGTTTAAAAATCAAACTTATTTTTACAACTTTTTAACAACTACCTTTTTCGAATATGGAGAACTTATCTGCAATGATTTCTGACTATGGGCTCGAAGGAAAGGGTTCGGACTTAACTGAAAGGGATCCGAGCGCAAAACGGTTTATCGTCCTGAACATGCATGACATGTTTGCCACTGGACTTTAAGCAACCAACAATCAAAATGTTGTAATCCAGCATCAATATCCGTTGGCAACGGGCGGCTCCAAAGAGACAATGGAGGCGAAAAATATTGAATTGAATTGAATTGAATTGTAAGCAGTATTTCCAATGCTTAATTCTTGAATTTTTTCAGTTATTCTTTATGTTTTTAAACCCTGTATTTTCTATTTACATACCTAAATAATAAATATCATTTCTATCGATCATCGCGGTGGAAAGTCGTCAAGAACACAGTATTATTTTATATAGGGGTTCACTCTATATTTTTATTGTCTTCACTTCAAGGTGAATCGAGCAAATTTCAGCAAATTTTGATTTTTTAACAGTTTTTTACTTTTTACTACGGGTTCATGAGGATCTTATATCTGATCTTACTGCTGTGTCCACAATTATAAGTCTACGTATTTCACCTGTATTGGTTTGGACAATTCCATGACCTATTCCATACACACACCATTATGCTTAAGGGGTTTTCATATATATGTCATGTCAAGATGATATATACATGTATGCTATTTACCGTTGTTTGCCACATTTTTTTTTTTCTGATAAAGTCACTTTTCTGAAAACCAATATAAATATAGTTAACATATTTATATATTTTATCTAACTGTGTTCATTGACCAGAATGTTTATTAATGACAACACACACCTAAAATTCGTTTTGGTCTAGCCCATGACATTTGCGCGGGAAATCTTCTATTGAGACGCATTTTAATGGACGTTCATTTGGAAAATTTTACAATCCCTTTTATGTGAAAAATTGTCATATGTGTTTGTGTTTCATAAATTCAAAGGATTGACGTTATAACATTTCCTAAATCTTCATTTGACATCAGGTTTGCAGTGGCGGATCCAGAAATTTTCATAAGTGGGGGCCCACTGACTGACCTAAGAGGGGGCCCGCTCCAGTCACGCTTCAATGATTCCCTATATAAGCAACCAAATTTTTTCCCAAAAAGGGGGGGCCCGGGCCCCCTGGGCCCCCCCTCTAAATCCGCCTCTGGTTTGTACGCATTTAGTCTCTTCTCTAGTCTATAATCTAAACTGAAGGCCGCGAAGGGACACATGTGCTGCACAATCCCACACATCTCAACCAACAAAAAAGTTAGACTATTGAATAGACTTTATCAGCTGTTTATAGACATATCTATATCTATTTCATCTAATGTCAGTCATGACAACTGGCATTAACAGCGGAAACCATGTATTCGCGAATTCTGTCTTTCGCCTGCTATGGACGATTCCATACAACATTGTATTTTAGGGGTTTACATTATGGACGATTCCATATAACATTGTAGCTCAGGGGTTGTTTACATGTTTAGTCGTATCTTATCTTAATGATAACGTATGTACATTTTTTTTAAATATTTGTATATGTTTCTTAAAGGAAACGGCTCAATTTCATGATCATTTAGTATACAAAAACATGACACGTTTTTTGTACACTTTTGGTGTGTATAAATTACCTAAATTACAGCCCTGAAATTCTTGGTGCATCTAATGTCAGTCATGACCAGTCATGACAACTGACATTATCAGCGGAAACCGTGTATTCGCGAATTCTATGTCTTTCGTCTGCTATGGACGATTCCATACAGCATTGTATTTTAGGGGTTTACATTATGGACGATTCCATATAACAATGTAGATCAGGGGTTGTTTACATGTTTTATAGTCGTATCTTACAATCAAACATCAACCCACACCAAACTGATTGTAATTGAAAGACATCTAGAGGTCAATATAGTTACAGTCTCAAACAGAAGACAAAAAAAAAAAAGAAGAAAAATAAGGCTAATTTTGGAGAATTTATATTATTACATGTACATACGTTTGAAATATTTAAGATAAATATTTATTTATATTGTTTCATTTTTTTTTAGTTTTAGGTTCCAACTAGCTACTATTTTAGAAAACTGGGATTTCTATGCTAGTCTATTAGAGGGATATTTGATTTTCATTGGTTGTACATGTAGATATGGAATCTTATTTTATCATGAAGTCAGATTTGAAAATGACTTGGGGAATGAAGTTAATTGTCAGTAAAGACCAAATGTCAGTTTTAGTCTTGCATATGTACTTTAATTATGTGTACACATATCACTGATTTAGGGGCAATGGTAAATAGACACTGACAAGTCTTTATAGATAACATTTTATAGTTTTGAATGTTTGTTCATCAGTTGACTAAAATTAGGTGGAGGTGTTCTTATTTCCAAGGGCACTCAACCTATATCAATTTGTGCATGAAGCAAATTGATAGTTGCTAGATACTAAATGATTATACCACAAGAAAATTTTAACCTATGCATATATACTTGAAATACAATAAAAAAAATCATGTCTTTTTCGGGACTTCTGATCCAACCATGTAGTATGGCATGTTATTGAGGTAAAGTTTTTTGGTCGATGGATGTTCATGAAGGACATGTAGTACAAAGTATATCACTGGATTTAGCTCTTTGTCTAAGTGTATTATTAAAGTACTTTGCTTTGAGCTCAATTCATTGTTATGCAATTCATTCTTTGTGAAATAAAGATTTGACAGACAACTCTCATGTACAAGGATTTGTTAAAGAAGTATCACCTCTATATACAATGTAAGTAATAGGGAGATAAAAACATTCTATTTCAATTTGAACCAAACATTATATGTCCATTTACCAAATTTAAAAAAAGACAAAATTTACCCGACAATGCTACTCCCGCTACTAGCAATATGATGCTAGGTTGTTTTAATACATTTGTACTGCCTACTGATGACTCGGTCCTGAGGAGAAATGGTCCTTCAATATGTTAAAAAAAAAATTATAAGGCCTATCTGGCCTAATTGATTTCTGAAACTATATTTCATTGTACATGTTCAACATTTTTCATTCATTTGTTTATTTCTTAATTTGTCTGAATTAACATTGTACCGCAACAAATACTGTAATGATACATGTATCACTTATATTTGTATCCATATAACATTAAAAAAAAATGAAAAGAGAATAATTTTGCATAACATTTTGAAAACTATTATTTTTTTTTTTTATATTTAGACATATTAAGACTAATTAAGTAGCTGTTGATAATATCCACTTGATATGCTTGCAATTCTATCAGATTACTTTTGGAGCAGTTATGAGTCTTTCAAGCATGCCCACAAAGGTTCGTTGGGTGAAATCATTGTCATATTGGTCATTTTTTCTTTACTTCAACCAGATTTGAAGGAGATATTATCAAAGAATTGATAAAAATCAGCACAAAGGTTTACTTCCTAGATAATCTAGCCCCAAGGATCATGTCAGGCATTATCATTACTAAAAACCAATAATGTATTCTAATCTGAGGAACATTTTATCAATTTTTTTTTATTAATGATCCACCACAAAATAATATAGATAGAAGCATACAAATAGTAAGCAAATACATATAAAAAAGATGTGCTATGATTGCCAATGAGACAATTCTCCACAAGAGACCAAAATGACACAGAAATTAACAACTACAGGTCATCATATGGCCATCAACAATGAGTAAAGCCAATACCCCATTATCAGCTTTAAAAGACCCCGAAATGACAATGTAAAACAATTCAAACGAGAAAACTAACGACCTTATGTATGTACAAAAAATATCAAAAAGTGAATATGTAACACACGAACAAACGACAACCATTGAATTACAGGCTCCTTATATCATGTTATCAAATCTATAAATCATCTCCCATTTAGAAAAAAAAAAACACATGAAAAAATGAACCTATTATGCAATTATCCAAAATCAAAGATGTGGAACTTATTCTATCATAATCATTTAGTAACTAATGTATATAATACGGTCTCTTCCATTCCTGTCTTGAACATAAAAACTAAATATTAAATAAACAATACTCCTAATGCTCAGGTTGGTTGTCATTGTGAAACACAGTTAATGACACCATATAGGAAAACATAGAACTCCCTTTTGTCATAAGACACTGTCAAACACCCAAACACACTATCCACACTCATCTGTGTCCACACTTGTTTTATAAAAAAAAAAATATTTGCTCATTTTTTTCTATTCAGTACTGTTATTCTCTATTTTTAATGTATTTTTTATTTTTATGTATATTATTTTTTTCAACTTCTCTGTAACCTTTGTTCTTGCATGGTTTTATGAAAAGTATCTATCTATCTTTCTGTACACCCCATCATGACTCTCGTCATTCGGCAATCCTCGGTAGAATCCGTTACTCTCCTTTTGAGGGTACGGAATCGGCCGAGTTCAGACGAATGGACTCTCGTAACATTATTGTAATGTCGTACATGTTGTGCGCGCTCGTATCCTGCATTATTTATAAAATGCCATTCATAAACGCGTGCGTTTGTACTGGCTACCTTTTAGTAGATGCAGGTAACAATTCACAGGCACTTGTCTCAGATTTCCCCCCCCCCCCCCTAATATACCTTTATATTAAGGTATATAGGATTTTTTTTCTGAGAAAAGTGCCTGTGTAACAATTATAGCAAGCTTTGTAAAAAGACTGGCATATAATAATTTAATAGTAATTTAATAATGGTTCTTAGTAAGCAGAAAAAATGGTACTCGTGTGTCCTTGTTTTTTTTTTTTTAGATATATTCAATTCGAAATTTTGCGTGAATGTTTTTTTTTCTCTTTAAACTTTTCACACATTTAATATTGTCCCCCTTTTTCTTTGAACAACTACAATGTATTAAAAGATAACAAGGATTTTCTCATATTAAAAAAAAATGCCTTTTAAACCTTACGTAATGAATTAAGAAAATAAAAGTAGGGGTCAGCGCATAAGTTATTTTTTTGGCACTACATGGATAAAACTATTGGAGGATTCCGAATATGTGATAAAAGGTATAAAAAAACAAAGAGTAGCAAACATTATGAAAAGCTGCAATGCTTTAGAAAACAAAAATAACAGAAAAATAGAGGACAGAGTCTAAGACATCAAGCCACCAAAAAACTGTGACAGGTTTGCCTTTTTGTATTACTTTCTGTATAATACATTTTGTACTAATAAAAGGTAAAGCCAGTCGTAAGCGATTGTTTAGCAAAGAACGTTCTTAAGCTTAGTCGCAGTTAGATCACTGACTTGTAACACTGAGGTCCTTAGTTCGAGTCCAAGAGTAGACAATGTTTACGAAATACAAAACGAATAGACATCTTCTATGCGTGATGAATATATTTTCAATTATACAAGTCACCATTTTTACGATAGGTCAGCGACGTTACACCTCGTACAATTATATGTTATCTCACTATACTAGATGTAAAATGTTAACTGCCCTAAGCCGTATTTTTGTGGCACGCTGGTAAACCCATTATAAATAAAAATACAAATTACTTAGAATTTGACATTTTTTCTACAAATCAAAGTTCGCTATACTTATTGTGGTTAATGTATTTAGGTCAGGGTTATGAATTTTTGGCTGATGTTCGGACTTCTTGTTCTTTCTCCCTACGGTACAAGGTAAAATATTCACCACCAAAACACAAATTTTCTTTTTATATAATTAAAAGGTCATCTACCAAAATTTGATCTAGATTTCTTTTCTTTGGATTTGAGACCCAGATAATACCAAATTGAATGCTATGCATACGGTAAAAGTGCGAGTCAGACTTTTCCCGTCATTCTAAAATTTTAAATATATTGAAAAGGAGCTAACCTATCAATACATTTATTTAATTTTTTTCCTCAACTATAAATGCTCTTGAGTCTTCTGACTTATACTATCAATTTCAGATTATAGATTTGTTTAATTTCCCCTTAGTTTAAAAGTATTTATTTATAGTGGATTGGGAAACAAGTTTTTGCAACTTATATTAACCCCTATCTTCTTTGCAGGTGCGATATCTGTTAGGGCTGTTTCTGTATAGTAAACCACCTAATTGCAGGATAAATATCTCTCTCTTAACTCGGCCCAGCCAATATCGTCAACTTGCGACAGACTATAATCGTATCATAATACTTGCAAATTGTGTTATGGAAAAGCCAAATATTCAGTCTACCCGAATAATTTTGTAATCAAAAATGGTATGAACACCTCTGAATAAGCTAATTACTAAAGGTTTTATAACGTTAAAGGATGTGATAGTCTTGAACATACATGAAATATTTGCCACGCCACTGGACATGAAGCAAGCAGCAACTAATCATTGAAGGAGTTCAAACAACATCATTTTAACATTTTACCTTATACTGTGATAGTCCTTACAGGCGTGTTTTCTTTTATTCCGAATTTCTACATTTTTTTTTTTGGGGGGGGGGGGGGAGGAAATCCCGGGTTTAACTGTGTTTATGTTTCACATTCAGGATACATATGTAGTAAAGGGCAATTCCACTCTGTTGTTCTTTATGAAAATGTTTAGTTGTTAGCGCATCGAACTACGAACACAAAGATGACGGGTTCGATCTCCGTTTCTATGTGTGTTTTATACTATTTTAAGTATCTGACATATTCACTAGATCAATTGCAATCATTCTTTAATTTGTCGTTGGTTATTTATGGGACGACTTTGAAGGGGGTAGGGTTTGTTTTTTTCTCATTAAGATTTTCCCCCACTCAACCTCAAATCATGTAAGGTTTTTTTTTAGCGTACAGCTTTGACAATATTCAGCATGTTAAAGAACTTTACAGTAATTTTATAGTCAGAGTTTAATGGTGGTTTTCTTATACCATCATTTTGTTGTTCCCTTCCTGCTAGCAGAATGTTTTGTCACGTGATGAGTAAAGTAAGAACTGTCATACAAGACACATGGCAATGTTTTCTTTTTCAAATCTGTTTACATAGATGTTATTCAATTGTAAGTTACACAACAATGACAAATATTTGAGCCTTCTTTGCATTAGTGCAAGATTATTATTATCATTCACCGTACGTAGTTGACCAGTTAACCTCTAACCTATGATTCTTTAACATAATATGACTACACATAAAGCCAGAACCCATGTATTATTGTATATACAAATGTAAATAATTACGTTTTAAAATACACTATTTAAAACTTACCGTAAGATGTATTCCTTTGACGTACGACAACACTCCGTTCAAACAAGTACAATCGTACAAAATGATCTATTTATGTATATAGAAATTTAATTTACTTTATGAAATTCTATGGACTGTGACAAAAGTACTTTAATAGATACGTAAACACGGATATTCCCCGTACAGTTAAAAATGCGATTATTGGTACTGATACAAATATAGATATAAATATTAAGATATTTTAGATGTTTGACATGTTTGATCTATTTGGGGTTTTACAAACGACCGTGTCTTATGTTAAAATCACGTGAGCATTAGCAATGTTATTTTTACGATTAACCAAAATGTTCGTTAAGCATGACGAAATACAACTTGTATACATCAATTCATATAAATGCACGCTGTTCTAATATGTGCAACTTTTGTGCACCTGTTAACATGACTTTTGTATATAATTACAAACATTTCACATTTATCCAACAGATGCATGTTTATTTATATTTAATAATGCAAGCTTTATTTGGAAAAAAGACTAAAGAGATCCGTTTGAAATAGCAGCTTGGCAAATAAAAAAAAAAGGTTAGGACGATAATTCGTGTGATAAAAGTCAGGAAAAACTAATAAAATATATACAGGACCGACAGTTAAAAATAAAAAGGCAGGACAGAGATTTCAACCATATAAAAAGTAAGACAACATTTTTCATTTTAGCCCTCCTTCTTCCCCCATAAATCACTAGGGGGTTTTCTTATTCACTGTACACGTTATATGGACACACATCAAGGGGAGGGATGAAACGGATAAAGAATTCCAAACAAAATTTTCATATCTGCATACTATCGAAAACACGTGTTTTTTTTTTAGGAAAAAATGTGTTTGTCCTAGAAAAGAAACAATGTCTCTAAAAAGATGAACATTAGGTGCTTTGTCTTTAAAAAAAAATCATTTCTCTTGTTTTGCAAACAGATCTTTAAAGTACGTGTTTTTCGTGTTTTCCCTTATTCACTGAACACGACATATGGATCAAAAGAAACATGGCGACAATACCCTACAACAATAAAACAACGAAACATACAGCCATACATGTATAAACAAAAGAAAGATTTCTTAAGTCATAATGTCATGCCCTAAATCGTCCCGAGTCTTTAAAAATACTCACCTCTAATCAGAAGTCTTTGAAATGAAATAACTAAAACATTACTTTAATATATTCATTGAAGTATTATACGAGGATATGGATGAGGTCTTCATGATAGAGAGTAATGGGCCATATAAAAAAGGAAAAAAGGAAACAGGTTAAAAAGATCTGGCCTTGAAGGCATAAAACTTTGCTCAGTGCTCGGAGCACAAAAATCATGCTCGAAACATGAAATCCAGCAATTTAATTGGTTGATTTTCGAGTCTGAGTACAAAAATCATGCTCGAAAGTTTTATGACCGTGAGGCCAGAACAGAGCACAGAATAGGCACTAGAATATAAAGAATAGAAAGCAATGGAACACAATTTAAAACAGAAATAGAGAAAAAGAGTCTATATTAAAAAAATACACAGAAGAAAAGACCCTTTTAAGACCTGCAGGTACTTCCAGACTGATCTAAAAAAAAATTATATTAACGGAAATGAGTGATACTTCATTTTCAAATTGATATTTGAAAAAAAATTAATTACAATTTCCAATTTCCTTTTCGTATCAGGCCGTTTTCCTTTGATGGAAGGACATGCTTTAAACTTAATTTGTTAACAAATGGAAACTCAAAGACCATTTCCTGACACAAATAGAAAATAATAAAATATAAACATAATGGAAAATATATTTCATATATATCACTTAAGATATGTTGAGACCAAACGTACCATTTCATCCTCTTTTTATCAGAAGAAATTTGGTTGTGCCAAAATTGCGTCAACTGTGCCCCTCTTCTTGCCAACTAGTTTCTTTATTATTACGAGGTTGACTTCATACATGAACTCCTTCAGAAGAGAGATAAGAAGTAAGCAATATCCTTAAACTTTACTTTCCGCTATATAGATGTTCTCTCAATAAATGATTAAAAATTTGGTGACTATGTTAAACGAATCTACCACATTAGTTATGTATGTGCCTGCCCCAAGTCAGGAGCCTGTATATTCAGTGGTTGTCGTTTGTTTATGTGTTACATATTTGTTTTTCGGTCATTTTTTTACATAAATAAGGCCGTTATTTTCTCGTTTGAATTGTTTTACATTGTCTTATCGGGGCCTTTTATAGCTGACTATGCGGTATGGGCTTTGCTCATTGTTGAACGCCGTACGGTGACCTATAGTTGTTAATGTCTGTGTCATTTTGGTCTTTTGTGGATAGTTGTCTCATTGGCAATCATACCACATCTTCTTTTTTATACTATCCCAACGAACTATAAATAAAGAATACACCAGATACAGTTAAGTCTGTCTCATACCTTGACTTACATCTCGAAATTGACAATCAGGGTCGGTTAAAAAACAAAACTTTACGACAAAAGATATGATTTTAGCTTCCCAATTTTAAACTTTCTATTTTTATGTAGAAACATTCCAGCAGCGCCTGCATACTAAGTATATATCTCCCAATTGATACTGTTTCCTGGGCTTGTATTTCCTATCAAAATTACCTTGTTAGAGGGTCGCTGCTCACACGACAGCTATTAAACCAAGAATTCAAAATGGTGAAGTTGAAATCACCCCTTTGTAATTTTTTCTGACCTGTAGTACAAGATCTGCTGGAGATCGATTGCGCATGTGCATCTTATTATGAGGAAGCCTGGGACTATAGAAGTTTTCAAGACCAATTCCGTTGAATGGTTCTGTCTGTTATACAGAATGTTTCACATTCTGTATGTGCATATTCCATTAGGATTCTTTTCTTCAGTCGTTAGTTTACGTCTGTCACATAAGGTTATTTGAAGATTTTTTTTCTTATCAATTCAGCCGTTTTTTTGTTTTTTTTTTTCAATCGTTATTACTCATGTTTTTCATGTCTTAATAGCCGGCTAAATGGTATGTCATTTTCTCGTAGTGGAAGGCGGTATGGTTGCCTATATTTTCTCGTTGTGGAAGGCGGTATGGTCATTTTCTCGTTGTGGAAGGCGGTATGGTCATTTTCTCGTTGTGGAAGGCGGTATGGTTGCCTATATTTTCTCGTTGTGGAAGGCGGTATGTTTGCCTATATTTTCTCGTTGTGGAAGGCGGTATGGTTGCCTATATTTTCTCGTTGTGGAAGTCGGTATGGTTTACTATATTTGCATAAAATATGAACTCTGTTGGATTGTTGTTTAAATGAGAATCATACCGCATCTCCTTTGTTTTTATATGAATACGTGCTATATTTATAGTTCTATGCAAACCAAATTGTTTTAAATCAATGTTGATTTTTCTTTTTTGTTTCAAACTTGTTTTCAGCAGAATGAACCCTTTATGTTGCATTCGCAATGTTTTTCAAGAAACAAAAAGGAACAGACAGCCTAAATACCAATTGTGTCCCTCTCCTTGCCTATTTGTTCCTTTATATTATTATGAGGCTGAATTCATACAGAAATGTCTTAGGAAGAAAGAGAAGAAGTAAATACTATTCCCTAATTTAACTTTTGCTATATACACTGTAGACGATGTTCTTTCATTAAATGATCTAAAGTTAGTGACTGTTGAACGCATATATCCCATTGAACTGTATATAAAAGAAACAACAGATACAGTAAAGCCTGCTTCATATCGTAACTTACATCTAGAAATTGATATTGAGGGTCGGTTAAAAATAAAATTTTCCGACAAAAGATAGGATTTTAAATTTCCAACTGTGAACTTTCCTTTTCTATGAAGCAACATTCCAGCAGCCCATGCATACGGAGTATACACCTCTCAATTGATACGGGTGGTTTTATTTTATATCATGATTTCTTTGATAGAGGGTTGCTGTTCACAATGGAAGCTATCAAACCAAGAGGTCGAAATGGTCCTTTCGTAAATTTTACAGACGCCATCACGAGTTGGTTGACTGTTATGGATTTACTGTTTCACAGATGATATCGGATATGTTTTATGTCATAACTGCAATCCCTTTCTCTTTTTACGGATGTGACCTACCGAATTCGACTGTTTACCAGGTTAGTTATAAAATTATAAACACGATCAACACGACGGGTGATACATGTGGAGCAGAACTTGCTTACCTTTCTAGAGCACCTAATATCACCCTTGTTTGTGGTGGGGTTTGTGTTGTTTAGTCTTAAGTTTTATATGTTGTGTTTTGTGTATTATTATTTGTCTGTTTGTCTTTCTTTTTGTTCAATAGCGTTGTCAGTTTATTTTCAATATATGAGCTTGACTGTCCCTCTGGTATTCGCCTCTCTTTAAAGTCAAAATAATGTTGTCAGACGAAAGAATGCAAATTTTTATGAAGCATTAGTCGATCTTTTCACTGCAGTTATCATAACTTTCATCAGTGAATTTATAATGCATGGCGAACAATTTATATAAAATGTTCTTCCCCTCTAACAGATACATGGGCATAGCCTTAATTTAAAAAAAAATATGGCTGTTTGAAATTAACATCATTAATTTCTAAGATTTATTTTATGAAAAGAAACAATTTAAAGCAATTTCTAACAATTTATGTAGATTACATATATCAAACAGGATATACATTTCAAATGTCAATCGCTAATGCGTCCAAACCTGACAAAATAAGATAAATCATAAAACTTTTGTAATTCACACATCATTACATATACAAATATACGTACAAAAAGTAAGTTTACATTGAGCAGGTATTATAACATGTATAAGTATAAACTGATAATTGATGACTTACATTGAAAGGAAAAAATATTACTTTCCTTTTTAACAAAGTTAGAAAAAAATAATAAAAAAAACAAACTTGAAAGGCAGAAGTATGAATGGACTCAACAGGATACATCTACCCCGCAATGATATTAGTAAAGGGAAATACAATCTATTAGTTAGTTCGATTATCTCCCTTTTAAGATGTTATACTGGAATCTTATTGCATGTGCATATCCCAGATGAAGAATGTTTCTTTTTGTGATTAGATAGATTAGTAAGATTTATCTTTAGTTTTAATGCTTCATGTTTGCTACGGTATTCGGAATACTGATGATTTTAAAATACTAAAGACCTTAGTTACGTATACATGTACATTATAACTTTGTTTTACCGTTCTCAATACTTTCATAACTTATGTTATCAGTTGTGTGAAAAATAGTATAAAAAGAACGATTGGTATATGAATGAAACAACAGCATGTATAAGATAAATACACTATGAAAGACATATAATAATTATAGATAGAAGCAGTTGAATATTGTTTTTGATAAACATTGGTAGCATAAATAATTCATATAAAAAAGAATTAAAAAATAAAATGAACAATACAAAAATAAAACAAAAATATCGAACTCCACAGTAACGCAAAATGGGAAAGTAAGTAAAAACGTTCAGAATCAAAAGCTATTGGTACCACTATTAAGTCCAAGAAGACTAATGCATGTACAGAAGACATTTTCAATTTTGTAAAAAAAAGTTATTATTGAAATACCACACCTAATAATTAATAGAAAGAATGTTATGTAAATATGACAATAACTCCAAGTAGATAATCACCTCTAAAGACATATACAATATAATTAGATAGAAGCAGTAAAATGTTTTAATAAGAAATTGGTAATTAGAAAAAAAAATAGCAAAAATTAAGTAAACAAAACTAAATAGTACAAAAACAAATACAGAACAACAAGGCAAATTCAGGAACTTACAACATTCTCTCACCGAAACAAGAGGAAAACAACTACAAACTGACTTGCCACAAGCATTTTCAAGAGATTGACCATTTATTACAACCAACTCCTAGAAAATAAATAGCATACAAACAAACAAAGACAACCACAAAGTACCAAAACATGGTGAAGATAGCTGAACAACTCGTACAGGTACAAAGTTAGAAGTATAGACTTGATAAGGTGAAATAACAACACTTTACGTTGATAAATGTTATGTAGTAGCCATTAAATATATGAATTGAAGAAGAAAGGGGACGTTTGTTGTCCCTTAATTTTCGCACTAAAGATTAACATAATACAAAACAAAACGTCTCAGTTAGATATGTAGATAGTTATAAAATACATGCCATAGATGGGAACAGGTATGCACAGTTAAATAATGTTGTTTCACAAGTTATAACTTTTCAAAGCAAATTTGAGATAACTTTTGACACACAAAGTTTGGATGAAAGATTAATACTATCCTTATTGATAGACAAGTCATAACATGAGCGTATTTAGAGATGCAAAGAAAAAACAATGACACATAAATAGTTCATATTTATAAAATGGATTATGGAAACATTAATACAATGCCGTTCCCGTTTTATTGTGATGTTGGTTTATTGTTGAAATATAGTTAAAGTTTGTCCTATATCCTTAGCAAATATTTAAGTTGCGGCATTTCACATGTGTCATATAATTGTTATCAAAGGTGCCAGGATTATAATTTAGTACGCCAGACGCACGTTTCGTCTACACAAGACTCATCAGTGACGCTCATATCAAAATATTTATAAAACCAAATAAGTACAAAGTTGAATTATTAAAAATTATGCATCAATGTCATGAAAAATATACTTAGAGGTTTTATCATGTTATTTTTTTTCTTAGGAGATAAATACAATTTATATTGTTATTATATGCCAGATTTATTCCATATCTGTACACATGCATACACGTTTAATAATCAGAAACAAAAGAATGTATATATAAATAGATTGTTTCGCTTTTTACTTTTATTTGTTTTACGGGATATGTTCAACTATGGTTTTGTTTGTGAAATGTGTTAGACTTTTGCATTCATATACTTTGTCATAAACTTAATGTCAAAAGAGTTGATCTGACAATACATTTTTGAATTGAATTAGATTGAACATGTTGAAATGATATTCAAATTTATTCTACAAAACTGACGAAATGGAAAAGACATTGATAATTTGCAAATAAGCTCCTTTTGACCACTCAATGTGCCTTAACATTACATGTTTTTAAATATGGAAATGAAAAAAAACTTACCCCTGTCATCAGGCAAGTGCAATTTGAAAAAAAGTGAACTTGAAAATGAATAACTAATACTGAAATTAAGAGTAATATCTACAGTAGTGTGTATACATGTTCAAATAATGAGAATAAACATTATATATCTGATATAAAAAATACTTTAGTAAAATTACATAACTTTGTGTGAAATAATGAATATAATATATTTGTTATGAGTATACAACTAACATAGATTTATCGAGTGAACATATATTTTTATTAATAGTTTCGATAATTTGCATTAAAATATATCTTTTTGGTTTCTGATCAGATAGCATTTTCACCGGTGAATCCTGTATTATCGACATAAAAGTTTGGATTATGTCCGGGCTGATATGGAGGCGGATATCGATCTTTACCGCTGAATTCATCCTTCTCAGAAAATTGATGAAGCTCATTTGGATTATCAGGAATAGCGTTTAAATATGGGTCGACATTGTCATGTGTTTTCTGATAATATAGACAATATCTTCTGATTCCATATACAAGGAAAACTAGTAATACTCCAGCAGCTATAGATCCACCAACTATTGCTGCCATTTTACTAGATTCTGTGATTGGTGGGGGTTTAGTTGTTGTTGATGTTGTCGTCACCGGTGCTTTAAAAGAATAAAATGATTTAAAATGCCAATATATATCGTTATATATCATATATATATATATAGAAATGTTAAATAAAATAATAACATACAATGTATCTACTATACAATGTTTCTTAACTTTTGATTTCAAATGACAATTGTTTCTTTAAATAAATATATGATGTTTATACATGTAGTAAAGAAAAACGGTAAAGTGCCAAAATGGTATTACATGTTTAATTGAATTCATTTATTTCATCCAATTAAAAAAATCTGCAGGGGTTGCATTATTGAGCATCTACATTTCATGTAATACACAGCGTTATAAAAAGGACTTTCTTAAAGACAAGTATATATGATAATCATCAGTCCACAACGAAACATATTCTTAAGATAGTTTAAAAAATTATTTATGAAATTATATTTTTTTCTCTACAGAGGACATGTGATATAAACTAAAAATATATTAAAAACAATTATAGGGATATTGAATTGACTCTTTATTTGAAATCTTCAATTGATATCTTTATTGAAAATCTTCATTTGAGATCTTCATTTGAAAAATTGAAATCTTTAATTGAATGCGGTTTAATATGCATATGCATTTTCATATAAACTCAATTTATACCGAATTTGTTAACGTATGCAAAACAAATAAAGCAATTGATCATGCACATACATGACATAGAAACCTTGCAATAAATATCACGATGTATTATCTATGATATACATCTAGTTAATAGGAAGCTTATGTAAAAGTTACTGATAGCAGTCTGACAAAACTCTAACAGCAGCACTAGTGATAATTGCATATATGGATCAGTGTTTCAGACATCTAACAGTTAATAAGCAACGAATAAAGCTTTCAAATAAACTTGCATGATGATAAAACAATACAAAACTAGCACACACGAATTTAAAATAAAACTGTATAATAAAATCCTTATTTAGTTTAACAAAATAATGGTAGTTAGGAATTTGCAACATAGTTGTACAAATGATATATAAATAAATTAATTATTTTCGGAAATTTGAGTTGATTGTGTTGATATCTTGACGTCTATTTCTTTTACCTTATTTGTGTTTTCATCGGGAATTATCTTTTTAATTTCAAATTACATTTGTGTTTGTGAGTCATTACAGCATTTAACATTTTTAAAAGTTAAATCACAAAAAATACTGAACTCCGCTGAAAATTCAGAACGGAAAGTTCCTAATCTTAAAAACAGCAACAGAAAAGTACAAGTACATATGGAAGTCAAATATAAGAATTGGAAACAAGTTTTGAATTTTTTTATAAATCTGACACGATATTTTATTGTCGGTCATCTATGATTTATTTGTTACAACATACCACACGTATCTCTTTTTGTAGACTTTGTTTTACCGAATGTACATTCCTCCTTTAGTCTACAGCATGGTGTTGCTATTTGTTGACCTATGTCCGTGTACTCACACCAGCTACATTCTGACTGGCTAAAACAATCTCTAAAATAGCACAAATACAATGACGAATTCAGTACCATGGATTCCTTTTAATTGCTGATAGACCAGAATAAATGTACACTTTGTTAATAAGACATCGGCTTACTTCGATTAAAAACGGCCATTTTCATGTGATCTTTGGAGTGTCTGTTTCTTTAATGAGTTTTTGGTATGTAAATGGGTTGTAGTTTTAAAGTACAACATTAAAGACCATGCAATATACATTACGCTGTTAATTTCTCTGCCATGTGGTCTGATTTGGTCTCTTGTGGAGAATTGAATCATACCACATCTTCTATATTATAAAATGATTTTTTTCTCTTATAAAGAAATGAATCGGCTGTTGTTTTTGTTTTGCGTCAGGGCAATAGCCTTACTAAAAAAAGTC
This sequence comes from Mytilus galloprovincialis, assembly GCF_965363235.1. Classification (NCBI taxonomy): domain Eukaryota; kingdom Metazoa; phylum Mollusca; class Bivalvia; order Mytilida; family Mytilidae; genus Mytilus; species Mytilus galloprovincialis. The sequence goes on from NC_134842.1 coordinate 100,904,281, forward strand.
CGTATAATGTGAGTATTCATACGCATAGACATTTAATAGGATAATAACCTTATTAAACTAAGCCCGTATAATGTGAGTATTCACACGCATAGTCATTTAAGAGGGGAATAACCGTATTAAAGAAGACCGTGTAAAGTGAGTATCTATACGCATAGGTATTTAAGAGGGGAATAGCCTTGTCAAAGAAGCCCGTATAATGTGAGTATTATGTGAGTATCCACACGCATAGTCATTTTAGAGGGGAATAGCTTTATTAAAGAAGCCAGTATAATGTGAGTATCCACACGCATAGTCATTTAAGAGGGGAATAGCCATATTAAAGAAGCCCGTATAAAGATAGTATCCACACGCATAGTCATCTAAGATATTCAAACGTCAACAGAGATTATATAACCACTGGGGGACAGGCAGTTGACAAAAGCTTGAATTGAAACGTTTGTCATGGTTTAAGTTTGTGTCATAACGTAAGTCAACCTACTGTTTTGTTGACTGGAGATGACATGTTGGAACATTGCATGCTTTCAGTCCATCTGTAATGTCAGGTTCACTTACTCCTGATGTATCAGGGAGTCTCGCACTACATGGTAAAGTAGCAGACCTAAATGAAAAAACGCGATAAATATTGCTGCGATTACGATTTATCAAAAATAATTGATCAAATATGACATGAAAAAACATCAGTATATATAGCTGTCTGGTGTACGGTGAACTCAATTGTAAAATATCCCTTTTTCGAAAAAGAGAAGATACTACTGTTTTTTCTTGGGTTATAACTCCCTGTGTATATCATAGAACGGAAATATCATTAGTATTCATTATTTTCTTATGCTTTTATAAATATTTCACGGACCATGGTGTTAATGAAAAAAATATCAGTCAGTGTGATATGTAAAAAAAAGCTTCTTGGTTCTTTTATGACTTAACATTATATATGAATCAACGCTTGACTTTCGTGACAATCATATGCTAGACTGATTTTTGTTCAAATCGTTCGGTTGAGTCTAATCAACGATTACTCCTAAATCCATTTTAGGTAAAATCGGAAAAAGTAGTCGTTTCCACTTTACAACTCAGATTTTCGTGAGATGTTTGTTGCTCCGTCCTTAGTTTTGCTCTGCATACGCTGTGGTGTTTTTGTGTAGTTTCTCTTAAACTCTACATCTTCTTTGAGTTTTTGATTATTCTAAAACAAGCTTGAATCTATGTTTGATAAACTTCAATGAAGTCCAAACAGCATCAAACATTGGAAGAGGGGCGAAAGATACCAAAGGGACAGTCAAACTCATAAATAACTACGTTACTGCGATTTATACTTACTCTGTATTATACTTGTTGGTACAAACATCGTAGATGATTTGTCTATGACACAGACAATTACAGTTGGTCTTACATTCAACAACATCTGGTGACTTCGACCCGTCCTATAATGTTTAAGATATCAAAACATATGATAAAATTACTCTAAAATAAAAGTAAGAAGAAACTATGATTTCATTACAATATCATATACATTGCTTAACTTTGAATGGATAAACTAAAACTCTGAAATTTTAAACCAACTTAATTGGATGACTATACCCACTAATAACATTAACGGTACCAATTTCCCTGCACCAGATGCGCATTTCGACAATACATGTCTCTTCAGTGATGCTCTTGGCCAAAATATTTGAAATCCAAAGCTTATATAAAAGATGAAGGGCTATAATCCAAAAGGTCCAAAAAGTATAGCCAAATCCGTGAAAGGAATCAGAGCTTTGCATGAGGGAGATACATTCCTTAATTTATAATAATTTCTAACATTTTGTAACAGCAAATTTTGATAACACAAAAAAATCCGTATTTTCATGCCAGTACCGAAGTACTGGCTACTGGGCTGGTGATACCCTCGGGGACTAACAGTCCACCAGCAGAGGCATCGACCCAGTGGTAGTAATAACATTAACGGTACCAATTTTTCTGCACCAGATGCGCATTTCGACAATACATGTCTCTTCATTGATGACTAAAGTATGCTAAATCTATTTAAAAGAAACGTCGCCTAAAGTATATCAAATTGGTTTAATATCTGTATGCTGGAAATGTGATTGTTATTTATTTTTTCAATAGCAGATATGTTTTATATACCAACGTGTCTAATTATAAAAAAAAAGACGGCTTAAAGAGAATAATACAACTGGTTACACATAAATGATATACTAATGGTGTTTTAAATGATAAAAAAAAACATATTCATTCCAATGTTTGATTTTAATATATTCATTCATTTGTGTATTTTTAAGTCCTGTATGTTTATTTGTGCTATTTCCTGTCACGCAAAGATGTCATTTAAGCGCTATTTTTAACATTGCAATATAAACGGGAGGTTTTGCTTACCATACAACCACCAATTGATATTAAAATGTCCTGTACCAAAGTGTTGTTATTACTAAAAAGGCCGTTTTATTTATATTGGCGTTTGTTGTAATCAGTGTTTCTGTTCCGTTGTTTTCCTCTTTAAGGTGTTTTCTAAAGTTTTAGTTAGTGACCCAGATTTGTTTTTGCTTAATTGATTGATTGTAATTGAACAGAAATATACTACTGTTGCTTATATATAACTTACACAAGTACACGTTGACGAAGCTGGTGTTGACCGGCTTCTAATAATGAACAGATTGGTATCAGTAATAGGTCGTATTTCAAACGTATTATCTGTGTCTGCGAAATTTAGTCCACTAGATTTCCCGGTTGGTACAGTCACCTTTTGGAAAAGTACAGAAATTAAACTGTATTTCGTATTTTGATCAACTGAACTCACTCAAAACGGTGACAAAATAAAGTTACATGTAAACCTAGTATTTGTCGGGACAAAGAAAAAAATAAATGCACAAAGAAAGCCAGATTAATTTCAAAAATATTATTCGAAACTGCCTGTTAATATTTTATTGCTTCAAACTAGTGATACAGACAAGGCTATGTATGGTAATAGTTATCAAACATGTCAAAGGTTCTTAGATTATAATTTTGTACGCCAGACGTGCGTTTCGTCTATATTAGACTCATCAGTGACGCTCATATTAAAATATTTATAAAGCCAAACAAGTACAAAGTTAAAGAGCATTGAGGATCAAAAATTCAAAAAAGTTGTGTCAAATACGGCTAAGGTAATCTAATATACAAATCCTTGATACAGATAAGGTAATAAAGTAGTTATGCATAACGTCTTGTTTATCTGTATGTAGTCCATGCTAGGTACTAATTGGTCTTCTTACGGAATATTGGAACGAATATTTGTAAAATGTACGTTGCTTTTTTCAATGTGTTCATAGTTTTGTGATCGAAGTGCATTAATATATACATATATCTGACATGTTAAACATTATGTATCCCAGTAACAGTTTTCCACAAAGCCCTTTGTAAATAGGTTGTGACCTTTTTCGGACTAAATAAACATACTCACTCTATAGGACCAAAGATCTTTATTCGTCGAATAATCTTGACAGTCTTTTGAGTTTAACACGCCTTCTCTTTTCAGTATATTTGCAATACCGGGTTCCTGAAATTGAATGCATTTAATTACTTTACTAACCTACTGCGGCTGTCGAATATTTTTTCATTGTTTTAATACCTTAGAACTTATAGTAATATCAACCCCTCACTACCATAATTTAATAAAAAGTACACTGTACTCTAAATAATGGACATTTAAATTTACAATTAAAACTAATAGTTATACATTTTCTCAAATTCCTTTAAGATTTTAGCAATTTGCAGTTAGTATGGCAAGGTAAAAGTAAAAGAGGGGCGCAAAATACCAGAGGGACTGTCAAACTTATAGATCGAAAATAAACTGACAACACTATGCCTAAAAAGAAAAAGACAAACAGACAAATAATAATACACAAGTCTTAACATAGAAAACTAAAGACTAAGCAACACAAATCCCACCAAAAACTGGGGTGATCTCAGGTGCCCGGAAGGGTAATCTTACCTCTACTGTTATATGTTTTGGTGCCTTAAATGCAGATTCTTCAGTAGTCTCTTTCAGTCGTGGATGCATAACTACAAATCCGCTGTCATCAACGATAATGCATTTGTACCCACTAAATAATAAAATATGTATATATTGTGTATGAACTATAAATGCAGTAAGAATCAGATACACAAGTATTGAAAATATTTACACTCACAATATTTCTTTGTTTACTGATTTCAGGAGTTTATTGTTATTATATTTTCTCAAATTCGTTTCGCCATTTTCTGAACTTTTTAAAATTAAATACTTAGGTTTTCATTTTTTACCTGTTATCAGCACATGATGGATAGACACTTGTAATGAACCAATTGAAGTACTCCAATGGGAAATCTGCACCAGCTGCAGCAGTAACAATATTGGATCTACAATCATAAATAAGTATCGAACTAGAACTTTAAGTTCCTAAATTTTAACCAAAACAAAAATCTTAAATAGTGTTAAATGAAAATATACAATAATTGAATCCAGATCTACAATACTTATCCAAACATGCAAGTTAATTTCATTCAAAAATGATTATAGCTGGTCAAGGTCGGGTATAAGAGAAAATTACTTGTTACATGCAGAAAAGAACCAATCATGTTTTTTATATTGAATTGTGTAAAAACTATATATGACATTCGGTCAAGCTTTAAAAATGCAAACATATAGCATCAACAAGAGTTTTAAGTTTGTTGAGAGTGGTTGTTATGGTTTGTCAAATATGTTGGGTAGATCCCGTTATTTCTGCATCATAGGCGCACGTTATTAAAGGCAGGTGAACACATTTAACAACGTGTGAAGATGTCACGACGTCTGCCAAACTCCCTGCCTGATTGAGTTACCAAATTGAATCTTGTGTCCCTCGATCTTAATCAGGTAACACAGTACACGGGGTTTTCTCGGCTTTTTTGTATCATACTGCTGTTATATATACCATCATTTCTACTAAGTGCAAAACGTTAGTAACATCTACAAAATGTATAAACATGATACTATAACAACTCCCTTTATACTTTCTGTGAGCACCATGATGAGTGCCACGAATTATCAGATATATTTAACTGGCCAGCATTATAATGTGATACTTGTTGCGCAGTCTTTTGTTTTCAATGTAGTGTTCGTGAATTGGTTGTTATCAGATCGTTCTTCGTTTTTCTGTAATGATGCTGTCAATTTATTTTCGACTTACAAGTTTTGAATATATTCTTTGCTCATTGTTGAAGGCCGTATGGTGACCTACATGTAAAGTTGTTACTTTCTGTTTCATGTTGGTCTCTTCTTGAGAGTTTTCTCATTGAGAATAACACCATATCTTCTTTTTTTATACGTTATACTTCACCCTTTTTTTTCCGTCATTTTATATTGTCGTTTGTTTTGATGTTTCCACAACATTTACTTATTGCTCTTTAAATGGTAATCACCCTTTTTTATGTATAGTATGTACAAAAGAAAGTACTATGCCCGATCCCCAGGCATCAACATATGGCGTTGTTAAAAACATGGTGCCTGGATGTGCCATTGTCTGTCGCCACCTGGAAAAGATCACGACGAGATCTATATGGTCAGATTACACAGTCATACGATTGCTTGTACTTAATTTATATCGATATATTGTAATAGAGGATAACTAAATACATTTCAAGAATTAACAATAAGGAGATGGTCATTGGGAAATAAAATTAATTTTATGATAATGCATGATACATGGAGGATATCCAACCTAATTTAATGACATATTGTTGTAAATACAATGACAATTATTATTGTCCATTTTGCCAGACATTGATAGACTTGTGATTAGTAGTTGAAGTTTCGACTTCTGCTCTTCTTTAAGCTTTGTGTTTAATTTTAAAAGCATATTTGACATCTAGAATTGCACTTTTTATATTGTCGTTTGTATTGAAAACAGTTGTTTCATTTAAGATAACAGTCAATTTTAAGTATAAAGCTTTCACATTTATAAGTGATTCAGAAGTTGTCTTATCAATTTGAGAGATTCCTTAAAAACTCGTGTCTCGTTTTGGACGATGTTTGTTTGCAATTAAAAGAAAATATACAAAGGCATCGCAAATATTTCTGAACAGTATGTAAGATCTACTTGTTATTAACTAACTGTATATCAATGTTTTGTGATGCTTACCAAGCGCGTTTCTCATGGTCATATGATTTTAGTAACAAAACTCCGGGGTATACCCTGATAAGTCCTGCTTTTGTTGCTATGTATCGCCAGGCCACGTACGTTGCCGGATGATTCTTCCAAAATTGTTCAGCTTTGTATGATGCCCAAACCGATGCCCGTAGTGTTGACTATAAGAACATAGTTAATATATTTTAAAAAGAGCTATATATTTCGATAAATCACATGATAAAAACCAATCTTTATTGTTAAGTGAAATTGTATTTGTTATGTTTAATACTAATCAGCAGTATGCCATTCTGTATTTTAGTCTTAAGCTTTCTATGAAGTGGTTTTTGTTTTTTAATATAATATATTGACAAAATATGATATTTACGTGAAATCCGGGATTAGTAACGCTCGTTTTTGTTAGAAAATCTTTGTATTTACTAATATCCACCGATGTTTCGTCACGGTCCAAATATTGAAAAGGATTTTCAAATGCAGCTTGTGAAAATTTGACACAACTTCGATCTGAAATGGTAAATGAGTCATATGGCATTTATTATTATTTGTATCACATATTTTGTTAAATTAACCAATAATGTCTGTTTGGGTTGCAAAAATAAGTTTGTCCTCAAAAGAACCAACTGTCATACACGCCGGAAGGAAGTCCGCCTAACTATAAAACCTCGTTTAATCCACACTTGTCTGGAATATGCGTGTTCCAAGTAAAGAATATGACAGTTTTTTATCTATTCATTAAGTTATTTGTTTTAGTCTAGGGTTCTATGTTGTCATGTTTTATGGACACACCCTATAACTAATATACCTTGGAATACGGTATTTTATTTGTTTTTCCCCATATTCTTTTCAAACATTTGTTTGTACAAAAAAAAACTTGTACAAATACGTTTAATCTCAATGACTGCTTAATGAGCATATTTTTTTTTGTATCTCTGGATTATTCATTTCTATAACCATTACAAGGCCTTTTTTATTTATGTTTGTTATGCAAACTTTGCATTTCCAGTCTGTACTTATGTACTTGTTGAAAGATAAGCATCTAAATTGCACAAAAAATATCTGATTTGTTATATGCATGTACCAGAATATGTAATTCGTGTATATGAAATTTTAATGTTAGTTAGCTAGTTATAACGATCTAGTACCTACCCCGTGTTACCCTTCTCTTGTAGAATTTACAATTAGAAAATGAATCAGTGAGCAAACTCCGATCGTGGTTCATAAAAACGTTGTCAAAATCTGCGTCATTAAGTGGGAACTGAGATTCTGTCATTTCGGCATAAGATTCGTTCACAAGGACAACACACACGGAAAAGTTGCTGTTAGGAATCTACAATTCAATCATTGAACAGTGAACTTGGAAGATGTGATATGATTGATCAATATATATGAAACAATTATCTAGCAGAGACCAAATTGAATGGGTTATCAAAAATATGTAATATACAGTATTCAACATTGAGAAATACGCTAACGGTGTCACAAAAATAGAGGTCCTTCATTATATAAATTCAAAATAGAAACAATATTCTGGAAAATTATTTCCACTGGAATTAATATTACATAAAATTACATGTATTAATACATCTATTTAGGGTGACATTACACTAAATTGTATACACAAATGTTAAAATATACGTACTGGTCCCCAAAAGAAATGAGCTTGTCGACTGATATCACTACTACCATCATTTACCAGTGTCCCACGTGGTTTGGTGAAAAATTTGGCAAAAGATTTGGAACCAGTTCCTCCTCTGGAAAAAATAAATATGTGTATAAACAATTACATCATATCTTGGTGATGCAGAAATTGCCATGTTGATTTGATAATATGTTTAAATGTGAATGAATTGGTGAGTGTCTGGCTTGTAAGATTGTTGTTTATTACGTCACAAGCGCGACATATTTCATGCATATCAAAGGAAACAAATATCACACAACAGAGCATTAAATTGTTTCTTCAAAACGGTCCACTGGTGAACGTTGAGAGCAACGGAAAAGGGCGTTGTAATGAGGGGGGGGAAATCAAACAGCAGGCCATGTTATGAGAGTATGGCATTTTCTCAATATACATGATATATGAAGCTTTTCGACCTACCGCGGCTGCGTATTTATACAGTCCACACATATCAGTTTTAACAATGGACGGGAAGGTCCAGTTTGACATAAAACTTTTTCAGTTGTACCTGAGAAAGTGTTGAAGGAACTATATAGAATGGACTCACAAGGTGGTATGAATTGGGACCACTGATAGAGTGAGGTATCATTTTTCAACAGTTCTTACCTTTTCATCGATTCAATGACTGGTTTTGCATTTTGTTCTCTTTCTAATACACTAATATCTAATAAAACAGGATCTTCTGTAGATTTGACAAAAGCTGCATTTGGTAACAAAGGATGCATAAGTGCTCTTCCAGTGCCATCTATCAGAAAAGCGTAGGTAAACTCGTCTTCGGAGAAGTACTCTATTTCGGTTAATAGTTTACTTATTTTCACGTCTGTGCACATAACTCCATGGAAACCAGACGACACATGAACACGTCGACATAATGATGTGATCAATCCTGAAGAAAATACATGTGCGATCAACCTATCTTTTTTTTCAACAATTTCGTTTATTTTTCTATACAGACGCAAAGGTTTTATTTGAAATCGTTTCATTGGTCTTTGTAGATATGCACACACTTATCTTTTTTATACGAAGCAAACTATGTCTAAAAGAGAAACGAAACCATATCATTTCGACAATACGAAAAAAAAATACGAAAAAAAAAATACAAAGACAATAATTTTCAAAAATTGATATCTACTTCTTATAGTAGTATTTGGCGATCATATTGCTAAAATAAGATACGAATTTACTTTATAACATTTTTTGAGATAGTGACAAAATAACATATATAGTCTAGTGTTTTCTTTTTTTATTTCAATATACATACCCACTCCTGAGAAAGGATCTACATATGGTACCGTGAATGTGGATTCGCCTGATTGACTTCCTGTAGACAAATGTTCATAAAACGTAGCCAATCTAGTAGAAAGATATTGCTGGTTGGTTTGGTCAAAATATTCAAAATGACCAATCTAAAAATTCAAATGTTTCAAATAAAAATATATTGATGACTGATCATTGTCATTGTTAAAAATGTATACTATAGATATGTTCTTTGATTCTGTCATTCTCAGGCAAGTTTAATCTTGTCATGCTGTATATTGCAATTTTGAAACACATTTCATAACAATACCTGTCATCAAATGCTTATGTTATTCATGAATACTTCATGTGTACTTCTAGTATGAAATATGTTTGAAGTATAAAATACTATTATATACCTGTATTTTTTTCCTTCTATTGGAAATTGTAGGTAAAAGAAACCAAAGGGGTATTCAAACTCCTCAGTTAAAAAAAACACGACAATATCACGACAAACAAGAATGTGTCCAAAGTACACGGATGCCCCACTCGCACTATCCTTTTCCATGTTCCATGGACCGTGAAATTGGGTAATTATCTAATTTGGCATTAAAATTAAAAAGATCATATCATGGGGAACATGTGTATTAAGTTTCAAGTTGATTGGATTCAGCTTCATCAAAAACTACCTTGACCAAAAACTTTAACCTGAAACTCCCACTTGTTGCACATGTATATATGTGTCTGAGTGTTAAGTTTAATACAGTATATTGTTATTGTTGAGCTGTATCTCATTCTTCTTCTTGCGAAACTATTTTTCGTGATTTGTAATATTTTTCAAATTACAAAAGATTTGCTTTAAGTCTTATACGAGTTACTGTTCATGGTGGGTTTTTTTTTCTAAAGGAGAGTTTGATTTTCAGAATATATTTAATTCGATAGTTCAAGTTTAAAGATTTATATCAGTAGCAGTAACAAAAGTTTTTAAGTATAACATTTTGATATTTTATTATTATTTTTACATTTTAATTCCAGTAAAGAAGGGATGAAAGATACCAAAGAGACAGTCAAACTCATAAATCTAAAACAAACTGACAACGCCATGGCTAAAAATGAAAAGGACAAACAAACAACAGCACACACAGTATAGCAATATATACTAATTTAAGCAGGGCCAGCTAAATAGCAAATTTGCTAAAAATAGCTTCTACATTGTAATACATCCTACATATACATCATCTGTTACAGAAATATTCCAAAATGTGTGGGAATTTAAATACCTACTTGTTTAGGTCCAACAGATAGATTGATAAGATCCTGATTTGCCATACTTTGTAACTGTACCTTTGCACTTGATTCTATAAACATAACAAGAGAGTTAATCATTCAATTGTAAATATATAAAAATGTATAAGCTTTCACTTTATATACTTTATCTAAAGTAAAAAAAAAACTAAAAAAAAAGGCGCACACACAACAAATATAAGATATACTTTCTAGACTAGACAAAATCATCGTAATAACAAACCAGCAACGTGAATTGATCTTACAAGAATATGTTTCTTTACAACTTTTCAATCATACTACAATGTTATAATTAAAGTTGAAAATAACATTGTTTTAATTGAAAATTCGGATTCCAGTATCCAATGAAGTATGCTTGGATGGATATCTTATTTCTAAAAAAATACTTTTAAACTAGGGTCCTGGAAATAAATAAAGGCAACAGTGGTATACCGCTGTTCAAAACTCACAAATCCATGGACAAAAAACGAAATCGGGGTAACAAACTAAAACTGAGGGAAACGCATTAAATATAAGAGGAGAACAACGACACAACATTAAAATGTAACACACACACACAGAAACGGACTAAGTATTAGACAAAATCCTAAGTGAATAACAAATATAACATCGAAACCAAATACATGAATTTGGGATAGATAAGTACCTTGACACGTCTTATAGTAATGTGAATTCACACTCATCATAGATACAAGGACTAAATTTTGTATATACGCCAGACGCGCGTTTCGTCTACAAAAGACTCATCAGTGACGCTCAAATCCAAATGAATGTACTGCCAGTTTCAATCGAACGTAGCTGTGTATCTATACATCCCGTGCAACAACAAAAAATCTGCTGCCAATAATGCATGCACGAATTACCTTGTTACAAAGTAAGTATGAAAAACGATATTTATTTGCGATAACTATCAACCTTTAAAACACAATGACGGTTTTAAACTGATGAAGTTCGAGTGAAAATGTTCTTCTGTTTTTAAGGTGAGAACAAATTATGAATCTCGTTTATACAATTATATGTAAGTGTTTTTTTTTATTAAATCATCGCAAAAAGAGCGTCTGTATACAGCTTCGCGATTAAGATTATTTCGTTGTGATGTTTTATCGTATATATGTCGTTATCTGTGTATTGATTAGTTCCTGTCTTACATACCCATTATTGACAATCCTATATTTTAGCATGTTTATACAATTTGTATACTTACATCCCAAAAAGCGAAAGCTATACATTTTTTCTAACCACATGTCTCTAAAATAATCACATACTATTTATGTGATTTTAAAATATCGGAAGGACAAGCATGTATTTAAACAATGTTAAAAAATAATAATATTTAAGTTACCTTGTCCAATCAGATAAGTAAATATTGCAATTCTGTTGTTATATTTCAAATTCTCGTCGCTGATTACTTGAACCGGGTTTTTCCCAGATGAGGACAATCCATCACTGATGAAAAGAATGATTTGTTCTGAAAATATTAATTTATGCAATTGTTAAATCGTTCTGTTGGTCTGTGTTGTATATATCTTGACGGGAGGTGTGTTGAACGTTGTATAGTATGACATTAATGGTTTACTAATGCATAATTATTCTCTAGTTAACAAGATATGTAACTATAACGTTCATTACAACATTGTACAAGGTGTAATAGATATTTAAGGCTGCCGTCTTTAATGAATCCAGCTGAATTAACTACATAATTGAGTTGGTTCATTTTGCTCTGTTAATACTCACAAATCGATGTTACACTTCTAACACAAATACAATTAAATATGTTTTTCTTATGTTGTCCTGTTACAACGTTGTCCTAGGATATGAAAGAGTTGTTTAACCTTGCCACATTCTTTCTGTGCTTATCCCAAGCCTGCAGCTTATAGTTCGATGGTTGTCGTTTGTTTATGTCTGTTATATTTGTTTTCGAAAAAGAATTGGGCCTTTAGTTTTATTCTATAAAGTATTTCACATGTTTCATGTTTGTGTCTTTTACATTTGACTATCAAGTACGTATCGATTGTTCTTTCATTGAAGACTGTAAAAATGCCTATAACTGCTTAATTCCACTCCATCAGACCTTTGGTGGATAGCTATCTCATTTGCAGTCATACCACGTCTCCTTAATTTTATATTTAGGTAAATGTGATATTTTTTTAATCATCTTATCGTTACAACCAAAGAAAGCAGAATGCTACATATGTATTACTCTATTTATTGTACTTGACTTGGAGGGGTTTAACCGGTTCGCTTAGAAATGACCAATCCATCCATAGATAGGTGTTTTAGGATAAACTCATCAATGAAGTGTCCAATCATTCTTTTGTAAATTCCTTTAATGACACTGATAGGTGATTAGAAATCAATATTAATTATAACGGTGATCATCCTTAGCACACACATCTCCAAATAGACTGTCCTTATGCTCTTAAAATGTAAGCTCCGCCCGATCAGTTGAAATAACATTGGTAATACACCATATGTAATATGTACCTGTACATTTCAAAAACATACTTCAATTGAGTGTCTGAAAAGCCTTGTGTTGGATTGACTGTAGGCTAAATGTCAGAACTGTCTAAATTGTAATAATAAAACCATTTAAATGTATGAAACGAAATATGAATTATAATTGGTGTGACGTTGCATTTTTGTTTTCAGTTGATGTTTAGATCAAAATAGTCGTTGTGTAAAAAAAGTATTTATTAGTGCATGCAAACAAAGTTAACAATAAACAAACGTACCTCTATTTTCAACTTGAACATCTTCATCCGTGGAATTAAAGTATTGGAATGCAGATACTAGAGCATTTCCAAAGTTAGATTCAAAATCACCTGACACGATTGAAAACACATACTGCTTTAGTTTGTCCGTATTTTCCTTTGTTGCAAATGCAAGTTGGTTTTCATAACACGAATGGTAGTTATCTCCTGCAGGGGTATATGAATTTTTATCGAATCGAACAATCCCTACCTATAAAATGAAAAATCTGATGAGATCACCCCCAATTGAATTTTTTTTTTCTCAGACTATAGTTTTCTACTAGTACATTATGCTATGTGTACTGTTGTTTGTCTATTTGTCTTTTTCTTTTTTAGTCACAGTGTTGTCATTTTATTTTCGACTTGTAAGTTGGGATGTCCCTTTCGCATCTTTCGACTCTTTATTATTAAATATTGCTCCAGATACTTATTTGTCTATGTGTTCATGCCACCTAAAATATATTCGCTGAAAAAGAGTGAAACATATTCGACAGGGACCTAAGGGACGACATCTAAAGATCGATGTAGGATAAAAAAAAACTTAAATCGAATAGTTTGGGGGTGGGGGTCAACATTGCTGTAAGTTTTGTTAATCTAAAATCGATTTTACATATATCACAATTTGCCAATCAATTTTTCCCAAATTAAGTTAAGAGGGGGTGTGGGGTCAGTGAAAAACTATGTGAATTAAGTTTTTTATCCTTCATTGAACTTTTGATGTCGTCCTTAAGTATTATATTGTATAGATAGTTATTTTATCAGGATAGTTTCTTATATTTATTTACACTTTTTGATTTAATATTGAATTCATTCGTTGTAAACGTGAGTTCTAGATGTCTGTGGTTCGGTCTCCAGTCAGTTAAAAACCTAAGACACTTACATTAATATGTGTTGTTTTCCACCATTTGCATTCAAGGGTACTAAGAGCAATTAATGGTTGACCCAGAGGCTAGGGTGACATGTCTTACAGAATACAAATACTTTGTATATTCCAAGCTCTTTTTCATTTTATCATTCCGTTTATGCATGGAAAAGTTGCAGCCAGAAGTAAAACGACAAAACTGGTCATAATAATTTTACAACAAAATTACATACCCTATCATTTGGTTTGAGTGTTTGTAAGACATTATTAGCTGCTTCTTTGGCTATTACAATTTTGGTTTTGTCTATTACTCCAGACGGTTGTCTCATAGAAGAACTTGTATCAATCACTATAACAACATCTTTATCTGTAGGCGAAGCAGCTGCTGCGTATGACGATCTAACGAAGGAAGAGAAAAAAGAGAGGAAAAATTATTGATTTGGAAAAACTAACCTTGATTTTTTTGGTTGCTTAAAATCTTTTGACATTTCATTTCATGCATGTTGAGAAAGAGAAGAAATGTACACTTAATGATAGGTAGGTTCCCTCAAAAAGTTATGCAAGGGTTCTTATCGTGAAGAGCGCGTAGCACTCTCTCTAAAGTAAAAATTACATTGTATTTAACGTCTCCATTCTGACTGGACGTGGCTGCGTACTTACGAAACACACGCCATATTATAACGAGGTTTTATTTCTGGTTGGGAGAAGGTCAACGTGACTTTTTCCCAGTCACACTTAGGGTGGAAACATAAAAAGACAACTGAGGGATAATAAAACGACTAAAGGTAGATGACAATGTACACGACGACCAGCAGAAAATGACAATAAAAGGTTTTTATTATACAGAAACATTTAAACTGTACAACAAGAATTAGATAAGTAAACTGTCTTTGGTATAGTGGTATTTCTTCTATGGGTCGATACCGCTGCTGATGGTTTATTATTGTGACCATAGAGCACCTCGGACTAGAGGTATTTGTCATCCTTTGCTTTCAAATTGTTTTTTGTTGTTGTTGTGTTTGAATGTTCCGAGTGAAGGTTAATCCATGTAATCTTTGGATGCATACGACCTTTATAATGTTATTTTCGTTGACTTCATCATGCCGCTCAAGCATGATCAATGTTTCTTTAATTATTAGTGTCTCTTTGGCAGTCGATTTAACTATTCATGCGTGAATAAAATGATTATATATAGACGTCTAGTAATTTAAAACGGTTCCGCGTGTAAAGCTCATAAAATATTGAATTAATGCGATCCCGTGATCTCCAGACAAAATTAGTACATATATATATGTGCACGGAAGGTTTTATTAAAATAAAACAAATTGACAGATTTGGAAGATTATGCAAAATCTCGTCTTGAGTTCAACATATGGAGAATAAACGGCATACCATTCCGGTCCACATTAGACCACCTCGGTTTTTTGTATGGTTCGTGTCGCTTAGTCTTTATTTTTCTATGTTGATAATGTGTATTCTTCTTTAGCCATGAATTACCACTTTGTTTTCAACTTATGAGTTTTAATATCCTTTTGAATTTTTCGGTTCTCTTTAGTTCTACTTTATAATGACGTACGGCGTTGTCAGTTTGTTTTAGATTTATGAGTTTGACTGTCCCTTTGGTATCTTTCGTCCCTCTTTTATATTGACATGTTAACAATACTTTGATATTACAAATGAATACACATTAATGCACCTACAACTATATGCTTACACAAACATAAACATTAATTTTCTACAATTTGTCTTACTTAAATCTAGGATCAAAGTTCTGACAATTGTGCCACTTTGTGGCTGGGTAGATGACAGACACGCCTTCTGTTGTGCTGTAGTGCTGCCATAAAACGTTTTTGTTGTACTCATAGTTGGTTTTCATTGTTGCACCGATTTGTTCTGTCGGGTATTTTAAATTGTTTACAGCTATAGGTGATGTCGTAACACATGCTTTATTCAGGTCAACCTAAAAATGGTAATAGAAAACCAATTGATAAAAAAGATATAAGATACATATTTTATACAAATGTGTTACTCTTCAACTTTGTAATTTATTTGACCTTTATACTTTTTGATTTCCATTTCATCATTAGTGAGTCTGTTATAGATAAAAACGCTCGTCTAGTATCAATGATAAATTTATTCATTTAACTTTTTTGTCTTTGTCTGATATGATTGAGGGCGTCCTTAAGGCATAGGTTTTCATGTGCTGAACTAAATTTCATTGATAAAAATGTTCATTTGAGTTTAGATGTAAATAAAAAAGAATAGATACAATACTTCATTTTGAATCTGTGTGAATTTATCGAGAGGTAAGTATGATACAATTTAAATTCTTAGTATACAAGTATGAGGCAGCAACTCAATGACAAAAACCAAAAAAATCTAGAGGTTAGCATATGATTTTTTACAATAGAGAGTTGTCTATAGAATAATTCAAAATCTAAATTGTCCAATTTAATCAATAAAATCGAGGAAACAGATTGAAATCAATGTTTCAAAAATCAGTTTATCGCGCTCTGATAATACGTAGTACTTGTTGGTATTTTCTTCCAACAGTAATGGGAGTCACCATAAAATTATGTTTTAAAATGTGTATACATGTACAAGGATTCCTGGGGTTTTGTAAGGAACGGATTATGAAAAATAACTTACTTTTGATTGAAACTCTGGTAAGTAGGTCAAGGCACTATCCTGTAAATCGCAGCATCGATCAAAACTTGTTGACGTAGAATCTGGGTTACTTGAATGCACAGTTACAATTTTGGTATATACATCGTTTATGACTCGATTCAAGTCATTTAGTGACGTGTCTAAACTTAGTTGAATCTACATGTATAAGAATAGTAAATGAAACAAAAAGAATTAAAAATGCAACGTAGATACAAGTATCTTGTCTTAGGGAGGGATAAATCCTCGTTTGTAAAGAATCACTCTGATTCGAACAAAAAAATTCTCTGAAACTGATATTATCAAGATGCTTGATTTCTTGATTGACAACATATTTGTTACGTTCGGAGGACGTGTTTTTCAACAGACTGTCGGCATTCCAATGGGAACGAACTGTGCCCCTCTACTTGCCGACTTGTTTCTTTATTATTATGAGGCTGACTTCATGCAGGAACTTCTTAGGAAGAAAGATAAGAAGTTAGCAATATCCTTTAACTCTATTTTTTACTATATAGATGATGTTCTTTCACTAAATAATTCAAAATTTGGTGACTATGTGGAACGCATCTATCCAATCGAGCTAGAGATAAAGGTTACTACAGATACAGTTAAGTCGGCCTCATATCTTGACTTACATCTAGAAATTGACAATGAGGGTCGGTTGAAAACAAAACTTTACGACAAAAAAGATGATTTCAGCTTTCAAATTGTGAACTTTCCATTTCTAAGTAGCAACATTCCAGCAGCACCTGCATACGGGGTATATATCTCCCAATTGATACGATATTCCCGTGCTTGCATTTCCTATCATGATTTTCTTGATAGAGAGTTGCTGCTCACACGGAAGCTATTAAACCAAGAGTTCCAAATGGTGAAGTTGAAATCATCCCTTCGTAAATTTAACGGACGCCATCACGAGTTGGTTGAACGTTATGGAATAACCGTTTCACAAATGATATCGGATATGTTCCTTACGTCGTAACTACAATCCGCTTCCCTTTCATAAATGTGACCTACCGAGACTATTTACCGGATTTGTTATCACATAAGCAACACGACGGGTGCCGCATGTGGAGCAGGATCTGCTTACCCTTCCGGAGCACCTGAGATCACCCCTAGTTTTTTGTGGGGTTCGTGTTGTTTATTCTTTAGTTTTCTATGTTGTGTCGTGTGTGCTGTTGTTTGTTTGTCTTTTTCATTTGTAGCCATGGCGTTGTCAGTTTGTTTTAGATTTATGAGTTTGACTGTCCCTTTGGTATCTTTCGTCCCTCTTTTATAGGATACAGTTTATATTGACAAGTTTGAGTGGGAAACAACTTTTAAGTAATCATTTGATTACTGATTACTAAACTGCTAAATTCTTAGCAGGATTCTGTATCCTTTTTGGTATTTAACAAGAGTTAGTGATCTAGCTATAAACCATCTTCGCTAGCCAAGGGTTACGATCCACTCCCGCTCTCTTCACCCTTGGCAGATTGAGCTAACATTTGTGATATCAATGTTGCGCCATCTATCGGAAGATTAAAGTCACGCCCATTCCGAATACATTATTCTTGACCAATGGTAGCACTTGAACTCTTCAATTTGGAGGTAAAAACACTGTAGCGTCTAGATTCTACACACTTGGTAAAGCCGGAAACGAAAATATACGTCAACATTCATGCATTTGTGCATGAAACATACACAGGAACTTCTATTAGTTGATTAAAACATTCCAGTTGTCACTAAATATAGTCGTATGTTAAGTGATGTAAAGACTTGTTGCGCAATAAACACGTGGCAAATGTTTACAAACACTTTCTACATCTACACGTGATCATTTTATAGGCGCTTTTTGATTGGATGCACCGAGTTTCTACTGCAACCAATAAAAATCCTTACCTTGTGTCTCCGAAATTTTATCTCAATCCGCCAAGGGTGAAGAGAGCGGGAGTGGATCGTAACCCTTGGCTAGCGAAGATGGCTATAAACCTGGTTTAATCCACATTTTTTTTACATAATAAATGCATGTACCAAGTCAGGAAAATGACAGTTGTTATTCATTCATTTGATGCGCCTAGGCTTTTGATTTTATCATTAATTTTGACTAGAGACTTTCCAATTTGAATTTTCGTCGGCGGTCGGTATTTTTTTCTTATTACTTTTTGAATCACATGCATCATTGGTAGTTCGTATTAACAAATTAAGCACTATGGATTGATAAGAAACGAATTCTCATTTTTCAGTATTGTACATCACACAAGCATATATATTGCTAGTCTAGATAAATATTGTTTTCCAATATGGTTTACCATGGCCGTTTTTAATTGTGTTTGTACTGCACTGCATAACTTTGTTAAATGATCTGATTATTCCTACCCTTGAGGGTTTATTAGGTATGTGAATATGATCCTCAATGGTTTCTCGTAAGGCTGTTAAAATTATTGACTATTTCTGTTTGGCGGTGTCGGATGTATATATTTATGTGTAGTCATGTCCAATAAAAATCATAACTACAATGTATTACACCAACGGTGTGATAGCGCAGAAGGTGGACAATTGCAAGACAAATGTTCTATCCCTTTCGAGAAGACTATTTTTTTTCAGCGCCAGTCTATTTATTTCGGTCAACCTACAAAGCAGTATTTACTTATTGTTAAAGTATTGATTTTCGATTCCTAAAATTGAGTGAAATGTTTGCCACTGGACATTAAACAAAAAAAAAAGAATCTTACCCTTTCTAGCAACTGGTTCCCTGTATCCGACTTAATCTCATAGGGGAAATTATTGAACTGTTCCTGAAATAAAAAATAAAAACAATCAAATTGTGATTCTTTATTATACCTTTTTAATTCCTTTTTCATTCGGGTGTAACTGGTGGGTAGTTTGTAGACAAAAGTATAAGCCACACATGTAGGTATATTTGTTGGGTTTTTGTACAGCTTAAATAATATTTTGATAATCGTGACAAAATTATCATGTGACATGAACACAACTATTTGTATACATATGTATATCCCGACTTTGCTTTTCGTTAGCTTTTTTTTCAGTCATCCCGATAAATGTAAATACAAAAAAGCGCTTCGAACAGATTTTTTTTTTATATAAAGTGCAATCGTATTTACTTTTATTTGAAACATAAGTTCGTGTTAACAACTGTGGGCCTCACTTTCGCAAAGTGGAAGGGGATTAATATAAGTTGTAAAACTTGTTTCCCAATCCACTATAAATAAATATGTTTAAACTAAACTTTTCCTACACTTCACAAACTTGTGATAATTTAACGTAAACTAACACCAGCATATTTAGTTTGCAAATTAAAACAACTTTACAAAAAAAAACCGGTATCTTGTTACAGATTTAATATACATACATTTGTTATTTCTGAATTGACTTTTAGAGTGTATTTTACATTTTGGCAGTTTTTTTATTTATTTTACGTTAACTTAACAGGAAGAAAACTTATTTAAAATTGTATGCTATAGTCACTATGCAAATATATATTACCTGCATAAAAAGATAATTTGCTTTATCTTTCTAAGATCCTGTGCTAACCTTGTGCATGCCACCTATGCAGATGACCTGCGTATAATTAGCACCAAATTTTTTTTAATCTTTCTAAGTTCCTGTGCCAACTTATTGCCACCTATATAAATTACCTGCATATAATTGACTCCAATAGCTTCCTTAATCTGTCTAAGTTCCTGTGCCAACGTATTGCCACCTATATAAATTACCTGCATGTGATTGACGCCAATATCTTCCTTAATCTTTCTAAGTTCCTGTGCTAACGTATTGCCACCTATATAAATTACCTGCATGTGATTGACGCCAATATCTTCCTTGATTTTTCTAAGTTCTTGTGCCAACTTGTTGCCATCTATGTTATCTTCAGCATCTACCCTTGAGTTTATTCCAATAATACACATCAGCACAACCAAAATATTCATTTTGATTAAGTTTTTTTTTTATATCTGTTTGCTTTGGTCATGTAAAAAACTTAACACTAGTCATAATAATGAATGCTGAGTGTTGTTACGTTTTCGTCAACATGATATGATGTTAATGTGTGTTTCTGAAATACAACGAAATCAATACATTATTTACTGATACAGGGTTATATAATTATATACATAAAAAGAAGATGTGGTATGATTGCAAATGAGACTACTCTCCACAAGAGACCAACTAACACCTATATGTCACCGTACTGCCTTCAACAATAAGCATAGCCCATACAGCATAGTGGGCCAAAAAAGGTTCTGAAATAACAAATGTCAAACGAGAAAAACTAACGGTCTAATATATGTACAAAATAATAAACGAAAAACAAATGTGTAACACAGCTTCAAACGACAACCACTGCATTACAGTATTCGGACATACAGATGCGACGGGGTTATTAAGTTATTTAAAGAACATCAACTGGGATAAAATGTGGTTTTTAATATTCATACTTTTGATTTATGATTTCGATTATGAATTTTGTTTTCTAACAGGAGATGATTTTAATGATCTTGCAAGGTACAAAAATGCAAATTTGTGAAAGGTAATTTTGTTACGATTTAACTACAGATTTAGCTTAAAAGGATTTGTTTTTCCAGTTATCATGTATATATTTTCTTTTGTTGAATTACAAAAAGTACTTACAGTTAAAAGATATGAATCGACCAAGACAAAAAGTATAACATTACAAATAACTAGAATATTCTCTGAAATATACACGTGAATCATTCGATTTAACAAATGGCAAGTGTTATTTTCTATTTGTCCCTCAAAGTAGAAATTGTGCGTACATTGTACAATGCATTTTTATCACTATGGTAAAACTTTTTTGAAATTAGTTTCACAAAATTGTAAAAGACAATACTAATATCTACGGATATAACATATCTTCTTACATATACATATACATCGTTCGATTTTATTTATTGCCGATTATTTATTGGTTCCCTTTTTTTTTCTTACATCAAAGTATAAATTCTAGATACAGTTTATATTTACTTTTAATTGTAAAATTTTCCAAAGTATTATAAATTACTTACATTTTACGTGCATAGAATTTCCCAAAACGAAATCATAATCTAACGAATGTATCACTTAGACCGTTTCATTTACACGAGGGTCTGAGTGGGGTTTACAGAGTAGCGAATAATTTTCAAATATGCAGTATTAAGGAAAGAAATAATAAAGAATATAGACAAATAGGCAAAAAATAATCCAGCATCGAGAATTTATTTTGTGGTGCTATAATAAACAGAATAGAGAATAATTGACAAATTAAGGTGGTACATATCACTTCAGGGAGATAACTCTCTAACATCAGCTGAACGTTTTAATTACGGTATATTGGTTTTATAAATATTAAGCTTCTCTATAATCAAAAGTAGTGTTTGACAAAGTTCTATATAATATATCCAATGAAATTTGTGTGTGGTTCAATTTTTATTAAATGATTACATTTTTGTCAAAGGGTCAAAGTTAATATTTTGTCAAAATTTTATAAAAATTAAACGAGCCAAATTTTTTTTAGTCAATGTGTTGGGTGCCACCGTAAATAAAAAAAAATCGGGAAAAAACGTCCAAATAAATTAGACAGTAAAGAAACGGAAGACCCCATCTTGACCCTCATAATTATTATATATCAACGTTCTTTAAAAGATGACAAATAGTGAACTGAATTTTCGATTATAATGAAATAGTATGTAAGGAAGTCTAACCGTATTTAAAGGAATACCCAATCGCATTATAAAGAGCTTACAAATAATAATGAAACGTTCTTCATAAGTCTTTGGTGAATGTACAACACTAATAACGCCTATTTTAAATTTAAATCATAGACATTTTCAATTTTAAATTCTATTTTATTTTGTACCATCTAGTTGTTGATATACTTTCTATACGTTAACAAAAGCTATAGTGCAACCATAATGTAAATATTAAAAAAAATAATGAATGTCTACATTTCGTGACAACACTAGCTATGGAACGTTCAATGAATTTGTAATTGACTTCTACTTTTATTTAAAAATTTCATGCTTTTTTGTTTCTTCATTTGGGTGTAAAAGCGTTGACCTAAGTACGTTTTGGATGAAGCGCGGAAGCGCTTAATTCCAAAAATGTATGCACGGTCAACGTTTTCACAACGTTTAGCAACACGTAACACTACCCACATTGCACCGATTACTTGATATGCATCCATTTTCTTCCTATAGTATTTGACACCTTACAAGTTTTGTTGTACACTTTATACACATGTATCTTTAAATGACTGTTTAAAATACTGTAAAAGCCTTGGTACAAAACAATTCGTTTTCTGTAAATCATAATTTACAAAATAATGGCGAATGGCAAATGACAAATGGCATGTTTAAATATATATATAGTCATTGTGCAATTACCGAAGAAGGATATCTGTTATCCGAAATATCTAATATTTGTATATTTTATAGTTATTTAATGGTGATGTTGTACCCTTTTTGACTTGTTATATATTATATTTTGTAGTGTGCAGAATCATATTACATGATCCATCGCCCTGTAAAATTGATCGTTGACTATTTATTCAGTCATTTAATATAAATTATATATATATATATATAATATATTTGGTGTCACGATATCACAGTAGCATGGGTTCGAATCCCGGCGAGGGAAGAACCAAAAATTTGCGAAAGCAAATTTACAGATCTAACATTGTTGGGTTGATGTTTAGACGAGTTGTATATATATATATATAAACGAGTCTAAATTGAAAACTACGTTCATATAAAAGAAGATGTGGTATGATTGCCAATTAGACAACTCTACACAATAGACCAAATGAGACAGACATTAACAACTATATGTCACCTTATAACCTTCAACAATGAGCAAAACCCATACCACGTAACAACAAACCACAACCACTGAACTATTATAGGCTCCTGGCTTTGGACAAGCACATGCAAAACTTGGCGGGGTAAAACTGTTTTGTAGGCACCAACCCTTCGTCCTAACCTGGGAAAATGGTGTAACAGTACAACATAAGAATAAAGTATACAGTTGAAAAAAGCTTAAGTCATCAGATGATATAAACAGAAATACATCTAACAAATACACATAGACGAGTACTCGCAGTTACTAACAACCAGTTCAAAGCCAATAACACCTAATGGAAGAACTGATTCACCAGAAATACATATTATTTTATATTCACTGAAACTCAAAACATAACAACAGTCAGGTGTCTCTAAAAAGTCGCAAAATACCGACAAGTCACAAAAATGCGTATAACACCATGTCCAAAATAAAAACACACAACAAACAACAAACAACACAAAGGCATGCTTAGGCAGCAACCATTCGATTTTCTGGGGGGGGGGGGGCTATGGTTTTTTATGGAAAAAAAGTTTGTTTCCAGTTTTTGGAGAAAAAAATAATTTGTTTTTGATTCTGAGAAAAAAAAATTGTTTGTATTACCCTCAGCTGCCACTATATGTAATGCTAAAATTGAAAGAAAAAATTGTTTTCGACTTGTCCAGAAAAAAAACCCATAGCCCCCCCCCCCCCCCCCCCCCCCCAGAAAATCAAATGGTTGCTGCCTTAATATGTAACTGAAGATTAATCAATACGAACCTCACTCAAACGGGTTTGAACTTTGAGCCTCAGCAAGTTGAATAATTATTCCTTATTCTCTAACAACAGTACTAGTAGTTGAAATCCGATGAGAAATATTTGGCGTCGTATCAAAGTTCACTGATGTATGTCTTACTTTCCATTGTATATCTATCAGTTCCTGGTCAGTGTAAAACAAGGAAGTGTTGAACTGATGCTTATTTGACTATTACTGTCTAAATAATTATATTTACTTATGGAATATTTATTTTCAATATCTTAATATTTATTTTCAATATCTTAATATTTATTTTATAAAATTGAAATATGATTAGTTGTACACTTCGCAGTTATATATACAAATCATTTATTTTCCCGTGCCTGAGGGAGATATGAAGATTTGTTCACTCAAAAAAAAATTCCTATTTCAACATGCAGTGGAATAATAATATCTATTTAACTCCGTTGTTATTTTAATCTACTATGTGGATGGTTATGACCTTAACTACCCGGCCCTGAGTGGCACCTACGTGTACGGTCGGTTAATTTTTACAGACAACTTATTACTTCCACTACGGATGTGGTCAAATAAATTGACTTCTAATAAGGGTGATACGCGAACTGTAAAAATCATTTGCATGGGAGAACTTAAAAATCCAGTGAATCCTGTCTTCTCGTACAGGTTGATTGATTGTCGGTTGCTAAACGTCCAGTGGCAAATATTTCATGTATGTTTAGGGCGATCTCGTAAGGAGAAACGTTTATATTATCATGTTACATTAACTACAGTCATATGACAAAAGTGAGTTCCCACTTCATTTCAACTACAATCAATATTTTAAAAGAAAAAACAAAAAACAAAAATCAAATAAACTTTATTAGCGATTTTTATAAAATAGAAGCCATACATGTAAGATAGAAAAATCTCTAAATTTTTATTATTTATTTGGCCATAATTTTTATGAGGTTTGTTTTCAGTATTTAATGGAAATTTTTTACGATTTTGATTTGGTTAGAATACACAGCAAATTTTTCAACAAATACTTTTCTTTGTGTTCACCTTGTCAGATAATTAAAATGAGCATACACAATATCAATGACAAATAAACAATAACACTTTAAACATTTCTACATCTTATGGTACTTGGGGAAAATTAGATTTTAGTTGAAATGAAAGGACATTTCAGGAGTGGGAACTCACTATTGTCCTATGACTGTAGTCATCATAATATGCATGTGATATTTGCCACTGGAAGTTCAAACGCAAATCATATCACCATAATCGTTTCAACAATTAGTACTTGTTTTATCTTTAAAAGATCTGTCTGTCTGTCTGTGCCTCCTTAGCGAAAATCTTTCTAAACAGAAAGACAAATATTGATAAAATCTGACACAGTTATAGAACTTGACTGATAGAATACATAAAGATATAAAGCACTTGTTCAAAATATTAAGCGACAGACAGAGCTAGGTTCACTCACATTTGCAATTTACAACAAAATAGTATGGTGTATTATCTTTTTAATTACATTAATTAAACATGTTTAAAGATTATAAACCTTTCAAAGTACAATGTATCAAACATAATCTATTATGATAAATAATATTTGAACGCAAACTGTATATAGTACAAAGTGTGAACCACAGGGGTATACAAATCAGGAAGTCAGAGTATATAAACATTGTAAATATAAGAAAAAAGGGTAACTTAAGTAAATAAACATGTGAAAATTATGTGTCTGTAAACAAGGAGTCTTATTACACATGTTACAGGGGGGAATTTGTCACATTGTTACTATTAAAACTTTAAATAAATCAACACAACAAGGACGAATCAAATATATTTAAAATACGCAGTAAACAATATAATGACTGAATTTATTTATGGGTGTAACAGGGATATATACTTCGTTTTTACTTTAAACTACATAAAATGTAACAAAGGAATCTGTAAATATATCTAACAAGGATAGTGGATTGTGGTGATGAAGAGAAAATGACATTAAAATTCATAACAGTGACATGTTTAAAACCCTTCGTTAAACCTGAAGTTAAAAGATGATTCTTGATATTTTAATGAAAATTGGTGCTCTAACTTGGGTATTCATTCAATGTAACTATTTTAAAACGAATTGTGAAATGATCATATTGCTCTTGAAATGGACATAACGCTAAAATATGTATCCGATCTTAAATGTCCCACGTAGAATATTTAAAATTTGAATATTTAATTTAGCTTTAAATTCTTTTAATTTATTCTTCCCACTCGATAAAGATCTGTTCAAACCTGAAATTCAAACTATGAAGTGAACAATTCAAAATGCATAAAATGGCAACATTCAAACATCCCACACAGACTTCTTAAAATTTCAAAATGCTTCAATTAAGTTCGTTTTATTTTTTTGTTCCTACCCGAATAATAATTTTGTAAAAGGAAAGCAAAGAAGTCAACAACTCAAAATAAAAGCATACGCCAAAGCTCCGTTTTGAAGACCGTACTTTGACCTATAATGGTTTACTTTTACAAATTGTGACTTGGATGGAGAGTTGTATAATTTTGTCACTCATATCACCTCTTCTGGTATCTATAAAATTGCATCACATAGTCTACAAATTTAATCTAGTCGGCTTCTTTATTATCCTAACCAATAGTTAAAACAAGTTAGTTAGCAGTAAAACATTTACCAGAACTCCCCTAACATGCTTCCACTCCATGTTATCAACCGAACACATTTTATCATTAGAATAACGTCATCCTTTTGGCGTGGTTTTGATAATAAGAGACGGATTTAGAGGGGTATGGAACAAGGACCCCCTTATTGGGCTGCAGATATAGTTAATGCATATACAATTTACATGTCTTATTCCAAACGGTCACTTCTTTGTGGTTCCCAGTCCAAAGTTTTCAAAATTTCTGTATCCAGAACGGGTAATCATAATGATTGCTAGTTAGATAAAACAATTATGTATTTTCATTTTGTCATAAAATAACTCCATGTATAATGTTTGCCGTATCACACGACTTATTGTCGCATGCGGAGTTTGTTATTGTAACAGTCATGACTATTATGTACTTTTATATATTTCTCTATAGTTTAAAAGTATGTGTAAGTTAGAATAGTAATTACATCAACATGTAGATATTTTCATCATACAATTAGAGGGCATTTGGTTTAATCATCAATAAAATTGAGAATGGAAACGGAGAACGAGTGAAAGATAGAACAACCCGACCAAAGAGCAGAATACAGCCGAAGTCTACCAATCGGTGTTCCCCACAGCGAGAAATCCTCGTGGAGGTGGGCTCTATTAAAAATATATACTTGTTCAGTGAAAATGGACGTCTCACTAAACTTCGAAACATATCTATACTATTAAAGGAGAAGACCTCATTTTGTGTGTCGCTTCTCTTCCTTCCACAATAAATTAATCATCATATCTCTGTGTTCTAACAGTAACATGCATAGTCGCATTTGTCATCCATTCTTATGATTATTCAGATTGAGTTAATTTGGGAGAAAAACGATAAAATAGGTGTCCGGATATTGTTTCCGTCATCAGACTGAATTTTAGTCAAAGATAAGACCTCCGGTTTTAAACAAGCCAACAAGAATAACCAATCGTATGACAGATTACAAAAATGAAAAATAAATAAGCCAATCAGAGCGTATCATGGTTTTTAGATCGCAAGAACCACAACTATTATATCTCCTTAGAGACAATTATTTTTCGCGTTTATCCACGTCATGTAAACTACGACTATATCACTATAATATATAGAGACTGTTTGTATTTTGTCTACTGTTTTCTTTGAAATATTTACTATCTAAGGGGTCATACCAGTTGCATATATATTGAAATAAGTAAAACATGTGGAAACAAGAATGCGGATTTTCATAGTATACGGATGCCACAACGGCACTATCATTTTCTATGTTCAGTGGACCGTGAAATGGGGTAAAATCTCTAATTTGGCATTAAAATTAGAAAAATCATATCATATGAAACATATTTACTAATTAAGTTTCGAGTTGTTTGGACTTCAACTTCATCAAAAACTACCTCGACAAAAACTTTAACCTGAAGTGGGACAGACGGACGGACAAACGAACGAACGGACGCACAGACTAGAAAACATTATGCCCATAAATGGGGCATAAACACTTATTGTTGAAAGTAAAAGTAGTGATTTGGCCAAAATGAATGTAGGATAAAGATTAGAGGGAGGTAGGACTTTTTCGGGACGTCGGGATCGGGTGTTTTTAAGCTCGGGATTTCGGGATTGATCCTTACGGGATCCGGGAATATTTTTTTCAAATTTTGGGATGTCGGGATATGAATTTCGTTAAAATACGCACCTCGAAATTTCAAGTTTTTAAGCCCAGGATTCCGGATCAGGGCCCCTCCGACCACCACTCAAATTAGCCTTAGTCATTTATAACAATCTAATTAAAATA
This sequence comes from Mytilus galloprovincialis, assembly GCF_965363235.1. NCBI lineage: Eukaryota > Metazoa > Mollusca > Bivalvia > Mytilida > Mytilidae > Mytilus > Mytilus galloprovincialis. Next base: position 100,932,948 of record NC_134842.1, read on the forward strand.
TTGATCTCTGATTACGTTATACTCATATGTAACTACCAGTATAACGTAATCAGAGATTATATTTTGATTAGATTGCATTTATACAAGATTCAAATCCTACCATTGGCATGTTAATAGGGCTCTCAAAAGAAAAAGCACGGATGGATTGCCCTAGATGTATGTTTTATTAGAATAATAATGGTCTACAACCAGTTTCATTTATTTCATGTTTGAAGCGGTGCAAATTTTTAATTTAATTTGACTTTTACCAAAAAATGCACTGTACCAAAGGGGAAGAATAATTGTGGAATAAGGCCAGAAAAACGAAAATAATTGAATTTAACAGACTGAAGGAAACAAATAACGGTCTTTGGAAAAAAGGGAGAGGGCTTTTGATAACTTATATAAAATTCTCCAGACATAATATCTATTACAAAAATTCATCCTACAACTGTTTACCAGCTGTATATGCCCGCGATTTCGCGGTTGTATTCTAGTAAATGAATAAATTAAGAAAGACACAAAAGACCATGCAACAAATGCCAAAGGTTACTGACTTTGGACAGGTGCAAAATGTGTGCCGTGTTAACCATGTTTTGTAAGATCTCAAACCGCCCCCTTTACTTTTAGTCAATGTGAAAAAGGCACACAGCAATACGCACTGTGACTTTTTCACTGCCTCATTCTTATAAATGTTCATGACAAATATTGATAACAAAAAATGATATAATAATTTGATCTGTTTACTAAGTCATGAGACATTAGTATGGACAAATGTACCTGCAATTATCTCCATATCTCTAGGCACCAACATAAGTCTAGGTTATTACTCAATACGTCAAAGGGTAAAAAATTATTCCAAAAAAAAAAATGGGCGATCAGTACAGAATACCAATGAGCTATGAATTTCAAAATTCAACAACAAAATAAAAACTGCTTGAACTGTCGCCAAAATATATACAAACATACTAATCTAATACTCTTCCGTGTGTTAACATTTAATTAAAGTCGGTAAAGCATATTCCTGTCTCACAAAAAGTGAAGAAGAGTTTACCTATTATTTATTGTGAATTTATAATATTTCCCACTGGACGTAAAATCAACCAATACATGCACAGGTGGATTGATTAACAGTACCTCAAAGCATAATTCATTGATGAACGGGTGTATATAAGATAAGATAAGATAAAATCAGAAAACTTTATTTTGATTCGGCATAATATACAAATATACAACACAAGCTCTAAGGAGCTTTTGACCGAATATAAAAACATATATAAAACAACATAAAAACAATCCAATTTGACATTCAAAACAACCTGTAATACAAAGTTGAAACTCACATACATAACATGCAATACAAATATGCAACAATTTTAGATTAAAGTAAAACATGCTAGACCAAAGCAACCAAAAGCAACATAAAATAAAAGCAGCTCAAGAATGATCTGCAAGCAGAACAGCGACAGCGACATTCCAGTCCGTTATAGGACTAAAAATGACTTTTAAAAGGATGAAAAACTATTTCAGTCCTGAAACGGTTTGTAAGGCTGTTCCATAAAGTAGCAGCAGCAAATTTGAGCGATTTTTTAAATATTTATATTATCTACGAGATTGTATTCTTTTAGTCAAGCTACAAATTTAATGAATAATTTGACAAAATTCCCAACATGCACATTATATAAGTAAAAAATTATAAAACATCCTTTCGTATAATATAACCGTAACACGAATTAAAATATTTTGGACTAATTTCATATGAACAGTAAATTTACACTAACTAGAACCTTTAAATGTCAAGTGACATTATCACTTCAATGTTACATATTAAAATCTTTGTTGGAAATCGTAAAGGTATATATGCATACAAATGAGCTTGAGAAAACATTACTGTAACACCTTTAAAAACCTCGATTAATATATTTATACGTGAAGATATATAAAGTTGCAATTTATAACAAATACGTATATAAAAGTATTTTACATTCTGGAAAAGAAAATGAACTTCGCTGATTATGCGATATGGGTTTTGCTCAAGTTAATTTTACCATTACGTCGTAATTTCTATCGAATGAACTTGATGAGTTAAGCCTTTTTCAACTGATTTTTATAGTTCGTTCTTATTATATGTTGTACTGTTACATGTATACCACTGTCCCAGGTTAGAGGGAGGGTTGGGATCCCGCTAACATGTTTAACCCCGTCATATTATTTATATATGTTCCTGTCCCAAGTCAGGAGCCTGTAATTCAGTGGTTGTCGTTTGTTTATGTGTTACATATTTGATTTTCGTTCATTTTTTTTACATAAATAAGGCCGTTAGTTTTCTCGTTTGAATTGTTTTACATTGTCTTATCGGGGCCTTTATAGCTGACTATGTGGTATAGGCTTTGTTCATTGTTGAAGGCCGTACGGTGACCTATAGTTGTTAATGTCTGTGTCATTTTGGTATTTTGTGGATAGTTGTCTCATTGGCAATCATACCACATCTTCTTTTTTATATTTAACGTGATACGGGAAAAACCAACGAAAATTAACAGACGGACGTATTGAATACAAAATAGCTTCTTAAAGCAAATGCTGTCCTACATGTATGTACATGTATCTAATGGTGTGTGTTTTACATGTACATAGTTCTTAAACACAGCAATTTTCCCCCTTATTTTTTTACTTTGGAGATCTTGTTTATATTTGTCTCATTTTTTTAACTTGTATAATATATGTAACAATAGCTGGTATGATTTAAGCGCTTACTTAATCCTCTTCCTGTTCTTGAACACATAAGACATTTTAAATGCTTATGTCACACAGTTTCCCAAAGTTAATTTAGCATGCATATGACGTTGATGATATTATTTTTTTTTGTTTATCTTCACATCCTTTCTCATTTTGGGATTTACCGCAAGGTGTTCAAAATTATTCATCAAACACAAATGTATACCGTATAACTGTTGTTACATGTACTAGTCCAAAATTAAAGTAATTTATGCCTTCGTTTAGTTGGCTAAAGACCATCATTTAACCCTTTTCGTATTGTTTACTTAAATGCTGTTTTTCCATTTTCACTCAATATCCTTTCTTTTTGGGGGATGGTCTTACTTATTGGGCTGACCTCAAGGTGTTCATACATATTCATAAAAAAACAATGTATACCGTATAACCTGTCTTACATGTAACAGTTCAATTTTACAATGTACACAGCTGTTTAATTGTCCATAGACCATCATTTAATCTTTTTCGCATTTTTTGACATAAAATATAAAATTGATAATAAAAATCACTGACCTTTAAATAAATCAAATTCATTTCATATTTCTCATCAATGATATTATGGACATGTATGACTTTAACAGGACGTAACATTTACTTTATTCTACAGATTTTTTTAAAAACCACCCAAGCAAATCATAACATATAAAACACCGATTAACCTGCTACAGTGAGATTTGTGTGGGTTGTCATGTTTTAGAATATACGAATGTATACAAAATGTTTACCACAAAAAACGTTCTCGTTACGTCAAGTAAACTGTGGTTTTATTTTTGTATTTATTTATCTTTAACATTCACCGAACTGTGACTTTGTACAACAGATAAGTAATTAAAATCCGGAGTTGTGTAAAGGAATGGACCGCAACAGGCTCTAAACTTACGATGTCAATTTCTAACGTTTTGTGGCGCAATTCCAAAAAAAAAACAATTTTCAAAAGATAACCTTTATACATTTGTACAAGGTACTAGTTGCATAATTTGTATTTCAGAAGATCCTTGATACATTTATCTTGTAAATAAATGACTTGTTTTCTTACAATTCTATTCTACTCCATTGTGTTTTATCCCACTTTACTTGTTCAGGCGCTGATTTTATCATCAGCTTTTTTCTCTCGTTCATTTGTTTTTATAATAGGACACCTACATTTCATCTACAGAATACTTCCAAAGTTTAAATCTTCGTCAGAGAGAAAAATATAACCGTGACCTTAATTCATTGCTTCCTATTCAATGTTAAGGTAACGCGAGTAGTCCGCTATCTTAGATACCGTCAACAATTGACCAAGTTTATCAGGTGAACAGAATATCTGTAAAATATGCATATTCGTCTGACAAGGTTGATCTGACCTTGACCTTGTTTCTAGTTTGTTTTTATGATACATTCTGTTTTTCATGTACATTTAATAATACTTACTTTTTTGTGTACAGTATAATTGTACAATGTACATTGTACATAGTCGTCAGGTTTGATCTGAATTTGACCTTAATGTCAAGGTACATTGTTCATAAGAACTTTCATGATTTGTTTTTGTTTTGTAAGTGTGTGTATTCTTGATTGTATGTTTTTGTTTATACATGTATACCAATATTGTATATTGTTTTTTGTATGTTTTTATATCATTTGTGTCCAATAATTTGATCTATCCATGATCACATGTACAAACAAATCCATTGCCATGAAAAATGGTCAACTTTCTATTAGTGTACTGACCCTAATTCTTGCCACGACTTATTCGAATGTTTATTAAGTTTGTGTAATCTTTTAGGACAGTTATCCCCCCTTGCTTTACGTTTACTAGTGCGGACGGTATATTACTTTTCAGACACTTTCATTTTCATTTTCGTCTTCTTCATATTATATGCATAACTAATTAAAGGATCAGTAGGGGTTATAAGTTCATGTTTGGATCGAAAGAAGCAGTATGGCTAGGTTATCGCCAGATTTATTATCACATAAGCAACACGATGGGTGCCACATGTGGAGCAGGATCTGCTTACCCTAGTTTTTGGTGGGGTTTGTGTTGCTTATTCTTAAGTTTTCTATGCTGTGTCATGTGTACTATTGTTTGTCTGTTTGTCTTTTTCATTTTTTGCCATGGCGTTGTCATTTTTTTTCTTCGTTTATAAGTTTGACTGTCCCTCTGGTATATTTCGTCCCTCTTTAAATAAAAAAAGGCTAAACATGTTTATGTATAAAGCTGTCAAACTGTATCGATAACATTGAGAATGTAATGGGGTATGTCAAAGAGACAACAACCCGACCAAAGAGCACACAAATGCCGAATGCCACCAATAGGTCTTCAACACATCGAGAAAATCCTGCAACTGAAAGTTGACTGCAGCTTGCCCCTAAACAAGAATGTGTACTAGTTCAGTGTAAATGGACAACATGATAAACTCCAAAACATATAAATGAACTACAATTTCAATAAAACTGAATAAGACTAATAAAGGCCAGATGCAAAATTTGGTGGGTTAACATATTTTGCGAGATCTCAACAGTCATTTTTATAAATTTTCAGTTTACAAAATTTGAATTTTTCGAAAAAAAACTAAGGATTTTCTTATCGCAGGAATAGATTACCTTAGCCGTATTTGGCACAACGTTTTTGAATTTTGGGTCCTCAATGCTCTTCAACTTTGTACGTGTTTGGCGTTATAACTATTTTAGTCTGAGCGTCACTGATGAGTCTTATGTAGATGAAACGCGCGTCTGGCGTATTAATTTATAATCCTGGTACCTTTGATAACGTTTCTCAACCCTCTGTCTACACGTTTAGCCATGTAGATTAAACAAACACACAGAAATACGCAATGTAAAGCTCAGTTCAAATGAAATCTGAGTCCGATTTCAGAATAGGTAACAAAAGAAACTAATCAAAATAGCAATGATACATCAATTAAAAAAGGACTTCATGCAGTTACTGACATGTCAGCTCTAGGTTTCAATAAAACTGATTGAACGATTATGTTTTCATCATATAGAAACCAAGCACAATCCCTCCCGTTAGGCGTTTAGTATCATACTACAATATATGAGAATAACATAACCAGTATTACTGCAACAACTGGTTTTAGAACAAATATTATATTTATTGTGTCTGTTTATTTAACGCATCAATGTAAAAATATCGGAAATTGATGAGACTGTCATTAAAGTGAGAGGGTTAGCGCTATAGAACCAGGTTTAATCCACCATTTTCTACATTTGAAAATGCCTGTACCAAGTCAGGAATATGACAGTTCTTGTCCATTCGTTTTTGATGCGTTTTGTTATTTGATTTTGCCATGTGATTATGGACTTTCCCAGTTGATCTTCCTCTAAGTTCAGTATTTTTGTGTTTTTACTTTTTCCTTTGAATAGAATACAGCAAGAAATTTGGAGCTAGTAGATCTATCCATAAATTTGCAATAATGTATCCAAACATAAGTACACTGCATTATAAATACCCTATTGAGAAAGATATGTTCAATGTTGTCTTCTAAAGAAAGCTTTACAAAAATACTGTGCTCAAGGGTTAGTTGGCATCAGTAAACATGGACCAAAGATCATTCAATGGAAGTACAATTTAAAAATATGTTTAGATTCAATCGACGATTATGGAAGACAATGAGTTAAAACAAAACGAATAGCAACATGAAAACATAACTAATCCTTCAAATAAAGGCAATAGTTGTAACCGCTGTTTAAAAGTCATAAACCGATTGAAAGGAAACACATCCGTGTTACAAATTGAAACTGAAGGAAACACATCAACTTTTAGAGGAAAACAACGAAACTACCAAAACGCTTAAGTGCAAAAACAAAAAACCGCCAACATACATAACGAACTATTTGATAACTACTGCCATGTTCCTGACTTGGTACAGGACATTTAGATAAAACAAAATGGTAAGTTGAACTGGTTTTATGGCTAGTCAAATCTCCTGCTCATATGTTGTGGACCCAAAGTTTAGAAATGTTTCTCGCCAAAGTTAGGTGAGGTAATCTACTGATGAAGTAGAAAAAACGTAGTTATTTCGAAAATCCCGAAGTTTGTAAGAAGAAGGTGATTTCAATCTGTTGATATAAATCGTGATCAACAGACCTCATTTGTCTAAAAACACGTGTTTCATTTATGTTCAAAGACCCAAGTGTTGCTAAATACTTCTGTCAACTCATAAAAATATGTTATTGTACCTTCAGACAAAGTACAAAACAACCATAGCATCGTTTTTGATTGTACATCACACTTTAGGAACTGCTTGATAAAGGAATAAAGTGATACCAATTCACTTCGAAACTTTACATATACGCATACAGTGGAGATCTCTTCTAACCTCTCATTAAATCTGTCAGAATCTGTCAGGAGAACTGTTCTAGGACAGTACGTAGAACTGTCAGCCTGACACCTTTTAGTCAGTTCTAGCTAGAACAGTTCTAACCTAGAACTGATTTGGTCAGTTATATCTAGAACTGATTTGGACAGTTCTGCATAGAACTGATCCTGACAGTTCTACCCTAGAACAGTTTTAGACAGTTCTAGTTAGAAGTGACCAAATCTGGTCAGTTCTACTTCTAGAACAGTTCTACGGTTAGAATTGATTACAAATTCTACGGCTAGAATTAATTGATTTATAAATTCTACAGCTAAAATTGATTTATAAATTCTACGGCTAAAATTGATTTATAAATTCTACGGCTAGAACTAATTTATACGTTTTAAGAACTCTTTGTCTAAATATAAAGGCTTCGGCAAAATAGCGATTAATATTATATCGGATTTTGCTATTTTGCCGGTTTTATTACAGATTTTTAGTCGCCGGGCAAGAGAACATGTTTAACACCGCCATATTCTGCATATATGTGCCTGTTCCAAGTCAGGAGCCTATAATTTAGTGATTTTCTTTTGTTGATGTGTTACACAAATTATTTGTTTTTCTTTCATTTTTTGTACATAAATTAGGCCGTTAGTATTATGGGGGGGGGAATTATTATTTGAATTGTTTTACGTTTGGCATTCCGGGAGTCAGGATGGCTCGTTATCACATAACAAAATTATCTGACCTCATAAACCAAATGTAATAACTTGTTTCCCAATCCACAAATGTGATATCTGTTTACGAGTGAAAACTACTGATATTTGTTTATGATGCAAGATTTTGAATAAAAAGAGGACATGCTGGCACTCTCAATTGATGCAAACGAAATAAGGTAGCATTGTGTTCGAATATTTTTATCATTTGTATTATCATGATTATACAATCCATCCTTACATAAAAATATTACAGATTTACTATGCGACTATAAGAGTTACAAAAACAAGAGCAAATATGGTCAGTTTTGGTTGATGTGGTCAAATATGGTCAGTTTGGGTTGATGCTGTCAAATATGGTCAGTTCTGATTGATGCAGACAAATAATTTTGTTACATGAGTCAGTCTGAGGTATGAAAACTACTGATTTTTGTTTCTGATGCGATATTTTGGCACTCTTAATTGATTTCCAATATTGCAGTTATTTATATACTACAGTCCCTCTTGACCTAAATTATAACTGAATTACTGTTCAGCTATATAGATTTATTTTTAAAAAAAAAGCAAATATGGTAAGTTTTGGTTGATGCGGTCAAAAGATTTTATTACACGACTCAGTCTGATGTATGAAAACTACTTATATTTGTTTATGATTCAATATTTTGAATAAAAAGAGGACACGCTCATTGGCGGATCCAGGGAGAGGGGTTCCAGGGGTTCGAACCCCTCTTTTTTTGGACGATCAATGCATTTGAATGGGAGCATACATATAGTTGGAACCCCCCTTTTTAAAATGGCTGGATCCGCCCCTGCATGCTGGCACTATAAATTGATGCGAACAAATTTTTTTTTCCAATATTGCTGTAACTTGTATATTACAGTCCCTCTTTATCTAAAATTATAACTGAAGTACTGTGCAGCTATATAGATTTGCAGAAAGAAAGAGAAAATAATGTCAGTTTAGATTGATGCGGACAAAAGATTTTTGTTGAACAGGTCCGTCCGAGGTATGAAAACTACTCGTAAACAGATATCACATTTGTGGATTGGGAAACAAGTTATTGCATTTGGTTTATGAGGTCAGATAATTTTTTTATGTGATAACCAGCCATCCTGACTCCCGGAATGACAAATGGAGATTTGACTAGCCATAAAACCAGTTCAACCTTCCATTTTGTTTTATCTAAATGTCCTGTACCAAGTCAGGAACATGGCAGTAGTTATCAAATAGTTCGTTATGTATGTTGGCGGTTTTTTGTAGTTGCATTTAAGCGTTTTGGTAGTTTCGTTGTTTTCCTCTAAAATTTGATGTGTTTCCTTCAGTTTCAATTTGTAACACGGATGTGTTTCCTTTCAATCGGGTTATGACTTTTAAACAGCGGTATACAACTATTGCCTTTATCTGAAGGATTAGTTATGTTTTCATGTTGCTATTCGTTTTGTTTTAACTCATTGTCTTTCATAATCGTCGATTGAATCTAAACATATTTTTAAATTGTACTTCCATTGAATGATCTTTGGTCCATGTTTACTGATGCCAACTAACCCTAGAGCACAGTATTTTTGTAAAGCTTTCTTTAGAAGACAACATTGAACATATCTTTCTCAATAGGGTATTTATAATGCAGTGTTCTTATGTTGGGATACATTATTGCAAATATATGGATAGATCTACTAGCTCCAAATTTCTTGCTGTATTGTATTCAAAGGAACATATTTGTTCTAAAACCAGTTGTTGCAGTAATACTGGTTATGTTCTTCTTATATATTGTATCATGGTATGATACTAAACGCCTAACGGGAGGGATTGTGCTTGATTTTCATATGATGAAAACATAATCGTTCAATCAGTTTGATTGAAACATAGAGCTGACATGTCAGTAACTGCTAGAAGTCCTTTTTTAATTGATGTATCATTGCTATTTTGCTTAGATTCTTTTGTTACCTATTCTGACATCGGACTCGGATTTCATTTGAACTGAGCTTTACAGTGCGTATTTCTGTATGTTTGTTTAATCTACATGGCTAAACGTGTAGACAGAAGGTTGAGAAACGTTATCAAAGGTACCAGGATTATAAATTAATACGCCAGACGCGCGTTTCGTCTACATAAGACTCATCAGTGACGCTCAGACTTAAACCTAATCGAATGATATGACATGACATGTTAACCAGGTTACCTTATCGAATGATATGAAATGACATTTTAACCAGATTATCTTATCGAATGATATGACATGACAATTTACACAGATTACCTTATCGAATTATATGACATGACAATTTAACCAGGTTACCTTATCGAATGATATGACATGACAATTTAACCAGATTACCTTATCGAATGATATGACATGACAATTTAACCAGATTACCTTATCGAATGATATGACATGACAATTTAATCAGATTACCTTATGGAATGATATGACATGACAATTTAAGGTGGTATGGGTGTCTTCCTCCATCTTGGATTGTAAAAAACAGAGAATAAAAGGTCCAGATTTTCCATCAAGTTAGAAAAATTTGATGCAGGAATGCAGATGTTTAATGTACATTTTCATTCAAAAGTACCAATTTATAAGAATATAACTTCTAAATATTGATATTTTTGCAAATATTAATTATTTTTGGTTGTTTTTATTTTTTTTTAATTGGGATTTTAAGGGGATGTAACTCTAAAAAAGTGCATTTTCTGAAGGATTCTGTATGGAATTTTCCTATTTTGTATTTTAGCCGGAAAAAACGTACGGTGACCCTATCTTTTCTTTTGATATTCTCAAAGCAGTGTCTGAAAGCTATCTTTTCCTGAAGTATTTAACAATTCTATCATTTTGTTTAGTTTCTAATCACAAAATGGTGTTTTTCCCTGTATAATCCATACAAAATGTGTCATTTTGTCCCGTCCTGTAGCTTGAGAAAATGCGCGGTGACCTATCATTTTTATTATATTTTTCAACATGTATCAATAGATACAACGTTTTGGCAAAGTATGAACAAATTCTATCATTTTTATTTTAGACTCCCATACCACCTTAACCAGATTACCTTATGGAATGATATGACATGAAGTGTTTCAAGCACTAACAATCATGATAATAATAAATAATATTGTACAGTACTAACTGTATTGAAAATAGTGATCAAATTATATGCTTAAATGATGATAGAGCAATTGTCATAAAATACAGTCTCAAATCTCAAATGGTCTTTGTCTTAAGAAGACCATACTTTTCTAACAGTTAGAATGGTCTTTTTATTTTTGTCAGTAATATCTGGTTGTTCCTTCTTTCCAAGAGTCGTAGCATATAATTTATTGAGTTAATTGTAATGAAAACGACTATTTATTTCTATTTTCATTGCTAAAAAGTCTTTACAATTTCAGTATACTTACACGTACATCAGTAATTAATAAAGTAAATGTTCAGATTATAATACAGTTTTGTTGGGAGAGATCCTTTTGCGCCAAAAATGCGTCCTTTTGCGCCTCAACTTTTTTTCTCCAATGCTACATTTGCGCCACCTGTTTTAAAAGTACATGGTATCATTTGCGCCAAAAATAAAACATACGATTGCGCCAATTAGAAGAAAAATGACTTCCCTTCTCCTTTATTTGGACTTAGAACCGGCAGTTTACACGGCAAATGTTTTCCTTTTCTGAAACATACTTTCTTCTTACTACTGCTGCATACTTTATTCCCAATTTAATGTATGTAGTAGCTTGCACTTCACTTTATTGTCCAAAAAGACAAACATTGAAGGATGAAATGTATAAAACAGTTCATAATAATTCCTGTGGAATGCTTCTACTCCATTACCGGTACGTTTTGCGGTAGATAGAGTTTCGGCCAATACGGAAGGTGCGAACAAAGCATATGTGGCTAAAACTTAATCAGCAAAAGCTTCTTTTTCTTCTCTTTAGGCATATTTTGTATCAAATATTCAACAAAGCAATAAGTTTTCTTCTCTCTGTTCATGGACTGTCAAGTGCACTTTAAATCATTTCTATCCAGATGCCCATCTTTATGGGGAAATATCTTCGAACATACGATACTTTTTAGGCCCAAAATAAGACTATATATATATTAATCATTAGTATTTATGAAAGATATGTGTACAGGTAAATTGGCGCAAATGATTAGCCTTTTTATTTTATAAAAGTGGGTGACGTGTCCCCTTAGGGTGTGTATGTTTATTTAGCAATATGATTGAAAAGTAATTAATTTTCACTATTCACTCATACATTACACTACTATCAAATGCATTTTTTTTTCAAACTATTGAGTGTTTCAAACAAACCTAGGAAATAATAAAAGTATCCTGAAATGTGCAGAACGTGTATTCTGCCTGTATAAAATTATTGGATAAAACGTAGAAATTTAATTGTTTATCCCCTGAAAATGAGTCAATGTTTATCTGAATAAAATTTATATATTTAACAATAAAACTAGAAAACTAGAAATATATCTAAAATATTCTGTGAAAAAAAGCTTAAAAATTCATACATGTCGTATTGCCCAGATCAAGAAAATACCTTATTGTGTACAATACTGGTAAGCCAGTATTGTAGTCCCTTTTTTAAAAGATATTTTACAATACTGGAACAAAATTGTAATCCAGTATTGTAAACAATATTGTAGACAATACCAGTAGTGTAGTCTTTTTTTAAAGATATTTTACAATACGGGAACAAAACTGTATTCCAGTATTGTAAACAATATTGTAGACAATACTGGTATACATGGTATACCAGTATTGCCTTCGCCAAATACAAGAGATCCTTAACAATATATGAGGATCTGGATGCAGGTCCTTCATTTATGTATTCTTTAATTGTTTGGGCCATTTTTCTTTATCTTTAATAATTGGGCTTATTTTGTAGAATTCTCATGAAAATTACTTTACTTTTAAATTGTCTGTAATTATATGATATCTTTATTCTGTACATCCTCCATTTCAGTATTCAGTATTATAGTACCTCATTCTTTTATTTTCTACAATTATTCTTTATACTTTTGCACCGTGCCAATTATTCCCTTTTCTTTATTTTTTGCTTATTTTTCTCTATTCATTTACTTGTTTGGCCATTTGTCTCTATTACGTAAACCCTATCTAGACCATCATATATATATGAGAGTTCAATACAAATGTCAATATCGAAAGTATGGTCCAGTCCTCTAAGAATTTAACAGATAATATGGAATATCTGCAATCAGCCCTGAATCGAAGTTCTTCAGAATATCCTCGTTGCTAGTTGTATAAGGCAAAATCTTTTAATCAATACTTGCACATAGAGCAAGAGATATAAAAAACAAAACAAAAACAAACCAAAAAAAAAAAAAAGAAAACAAACAACTGCTAGCCTGAGTCTTGTCATCAATGTGAAACGTTGGTAAAAAAAGTCTTGTTTTTAACCCAATGTTCAAATTGTGTGTGTTTGTTTGTATTTACATTTGAAATGCACTATTTATGAGATACTTACATTTGAGTTGATTTCACAGAATTCCAAGACAGTAAAGTTTTTTTAGTGTCTATCAGCAACCTCGATTGCACATACCAGTTTTTAAAATCAACTCATTCGAGAGAAAACAACCCGAAATATTCAAATTTTCCACAATGCTTGTATATACAACGAAGATATGCACCATAATTAATCAAAGGTACCAGGATTTTAATTTAGTACGCCAGACGCGCGTTTCGTCTACATAAGACTCATCAGTGACGCTCATATCAAAATAGTTATAAACCAAGCAAATACAAAGTTGAAGAGCATTGAGGATCCAAAATTCCAAAAAGTTGTGCCAAATACGGCTAAGGTAATCTATGCCTGGGATAAGAAAATCCTTAGTGTTTGGAAAAATTCAAAGTTTTGTAAACAGGAAATTTATAAAAATGACCACATAATTGATATTCATGTCAACACCGAAGTGCTAACTACTGGGCTGGTGATACCCTCGGGGACGAAACGTCCACCAGCATAGGCATCGACCCAGTGGTGTAAATAGTTATAAAAGGTACCAGGATTATAATTAAGTACGTCAGATTTATACAGTATTACAAATTTGAAGCAACATTCTGGGCGGTGAATATCCATTTTGAGTGACAAATTTATCCTCCATCTTTTACTATCATTTTCCATGGAAAGTACCTCTTTCAATTTTTGCCATTACTATTTAAATGGTTTGTCAAATATTAAATTATACCTATTCTAAGACAAATGTTTATATACTTGTCTTGAACGGATCCGGGGAACATATCAAATCTTTGGTCGATATATAAATTGTTGATATCGTTCAAACAAAATGTGATCATCGTGCTTTAGGGGGCCTCGGTGGCCGATCGGTGTAAATAGTCCATCTAATGTATCACTAGCCTGTAAACATTGAGGTTGCCATAACTGTGATATATTACTTGTCGGGTTCATTGGCGTAAATGCGATCAACATTGTTACCGCATTATTAATTGTTTAGTGAAAGGACATCATTTATATAGCGGAAAGTTAAATTAAAGGATAAAATTAACCTTTTCATTTTTTTAAACAATAATATGCATGAGGGTTTGGATGGGGTCCTTCATCTTTGTATTTTTTATTTTTTTAGACCATTTTTTTCTATTCTTTATACTTTTTGCCCATGTGTCACTATTCTTTATATTCAAGCACCTCATTATTCTCTATTCATTATTTATTTGGTTCATTTTTCTCTATTCATTATATTTTTTCCCATTATTCTCTATTCTGTAAACCTCCATCCACACCCTCATGCTTGATATCTGCCTCATAAGATTAAAGGAACAACTTGGCAGGCATTAGGGACAAAGTTGGTTCCCAAAGGAAAGCCGCTTTACTGTTAAACTAGAGGCTCCAAAGAGCCTGTGTCGCTCACCTTGGTCTATGTGAATATTCAACAAAGGACACAGATGGATTCATAACAAAATTGTGTTTTGGTGATGGCGATGTGTTTGTAGATCTTACTTTATTGAACATTCTTGCTGCTTACAATTATCTCTATCTATAATGATTGGCCCAGTAGTTTCAGTGGAAAATGTTAGTGAAATTTACAAAGTTTATGAAAATTGTTAAAAATTGACTATAAAGGACAATAACTCCTTAGGGGGTCAATTGTCCATTTCAATCATGTTGACTTATTTGTAAATCTTACTTTGCTGAACATTATAGCTGTTTACAGTTTATCTCTATCTATAAAATAACCAAAAACAGCAAAATTTCCTTAAAATTACCACTTCAGGGGCAGCAACCCAACAAGGGGTTGTCCAATTCATCTGAAAAGATAGATCTTGACCTGATTAACAATTTTACCCCGTCAGATTTGCTCTAAATGCTTTGGTTTTTGAGTTATAAGCCAAAAACTGCATTTTACCCCTATGTTCTATTTTTAGCCGTGGCGGCCATCTTGATTGGATGGCCGGGTCACCGGACACATTGTCACGGTACTTGTCTATCCCAAATTCATGTATTTGGTTTTGATGTTATATATATATGTTATATTTGTTATTCTCGTGGGATTTTGTCTATATGTGTTACATTTTAGTGTTATGTCGTTGTTCTCCTCTTATATTTAATGCGTTTCCCTCGGTTTTAGTTTGTTATCCCGATTTTGTTTTTTGTCCATGGATTTATGAGTTTTGAACAGCGGTATACTACTGTTGCCTTTATTTTAAAACTAAATACCCCAAAAATGATTGTGGCCAAGTTTGGATTAATTTAACCCAGTAGTTTCAGAGGAGAAGATTTTTTGTAAAAGATTACTAAGATTTACGAAAAATGGTTAAAAATTGACTATAAAGGGCAATAACTCCTAAAGGGGTCAACTGACCATTTCGGTCATGTTGACTTATTTGTAAATCTTACTTTGCTGAACATTATTGCTGTTTACAGTTTATCTCTATCTATAATAATATTCAAGATACTAACCTAAAACAGTAAAATTTCCATAAAATTACCAATTCAGGGGCAGCAACCCAACAACGGGTTGTCCGATATATCTGAAAATTTAAGGGCAAATAGATGTTGACCTGATGAACAATTTTACCCCCATGTTAGATTTGCTCTAAATGCTTTGGTTTTTGAGTTATAAGCCAAAAACTGCATTTTACCCCTATGTTCTATTTTTAGCCATAGCGGCCATCTTGGTTGGTTGACCGGGTCACCGTAAACATTTTTTAAACTAGATACCCCAATAATGGTTGTGGCCAAGTTTGGATTAATTTGGCCTAGTAGTTTCAGAGGAGAAGATTTTTGTAAAAGATTACTAAGATTTACGAAAAATTGTTAAAAATTGACTATAAAGGGCAATAACTCCTAAAGGGGTCAACTGACCATTTCAGTCATGTAGACTTATTTGTAAATCTTACTTTGTTGAACATTATTGTTGTTTACAGTTTATCTCTATCTATAATAATATTCAAGATAATAAACAAAAACAGTAAAATTTCTATAAAATTACCAATTCAGGGGCAGCAACCCAACAACGGGTTGTCCGATTCATCTGAAAATTTCAGGGCAGAAAGATGTTGACCAGATGAACAATTTAACCCCCCATGTCAGATTTGCTCTAAATGCTTTGGTTTTTGAGTTATAAGCCAAAAACACATTTTACCCCTATGTTCTATTTTGAGCCATGGCGGCCATTTTGGTTGGTTGACCGGGTCACCGGACACATTTTTTAAACTAGATACCCCAATGATGATTGTGGCCAAGTTTGGTTAAATTTGGCCCAGTAGTTTTAGAGGAGAAGATTTTTGTAAAAGTTAACGCCGGACGACGGACGCAGGACGACGCCGGACGCCGGACGCGAAGTGATGGGAAAAGCTCACTTGGCCCTTCGGGCCAGGTTAGCTAAAAAACGTCCTCTAAATGTAACAAAAATGTTGTCAATAAAAAAAATCCAGCATTTTGATGATGTCCGCTACAGTAATCTTTCTGATGGAATCAAGAGTGCTTTTTTGCAAAGTATGATTTGTTCCTTTCTGAAACAAGGTATTTGTACCTGGTTGGCCATTCTGTTAATAAAACAAAGTTGGACCAATTCTTATCTGTCGAAGGAATGATAGTGTAAAGAGTAGAGATGTCAAATGATTTATACTACATGAATTGTGTCGTGTGTTGTATACTGTTGTATGTCTTTTGGTTGATTTATGTTATTTGCCATGGCATTTTCAGTTTTTGTTTCACATTATGAGTTTGAATACTCGTTTGGTATCGTTCGCCAGTCTTTTGAACGAAGAGATGGATTTTGATTGCATGTATTCTAACAGATCTTTTGAATTTTCTATCATCCGCATCTCATTCACACCACCCTAAAGTAGATAGATTTGCAGTAGCTATGAAGCCCAGTTTTGATTGCTGATAAGATAGATCTTAATACTAGTAATTCGCCGTTTCAGATTCTAAAGAATTATTGATAATTCATTGTTACCCCAAAATGAAAACATCGTCACGTCATTGAATGAATTTCAATTGTTTGGGACGTTGTTAGCCAATCATGACGTTTCAATGAATTTTTTTTTAAAATATTACCCATAACGCATTTGATGCTGAAACGGCGACTTGAATGAGAGGTTCCGAGGAGCATTTGACAGACCAAACACTATAACGTTGTTAGAAAGGACAATTAAGTAATTTGGGTATCAAATAGAGAGATAGATGATCCAGTTCGTCATCATTGGTTGAAAAATCCCAAAAGGAACATAAATTAAACCGATCTATAATTGTTCAGGATTTCCTCTTTTTCAAATGGCGTGAGAGCATCTGTTGGGTTTCAAATTGAATTGTCAAAACCTAGTTCCTTTACCAAGTAGTTTATAAAATGTGATTTACAAGCACAAACTATATTGTTTGACGCTTTGTCTGCGGGGACATTAATATACTTGTGATAAAGGTAGGATAAGTGACCAGCAACAATTGGGCATTTGAAGATAGATATAACATGATACACCATGATGCAGACTTAGTATATTTGAAGTGAAACTTCCGAAGTCGAAAATATTTAACTAAAATGTTCTTTTTACCATAAGAGTTTAACAACTCTTGAGAACTGGATATGTCCATTTCGTTTGTCAACTCTTGTTATTTAGTTTCAAAAAATAATAATAAACTCGCCAAAGGTTTGTGTAATATTACATTGAAATCAAATAACTCCACTCGAGTTGATATCAAGCGATACCCAATACTCTAATTTTCATGCTTTTTCACATGTATCGATCGGTGTGAGGAAAATATGTCTCCTCTCTAGAGAAAACTTTGTTCTCGGCAAATGATTGGTCGAAATTTCAATTATGACGTCAAATTTTCTTTATTTCTTCTGAATTTCCTATAGTTAAATCATGAAAAAAGCGACCATGCCTGATGACGTCACATATAAAGAACACAACTTTCTGCAAATCTTTGAAGATGAAGGACAAACTTGTTTAGATATCAGAGAAACAGATTCCACCACTATATCTCGTGTATTATGATATTTCTGCACTCTCAACAGTTAAATTTTAAATATTTAAAAAGATCGGCAATTAAGTCTCTCGCTTTTTAAATTTTAAAATTTAACTGTCTCGAGTGGAGAAATATCGTAATACACTTGATACAGTGGTTGAATCTAAATGTCTCACTCGTAATGAAACCAGTCCTAGAATTTAATCATCTATATATCGGAAATGAAACGGAATTGTAAAACCAGATTTCGATTGTATGAAGTTAAAAGATTCCAGCTCGAAGTATTTAAGCTAAAATATACAATTTGGAAAATATTGAACTCGTAGAAATGTCAAAACAGCTATAGTTTATTCTCTTTAATATGAAAACAACGCAAGAATCTTCATGCATAAAAGTAAATACACAAATGGCACAATTGATAAAACACATGTGATGTAGTAATTCATGACATGAAATCAATATATGCAAATGACAAACACTAAAAACAAGTTAACATCGCGTTTTTGCTGTTCTTCATCTCGGGATCATATCAATAATTTAGCTCTTCAAAATTGGGCACCGAAGAACACAAATGCGGGCTAAAACATATCAACAAATTATGAACAATATCAAGCAAATTAATCTAATAAACACTGTCATAAATTGCGCAATGAAAGACCTTAAAAGGTATGAAAGTATTAGATTACAATTCCGTCTGTGAAACATGTATCTTAAAATCAAACCTATATAAAGCGAATCATATGACCAAATCAATTTAAATATTTTTTTTCTTCGATTGCTATACTTGGATATATGAATGCAAACATGCCCTATCGTGACCTGCACATAGTTTAAATTCGCACAGCGGGATGATACATTCATAAAAAGAGACGCTTACCCTGTCCAGCTACCAGTTCATGGTCCATATAACGTAATTGCAATTCATTCAGGTTTGTCCTTATGTGATATATATATATATATTTCGAATGGTTTAATTAGTTTCAGTTCCTGAAAACAGACTTTACGTTTTCCCTTTTGAATTGTTCCACTTTTGCTGTTCGCTATATAGAAACATTCTAAAGCTTCCATACAGTATATATTTGCTCATTATTGAAGAATGTGCATTGGCATGCAGTTGTTTGAATCCTCTTTTTTTGCGTTATGGGGATGATGTCTCATTGGGAATGAACGTCCTGTAATTATGTTCATGACAATCGAACTTTCAAAACAATTAACAGGACTGCAATGTGGAATTTTGTTGTAATCTAGTAATATTTGCTGCGTTTTTGCTTAAACGTAGCATTTGAATAAAGAGTTAAAAGAATTTCCGAAAGGGTGATGTGTTGATGATCTAACTCAGTGTGCTAGTCTAATACACAAGAGCTTATTGTCTCATCCTTGTATCACATTAACGTGTGATCATCATACATAGACATGTAATATTTGCCGCTCAACACAAATCAACTCATCAAATAATCTGTTAATGTGATAAAAATTATCTTTCTTTGTGCTTAAATCTACACTTTGGCAAATACTGAAATAGTAGAAATATCAAAAGGCTATGGTTTATTGTCTCTAATATGAAAACAACGTAAGAGTTTACATGCGTAAAAGTCAAAACAAAATATGGAACAATTGAAAAACAAAGATATGATGTAGTATTTTATGACATAAAATCAATATACTAGGGTCTGGATGGGGGATTTACAGAATAGAGGATAATGGGCTAAACATATAATGAATAGAGAAAAATGAACCAAAACCATACATTTCCATTCTCAATTTTATAATAGAGAATAATGAGCAAAAATTATAAAGAGTAGAGAAAATGGCATCAAATATTAAAAAATACAGATATGAAGGACCCCCCAGTATTACCATCATATACACAATTAATAAAAACACAAAAAACAGTTTGAATTCATATTGAGCATCGAAAGACACAGTTGCTGGATAATATCAACAAGTTATGAACAAACTCAACAAACACTGTAACACAGTTACGAATTGGGCTATAACACTTTAAAAGGTATGAAAATATCAAATTACAGTTCCATCTGTGAAACATGTATTAAAAAACAAACATATTAAAGGATGTTCGCTATTCTTGTTTTTCACTTTCTGTCAAATATTCGAATCGTCTAATTTATCCATGTAGTGACAGTACAAATTTTACCCGCTTACCCCTACTTTTCTTTTCATAATTTTATTGCATATAGTAATCTTGTAAAATCACTGTTATTTTTTTATAGTTTTCGACAGACAAACAGGTGTCTATGTTAAATGTATTAAAAATCTCGAGAGAATCATTTCTCACAGAATTTCAACTGATTATATCTCAAAAATAAGGACATGAAACTTTATTTTTTTTCTGTTTTTTTAAGTTCCGTTATCTATTAACAATAAATTTATAACAGTTATTAAACAACTTGTTATTTTGAAACAATTATGCAAACATTCTTAAGCGAATCAAATTGACCTTATCAATTAAAATATGCTTCTTTTGAGTGCAATTACTTGAAAACATCCATACAAACGTACCCCATCTTGACCGTCACCGAGTCTTAAATCGCACATTCATAGAAAGAGACTCTTATCCTGTCCAGACTACAGTTCTCGCTCCGTATGCTTTCAGTGCTATTCCTGAAGTTACTTTCTGCTTAATGTGATATATTTCGAATGCATTTAAGTTAGTTTAGTCTGCAATGTATATTTTGCGTTCATTGATATTACTTAAAACAGACAATACGTTATTACTTTCGAATTGATTCACATTGTGCTACTAGTAATTGCTATTTTTTGGGGATTTTAAAGCTGTTCTGTAATGTCACATTTACTCTTAGTTTTAGCACTGTACTGTTTTACATACTAATAGACATATATGTATCGAACACACTCAACAGCTACGTTTACATTCACATTATATATATTACAGTTCTGTAATTATAAGTAATCTGAAAATATACAATTTAATGATTGAAAAAAAAAGACAATTACAAAAAGGTTATTTTTCAAATGTATAAAACGTATGATATAATGATTCATATAAATATGATAAAATGTTTTCCTCTGAATTGACATATTGCACAACATCCATTACATGTACCTGATGCAAAATTTGTTTCTATTCAGTCTGTTTGATTGTTTCAAGATCTGTGTTTAAAAAATATGAAGAAAAAAAAATCAGCACTATCAAAAGTATACCGTACACGTACAAATTTATGCTTTGCTTAGGTTTGATAAACTTTTGATATCGTTGATGTTTGTGTTATCTCAAACGGCTTATACATGTAAATTATCCTGTGCAGAGAAACAAAAAAACAAAGGCCTGCAAAATTCACCATTAAACCTTCTGATCTTTTATTTTTTATCTTTACTTAAGTACATTACGTTATTCAGTAGGTCTATCGTACCTAGATTTATCACTTACTACTGAAATGTAACTATGCACTCCATTTGAAACACTCCCGGAAGAAAAGTAACTTGTTGTGAATGGCGGATTGAACTGTCCATTAGGTTCATTTTGTGCACTTCGCAAGTCAATATGGTCAGGTATAGCATATAAGTACGGGTCTTCATTATCACAATTATCTTTGATGTATAAATATCTCAAAAGAAAAATGACCCCGCCAACTATGAGAACTACAGCTAAAAGTCCACCAATTACTCCTCCGACTACTACACCGGTACTTCGTCCTTCGGCTTCTTCCGATGGGGTTTCTGTATGCGAGGCTATTGAAAGATATTATTAGAATGACTTCCGAAATGCCATTTATTAAGGAAACAATAATGATTTATAAGAGGTGTATACATATACATTTTCTTATATTTCTTTTAGGAAATATATATAAACGTAGATAGATCAATGTCAAAAGTGCATTGACATAATTACACGGTAAGAATATATGCACATATGCGCAGAAGAAAACACCACTAAAATTGTTTCGCATTTAATATATGTAGCTTTGATTAATTTGGGTCAATGATGGACATTAGAAAATAATATGTATGTTTGTAACTTCATATTGCAGATATAATTTTCATATACTTAGTACGTGTAACTTCCCATTGTAAGTATACACTTATAAATGTTATAACGATATAGGTTAGTTTGAAGGAGTGTACATTATTTGCGAAACTACTCACAAACTTAATTAAGTCCGACTTTTTGTCAGTGCTTATTGTTTGTCTTTTATCCTGGTCGACGAACTGTAAAGAAGTTCTTATTGGATTAACTTTCAATTTGTTCTCGTTCTGAATATGCACAACATACATTTCACTGGATGCTGAGAAAAAAACAATCAATCAACATCTACACGTGTCATGATTTATTACTGTGTAATAAATCCTGACCAGTGTCTTGATGTTTTACAGTGTTATAAATTCTGACCAGTGTCATGATGTTTTACAGTGTAATAAATCTTGACCAGCGTCATGATGTATTACTGTGTAATAAATCCTGACCAGTGTCATGATGTATTACTGTGTAATAAATCCTGACCAGTATCATGATGTATTACTGTGTAATAAATCTTGACCAGCGTCATGATGTATTACTGTGTAATAAATCCTGACCAGTGTCATGATGTATTACTGTGTAATAAATCCTGACCAGTGTCATGATGTATTACTGTGTAATAAATCCTGACCAGTATCATGATGTTTTACAGTGTAATAAATCCTGACCAGTGTCCTGATTTATTACAGTGTAATAAATCCTGACCAGTGTAAACGCACAGCTACGTTCAATACAGATTTCCATTCATTGTACTGTGACAAATTTTAGGGCTCCTTCGTTGATTTTCCCAAGTTTTTGATTTACAACGTTTACAATAAAGATTAACAAAAACAAAAACAAGCTGATAAGGCCAAGTCAGTATAATTATGCTTACCGTGATTAATATATCATGAGGATGGCTCAAGGGCTCTCTTTCTGCTATTGTGTGATACCGAACTAAAAGTCAAACCGGTTTTGCTTTGCTCTATTTTAATTCAGTCTCATATATTAGTGTTGATTATAATCGGGTTGTGTCTTATAATATAACTGACAGGCCATATTAAAGTATATAGCTGTTATTCAGATATTGATTGAACAACGACCTGAAATAATTCTGATTTTACATCATAACTTTTCAAAACAAAACAAAATAATTTTCACAACATAATTTAAACATACCATCACAAATGTTAGAGTTTGAGTCTTTAGTCTTTCCAAAAGAGCACTCCCCCTTAATTCTACAACAAGGTTCTGGAATAATTTCTCATCTAAATGTAAACTCACACCAACTACATTGGAACTCACTGTAGCAATCTCTGAAAGAGAAAAAAAACACAATACTTAACGCATGCTGATATTGTAATTGCACATATTCCCGTTTTTTGTCTGTTCGGATTTACCCTGTCATGTGTGTTCGGTTTATTTTTGGCATTTATACTTTCCCATTTAGGCAATATCGTATAATATATTCTTAGCCTTTATTTGTCATTTTTGTATTTGAGTGGATTACAACTTTCATAAATGAATGTATGAATACTTGATTTCAATTTTATCATATATATAAGTAATTAAAAAACAAAACTTTGCCATTTTACTGCACATGCTGAAGTTCATGTTTTTCCCTAATTTATTTTGAAGTTGATAGACGAAAAACGGCAATGATAACAAACAATATGTGAATGAAAATCTGATCTATACATAATGCCTAATTATAATTTTAAATATTTCTTACTTTTTAGTCGTTTTCTCATTACATTTTGGATCAAAGCAAGATTGAAGTCCTGTCAAATTTTCATTGATACTTATTCCGGATTTATCTAGTAGTCGAGCACTGCAAGGCAAACTGGAGTCTCTAAGATAATATAACATGGGTTGTTATTAATTGTTAATAAATCATATATACATTGTTGTAACATTTTACATCAAAGATTACTTCTGCCAGGTTCAGTGGTTGTCGTTTATCATGTTTATTGGTGTTGTTCATTTCTCGTTTTTTTTTATATAGATTAGACCGTTGGTTTTCCTGTTTGAATTGTTTTACGCTAGTCATTTTTGGGCCCTTTATAGCTTGCTATTCGGTGTGAGCCAAGGCTCCGTTTTGAAGGCCGTACTTTGACGTATAATTGTGAACTTTTATACATAATGACTTGGATGGATTGTTGCATAATTGACCCTCATACCACATCTTCTTATTTACATCCGTACTAGATTATAACGTTTCGTATTGAACATAAAAATGGAAGAAATGAATTTAAATGACTCTCAACAATATATTTTATATTGATCACTTACACTCAGCAAAATTAATGCTAAACTTCTATTTGTTTCATGCACATAACTAAGTTTCAGCTTAATCTAGATACATTTAATTATCCGAATTTAAAAGGTGTATAAAGCACGCCAGTGTAAATCTACCCAGCTCAATCTGTTATGTACATTTAGAAGTCATTTTGTAGTATTTAAACTAAGTTCATATCAGCTTATCCAAATAGATCGTATAATCATATTGTAGTAAGCATAGCTTTTATACGTACGCTGAAGTTGTGGTGTATACGTTCGTACATACATTGTATACTATAGGTGTATAACAGATGCAGTTACAATTGTTATTACACTCTCTAAAATCTGGTTGAACGTTACTGTCCTAAAACGGGAAAAAAGAAAATCTTAAAGATGTATAACAAAAAAAGATGTGGAGTTTAAGATAAAAAGATAGCATCCCAACGACAAAAATACCAAAAGACATCAAGCGAGCATACAGAAAAAAAAACTGTATTCAACATAAGATAGGGGTCTTTAGAGTATGACAAGCATTATACTTCTAAATTCTATTAAAGATAAGACAAATCAACCAAGATATATAAGTAATTCTCAAAATAACGAAAACCGTTTAAACAATATGATATATGACATCTGAATTTCACATTTTGATTTTTTTTAAACTTAGCCTAGAAAACAAAATTAACGATTGCTGCTTCTGCACATGGTTAAAAAAAACATGTGCCGACAGTCTAGGGCAATACAATGGAATGTATACAGTTTAGTGACCTATATTGTGTCGGTAAAAATTAGCCACATCTTTAATTATCTTAACAAAAAAAATATATGATTACGGAATATAAATTCATCCCACAAATATGAAGTTTTCGTCATGAGGGAATTTTTCTATATAAACATCATTTTGTCTCTGATGAATAGTTTTTGCATCGGCAATCATACAATATCTCCTTAATTCTATAAATTATTGGCAATTGTATGTGTATATTAAAAACTATCGGACAAAAATAAAAACAGAATGAAATATAAAATAATAGCTTGCCAACTAATATACATATTGCTTTTCTTGTTTCCAGAGCTTTGATGCCCATGTTTTTTTATTGTGTTGATCAAGGTACGTATTCAGAAGAGTTTGTAGTCTGTATAATTATATACCGTTATGTTGGATTTTTCTCTAAATATTCTTTAAAATAAACATGTATATTGTCTTACACATTTGCATGCTGATGATGTTGTGCCATCAAGTATTGATCCTTTCCCTATTCTCAGAATAAAGATGTTTGTGTCCACAACTGGTCTCAACTCAAACTTATTATCGGTTTGGTCAAAACTTAGTCCTGTAGATCTACCAGCTGGTAATGTAACCTGTGAAACAAGCAAAAAATACAATCTAGAAAATTAGAATGTGTCTGCTTCCTAAGGTGAGAGCTTATGTTTTTCATCAAGAATTATAAGAATGCACGTAATGTCGTTAGTGAAATACTCCACTCGTATCTCAATGTATCAAAAAACAAAAAGTATGTGTATGACAGATCCGAAAATCTGACATATATTACAACTCATCATTGAGCAATATCTAAATATATTCTGCCCAGGTATAGAACAATATTGTACTGATTTCGCATCGTTAGGCCCGGTGAGGAAGAACTTATCAGAATATAGTACATATTCACACAAATTGTCCTTACTCATACATGTCATAGCTGTTACTTTCAAAGTGTGTAACATATTTGGGTAATTGTGGTATTTTATGAAATGTGAAAAACATGGAATCAAAGTTGAATCCGTGTTGTATATTTTTGAATAATTAACATGTTGTTAAAAAACTTGAAATGAGGATAGGTTTGCATGTTTCTTAAATCGGAAGTACATTACGTTTGGTGTAGTTATCCACACCTGGGAATATAAAAAAAAGAAGATGTGGTATGAAAGCAATGAGACAACTCTCCGCAAGAGACCGAAATGACACATAAAATATAAGTCACTGTACGGCCTTCAACAATGAGTAAAGCACATACCGCATAGTCAGCTCTAAAAGACCCCGAAATGACAATGTAAAACAATTCAAACGAGAAAACTAACGGCCTTATTTATATACGAAAAACAAATATGTAACACATAAACAAACGACAACCACTGAATTACAGGCTCCTTACTTGGGACAGGCACATACATACGTAATGTGGCGCGGTTAAACATATTAGCGTGGTCCCAACCACCCCTCCTAACCTGGGACAGTGGTATAACAGTACAACATAAGAACGATCTATAAAAATCAGTTGAAAAAGGCTGAACTCATCAGATGGACAAAATACAAGTGGACGTGGACGGGTACTTGTACATCCCAACAACAAAAAGACACTATAGGGCACCGTACAAAAATACAAGTGGGCGTGGATGGGTACTTGTACATCCCAACAATAAAAAGACACTATGTCACCGTACAAAAATACAAGTGGACGTGGACGGGTACTTGTACATCCCAACAACAAAAAGACACTAGGTCATCGTACAAAAATACAAGTGGAACCATGGTTCTCTTGAAAGCAATTGAAGGTATATTTATTTGTTGCCAGACTGAGGGATTTAATTAAATAGGAAATGACTGCCATTTTATGGCAATATGGCTAAGAATGCTAGAAATGACTGATTATCTAATAGAAAGCAATATCGCCATACACAAGACGAATAACATTTCATATTTTCAGTAGTACTAGTAAACCAATTTTGATATGAAACCATCATGTTAATCTGAACAGCTCTATAATGACTGAACAATAAAGTATTGAGTCAGTCAATTAAGATCTGGTCAGGTTATATTAAGACTGTTCATCACCTCTTATTTACCTGTGCACATCAATAGTATACTGAATTGTCTGCTAACTTACTAAACAGTACTGAATTGACGGCAAGCAAATTGTTTAAAAAGTATAGAAATTACTGCAGTGCAAAGTTTGAAAATTGACTAAAAGACTGAAAGGGACGGAATAATTCATTTCACAGACTTTTCAAATGTTGTTTAGATCAAAATGGCCATTTAAGACTACAATTCATTTACTAGTGAGATAGGAGTAAACATAAAAAAAGTGTACAGAAAATTCTTAAGTTCATTCAATCTATGTACAATCCAAAGTATTGTCAACAGCAAGAAAGTTTATGACAAATGCAAAAATTGTATTTTTTTTTGTGCACTGGCTGATTTTATATATATACATGCCAAGAAGAAGGAAGCACAATTTTTTGCACTAAATCGATACTTTTATCAATACCTATATCCAACTGTTTTAATAATTGCACACTTTATTTTGAACGTACCCTGAATGATTGAAGTTCCTTGTTTGTAGACAAATCTTTACAAGTGAGGGGATTAAGTACACCATACTTTTTCATTGCATCCGCTATGGCAGGTTCCTATGAAGAATTAAAAAATATAATATGTATTATGCATAATATGTTACTAAAAAGTAGATAATTTAACCATCTAGTGAAAAAACTAGAGGCTCTAAAGAGCCTGTGTCGCTCACCTTGGTTTGTGGGCATGTCGAACAAAGGACACTCTCTATCATTGTAGACGAGAATAGACTTCGTGACAAAATCTTTGTTTTGTTGATCTTCTATTACTGATCTTTTAGTCTGTTTGGTTTCTTTGACTTACTAATAGATCTTGACTTGCTGATCATTTTTGTGATTTAAAGTGTTTATTTATCTATTACAATTTAAATAATATAAGGCATAACAGAAACAAAATGTTTCTCTCTAAATATCATAGTTTTCATGATAATAGGCAAAAATAAAAAAAAAACTGGTAAAATTTTGCATTTATAGGCAACAACTCCTATAAAAATTTGTCTAACAGTTTTGACGTATATGGACTATTGGTAGAGCTCATTATTCTGAACATATTTGCTCCTTTCAGATTTTTCTGTTTATAACGGTTAAAAAAATAATAGACAAAACTTGCATTTTACCCCTATTTTCTATTTTTAGCCATGTCAGCCATGTTAGTTGATAGGCGGGGTCATCTGACACATTTTTTTTTTAACTAGATACCCTTATGATGATTGTGGTCAAATTTGGTTAAATTTGTTCCAGTAGTTTCAGAGGAGAAGATTTTTGTAAAAGATAACAAAAATTTACAAAAAAATATTAAAAATTGACTATGAAGGACAATAACTCGTTCAGGGGTCAATTGACCATTTTGGTCTTGTTGACTTATGTGTAGCTCTAACTTTGCTGAACAATTTTGCCGTTTACAGTTTATCTTTATCTATTATAATATTCAAGATAATAACCAAAAGCTGCAAAATTTCCTTAACATTACCCATTCAGGGGCAGCAATCCATCAACAGGTTGTCTGATGCATCTGAAATTTCAGGGCAGATAGATCTTCACCTGATAAACATTTTAATCCCGTCAGATTTGCTCTAAATGCTTTAGTTTCAGAGATATAAGCCAAAAACTGCTTTTTACCCCATGTTCTATTTTTAGCCATGGCGGTCATCTTGATTGATGGGCGGGTCATCGGATATATTTTTTAAACTAGATACCCTAAGGATGATTTAGGCCAAGTTTGGTTTTATTTGGCCCAGTAGTTTCAGAGGACACGTTTTTGTAAAAGTTAGTGGACGACGACGACAGACGCCAAGCAATGAGAAAAGCTCACGTGGTCCTTTTGGGCCAGGTGTGCTAGCAATGAATACAAATAAACACTGAATTTCCCATGCAAAAGATGCCAAATGGTTCAACGAAGTTCTATGTGGCCTAAACAGAATTAAGACCAATGTAGAAGAATTATATTCAGTACAATACATTAATCAACATGCATTAATTCATAACACATTGGTGTACTTAAACATAATATATATTAAACAACGGTTTCAGGATCAGCTTCAAAGTGATAAATAACCCTGAAATATCCTGATAGAAGCTTAACAAACAGAGGTTAACCAATTAGCTGTGTTTTGCTGAAATACATTTTAAGATGATGAAATGGCCGTTGGCAATCATCATTTTTAAACATTCCTGGTGTTTTCTTTTTAAAAATCTGTAGCAAAACAATGAATACTAATCGACATGCACATTGAGATCATGACGATGAAGCGGAAAACTTAAAATTTATACGAGCAGCTGAGCTTCCAAACACTAGTGAGTCCTACAATTTTAAACTGATTTTTCTATGATATTCAGATAGAACCCACAACTTTTGTGAAGGCCAATCATCTACTCGAAATAATACTCACCAAAATAGTAATGTGCTTCGGATCATCAAAATACTTTGGGTCAGTAGTTTCTTTGAAAGCTTGGTGTATGACAAGAAATCCACTGTCGTCTATAATCATACATCTGTAAAAAGGATGTATGATCTATTATCTAAATGTAGGTTATTCAATATATGAAGAAAAACAGTTTAGATTAAGGGTCACTTTTTCATTACTACCAAATACCTTATTTCAAATTGGAGCTGAGCACTTTTATGTTAAAATGAAATATCATAGATATATTCATTTTCTCTAAATTAACTGTTTATGAAATATTTAATTACTTAAAGTACTCAGGTTGTTCTTCTCCCTAGTCATATCTGGCACAACCTTTCAGAACGTTATGGTTTTAATGCACTCCAATGTTTGAGTTGGCCTTGAAACCGTTTTTGATTCTAGCGCTACTGATGGGGTTTTTGTAGACGAAGCGCGGGTCTGGCATATCAAATTATAAGCCTGATATTTTAATGAGTTTTAATATACCATTGCTTGTCATATTGGTCCTTTAATTTTGAAACGTGTTTGGCATATATATTTGTGGATATTTTCACTAAACTTACTTGAAGTCCTTTGTCGTACAAACAGGATATATGTTATCAATAAAGTAACTGAAATACTGTAAGGGAAAATCTGCCCCAACTACTGCTGTTACTTGGTTTGAACTATAAAAGAACACAAATACTTTAATATTACTAAAAATAACCAACATATCTGCCTTCATGGTATACACCTTTATATAATATTTCTGAATTTACAAATTTTGATTAAAATATGTCCATATTAAAGAAAACTAAGTAAAGAAAACTAAATGGATTTATTGTAGGTTAAACGTTTTACGGAACCTACCTATTGTATTCATCGGTAATTTGTTTTCGTACTGATCATGCATAGAATATTTGCTAACGGATATTGGGCAAATAACAACCAATCCTTTGTCAATATAACAATAAGGAGGTGTAGTAGGACTGTCAATCATGTCAACGGGACAACTAGGCACCAGAGTTCAAATTAGTGGACATACACAGTTATAGGTCACAATACTTACGAATACATGTCCACTTACCAGCTTACAGTATATCCCGGAGGCAGCATTATATGCTAGTAAACAGTACTCCTAACAAAGTTTTTATATTCGCTTATCTAATTTCAAATGCACTGCATCTTAATAGACATGTTACGAAAAGGTATATTCACGACGCTGAGGTTGACAAATTATACTTTAAATGTGGGGACTGTGTCACAACACCAAAGAGATTATCTGTGTATACATTGGATTTTATTTAAAAACTGCATTGATCCTTTCGCAGGCAATTCCGTATGGAACGAATATTCAATAACATTTATACGATAAGAAACATAAGAAATAGATATTAATTATTTCCATTATACTTTTGAGGAAAACTATAATAATACTGCATGTTCATGTTAATGCAGTAGATGTGCGGGGCAACGGAGACACGGGGTACATACGTGTGTGAATTCTTTGGCGAGCCCTTAATATATCTTGCAAATAATCTTAAGTATAATAATCTGCTGTATACCTACTCGTGAATACATATGTAACGATAATTTTTATATAGTTTAAAAAAACAAACATGTATGTATTTTGATCCAGTTGTTTGCCACCTAAATTTTTATCTAACGGGGTCTGTTTTAAAACAACTAAAACATGATTTCAACTTGAGGCATGTTGCACTATATAGTTTTAGAAAATTTTCGCCCGGTCATATAGCTTCAAAGGCATGTATTTTATTTCTTTATTCCCTTCCAACTGTGTCTCAATTTTAAAAGTGACAGCTCATTTTGTATTTTCTGTATAATAGTTTGTGATTGATTGATTGTTGGTGTCTTAACGTTCAGTGGCAGATATTTCATTTATGTTCAGAACGAGAAGAGGTTTGTGTAAACTATGACTCGCTACTCATCGGTTGAACAACCCTGCAGAGTTTCAAAAGCATTGCATAATGACTAAATAGATATAGGAAGATGTGGTGTGAGTGCCAATGAGACAACTCCTCATCCAAATATCGGCCTTCAACACGGAGCCTTGGCTCACCGTGACCGAACAACAAGCTATAAAGGGCCCCAAAATTACTAGTATTAAACCATTAAGTTTGCATTTACATCTTTTTGTAAGAACCAGGCAGAGTGCGATACATGATGGTTTCAGATTTTATCTATAATTTGCCTCGTAGAAGCAGTTAATGAATATTGCTAAAAAAAAATATAAGTGGGAAAATATGAGTGGTTGTCATGGTAACGGACACTCTATTTTTTTGTCGTTAAGCTTGGTAAAATCTTTCAAAAAACAGCTAAATCACCACAATTCAGAGCCTGCTTATGAATAGAATCATGCATTTTTCATTAATGTTCAAATCTAACATTGATAGAACTTGGTTTAAGCTTCATTTTAGTGAAGATTGCATGTCAACCAAATTTGTAATTTTTTTGAAAATTTTTGCGAAAAAATGCATATTTTCAAAATTTCTGAAATTGGGATTTTTTCGAAATTAACAAATTTTCTCTGGTGTTTTTCAAAAAAGTGCAAATGTGTACAGAATAGTTAGCACTGTAGTTATGAAGTTTGGATACTACTTTACCAAATTGAATAGAAAAATGCGTGGGATTTTTTTCAGTTTTATCACCATAGCAACCGATTTTTTCCTTGGAAACGGAGTTTTATTTGCAGAATATTGCAGTTTAAGAGCTTAAATGTCTTGAATTTTTTCATTACCGATAAGAAAATACATAAAAACTTTAAATTACTATCATCAAGTGTTGTTGACTTCAATTGTTACCACAGAAACACATATTAACCATAGCAACATCCACTCTGAAACTGCATAAATAGAAATTTATGTAGAAAAATACATAAATAGAGGGTGTTTATTTTCAAATTGGAACATGACTGCATGCTTTGCTTCACTCACAGTCTTGTCTGGTTTTTTTCCTTCAGATTTTTCAATAAATGTAATATATAATGTAATATTGGGGTTAGAAGGTAAAAAAGGGGGGTATGTTCATTTTTTCTAAAGATATCATACATGAAGATTTTTGAAACGATAACGTTTGGTCGGCGAGCCTGATTATGAATAAAATCATTTTTTTTCTCTCAGAAATTTCTTATATAACATCGATATAACTTGGTTTTAGCTTCAGAGCTAAGTTAAGGTACATTGTAGTTGTCATGTTTTGGGATTTTTGTCAGATTTTGGGAAACCTCAAGTTTTATTCATTTGAATGCCTTAAGAATAAACTTGTAAGGGTTCTGCGGAACCCAGTGTCTTGCCTACTTTTGCTGTAAATCGCAGGCTCAACAGAAATGAGCAAAAAAATCGGTAAAAATATTCCTCTTGATACTATTTTTTGATTGTAAGAAGCTTCTGTCCAAGTTTGGTAAAAATCCAGGATAGTTTATGAATCTAATAAATGTTTTAAAAACTTTTACTGCAGACTGTATGTCATGTTAACTGGAAGAAAATTTAAGTCCATTTAAAAGTAAAATACGGAAAAAATGGATTTATCTTTTTACAAAAGGAATAGGTCCGGTAAGACCCTTTTTTGGCCCCAAAATATAGCAGTTTTACAAAATTGTTAAAATGTAAACTTTTATTTATTAATTGAATAGCAGAATGCTTCTTTTACATAAATATGGGCTGTTTTTGACAATACAATGCACATATATCGGGTACTAGCACCATTAAGTCATGCTAAATCACTGAAATCTTCACAATTCTAGCATTTTAGTTAAATTTTAGACGGTTTTCGTGTTCATCCTTAATATTAAAATGTAAGTTGTATTTTATGATAATACATAACATATATAAAGATGTTATGTATTATGGATGAACACGGATGCGGCCACTTTCATTTTTGACAAAAACCATTTGAAAAGTGACATTTTTTGGCATATTTGGTAGATTTTTCATATTTGAGCTTGAATCGGATCGTTTTAAATGGCACAATCAGTTAAAATCTTTCACATAAACTTTTGAATCAAAGAAAATAGACACTTAAGTGTTTAAAAAGTGGTCAAAATCTTTCGTCAGATGAACCTGAAATTTGAGGCCAAAATCGGTCCTTACCGGACCTACTCCTTTACTTCTTGATACTATCTTATGATCATAAATAAGCTTCTGTCCAAGTTTGGTACAAACCCAGCATGCCCAGGATAGTTTGAGAAAGTTATTAAAATTCTAAAAGCTTTAACCACAGAGTAAATGTAATGTTTCCCCGCAGAAAAAAATAAGTCCATTTATAAGTAAAATACGGAAAAAATAGAATTTTATTTTTACAACATTTACTTCTGGATACTATCTTATGATCATTGGTATCTTGAAGAGAGTTGTCTTATTAACAATTATACCACATCTTAAGATCAAATGGTCACTTTTAGAAATTTCTTTATAGTTAGCCAACAACATTCAAACTTGATCTCTGTTTTGTGGTAATAAGCATTGTGTATACATGTTTCATAAGATTTGATTGAGGCAAACTATAATTGCAAAATAGAAACCAACTTTTTGACGACTAATGTACTGACAGACATGGATTAAACCTACTACAACGCCCCCTTCCCCCTCCAAAATTGCGGAGCGGCCATAAAAGTGTTTATTTTAGTTTTTGCCATTGTACCTTGAATCGATCAAATGTGTACACAACGCGTGGGACATCAGATTCTTTTTTTACACATGGGACACTAAAGTCTTGTATTCATAAATGATTACAACTTGTTGGGACTAGAAAACATTGATAATTACAAAGAAAAATAGCATTGGTATGTACTGCGCTGTTTCTAGTGTTGCATTTAATTAAATAAGACCATGTGTGGAATTTGTCTTCAAATTATTACTGTTATTAATCTTGTATTGATGCAAATATTCTCAGCTTAATGGTTTCATTCCAAATCTCGGGATTAATGCAGTCTTTTATAAAGGTGACAGAGACAGAAAATAGGGGCGTAATTCATGTAAAGGTTAAAAAAACGTTGAGAATAGCAAAATATTTTTTTTTGAAATTTGAACCTAAAACAAGATGCTCCGCAGGGAGCAGCTTTATACGACCGCAGAGTTCGAACCCTGAACATTGGGGCAAGTATGGACACAACATTCAAGCTTGATACAGCTCTGAATTTGGATTGTGATTAAATAGTTGACACAACAAAGGTTTCTGACACATAATGAATGTGGTCTCAGAACTTAAACTTAAACGCTTTAAATTTTAAATTGGACATTACCTATTATGGTCCAATATCCAAAATCAAAATACATGGTTAGATTCAGCATATCAAAGAACCCCAAGAATTCAATTTTTTATGAAATCAAATAAAGTTCAATTTTAGACCCTTTAGACCTCAATGTGGACCAATTTGATAACCGGTCCCAAACATCAAAAATCTAAATACATGATTAGATTAAGCATAATAATTATATCAAAGAACCCCAAATATACAATTTTGTTGAAATCAAACAAAGTTTAATTTTGAACCCCAATTTGGACCAACTTGAAAACTGGGCCTATAATAAAAAATCTAAGTACATGTTTAGATTCAGCATATTAAAGAACCACAAGGGTTCAATTTGGACCCTTTGGGCCCCTTATTCCTAACCCGTTTGGACCAAAACTCCCAAAATCAATCCCAACCTTTCTTTTATGGTCATAAACCTTGTGTTTAAATTTCATAGATTTCTATTTACTTATACTGAAGTTAGGGTGCGAAAACCAAGAAAAATGCTTATTTGGGCCCCTCTTTGGCCCCTTATTCCTAAACTGTTGGGACCTCAACTCCCAAAATCAATCCCAACCTTCCTTTTGTGGTCATAAACCTTGTGATTATGTTTTATTGATTTCTATTCACTTATACTAATATTATTATGCGAAAACCAAGAATAATGCTTATTTGGGCCCTTTTTTGGCCTCTAATTCCTAAACTGTTGGAACCAAAACTCCCTAAATCAATCCCAACCTTCCTTTTGTGGTCACAAACCTTGTGTAAAAATTTCATAGATTTCTATTTACTTAAACTAAAGTTATAGTGCGGAAACCAAGAAAATGCTTATTTGGGCCCTTTTTGGCCCCTAATTCCTAAACTATTGTGACCAACACTCCAAAAATCAATCCCAACCTTCCTTTTGACACACACACACACACACACACACACACAAAACAAGATATAATGTTATCGGAATCTTGAACTTATGAGATGTATGTAGAACGATGCATAGTAAGAAATAATTCATAATTGATACAATTATTTTGCTTGATAATTTTGATATGATAATCTTGCCGGTAATAGCATTATTATTTTACCGGGATTAGCACAATTCCAACTTAGCAGATGTATTCTATTTGTCTATCTCGGAGATCCTGAATTTTAATTGCGGGATAGTAGTACAACAAAGGAGTTATTAATGATATGTTAATAGCTACATGTATATTTATAGAGGATTCCATTATACTGGACTTCTGATATTAACGATCAACAATTGACTATTATTATGTTTTTAAGTCACCACCAAAATAAAATGTGTTCAATTTGCCTGTCCGTCTTGTCGTCCGTCCATCACACTTAAGTTTCAGTTTAGAAAAAGTTTCAGTTTAGAAATGCTTTGACCAAATGATTCTATTATTGGTTTGTTAATATTATGTTACAGGTCAATTTTGTGATTTATGCTGGAATAACATCTTAGACGGGTGTGTGCCATAAGAAATTAAGAATTTTCTTACAATTGTTAGGGCCATATCTATCTTGCCTTGCCATAAGTTAGGTTTGCCCAGTTATTGTAAACCCATGAAGTTCATCATCTGCTAACTTCCAAAAATTGATAATCAGATGATGAACTCGGAACAAAGTCCGACCAAATGCAATTATCTTTTTAAGTATCTACTTGTATGCAACATTTTAAAAATCAACATACCCCCCTACCCCCTCCCCCCTCCAACCCCAATGTTACATTATATATTACATTTATTGAACAATCTGAAGAAAAAAAAACAGACAAGACTGTGAGTGAAGCAAAGAATGAAGCCATATTCCAATTTGAAAAAAAAAACACCCTCTATTTATGTATTTTTTTACATAAATTTCTATTTTTGCAGTTTTTGAGTGGATGTTGCTATGGATAATATGTGTTTCCGTGGTAACAATTGAAGTCAACAACACTTGACGATAGTAATTTAAAGTTTGAGTTGGCTTTTATGTATTTTCTTATTGGTTATAAAACAATTCAGGCCATTTAAGCTCTAAAACTGCAATTTTCGGCAAATAAAAACTATGTTTCCAAGGAAAAAATCGGTTGCTATGGTGATAAAACTAAAAAAAATCCCACGCATTTTTCTTTTTAATTTGGTAAAGTAGTATCCAAACTTCATTACTACAGTGCTAACTATTCTGTACACATTTGCACTTTTTTTAAAAACACCTGAGAAAATTTGATAATTTCGAAAAAATCCCAATTTCAGAAATGTTGAGAATATGCATTTTTTCGCAAAATTTTTCAAAAAATATACAAACTTGGTTGACATGCAATCTTCACTAAATTGAAGCTTAAACCAAGTTGTATAAATCTTACATATGAACATTAATGAAAAATGCATGATTCTATTCATAATCATGCTCTAAAATGTGGTGATTTAGCTGATTTTTTAATGATTTTACAATGCTTAACAACCCAAAAATAGTGTGTCCGTTACCATGGCAACCACTCATATTTTCACACTCAAAATTATTTTTTGAGCTTTATTCATTTATTGCTTCTATTAGTCCAATTATAGATAAAATCTGGAAACCCCCATATATCACATGTATATGGCACTCTGCCTGGTTCTTATAAAGAGCTGTACTTTAAAAAACCACCTTATGCAGATATTTTGTATTTCATAAATTCCTGAAACATTTGTGGAAATTCGCCAACCGTATCATAAGAAAATGAGAATATGAAAAAAGTGACACCGATGACCGATGGGTCTTTCCTGATAGGAGTTTCTCTAAAACAAATATGTTTTTTTTTTAATTAAATCTGTTGGATGGGTACCTATTACTACCTTTCGGAGGAACCAGGGGTTTTTTTTCAAGGAGAGAAGGGGACTAGGATTAAATTTGAAAAAGGCAGGACGGGAGTTTTGAGTTGAGAAAAGGCAGAATGAGTAACTTGGCCAAAAAAAAATCCTAAAGTTTAACTTGCTTACTATGTATAATATATGATTATCAATCTAGAATTAAATGAACTTGTATAACCCCACTTTTTCTAGACCACCCACTCCTACGCGCATACACCTTTTATGTCTTATGCCAGGTTTTAGCCAGCAATGATATCACAAAAGCAATTGTCGTATAAGATGTTACATACCTAATGATGTTCTAGATAAATGTAATTTGAATTAACCAAGACGCACAGGATTTAAATTTTACCTATTTATATCTATAATCAATGTTTTGACACCGTCCCCAAATTTAAAGTCTAATTTGTCAACCTCAGCGTCGAGAATATATCTTTTCGTAACATGTCTAATATCAATCAAAGTGAATTTTATATTATTTCTATTTTTATGTTATTTTGAAATATCAATGAAAGAAAGGACATATGCGTATACAGTTCGTTTGCCTATATTTGCGGAAAACTACTGTTAAGTTAAGTTGAAGTACTTTTTCTATTAATCCATAACCAAGCAATACATCATAACAAATGTTGCAGATAGCAACACGCGACAATCACTGAATTACAAGCTCATGAATTCGGATAGATACATACAAAAATGGCGGAGATAGACATGTTTGTTAGCACTCAAAGCGGAGTTAGACATGTTTGTTAGCGCTCAACCGTGAACTTTTTTTATTTTGTTACTACATCTTCATAGAAATTTAGAGGCCTCGGTGGCCGAAAGGTCTAAGTAGTCGAACTACTGTATCACTAGCCTGTCAACACTGAGGTTGTGAGTTCGATTCCCGAACATGGCAGGTGCACTCGACTCCAATCTTAATTGACTAGGACTTTCAGTTGTCCTACCGAAGGTCGGTGGTTTTCTCTAGACACTCCGGCTTCCCCTACCAGTAAAACCTGACCGCCACAAAATAGTACAATAGTGTTGAAGATGGCGTTAAACATCAATCAATTACTCAATCAATCATAGCAATTAGGAATAAGAACTGTGCAGTCCCTTTAATAACGTATCTTATTTTTAAAGTCAGTTCAAAAAGGTATCTAGGAATAATTTTCCAGCTTATTAAAAAATAATAAAACGTTAACAAAAATGTATTTTGAAACCCATTTGTTCTCAAAACATTTAGGTGTACAGTTTGTGCTTTAAATACCCGTCTCTTTTTGTTTTATTGATATTTTTCGGTAGCTTTCAAATTGAGCGAAATTTTCTTTAATCGAGTAAAAAATGCTTCTACTGATGCATTATAGGACAATTATCTTATCCATATACATACCCTCTCTTGAAAATTGTGTGAGCCAGTGTCAGCAGGATTCCTGATCCCCAAGCATCCTGATATGGTGAAGTAATGTAAATCATTCCGGGATGGGATGTAGTTTCCCTCCACCTATAAAATTAGATAATTATATAGAAAATCTATACAGAAAATGTTTATAAACAGATCCTGCTCCATTATTGACACTCGTTGTGTTGCTTATGTAGGTACATAATGATGCTACAATAATTAAATTTAAAACGATGTCATGAAATAAATATCGCTACATGTATAAAAAGACTTGATAGATATTCGCGATTTTACTTGTTTTGATGATATAACCAGAGAAGGAATAAATTGCAAGAACTAGATATCATTGAGATGGGAGCCATCTCTGTGGGCCCCGCTGTGAATAATGTGCATTAAAAAATTGTATCTTTACCATAGGACATGGGTTTGTCAACTGAAATCAAAGTTTTTGACCTTGACTTTTGACCTATGAAGTTGTAAATAAATTATGACACACCCTTTGGTGTTGGTTTATAAACATGTCAAGTATAAACTTTGAAATGATAAAGGTTCTCAAGATATAGAGCGGACACAATCATTACCATAGGACATGGGGTTGTCAACTGAAACCAAAGTTTTTGACCTTGAACTTTGCCCTATGCAGTCGTTCATAAATTATGACACACCCTCTGGTGTTGGTATATATACATGTCAAGTATAAACTTTGAAATCATAACGGTTCTCAAGATATAGAGCGGACACGATCGTCACCACAGGACACAGGGTTGTCAACTGAAACCAAAGTTTTTTTACCTTGACCTTTGACCTAGGAAGTTGTACATACATCATGACACGCTCTCTGGTGGTGGTTAATAAACATGTAAAGTATAAACTTTGAAATCATAACGGTTCTCAAGATATAGAGCGGACACGATCTTCACCACAGGACACAGGGTTGTCAACTGAAACCAGTTTTTTTACCTTGACCTTTGACCTAGGAAGTTGTACATACATCATGACACGCCCTCTGGTGGTGGTTAATAAACATGTAA
This sequence comes from Mytilus galloprovincialis, assembly GCF_965363235.1. NCBI lineage: Eukaryota > Metazoa > Mollusca > Bivalvia > Mytilida > Mytilidae > Mytilus > Mytilus galloprovincialis. The sequence goes on from NC_134842.1 coordinate 100,973,144, forward strand.
AGTATAAAGTATGAAATCATAATGGTTCTCTAGATATGGAGCGGACACAAAGTGTTACGGACGGACGGATGGACGGACGGACAGACTGATCACTATAGGGGACCGCCTTTGGCGGGACACTAATTATACACACTGTTTGCCAACACTGATAAACATTCTTTGCCAAAACAAATGAAAAAAATTTGCTAACACAAATTAAAATATATATAGTAATTCCGATTTGTTATAGTCACTTCCAAATCAAAATTGAAAGACTGAACAAATTTTGCCTAGCAACACAAGCCTTCTTTTTTCACGACATGTAAACATCTGCTTTTTCAAATTTCAAAAAAACATCGTAACGGTTAGATTTGATAACATTAAACTTGTTAATTTCGAAATTATATACAGAGAAATCAAAGTAATAATTCCTTATCAGTTAATCTGGAGTTTATAGTGTTGTAGTCTTGGAATGGTGAGGTCTTGTGTCTAACCAATACTCATGTTTGCACCTCGAAACTTGTATTTACATGAAGAAGAGAGGCCAAAAATACCAAAGGGATATTCAAACTCACACGTCGAATACAAACTGACAAAGCGATGGCCAAGAAGGAAAAGGACCCACAGATAAACAATAGTACAGAAAACACAACACAAAAAACCAAAGACTGAGCATCACAAAACCCCACCAAAAACTGGCCAGGGGTGATCTTAGGTGCTCCGGAAGGGTAAGCAGATCTTACTCCACATGTGGCACACGTCGTGTTGCTCATGTTAGTACAAACCCGGTAATAAGTCTCATTCGATAGGTCACATTTGGAGAAAAGGAGACGGGATCGTAGTTACGACATTTGGAATCTCGGACTCGGAGATGCAATGGGGATGTTGAATTGCAATGGGCACGCTGAAGTGCGATGGTCTTCACTGAAATGTGATTGTTCTTTCATTGATGGTCTAAATGACGCGTGATGGCTATTGTAATATCAGCAGATGTACAATTATCATAATGTTCAAGATGATTTGTGTTTGTTATTTAGTATATAAATGTGCATCCATTATTGTCCGTGTATGTGTATGATTGAAATAAAAGAATTGTTAAAAAAATTATCATCATGCCATACTCCTGATGACCATACTAATTTAGATAATATGAAAATCGTTTACTGTTTGAATATATTCTCGATGACTTGCTTATCAACATGAAAAGCTGCTTCTTGCAAAAAAATGGACTGCTTCATCTACACGTGAACATGAAAAACATTGAAAATTTGAAAATATAGTTTACGTAATCCATTGAACTTCAGTGTTGCCTCCTACGCAAGTTAGCGTACATGTAGCTATCATCAAGCAGCATTACAATGCCATCCTCGCACTTCAGCGTGATCAAAAACACACTGTAGCGTCAAACAATCAAACTTTAGCGTAGCCATCACGGTTTGGATGAATATCAATAATGTGGTCATTTTTATAAATTTCCTGTTTACAGGACTTTGAATTTTTCGTACAACTTAGGATATTCTTATCCCAGGCATAGATTACCTTAGCCGTATTTGGCACAACTTTTTGGAATTTTGGATCCTCAATGCTTTTTAACTTTGTACTTGTTTGGCTGAATAAATATTTTGATATGAGCGTCACTGATGAGTCTTATGTAGACGAAACGCTCGTCTGGCGTATTAAATTATAATTCTGGTACTTTTGATAACTATTTGGAGTACCATCGCGGTACACAGTCCTACATTTTTAGAAAACAGTGAGGATCAATTAAGTCACAAAGTACCTAAAATTTAAAGAAAAATTACAACACTATTATTTATAAAACACATGAGTGTTCAGTCAGTGTTTGAAATGTTGTTTGTTTCTCGTTCAGCCGCACATACTACATAAAATTTAAAACCTAACAACAAGAAACAGGCTTCCCTAGGTACAGAAGCTGATAAATAGAAAGGTACAATAATTATCTAATATGACTCTTAACTGATGATACACAGCGCTTCCACGAAAACATCAATTATATACGAAATTATACTAACTGACAAAAATTAAAACGAATATGACCCATTTTATATCAAGCTTACCATGTTCTTTTTTCGTGGTCATAAGACTTAGTCAATGAAACTGCTGGATACACTCTAAAGACTCCGGCTTTGGTTCCAATAAATCTCCAAGCCAGGTGACTTTCAGGCTGCTGTTTCCAAAACTGTTCAGCTTTATACGTGGCCCAAACTGTAGCTCTAACATCATCCTATATAAGACAAAAACAAACGTTGTAACTTAATTGTAAAGGTTGTCTGTTTTACAGGAATAATAGAATAGAATAATAATATGGCATACCAAAGTTAATATACTAAAATATTGCACCGAAAGTAAAAGCATATGACAAACAGGAAACCGATAAATAAATCACATTCCGTATAGCGGGTTATTTTCGCGGGCAGGAAATTTTCGCTTATTTTCGCGGATAGAACAAAATAGCCAAAATAAATTCCGCCAATTTAAAAATGCACATGCAAAGGTATTGGTATAAGTTTTGAATCCGCCAAAATTATAAACGCCAAAATATTTATTATACCTTATTCAATGAAAATCGCGAAATGTTACAACCGCGAAAATAACCCGCCATACGGTATTACTTACCGTCTTAATTTGGTTGCTAGGTCAATCACCGAGTGAGACTTATTACCGAATGTATACCTACTAGTCTAAGAGCAACTTAATGAGGAGCACTAAAGGAGCAGGTTCTATTTCCTCTTACAGAGTACACAACAACACTAAATTTTCAGAGGGGTTCGTGTCGCTCAGTCTTGTAGATTTCAAGTTAATGGATTTGGGACTTGTTTGTCTGCTGTTCGTGTTCATTGTATGTTGCAATTACATTGGCAGTTTCTCTTCGACTTTTTATTTTTTTATTTGTAATGATGAGTCTATCGATTTATATTGAGGAAATGAATATAATGTTAACAAATAGCTTTTGTAACCCTGACGACAACATTTTCGCCAATATTTACAATGTTATGACGAGGAGTAACAAAATCTGCTTAATCATCTGTTTAGCTATGTGATATTCAATATATTGCATTGCATTCTAATTTCTTGTAATTATTGATTGCTCTGCAAGTGAGGGTTTTGATTACAAAAATGTTTACCCACTGATCAATGTGCTGGTGTATAATGTCACCATCTTTTTAACTAATGTGATATTGCTATTTTAACACGGAGTAGGTCTTTTCATTTTGCTCTAATTTGTTATACTGTTATTTACTTATTTTTTATTGGTTGTGCATTTTGCAATGGGAATTTTTATAACCAAATATGTATTGCAAATTTTTAATACATCTTTACACAATTGAAAATACATGACTTGTATTTAAGTGAATCGAATGCATATGTTTCATTTTATTGTTTAGTATCTGACCTACCATTTTGTTACTAATTTAATTATAGCTAATTTAAATTTCTTAGAAAAAAACAATTTTGATTTCAAATATCTTACATTAAACCCAGGGTTTTGATCCTTTTTTCCAGTCAAATAATTTGTATACTCTCTTACATCAAGTTCAGTTTCTGTTTCATCAATATATTGAAACGGATTTGAAAAAGCTGAAGGCGTAAATTTTACAGCCGACTGTGCTAAAATAAACAAATGATTAATTTTATAAAACAAATTAACACTCAGCTAAATAGATTGATGCATATGTAAACATTTTCTGCTTTATTTGAAACTGAAACATTATAATACTTCTTTCTAAAACCACTTTCGCAAATTTTTTGTTCTTCCCTCGCCGGGATTCGAACCCATGCTGCTGAGATATCGTGACACCAAATCGCCTGCACTGTAGCCGTCCCGCTAGACAACAGGACCACCTGGGCTTCATAAAAATGAGGCTTTCAGAGGCCGGGTGTTACCTTTCCACGTCATATAAATATACGGTAGTGGTACGTCCTCTATTCCTAGAATGGTACATCACCGACTTTTTACTTTCATCAGCAACACGACAGGTACCACATGTGGATCAGCATCTGTATGGTAGAACAATGATATTGGTATGCAGTTGTATAAGCAGGGGCACATCTCATGTCTGCCACCCCTCAGTTATAGTTCATTGACTTTGAAACGCTCAATGTTAAAGTTTGTGATTAGGTCAGTTTACGATGAAACACTCTTGGTAAGTCAATAATATTTGGCATGCAGTTTTAGGTCTTCAATGCTCTTTAACTTCGTTCTTACTTGGTCTTTTTAACTTTTTTTTATTCGAGCATTACTGATGAGACTTTAGTAGACAAAACGTGCATCTTGTGTATAATATTTTAATTCTGGTATCTATGCTGGATTTATTTGCATGAGCATTTGCACTTTTTATTTCAATGGAGAAAACATGTATAGCAATGTAAAATAGCAATAAGCAGATAGTGGTATTATGGACAATGATTTAGCTAGCCAACAAGTATAAAATGATTTATTTAGGATGTAAACAATTACATATCGCTGAAAGAAAATGACAAGCAAGGAAATGACAATGGTTTTACACTAGTAATTGTGGGGCCCTTTATAGCTTGTTGTTCGGTGTGAGCCAAGGCTCCGTGTTGAAGGCCGTACATTGACCTATAATGGTTTACTTTTTTAAATTGTTATTTGGATGGAGAGTTGTCTCATTGGCATTCACACCACATCTTCCTATATCTATATCATACAATAAATTTGTTGGTGTAGCATTCCTTTTATTGTACTGTGGTTCGTTTGTTCTTTTTGTTCTTTTTGTTTTTTAGTATATTGTTTAGTTGAATGTTGGTATTTCTTTTGTCTTTTTTTTTGTCGTGGTATTGCTCATTTTTCTCCGACTTTCCTGTCTCTCTTTTAAAATGGTCTCTGCAACATCTCTCCCTAATTAGAGAAGGATTTCCAACAAATTGATGTCTAAAGTCACAAAAATACACATATACACATACCTAAAGTAACTTTTCTAGAATTAAATCTACATTTTGGTTGACTGTCAGATGTAAGACTTCGGTTATGATACAAGAAAACATTGTTCATCTCTGAGTTTGAAATATGAAAATCAGCTTCCGAGATGACGGTATGCGTTTCTTCCCTCAAAACAATACATAGGTAAAATTTTGTATTTGCAACCTAAAAAGATAAAATTTCATTAAAATTGATTCATCTAACTAAAATAAGAAAACTAGAAAACAAAGACGCACAAGAACTTTACTGGAAAAATGTATGACTAAAAAATTTCAGCATTTGGACATACTGGAAAATTAGCTTGACGTTTTGTAAGTAGGTGTATTCAATTTGTCTTGAATTGATGACAACTCGGCCTACGTCCAACTCGCCCAACTCAACCACTCTCACTCATTATTACAACTTGCATCGGCCTCACAGCAACTAAATGCTTTAAAACGTTTGGGCTCTATTTTGGATAGACTTATTCAGGTTTATGCTATTTTATTTTTATTTTTAGAATATTACTACTAAAAATAATTGAAGAAAGTATGTCTTCAATATCTTAATGTAACACTCATTTCCTAATACGACTTATCACTATGGTTGTCCATGGTTACTGGCACCACGATAGGTACCATTAGCACCTGACCTTATGATAGTTTTAGGGATTAGCATAACAGTTCCCGGATTATTTGTTTTTCTGTGTATTACTGTACGGACTGTTATTGGTCAATTCGTTCTTTTTCTTTTAGTTGAGTTGTTGCTAGTACTTCGACGTATAACATTATGATTGTACATTCGTATTCCCTTCCTTTTACACAATCAATAGATACATATGAAAATACACTGAAATAGTATATATTTGTTGAGGAGCCAGCTGAAGGACGCCTCCGGGTGCTGGAATTTCTTGCTACATTGAAGACCTGTTGGTGACCTTCTGCTGCATGTTGTTTTTTTCTATGGTCGGGTTGTTGTCTCTTTGGCACATTCCCCATTTCCATTCTCAATTCTATGTACGATGATAAAATTAAAACTTAAAGCGCTAAATAGATTTTTTTTTTTGGCCGAGTAAAAAATCAAAACAATATATGATCAATGCCAATAAATAATTGCAAAATGTTAATTGATACTTAAATTTAATCATTGCTAAATTATAACGTTACCGATTTCAATATTTTACAACGTCTTTCAAGAAAAGGCAAACAGATTTTTTTTTATTTATTCATATACATACAGGTCCCCAGAAGTACGTTGCTTGATACTGTAAATACCGACTTCCTTCATTCACAAGACGTCCTCTAGGCAAGGTGAAATAAACGTTTGGTAAAGTCATCTTACCCGATTCACCCCTGTGTAAAATAATAGAGTAGTTTAGAAATTATTATACAACCTATATTGATTAAAAATGCGTCCCTAAACATCAAACGCAAACTTCTTAAAATGTTGAAGTTTGAAGAACCCAAATCCCCTTCAAAACGAAAAGGAAGCGAACTCGGTTTTATCCAGAGAGGTAATATGTTCCTGATTCACTTGCATTTCCTATAATGGCTTCTTTGATACAAAGTTGCTGTTTACAAGGAAGCTATTAAACCAAGAGTTCCAAGTGGTGAAGTTGAAATCATCCCTTTGAAAATTACGAACGCCATCAGCAGTTGCTTGACCGTAATGGAATATCTGTTACACAGATGACCAGATATATGATCCAATGGTCGTAACGACAATCCCGTCCTCTTCTCCTAGAATGTTACCTGCCGAATCAGACTTATTATCATGTTTGTACTTACATGAATAACATTACGGGTGCCTCATGTGGAGTAGGATATGATTACCCTTTCTGAGTACCTAAGGTAGCCCCTGGTTTTTGTTGCTGTCTTTAGTTTTCTATGTCGTGTTTTGTATACTGTCTTTGATTGTTTGATTTTATTGGTCATGTCATTGTCATTTTGTTTTCGACTAATGTGTTTGAATAATCCTTTGAAATCTTTTATCTTTCTTTTACTAGTTTGAACTTTTCATTTAGCATTGTTATAATGTCGTAGTATAAATATGTACCTTTTCATAGAATTAATTATGTTTGCTGTCCCCGATGTTCTTTCTAGACTAGTTATGTCCACAAGTACTGGATCTTCATTAATTTCCACAAAGGCAGGCTCTGGGAGTAAGGGATGAATTAAAGCTCTCCCAGTATTGTCAATCATAAAGCCGTATGATGAACTTCTCTCCTCAAAATATTCGACTTCCTTTAAAAGTTCGCTTATTTTAACATCAGTACATGATACACCTTGCATAGCTCCTGAATAACGGTGAACGGTTTTACACATTGACGTTATCAACCCTGTGAGGCAAATTAAAAAGATGTTTAAACTATGCAAAATGACGAAATTGACAAAAAAATATTTAGTTCTGGTTTTATTTTTCTGTCTTTCATCCGTTCTATTTTTTTTTCGAAAAAAAATTCTAAATATCTTTCTTTAATTTGCATTCTTTCTTTCTCCCTTTCGTTCCTTTCTCATATTATTCCTTTATTTCTTTACATGTATTAACGTGTATACATTGTATTTAGTTATTCTTTCCGAAATGTCTATCATTGTTTAATTTATGGATAGGTTTTATAAATAGTTTTCTTATTATTCATGTTTAGCATCGGTAGGTTACCGGTAATGCTGTAACTACAACACATCAGGTTTACAAGTGAACGTTACAAAACATATTGATGAATGATTCATATGTATGATTTTAATTTCGTTTAATTGTTCTTTAAACTGTTTGTCATAGAGTCGGTCAAACTGTGATTCTTTTATAGGTAACATTTTATTGATTTTTTTAATTGTGTTGATTTTTTATTTCGAGTAAGTACGTTGTAATGAGCTCTTGTTAGGCATTTGGTCAAATTTTAATTATAGACTCAATTCAATTTCAAGATGGGAAAATGCTACATGTTGATGCATAAAAGTGTGGGAAAGCGAACAACGCTGGTGTTTGTCAAGCTGTACTTTCTTTGCCCTAACACTCCAAATAAGTCACAAAAAGTGTTTATTAACATTTGTCCTGTCGAGGTCTGTTAAAAAATAACATGACAATTAAAATCCACGAATTCCCATCAATCAAATGTCATTAATATAATGATTATTTATCTATGCAAGAGTAAAAATACTCTATAGGCTATTGGCCCTTATTTATATAATAAAATTTAGAACTGCTTATCAATCCAAATATTTGTATAGCTCACAAGCTATTTCTCATTGTTATTCATTGTTGAAGAATGTATGGTGACTAATGATTGCTACCTTTTACGTTTTTTTTTTGTCTCCGGTAGAAGGTTATTTCATTTGCAATCTCACACTATTTTCTTATTTTTATATAGAATTCTTGGTTCTCATTTTGGAGACATGCATGCGGGTTAACTAAATAGATATTCCAGTCACTGACAGGTAGTTTTTTTGGTACAACAAGGTTTACGGTCCAAACAATCAATATAAACTGTTGTAGTTTTCAAAGGATTTTATGAACATTTGAAATTCAAGTTTTATTTTTAATTTTTGAAGTTGTAGCATATACTTTATCTATATCTATTTTCACAGGCATGCATTATGATACTAGCTATAAAATTTAAATTAGAGATAACATCTGGAAATAGTTATATTAGTCTCATCGAACCTCATCGGATGAAATATAAAGTACCTGCCTCTTTCAGAAAACGGATCGACGTATGGAATACTGAATACCTGGTTAGTATTTACATCACGTGATGGTACATGCAGATGGACGTAGAATGTGGCCATTTTCATCGATAAACTACCATGTTGATTCTGATCCACGTACGTGAAATGTCCTTCCTAGAATAAATATGGAAAACATACGTCTTTCATTGTACTGAACTGCAGCCTGATAACGGGATACAGAATAATTCGTATTAATTATGATTATTGCGTGACTAAATTGTCTGCTCAAACATTCATTTATTTACATAATTATTTTAGCAACAAGTTTAACAAAACAATCTACATGTCAGTATAACACTCTCATATTTGGGTTTTCTGTTATAATAATGCAGTATCTTTTCTGACGAAAAAAGCTTTGTAAGCTAAATTTGTTGATAAATACCCGAATGTTTCCGTAGAACCATTTTGACTTTGCTTGAGTTGCCATCTCTCGTAATTGTTGTTTCATCTCGTTCGTTGCACCTGTAACCATACAGACTAAATTAAGTGTACATGCTATTCCAAAAACATTTTATGAATGAGGTCTAGCAAGCCCCAAATAAATATTTTGGAATGTCTTATAATACCTTCACCAACTATAAAATATAAGGATTTCTTATGTCCGTAATTACGATATGTGATAAGGTCACATTTATGGACGTAGATAATTTATATAACTACATTACATGTATATATGTTTCATTAGAATCCGTAATTTTGATTGGCTGACAACAATCACCAGGCGCTGCCATATCAAATATTTATTTCCGTTAAGAATTGAATGCCTCTTTTTGAACTTTCATTGGGGTGTAAAAGCGTTGACCGAAGTACATTTTGTATGAAGCGCGGAAGCGCTTCATTCTAAAAATATACGCACGGTCAACGCTTTTACAACCCTATGAAGTTACAAAAAGAAGCATTCAATACTTATAATTACATTTTTTAGCTTGGGTCATTTATCTAATTTACCTGTGCACTTTATCGTGGGACCTCGTGTCATCATGCATGATAAATTTTATTGTGTAATAACGTTGATTAAGGAATAACGCGAGATTGCAGTGTAGCCAATCAGAACAACGTATTATAATGAAACATACATCTAAATGTAATTATTATGAAATACAACAGCTATGACTGCACGTGCTATCAGTGACATGGTTCAAACAATACAAAGAAAAATAAACGAAAAGATGGATATAACTCTCAGTGAAATTTCATAATTGTAGCATAAAAATGTAATTATAAGAATTGAATGCTTCTTTTAGTAGTTGTATAGGGTTGCAAAAGCGTCGATCGAGCGCACATTTTAGTATGGAGCGTTGCTGCGCTTCATACACAATGTGATTCGGTTAACGCTTTTACACCCCACTAAAATTACAAAAAGAAGCATTCAATTCTTACATATTATTACATTTCATTTATGTTTTATAAGAATCCGTGCGTTTGACTGGCTAAAGTCGTATGGCTTCCGAAATCAGATGTTATTCTCAATAAAATGCAACATGCATGATTGCACGTGCTTCCCATGACAACGTCATAATATTGGATGGGTAAACAACCGAAAAGTTTGTTATGACTCGTAATTTCATAGTTGTAGCATATAAACGTAATTCTAAGTATCGAATACTTCATGTAATTTTATAGGGTTGTAAAAGCGTTGATGATCGTTCGCATATTTTTAGTGTGTTCAGCGTGTCCGCACTTCATACAAAATGTACTTCGGTCAATGCTTTTACACCCAAAATAAAAGAAGTCATGAAGACGTTACATGTATTTTTTTTAAAAACTAATTCAGGATTTGGCGCATAATAATACCTCGTGTTTTGGCTAATTCAGAAAAAAAGGTCCAAATACGAATTTAAGAGTACAACATGGACAAATCACACTAAATTTTAGTACATGGCACATGCTACAAATTAAAAAAGAAAAATAAATAATGGACGTACTTCATTGTAGTTCTCAAAAGCTAATGAACACTTAACTTTGCTTTCTCGATTACAATAGTTACAATGTACCAATACGACAAGGGAGATATTAACTCCATCACAATGTACCAATCATTGCTCGTTATAACCATTTAAATATGGTTTATACTTACCAGGGCCAAGCAGGTAGGTAAACATGATTACTCTGTTTTGTAATTTGGCATTTTCGTCGCTGATTACCTCCCTTGGATCTCTCCCTTCATTTGATCCGCCATCAGTAAGTAAAAGTATAACCTGATCTTGAAATAGATAAAATGAGAATTTTCGGTATATAAAAATGAAGATGTGGTATGATTGCCAATGAGATAACTATCCACAAAAGACCAAAATAACACAGACATTAACAACTATAGGTCACCGTACGGCCTTCAAAAATGAGCAAAGCCCATACCGCATAGTCAGCTATAAAAGGCCCCGATAAGACAATGTATATTAATTCAAACGAGAAAACTAACTGCCTTATCTATATAAAAAAAATTAACGAAAAACAAATATGTATTATCACATAAACAAACGACAACCACTGAATACCAGGCTCCTGACTTGGACAGGCACATACATAAATAATTTGTCGGGGTTAAACATGTATACATGTATTTCATTACTGTCTCAAAATGAGCATGTATACACTACATCTCATTTTATTCATTGCTTAAATGATGTTTTGACAAATTTAACGTGGACAATGGTCGAAAATACGTGGTCTTCTTCTTCATCGGCACATATCGCTACCCTACACGAAAGTTAGTTCGAGTAAACTGCCGAGGTATGCCGAATGAAAAAAAATACTTTGAAGGTTGATAGTCAAAAAATAAAATAAGATATAATTTTGTTAAATGACTATCCGTTTTGAATACATGTGACGGCTTTATCAATAAAGCCTTAATTTTAAAATCAAATGTCTGTCTCCTAACACTTTTAATGTGTTAGCTTGCTAAATTTTATTTAAATAAATTTTGCCACCATAAGATCCGTAGACGAAAAAGTTAAATACTTTGATTCACAAAAGATATTTACAATACAAGTATATACCATGGACAAAGGAATACTTTTCATTCATTTATTTGTAAAGCGGTAGGGTAAGAAAAGTTAAAACAAAATAACTGCACATAATTTACCTAAATATACAAAAAAAAAATGGTTTCGGGCAATTTTTAGGCATTTATAAGTTTAAAATGTTCATAAATACGCCACGATCCTGCTAGAACCTCACAGTACACACACGACGCGATGTCAGACTCTTAGCTGTAATACTTTAAATTTTAGAAAGAGCTGCGGAAGGTCTTTTTTCCGGACGTCGGGATGTGGGATTTACACTTATCGCAGGAATCGGGAATTACTGATGAATTTTTCGGCATCATTGAAAGAATGCTTTATTTTTAGGGAAATTCGGGGTTCGTCGTTTATTTTCAAGGGAATTCGAGATGACACCACCTCCTACCTTCTCAATAGAAATTCAAAAGATAAGAAGACTTTTTTAATACCCCACTAGTGTGAAATAAATTAAGGTGCCACCTTACTTTAATATTACCTGTATGTCATCTATGAGACAAATACTGTTGATTCATTAATTACGTGCATAACACGTAGTACAAAAATGTAATGTGACGTCTTCAAATGTGAGGTTAGATCTTTTAATAAATGATATTATACTTAGGCCGTGTTCACACCAAACTCCATGTACACTAAACATGTTTACAATTAGTTTAATATACTGGACATTGGTTTCACATTAAATTTGTTCCCATCTATACACCTTGTTTAATTACCTGTACATAAGATGTGTTCACAAACCCCAATTGGAAAATTAATCTGGTCCTACAGATACTAGTGTGGTTCTAGCCGTCGATAGCAGCCGGCGTTAATATTCATGAGGCCAGCCTTCAATAATATTCATGAGCCGGCAATAATATTCATGAGATGACTTGCGTTCGAAGAAGTGTTGTTAGAAACTATGAACGATAACTATGATTAAATAACGTTCCTATTTATATGTGATATTACTTCAAACAGGCATGTCAATGGGTGTCTTCTTCGAGGTCCGCGTTTACTAAATTAACTTTTGGGCTTCTTCAAGGACTTCTAGGTCTGCGTCTTTAAATAACATTGTAAATGTAATAAAAACAATGCAAATGCTTCCATAAATATAAAACAAAGTAATGGTCTTTTAACATTCTGTGATAAGAGAAATAATGTAAACTGAAGCAATAACAAGTTGAAATAAATATAATTAAATATAGAAATTTAATGGGACATTACAACAAACAAATAAAGTAAAGAACAGTTCTTATTAAAATTTTGTGAAAGGATAAGGGGGGTACCCTGGTATATCAAAAATTCTAAAATGAACTATTGCCGGCTGGCCAAATAAAGAGATTCTCCACGTGGGCAATGATACCAGAGGAAGAGGTACTTATTGCCTTTAAAATGGCCCATAGCACTTGTACCCTAAACCCGTACGAGTTTGTCAGTAGAGGGTTAAAATGGGGGATATGGTATTCTGGTTTACAACGAATTCGAACTGAACTATTGCCGGCTGGTCAAACTAAGAGATTCTCCACATCAACCATCATACCAGAGGTAGAGGTTGGTATTGCCTATAAAATGGTTCATAGCACCTATGCCCTAGACCCGTACGAGTTAGTCAGAAAAGGTTAAGGGGGGTACTCTGGTATATCACAAATTCGAAAATGAACTATTGCCAGCTGGCCAAATGAAGAGATTCTCCACGTGGGCAATGATACCAGAGGAAGAGGTACTTATTGCCTTAAAAAGGGCTCTTAGCACTTGTACCCTAGACCCGTACGAGTTTGTCAGTAGAGGGTTCAAAGGGGGGATATGGTATTCCGGTTTACAACGAATTCGAACTGAACTATTGCCGGCTGGCCAAACTAAGAGATTCTCCACATCGACCATCATACCAGAGGTAGACGTTGGTATTGCCTATAAAATGGCCCAGAGCACTTATGCCCTAGACCCGTACGAGTTAGTCTGGAAAGGATAAGGGGGGTAGCCTGGTATATCACAAATTCTAAAATGAACTATTGCCGGCTGGCCAAACGAAGAGATTCTCCACGTGGGCAATGATACCAGAGGAAGAGGTACTTATTGCTTTTAAAATGGCCCATAGCACTTGTACCCTAGACCCGTACGAGTTTGTCAGTAGAGGGTTAGAAGGGGGATATGGTATTCCGGTTTACAACGAATTCGAACTGAACTATTGCCGGCTGGCCAAACTAAGAGATTCTCCACATCAACCATCATACCAGAGGTAGAGGTTGGTATTGCCTATAAAATGGCTCATAGCACTTATGCCCTAGACCCGTACGAGTAAGTCAGGAAAGGATAAGTGGGGTACCCTGGTATATCACAAATTCTAAAATGAACTATTGCCGGCTGGCCAAACGAAGAGATTCTCCACGTGGGCAATGATACCAGAGGAAGAGGTACTTATTGCCTTTAAAATGGCTCATAGCACTTGTACCCTAGCCGTACGAGTTTGTCAGTAGAAGGCTAAAAGGGGGGATATGGTATTCCGGTTTACAACAAATTCGAACTGAACTATTGCCGGCTGGCCAATCTAAGAGATTCTCCACATCGACCATCATACCAGAGGTAGAGGTTGGTATTGCCTATAAAATGGCCCAGAGCACTAATGCCCTAGACCCGTACGAGTTAGTCAGGAAAGGATAAGGGGGTACCCTGGTTTATCACAAATTCGAAAATGAACTATTGCCGGCTGGCCAAACGAAGAGATTCTCCACGTGGGCAATGATACCAGAGGAAGAGGTACTTATTGCCTTTAAAATGGCCCATAGCACTTATACCCTAGACCCGTACGAATTAGTCTGGAAAGGATAAGGGGGGTACCCTGGTATATCACAAATTCTAAAATGAACTATTGCCGGCTGGCCAAACGAAAAGATTCTCCACGTGGGCAATGATACCAGAGGAAGAGGTACTTATTGCCTTTAAAATGGCCTATATCACTTGTACCCTAGACCCGTACGAGTTTGTCAGTAGAGGGTTAAAAGGGGGGATATGGTATTCCGGTTTACAACGAATTCGAACTAAATTATTGCCGGCTGGCCAAACTAAGAGATTCCCCACATCAACCATCATACCAGAGGTAGATGTTGGTATTGCCTATAAAATGGCTGATAGCACTTATGCCCTAGACCCGTACGAGTTAGTCAGGAAAGGATAAGGGGGGTACCCTGGTATATCACAAATTCGAAAATGAACTATTGCCGGCTGGCCAAACGAAGAGATTCTCCACGTGGGCAATTATACCAGAGGAAGAGGTACTTATTGCCTTTAAAATGGCCCATAGCACTTGTACCCTAGACCCGTACGAGTTTGTCGGTAGAAGGTTAAAAGGGGGGATATGGTATTCCGGTTTACAACGAATTCGAACTGAACTATTGCCGGCTGGCCAAACTAAGAAATTATCCACATCGACCATCATACCAGAGGTAGAGGTTGGTATTGCCTATAAAATGGCCCAGAGCACTTATGCCCTAGACCCGTACGAGTTAGTCAGGAAAGGATAAGGGGGTACCCTGGTTTATCACAAATTCGAAAATGAACTATTGCCGGCTGGCCAAACAAAGAGATTCTCCACGTGGGCAATGATACCAGAGGAAGAGGTACTTATTGCCTTTAAAATGGCCCATAGCACTTGTACCCTAGACCCGTACGAGTTTGTCAGTAGAAGGTTAAAAGAGGGGATATGGTATTCTGGTTTACAACGAATTCGAACTGAACTATTGCCGGCTGACCAAACTAAGATATTCTCCACATCGACCATCATACCAGAGGTAGAGGTTGGTATTGCCTATAAAATGTCTCAGAGCACTTATGCCCTAGACCCGTACGAGTAAGTCTGGAAAGGATAAGGGGGGTACCCTGGTATATCACAAATTCTAAAATGAACTATTGCCGGCTGGCCAAACGAAGAGATTCTCCACGTGGGCAATGATACCAGAGGAAGAGGTACTTATTGCCTTTAAAATGGCCTATAGCACTTGTACCCTAGACCCGTACGAGTTTGTCAGTAGAGGGTTAGAAGGGGGATATGGTATTCCGGTTTACAACGAATTCGAACTGAACTATTGCCGGCTGGCCAAACTAAGAGATTCTCTACATCAACCATCATACCAGAGGTAGAGGTTGGTATTGCCTATAAAATGGCTCAAAGCACTTATGCCCTAGACCCGTACGAGTTAGTCAGGAAAGGATAAGGGGGGTACCCTGGTATATAACAAATTCTAAAATGAACTATTGCCGGCTGGCCAAACGAAGAGATTCTCCACGTGGGCAATGATACCAGAGGAAGAGGTACTTATTGCCTTTAAAATGGTCCATACCACTTGTACCCTAGACCCGTACGAGTTTGTCAGTAGAAGGCTAAAAGGGGGAATATGGTATTCCGGTTTACAACGAATTCGAACTGAACTATTGCCGGCTGGCCAAACTAAGAGATTCTCCACATTGACCATCATACCAGAGGTAGAGGTAGGTATTACCTATCAAATGGCCCAGAACACTTATGCCCTAGACCCGTACGAGTTAGTCTTGAAAGGATAAGGGGGGTACCCTGGTATATCACAAATTCGAAAATGAACTATTGCCGGCTGGCCAAATGAAGAGATTCTCCACGTGTGCAAAGATACCAGATGAAGTGGTACTTATTGCCTTTAAAATGGCCTATAGCACTTGTACCCTAGACCCGTACGAGTTTGTCAGTAGAGGGTTAAAAGGGGGGATATGGTATTCCGGTTTACAACGAATTCGAACTGAACTATTGCCGGCTGGCCAAACTAAGAGATTCTCCACATCGACCATCATACCAGAGGTAGAGGTTGGTACTGCCTATAAAATGGCCCAGAACACTTATGCCCTAGACCCGTACGAGTTAGTCTTGAAAGGATAAGGGGGGTACCGTGGTATATCACAAATTCGAAAATGAACTATTGCCGGCTGGCCAAACGAAGAGATTCTCCACGTGGGCAATGATACCAGAGGAAGAGGTACTTATTGCCTTTAAAATGGCTCATAGCACTTGTACCCTAGACCCGTACGAGTTTGTCAGTAGAAGGCTAAAAGGGGGGATATGGTATTCCGGTTTACAACGAATTCGAACTGAACTATTGCCGGCTGGCCAAACTAAGAGATTCTCCACATCGACCATCATACCAGAGGTAGAGGTTGGTATGGCCTATAAAATGGCCCATAGCACTTATGCCCTAGACCCGTACGAGTTAGTCTGGAAAGAATAAGGGGGGTAGCCTGGTATATCACAAATTCTAAAATGAACTATTGCCGGCTGGCCAAACGAAGAGATTCTCCACGTGGGCAATGATACCAGAGGAAGAGGTACTTATTGCCTTTAAAATGGCCCATAGCACTTGTACCCTAGACCCGTACGAGTTTGTCAGTAGAGGGTTAGAAGGGGGATATGGTATTCCGGTTTACAACGAATTCGAACTGAACTATTGCCGGCTGGCCAAACTAAGAGATTCTCTACATCAACCATCATACCAGAGGTAGAGGTTGGTATTGCCTATAAAATGGCTCAAAGCACTTATGCCCTAGACCCGTACGAGTTAGTCAGGAAAGGATAAGGGGGGTACCCTGGTATATCACAAATTCTAAAATGAACTATTGCCGGCTGGCCAAACGAAGAGATTCTCCACGTGGGCAATGATACCAGAGGAAGAGGTACTTATTGCCTTTAAAATGGCTCATAGCACTTGTACCCTAGACCCGTACGAGTTTGTCAGTAGAAGACTAAAAGGGGGGATATGGTATTCCGGTTTACAACGAATTCGAACTGAACTATTGCCGGCTGGCCAAACTAAGAGATTCTCCACATCGACCATCATACCAGAGGTAGAGGTTGGTATTGCCTATAAAATGGCCCAGAGCACTTATGCCCTAGACCCGTACGAATTAGTCTGGAAAGGATAAGGGGGGTACCCTGGTATATCACAAATTCTAAAATGAACTATTGCCGGCTGGCCAAACGAAGAGATTCTCCACGTGGGCAATGATACCAGAGGAAGAGGTACTTATTGCCTTTAAACTGGCCTATAGCACTTGTACCCTAGACCCGTACGAGTTTGTCAGTAGAGGGTTAAAAGGGGGGATATGGTATTCCGGTTTACAACGAATTCGAACTAAATTATTGCCGGCTGGCCAAACTAAGAGATCTCCACATCAACCATCACACCAGAGGTAGATGTTGGTATTGCCTATAAAATGGCCCAGAGCACTTATGCCCTAGACCCGTACGAGTTAGTCTGGAAAGGATAAGGGGGGTACCCTGGTATATCACAAATTCTAAAATGAACTATTGCCGGCTGGCCAAACGAAGAGATTCTCCACGTGGGCCATGATACCAGAGGAAGAGGTACTTATTGCCTTTAAAATGGCCCATAGCACTTGTACCCTAGACCCGTACGAGTTTGTCAGTAGAGGGTTAAAAGGGGGGATATGGTATTCCGGTTTACAACGAATTCGAACTGAACTATTGCCGGCTGGCCAAACTAAGAGATTCTCCACATCAACCATCATACCAGAGGTAGAGGTTGGTATTGCCTATAAAATGGCTCAGAGCACTTATGCCCTAGACCCGTACGAGTTAGTCAGGAAAGGATAAGGTGGGGTACCCTGGTATATCACAAATTCGAAAATGAACTATTGCCGACTGGCCAAACGAATAGATTCTCCACGTGGGCAATGATACCAGAGGAAGAGGTACTTATTGCCTTTCAAATGGCTCATAGCACTTGTACCCTAGACCCGTACGAGTTTGTCAGTAGAAGGTTAAAAAGGGGGATATGGTATTCTGGTTTACAACGAATTCGAACTGAACTATTGCCGGCTGGCCAAACTAAGAGATTCTCCACATCGACCATCATACCAGAGGTAGAGGTTGGTATTGCCTATAAAATGGCCCAGAGTACTTATGCCCTAGACCCGTACGAGTTAGTCTGGAAAGGATAAGGGGGGTACCCTGGTATGTCACAAATTCGAAAATGAACTATTGCCGGCTGACCAAACTAAGATATTCTCCACATCGACCTTCATACCAGAGGTAGAGGTTGGTATTGCCTATAAAATGGCTCAGAGCACTTATGCCCTAGACCCGTACGAGTAAGTCTGGAAAGGATAAGGGGGGTACCCTGGTATATCATAAATTCTAAAATGAACTATTGCCGGCTGGCCAAACGAAGAGATTCTCCACGTGGGCAATGATACCAGAGGAAGAGGTACTTATTGCCTTTAAAATGGCCCATACCACTTGTACCCTAGACCCGTACGAGTTTGTCAGTAGAAGGCTAAAAGGGGGGATATGGTATTCCGGTTTACAACGAATTCGAACTGAACTATTGCCGGCTGGCCAAACTAAGAGATTCTCCACATTGACCATCATACCAGAGGTAGAGGTAGGTATTGCCTATAAAATGGCCCAGAACACTTATGCCCTAGACCCGTACGAGTTAGTCTTGAAAGGATAAGGGGGGTACCCTGGTATATCACAAATTCGAAAATGAACTATTGCCGGCTGGCCAAATGAAGAGATTCTCCACGTGTGCAAAGATACCAGATGAAGTGGTACTTATTGCCTTTAAAATGGCCTATAGCACTTGTACCCTAGACCCGTACGAGTTTGTCAGTAGAGGGTTAAAAGGGGGGATATGGTATTCCGGTTTACAACGAATTCGAACTGAACTATTGCCGGCTGGCCAAACTAGGAGATGCTCCACATCGACCATCATACCAGAGGTAGAGGTTGGTACTGCCTATAAAATGGCCCAGAACACTTATGCCCTAGACCCGTACGAGTTAGTCTTGAAAGGATAAGGGGGGTACCGTGGTATATCACAAATTCTAAAATGAACTATTGCCGGCTGGCCAAACGAAGAGATTCTCCACGTGGGCAATGATACCAGAGGAAGAGGTACTTATTGCCTTTAAAATGGCTCATAGCACTTGTACCCTAGACCCGTACGAGTTTGTCAGTAGAAGACTAAAAGGGGGGATATGGTATTCCGGTTTACAACGAATTCGAACTGAACTATTGCCGGCTGGCCAAACTAGGAGATTCTCCACATCGACCATCATACCAGAGGTAGAGGTTGGTATGGCCTTTAAAATGGCCCAGAGCACTTATGCCCAAGACCCGTACGAGTTAGTCTGGAAAGGATAAGGGGGGTACCCTGGTATATCACAAATTATAAAATGAACTATTGCCGGCTGGCCAAACTAAGAGATTCTCCACATCGACCATCATACCAGAGGTAGAGGTTGGTATTGCCTATAAAATGGCCCAGAACACTTATGCCCGAGACTCGTACGAGTTAGTCTTGAAAGGATAAGGGGGGTACCCTGGTATATCACAAATTCGAAAATGAACTATTGCCGGCTGGCCAAATGAAGAGATTCTCCACGTGGGCAATGATACCAGAGGAAGTGGTACTTATTGCCTTTAAAATGGCCTATAGCACTTGTACCCTAGACCCGTACGAGTTTGTCAGTAGAGGGTTAAAAGGGGGGATATGGTATTCCGGTTTACAACGAATTCGAACTGAACTATTGCCGGCTGGCCAAACTAAGAGATTCTCCAAATCGACCATCATACCAGAGGTAGAGGTTGGTATTGCCTATAAAATGGCCCATAGCACTTATGCCCTAGACCCGTACGAGTTAGTCAGGAAAGGATAAGGGGGGGGGGGGGGTACCCTGGTATATCACAAATTCGAAAATGAACTATTGCCGGCTGGCCAAACGAAGAGATTCTCCACGTGGGCAATGATACCAGAGGAAAAGGTACTTATTGCCTTTAAAATGGCCCATAGCACTTGTACCTTAGACCCGTACGAGTTTGTCAGTAGAAGGTTAAAAGGGGGGATATGGTATTCCGGTTAACAACGAATTCGAACTGAACTATTGCCGGCTGTCCAAACTAAAAGATTCTCCACATCGACCATTATACCAGAGGTAGAGGTTGGTACTGTCTCTAAAATGGCCGATAGCACTTATGCCCTAGACCCGTATGAGTTAGTCAGGAAAGGATAAGGAGGGGTACCCAAGTATATCACAAATTCGAATTATTGCCGGCTGGCCAAACGAAGAGATTGTCCCCGTCGGCAATGATACCAGAGGAAGAGGTACTTATTGACTTTAAAATGACCCATTGTACTGGAACCCTAGACCCGTACGAGTAAGTAAGTAGAGGGTTAAAAGTTGGGATATGGGATACCGGTTTACAACAAATTCGAACTAAACTATTGCCGGCTGGCCAAACGAAGTTTCTCCACGAGAGCAATGATACCAGAGGAAGAGGTACTTATTGCCTTTAAAATGGCTCATAGCACTTGTACCCTAGACCCGTACGAGTTTGTCAGTAGAGGGTTAAAAGGGGGGATATGGTATTCCGGTTTACAACGAATTCGAACTGAACTATTGCCGGCTGGCCAAACTAAGAGATTCTCCACATCGACCATCATACCAGAGGTAGAGGTTGGTATTGCCTATAAAATGGCCCAGAGCACTTATGCCCAAGACCCGTACGAGTTAGTCTGGAAAGGATAAGGGGGGTACCCTGGTATATCACAAATTATAAAATGAACTATTGCCGGCTGGCCAAACTAAGAGATTCTCCACATCGACCATCATACCAGAGGTAGAGGTTGGTATTGCCTATAAAATGGCCCAGAACACTTATGCCCGAGACTCGTACGAGTTAGTCTTGAAAGGATAAGGGGGGTACCCTGGTATATCACAAATTCGAAAATGAACTATTGCCGGCTGGCCAAATGAAGAGATTCTCCACGTGGGCAATGATACCAGAGGAAGTGGTACTTATTGCCTTTAAAATGGCCTATAGCACTTGTACCCTAGACCCGTACGAGTTTGTCAGTAGAGGGTTAAAAGGGGGGATATGGTATTCCGGTTTACAACGAATTCGAACTGAACTATTGCCGGCTGGCCAAACTAAGAGATTCTCCACATCGACCATCATAGCAGAGGTAGAGGTTGGTATTGCCTATAAAATGGCTCATAGCACTTATGCCCTAGACCCGTACGAGTAAGTCAGGAAAGGATAAGGGGGGTACCCTGGTATATCACAAATTCGAAAATGAACTATTGCCAGCTGGCCAAATGAAGAGATTCTCCACGTGGGCAATGATACCAGAGGAAGAGGTACTTATTGCCTTAAAAATGGCTCTGAGCACTTGTACCCTAGACCCGTACGAGTTTGTCAGTAGAGGGTTAAAAGGGGGAATATGGTATTCCGGTTTACAACAAATTCGAACTGAACTATTGCCGGCTGGCCAAACTAAGAGATTCTCCAAATCGACCATCATACCAGAGGTAGAGGTTGGTATTGCCTATAAAATGGCCCATAGCACTTATGCCCTAGACCCGTACGAGTTAGTCAGGAAAGGATAAGGGGGGGGGGGGGGTACCCTGGTATATCACAAATTCGAAAATGAACTATTGCCGGCTGGCCAAACGAAGAGATTCTCCACGTGGGCAATGATACCAGAGGAAAAGGTACTTATTGCCTTTAAAATGGCCCATAGCACTTGTACCTTAGACCCGTACGAGTTTGTCAGTAGAAGGTTAAAAGGGGGGATATGGTATTCCGGTTAACAACGAATTCGAACTGAACTATTGCCGGCTGTCCAAACTAAAAGATTCTCCACATCGACCATTATACCAGAGGTAGAGGTTGGTACTGTCTCTAAAATGGCCGATAGCACTTATGCCCTAGACCCGTATGAGTTAGTCAGGAAAGGATAAGGAGGGGTACCCAAGTATATCACAAATTCGAATTATTGCCGGCTGGCCAAACGAAGAGATTGTCCCCGTCGGCAATGATACCAGAGGAAGAGGTACTTATTGACTTTAAAATGACCCATTGTACTGGAACCCTAGACCCGTACGAGTAAGTAAGTAGAGGGTTAAAAGTTGGGATATGGGATACCGGTTTACAACAAATTCGAACTAAACTATTGCCGGCTGGCCAAACGAAGTTTCTCCACGAGAGCAATGATACCAGAGGAAGAGGTACTTATTGCCTTTAAAATGGCCCATAGCACTTGTACCCTAGACCCGTACGAGTTTGTCAGTAGAGGGTTAAAAGGGGGGATATGGTATTCCGGTTTACAACGAATTCGAACTGAACTATTGCCGGCTGGCCAAACTAAGAGATTCTCCACATCGACCATCATACCAGAGGTAGAGGTTGGTATTGCCTATAAAATGGCCCAGAGCACTTATGCCCTAGACCCGTACGAGTTAGTCTGGAAAGGATAAGGGGGTTACCCTGGTATGTCACAAATTCGAAAATGAACTATTGCCGGCTGACCAAACTAAGATATTCTCCACATCGACCTTCATACCAGAGGTAGAGGTTGGTATTGCCTATAAAATGGCTCAGAGCACTTATGCTCTAGACCCGTACGAGTAAGTCTGGAAAGGATAATGGGGGTACCCTGGTATATCATAAATTCTAAAATGAACTATTGCCGGCTGGCCAAACGAAGAGATTCTCCACGTGGGCAATGATACCAGAGGAAGAGGTACTTATTGCCTTTAAAATGGCCCATACCACTTGTACCCTAGACCTGTACGAGTTTGTCAGTAGAAGGCTAAAAGGGGGGATATGGTATTCCGGTTTACAACGAATTCGAACTGAACTATTGCCGGCTGGCCAAACTAAGAGATTCTCCACATTGACCATCATACCAGAGGTAGAGGTAGGTATTGCCTATAAAATGGCCCAGAACACTTATGCCCTAGACCCGTACGAGTAAGTCTTGAAAGGATAAGGGGGGTACCCTGGTATATCACAAATTCGAAAATGAACTATTGCCGGCTGGCCAAATGAAGAGATTCTCCACGTGTGCAAAGATACCAGATGAAGTGGTACTTATTGCCTTTGAAATGGCCTATAGCACTTGTACCCTAGACCCGTACGAGTTTGTCAGTAGAGGGTTAAAAGGGGGGATATGGTATTCCGGTTTACAACGAATTCGAACTGAACTATTGCCGGCTGGCCAAACTAAGAGATTCTCCACATCGACCATCATACCAGAGGTAGAGGTTGGTACTGCCTATAAAATGGCCCAGAACACTTATGCCCTAGACCCGTACGAGTTAGTCTTGAAAGGATAAGGGGGGTACCGTGGTATATCACAAATTCTAAAATGAACTATTGCCGGCTGGCCAAACGAAGACATTCTCCACGTGGGCAATGATACCAGAGGAAGAGGTACTTATTGCCTTTAAAATGGCTCATAGCACTTGTACCCTAGACCCGTACGAGTTTGTCAGTAGAAGACTAAAAGGGGGGATATGGTATTCCGGTTTACAACGAATTCGAACTGAACTATTGCCGGCTGGCCAAACTAGGAGATGCTCCACATCGACCATCATACCAGAGGTAGAGGTTGGTATGGCCTATAAAATGGCCCAGAGCACTTATGCCCTAGACCCGTACGAGTTAGTCTGGAAAGGATAAGGGGGGTACCCTGGTATATCACAAATTATAAAATGAACTATTGCCGGCTGGCCAAACTAAGAGATTCTCCACATCGACCATCATACCAGAGGTAGAGGTTGGTATTGCCTATAAAATGGCCCAGAACACTTATGCCCGAGACCCGTACGAGTTAGTCTTGAAAGGATAAGGGGGGTACCCTGGTATATCACAAATTCGAAAATGAACTATTGCCGGCTGGCCAAATGAAGAGATTCTCCACGTGGGCAATGATACAAGAGGAAGTGGTACTTATTGCCTTTAAAATGGCCTATAGCACTTGTACCCTAGACCCGTACGAGTTTGTCAGTAGAGGGTTAAAAGGGGGGATATGGTATTCCGGTTTACAACGAATTCGAACTGAACTATTGCCGGCTGGCCAAACTAAGAGATTCTCCACATCGACCATCATATCAGAGGTAGAGGTTGGTATTGCCTATAAAATGGCTCATAGCACTTATGCCCTAGACCCGTACGAGTTAGTCAGGAAAGGATAAGGGGTACCCTGGTATATCACAAATTCGAAAATGAACTATTGCCGGCTGGCCAAACGAAGAGATTCTCCACGTAGGCAATGATACCAGAGGAAGAGGTACTTATTGCCTTTAAAATGGCCTATAGCACTTGTACCTTAGACCCGTACGAGTTTGTTAGTAGAAGGTGAAAAGGGGGGATATGGTATTCCGGTTTACAACGAATTCGAACTGAACTATTGCCGGCTGGCCAAACTAAAAGATTCTCCACATCGACCATTATACCAGAGGTAGAGGTTGGTACTGCCTCTAAAATGGCCGATAGCACTTATGCCCTAGACCCGTACGAGTTAGTCAGGAAAGGATAAGGAGGGGGTACCCAAGTATATCACAAATTCGACATGAATTATTGCCGGCTGGCCAAACGAAGAGATTGTCCCCGTAGGCAATGATACCAGAGGAAGAGGTACTTATTGCCTTTAAAATGGCCCATACCACTTGTACCCTAGACCTGTACGAGTTTGTCAGTAGAAGGCTAAAAGGGGGGATATGGTATTCCGGTTTACAACGAATTCGAACTGAACTATTGCCGGCTGGCCAAACTAAGAGATTCTCCACATTGACCATCATACCAGAGGTAGAGGTAGGTATTGCCTATAAAATGGCCCAGAACACTTATGCCCTAGACCCGTACGAGTAAGTCTTGAAAGGATAAGGGGGGTACCCTGGTGTATCACAAATTCGAAAATGAACTATTGCCGGCTGGCCAAATGAAGAGATTCTCCACGTGTGCAAAGATACCAGATGAAGTGGTACTTATTGCCTTTAAAATGGCCTATAGCACTTGTACCCTAGACCCGTACGAGTTTGTCAGTAGAGGGTTAAAAGGGGGGATATGGTATTCCGGTTTACAACGAATTCGAACTGAACTATTGCCGGCTGGCCAAACTAAGAGATTCTCCACATCGACCATCATACCAGAGGTAGAGGTTGGTACTGCCTATAAAATGGCCCAGAACACTTATGCCCTAGACCCGTACGAGTTAGTCTTGAAAGGATAAGGGGGGTACCGTGGTATATCACAAATTCTAAAATGAACTATTGCCGGCTGGCCAAACGAAGACATTCTCCACGTGGGCAATGATACCAGAGGAAGAGGTACTTATTGCCTTTAAAATGGCTCATAGCACTTGTACCCTAGACCCGTACGAGTTTGTCAGTAGAAGACTAAAAGGGGGGATATGGTATTCCGGTTTACAACGAATTCGAACTGAACTATTGCCGGCTGGCCAAACTAGGAGATGCTCCACATCGACCATCATACCAGAGGTAGAGGTTGGTATGGCCTATAAAATGGCCCAGAGCACTTATGCCCTAGACCCGTACGAGTTAGTCTGGAAAGGATAAGGGGGGTACCCTGGTATATCACAAATTATAAAATGAACTATTGCCGGCTGGCCAAACTAAGAGATTCTCCACATCGACCATCATACCAGAGGTAGAGGTTGGTATTGCCTATAAAATGGCCCAGAACACTTATGCCCGAGACCCGTACGAGTTAGTCTTGAAAGGATAAGGGGGGTACCCTGGTATATCACAAATTCGAAAATGAACTATTGCCGGCTGGCCAAATGAAGAGATTCTCCACGTGGGCAATGATACCAGAGGAAGTGGTACTTATTGCCTTTAAAATGGCCTATAGCACTTGTACCCTAGACCCGTACGAGTTTGTCAGTAGAGGGTTAAAAGGGGGGATATGGTATTCCGGTTTACAACGAATTCGAACTGAACTATTGCCGGCTGGCCAAACTAAGAGATTCTCCACATCGACCATCATATCAGAGGTAGAGGTTGGTATTGCCTATAAAATGGCTCATAGCACTTATGCCCTAGACCCGTACGAGTTAGTCAGGAAAGGATAAGGGGGTACCCTGGTATATCACAAATTCGAAAATGAACTATTGCCGGCTGGCCAAACGAAGAGATTCTCCACGTAGGCAATGATACCAGAGGAAGAGGTACTTATTGCCTTTAAAATGGCCTATAGCACTTGTACCTTAGACCCGTACGAGTTTGTTAGTAGAAGGTGAAAAGGGGGGATATGGTATTCCGGTTTACAACGAATTCGAACTGAACTATTGCCGGCTGGCCAAACTAAAAGATTCTCCACATCGACCATTATACCAGAGGTAGAGGTTGGTACTGCCTCTAAAATGGCCGATAGCACTTATGCCCTAGACCCGTACGAGTTAGTCAGGAAAGGATAAGGAGGGGGTACCCAAGTATATCACAAATTCGACATGAATTATTGCCGGCTGGCCAAACGAAGAGATTGTCCCCGTAGGCAATGATACCAGAGGAAGAGGTACTTATTGACTTTAAAATGACCCATAGCACTTATACCCTAGACCCGTATGAGTAAGTAAGTAGAGGGTTAAAAGTGGGGATATGGGATACCGGTTTACAACAAATTCGAATTGAACTATTGCCGGCTGGCCAAGCTAAGAGATTCTCCACATCGACAATTATACCAGAGGTAGAAGTTGATATTGACTCTAAAATGACCCATAACACTTATGCCCTAGACCCGTACGAGTCAGTCAGCAAAGGGAAAGGGGTTTATTGAACTGTTGCCGACTAGCAAAACTAAAAGATTCTCTACTAGGTCCACGATAACAGGGACAAAGGTATTTATTACCTTTAAAATGGATAATAGCACTGATGCCTTAGACCCGTAAGATTTTTCAGAAGAGGGTTAAAATGGAAATTAACTATTGTTGACTGGCCATACTAAGAGATTCTCCACGTTAGCCTTTATTGGTTAACCTATCGCGGGAGCATAACGTCCGATTTATTGTACTTGTCCATTGTCGACGTCGTACTGTCAGTGACTTCGCCTTGGAATACGAATATGTATATTTAATGTACTGGCTGAACAGTTGTTGTAGTACATATTGCCTTAACTATCATCTTTATTTATGATACCGTGATCCGGATCTCGAAAAAATGAAATCAGTCAGATCGGAGAACAGAAGACAGAAGCGCTGTTACCAGACTATTCCGAAATAGAATTACCGGAGAAATAATATCTCGGAAATACGTTGTTTGTCGCTTTCTCAAAGTCGCTTGCTACAGTAATCCTTAGAGTTTTCCGAAACGTATTTATCCCAATTCAATCCACTTTTCCAGAGATCCTGTATGAGCTTCTTTGTTCGTATTGTGACCGGGCTAAGTATTCTAAGTGGATCGTATTTTTTCGAAGAATTTTCAAAATCTCACTTTTTGTTACAATGTCTAGTATTGGAATATCACATTTAGTCCGACGGCCACAAGTATATTTCAGACGAGTTGTGCACATCCTGATATAAGCATGAACATTGGCATAGACCTTCCTGAAATATTACTCTTTTATTTCCGATAAGAAGGCATTTGAAAAAAATGTCGGACATCATACTTTAATCGGCCCAATATAGAAGGCTAGTACTGTGGATTCATTTATTTTCGTGGGTACCAATTTTCGTGGATTCAGGGAAACTTACATATTCGTGGATATTTAATTTCGTGGTTTTACCGAAGTCTGCATACTAGTACAAGCCTTTGTAAAATTTGTCATTCGTTGAACATCAAATTTCGTGGTTTGCCTGTACCAACGAAATCCACGAAAAATTGGTATCCCACGAATAATAATGAATCCACTGTATGTGAAAAGGATCTATCAGCATGCTGCTATAATAATATTTGGTACAAACCTTTGTTATGTAATACTTTTGGATATATTATATAGATAAAATGTCTCTAAAAACCCTACTTTCGGTAGAATCCAATATGGCGGACATTTACTAAAATAAGCTTATTTTTTAGGGAGGGGGATTGAAATGTGTTTTAACGTATTGTTACTATCATTAAATTGTACAGGAACATTTCTTTGATGCTTCCAAGGGATACAATGTATAAGATATATGTCTTAAAAATCCTTTCTGCCGGTAATATTCAAAATGGAGGACATAAATATGTCATTTTTTTATTTTGATATTTATCTTTTTTTCAAAATGTGAAGAAAGTGGTTTTTTTTTTGTGGTGGTCATCAACTTTAGGCTTTAATTTATCCTCTAAACCACTTATCATATTCTGTAGTTAATATTTAAATACAAAGTTAACACTTCCGGTAAAAAAAAAACCCATTATGGCGTAAATGTCAAAGATGAGTCCTCACTCCATATGTTCGATGTAGAGCTTTGGATAGATTGATTTAATCAAAATAAAATCACTTAAGTACTTAACCTTTTAAAAATTACCACTATTTGGCAAAAAAAACTTCCCAGTTACCACCACATGCACACGACGCAGGGCACGGGAGACTTGATTTTCCTCATAAAAACAACCGCGACAACCTTTCTTACATCCACAATGTGCAAGCTTCTGACAACATGATGAGCCCTCAGAAAGAGTTTTTTAAGAGTGATCCTCTTTGTCCCGTCGTCATCCATTAGCGCCTGGACTTGGTAGTATACGAGCCAATTTCAGGCTCGTCCCCTAAACACGTGTCTTAATATATTGTACATTTTGCATGCTGGAAAAGACTAGACTAAGTTGATAACCTCAATTAACCTACCCTTTTGCGTAAATAGATATTTCTTGCTTTGTTAACCATGCTAACCCCATATGATTATTTTTTGCTATCTTACAGTAAACACCGGTGATTTAGGCGGATCAATTATTATTCTTTAAGTTAAAGTCACATCTTCAAATGCTATCAATGTCTCCCAAACAGTCTTTTTCACCCTTTTCAAGAAAACAGAGAACCGTATCACAACCGGAAAATGGATCACAATATTTGTGTGTGATCCCTAATCGCGAGTGCATTTGGAAGGTCATTTATATATATTTATCCAAAGCTTTTCCTCCTCTTAAACACAATCCATAGTTCGTCTACCACTATGTCACGGAATAGCGAAACAGTAATGACAGCATCATCAGTAACGACTGTTCGAATAATGACTTGTTTAATTTCGTGTTTCACTGCATCAGACACATGCACCATGATTCTAGTGTCAGCCTTTTAATACATATGTATTAATATGGTGTTTAACTTGAAACGCATCACGGCGGTAAAGATATAATATCCTGAACATGTGTTGCTACAACTGTCATATGCATCCAAGACTTTATCATAATAGTTTCATGCTTTTTAAGATAAGGGCATAATACCCTATCAGCATACTCGTTATGAAACAACTTGAAACTGTAACAGTGGATGAATGTATATATAGACAATACCGGTAGTTTGAATGCTGCCACAAGAAAAAAGAAATACACTTAGGGGTGAAAGAATACAAAGACGAATCCAGAGTCGAAACAAATCTCAAAATTGGTAAAATTTTCTGAGAGATGACGACATTAAGAAAGAACTTTTTAGTTTTTATTCACAGGCGCTTGCTCAATAGATTTTGAGGAAGAGTTAGTTGTAGCAACAAATGCTCAGGATGTTTTGTGTTATTCACCACATGATGGTGTTTCAAGTTTAGCCCCATGTTAAAATGAATAGGCTTATACTATAGAATCAATATACAAAAAAAAAACATGTGTCTGATGCAGTGATTCACAGACTTAACTGACTCATGACTTGAACAGTCGATACTGATGCTGCTGTCATTGCTGTGTCATCATTCCGTGACATGGGGACATATGAACTTTGGCTTGTATTTGGAAGTGGAAAAAGCCTTAGATATAATCTATCCGTGACCTTTCAAGTGCACGTTTACTTGAAAGGGAACTTCGTTGTTGACATGGATGGCGTTTGAAGATGTGACTTAATGATTTAGAATGATGATTGATCAGCCAACATCACCAGATATGGATTTGATAATGCCATTGATAAAACGATACGTGGTTTTGTAGTAAGATCGAACAAACTTATCAGATGGGGTTTACGAAGCAAGAAACCATGTTTTTGAAAGTGGAAAGACTTATTGATGATATTTGAACGACTCGGTCTAATGTTTTTCATCATGTAAAACGTGCAATATACCATGGCGGGTGTGAATGAGTAACAAGCTTGAGATTTGGTTTCTATGCTTACTATTCCAGACGCTTATAATGGCGGGGAAAATATGAAACATTGGAACCCCTTTGGACAACTCTTTGTGAGGCCTCTTCACCTTATCAGGAGCTTGTACATTATTGATGTAAAAACCAATACCGCCGCTGTCTTAGTAAATGAGGAAAATCAGCTTTCCGATTGCGAATATTTGCGGCCATAAATGATCTGTACTTTTAAAGATGTTTTAGTACTACAGTGATTTTATCTTATTTTCATCAATCTATCCAAATAAAAGCTCTATTTCGAAGATATGGACTGAGGACTCATCTTTGAAATTTACTCCAAATTGGTTTTATATACCGGAAGTGTTAGCTTTGTATTTAATCATTATCTATAGAATACAATAGGTGGTTTAGAAGATAACTTAAAGCCAAAACCAAATGGTAACTGACCAGCACAAAAAAAACAGTTTCTTTACATTTTGAAATAAAGTTGAATATTAAAGTAAAATAATGAGGTTTCATGTCCGCCAGTTTGACTATAACCGGAAGTAATGCTTTTAAAGACATATGTCTTATGTATTGTATCCATTAGCAGCATCAAAGAAAGGTTCCTGAACAATTTAATGATAGTAGCAATACCCTCCTTTAAAAATAAGCTTATTTAAGAACAATGTCCGCCATGTCGGATTTTACCGAAAGTAGGGTTTTAAAAGACATCTAATCTATATAAAATATCCACAAGTAGTACATAACAAAGGTTTGTTCCAAATATTATTATATCAGCATGATAAAAACCGCTTTTCACACACTTACACTAGCCTCTGATATTTGGATGATTTCAGTATGATGTCGGCCATTTAAGATTTTTACCGGATGTGAGACATTTTTTTTCAAATGCCTCCTTATCTTGAATAAAAGAGTAACAGCTGAGCTGAGTCTATGCCAAATTTTATTCCTGTAGCATGATTTGCACAATTTTTCACAAAGCGGCCGTATTAATTTCTGGTACATCAGATCATCGAATCAGCTATTCCATAACATACCAAGTACTTTTGTGTTTTGTCCGCATATAGTAGTACTTTTTCCGTTTTAGCTAGCTTACGTATATCCACACGGTTTGACGTCCAGGATCGTAGATAGAATCCAGTTTCCTCCATCATTGATCTCCCTTCCTTATAGTCAGCCCACCCTCGTTCTGTAAACTTAACAGAATGTTGTCCACATACAAATCAGTCATTCAAACTTTGCGAATTATGCGATGTCGACAAATGCAGTCGTAAACAATTTTGCTAGGCATAGTGCTTGATTCCTTCTGTACAGGATGATAAGGAATGTAGTGATACTTTTCTTAAGTTCATCTGTTTCATCTACCTTCTCTATGAATCCTCTTCCATCCTGTTCTTGTATAATGTTCCCGTACTTCTTTAACATATCTGAGTTTTGAGTTAGTCTTTGAAGGACGTTTTCTGTCCTTCTGTTCGTGACTGCTTAATTTATAGGCAATTCATCACGTTTTCAAGGTAACATAGCGGAATATTTGTTTTCTCAGAACTCAATTGATCTGTCCTGATAGACTTAAATATATGCATTGTCGTCTTCGTCTACCTCCCTACTATTTATTCCTATTGAATCTAAATTCCAAAATCTCTCCAGATTGAATTCTTTAACTTTGTGTGATACTAGAACATTACACATACTAGTCTTCGACGTGTTTGTTTTCTTACCGTATGTAAGTACCGAAAGCATTTATCCGATATTGGATTTCACGGCGGTCGGATCGTTTGCACGGACTATATAATCTTTAACAATGTCCCCGTAGTGATATGCGCCTACCAGCAACGATATCTCGAATGAATCGTGCTTTGTCACCGTGTGCGCTATCTTTAAACCACGCAAATAACCGTTCTGTGTATCAATATTACGTATGTGATTCTGTATAGGCATGCCGATCATCTGTACTATCAGTACTTTGATTGACAATACGTGTCCTACATCGGTTTTCAGATAGATTGTTGACTTTTCTATGTGTCTCACGTTTTTCTCTGCACCTCCAAATGCCGATTAATATATTATTTATGTTCCTGCTATCTGTAAATTTAGTTAAGTTTTGCGTTTCAAAAGATGTTTGCCCTCCTTCGTCAAAAAGAATATCCGTATCGATAAAGAACTGATTTGAGCCTACTTGTGCCACGGCAGTTTTCAAAAGTACATTCGATTGCAATTCTGTCCGTTGAGAATACAAAATAGTAGTATTATGTTCCGTATCATAAATGTCATTCACGAGTTGAACGTTGGGCGAATTCGAAGATAGTGGGTTTAACGTGCATTACATTAGTTTGTGTAGTGTTCCTCATTACAATGTGCGTTTAGATTTACATTCGTTTAGTCTGTGTATACCAAGGTAGTTAAAGATAACAAATTTGTTCAGACGGCATTATGTGTCGGCTGTTTTACTGCAATGAGTTGGTGGATGTATTTCGTGACATTAAACGCTAGGTCTAGTCTCAATATTCTTGTAAGATTTAGATTTCACCAATTTCGGATGTCGACTCTTTTGTCCTGTGTCCGGTATAACGATATCGTCTAATATGCTTTCAGGGAGGTCCGTTATACCAACGTTTTTGTTCTATGTTCTCGCGCGAGATATTTTCTGACTTCAACGGGTAATTTGTTGACAATAATGGGAAGAAGTAGTGTGCCGTATGTTTCATGTGTCTTACCCAAAGTTTCTAGACCTTGACGCTACCTCCAATTTGATCGTAAAAAACTTCGTAAGCTTGTTTACTGATTTATAGGCGAAGGAATTTCTAAATCTAGTGCTTCGTGTTCTACTTCACGAGCTTTCAAGCAGTTACACTTTTGTATATTTGTAAGTAACTAGTTTAGATGTACGGACGACTCACATGAGTCCTAGAAGGTTTGCCATTCTGAAATCGTGCCTTCGAAAGTTGGAAGCGTAAGTTTTGGTACGTTACTCTGATTAAAAGTTGCAGGAAATGTACTTTATTGCGTGTTGATTGTGAGAATGGCTTGGGCAGACTGGTTTTCAAACGACAGTGCGTTGTGTAGGTTTGCTATGTTTTGCGTTGAAACAAACGGTATAGGTTTTGGATTTAAAGTGTGCGTTCTAGTACTTTAGTATTTGATTCAATGTGACGGGACTGCAGGATTTTGGACATTTGTATGAACTTACGTACGTGTCAAATCAAGGTTATCATATTAACCGAAAATTCATCTGAATGAAATAATCTAATTTACCACATCTTCCGGTTCCGTTAACTTTAGAATTTGTTCATTCAAGTCCCAAAACAATGTTTGTGTTTGCACAAGTTTTCCTAGTGTTGTAATGACTTCTACTTGATCGAATTTTGTATTCTCCTTTGTTTCATCTAATCTTCGGTATACCTTGAACTACACGTATTTTGCGACTGACTATCTGAACAACGGAACCGAAATTACGTTAGTGATTGCGAAAAGCAGATTAGCGCAAGTGAAAACCCTTACATAACTGCAACTAGAACTTATGGCCGCAGTTATTGGAACTAGACTAGCTTTTCATGTAAAATCGACCTTCTAAGGTAAAAACGTGGCTTTCTGGTCGGATAGCTGTATAGTATTGCACTGGTTAAATCATCGAAACTGTTTAAACGATTTATTGTGAATCGAGCGCGAGGAATAACAAAATCTACAAAATCAACATTAATGGAGATATTGCCCAAACGAATGCAACCCAACCAATCTCTTAACACGAGTAATTGACGTCGATCAATACATCGATAGTGTCCTTTAAAAAAAGACAGAATTAGTTAACGGTATTGACAATTACAGAAAAAAACGAAGACGAGGAATTTCTAAACAATGAAGTTCATACTGATCACTATGATATCAGTAACGTTATATACAATTGGAAATATTGAAATTTCAGGAAAGTGATTTGAGTAACTGCTTAGGTTCAGCGGTTCATATTTAACTACCAATATACCGATATACCAAACATCTGAGATAAAAACACAAGGCAATATCCTAGCACTAGACAATTGTGACTCTTCATAGATGACGGTAGCTTTTTGAGATGCAATGGAAGGATTCACAGCGGAATCATTTTAGAGAATACCAAATTTCCGTATTTATTACCTGCGAATCATTTACTTACCAAACTGATAGTGACAGACGCACACGAGCGTTCACTTAATTCGGACTCAATGCTACGCTTACTTACGTATTACAATCGTATTGGGTACCGATACTTAGACAATATGTTAAGGAGTAATTGATCAAGTTTTTGCTGTTGTTAATCATTGTAATGTTACGTAAGTGTCACGTGTTGACATTAGAGTCAAAATAGATATACATACATTCTATTCGCTTTTGTTATTGTTAGTTATATAGTTGTCCGATGTAACCTCTTAACGATATTGGTGTCAAGTGAACCTCTTAACGATATTGGTGTCAAGTGACCAGGATGAATTTACAGCTGAAATCGATACTAGCAGGACATAGTAGTGCCGTCTCCGGAATATTCTAGAAATTCGACGAAAAATGGGGAGAACGGCACAAAACTTGTTGATTCCAATAACCTTCGAAACAGAAATCGTTAACTCTGATGATTATTTATTTAATTTAGAAAAAAAATACAGCCAATAGCAAAATTTATCTGAGTACAAACATCAACGCTAAACACAAATGCCACAAGTTCGCAACATCACGCAAACGTACGTGGATGCATAATTTTACATACCTTCATACAAGAGCTTACGTTATTTTTTACGACAAAATTGAAACATATGTACGTGGTTTAGAATCCCTTGGTCAGACAGAGAATACATATGACCCATTATTGGTCCCTATCATATTGAAAAAGTTACCGGGGACGTACGCATAAATCTTACAAGACACTATGAATCAAATAGTTGGCAATTAAATGAACTACTACATATACTATCTCAAGAACTCAACATTATGGAGAGAGGCAATTCCTCTGATCATACGGAAACTTAAACCACTACAGCAGCATTTCACACCAATGCAAAGGTACGTACAAAATAAATCAACACAAATAAACGTAAAATCATGTGTACTTTTGTAACAAATCACATGTTCCCGTTAATTGCACTAAGATAATTGATCAAACAGCAAATATTCTGTTGTTAAACAGCATCGTTTATGTTTTAACTGTCTTTGACCCCCAATATAGCTGGTTGCAAATCACACAAAAGTTGCAGGAAATGTAAAATAAAGCAGCATAATAGTTTATGCAAAGACGAGGTTAAAAAGATGAAAAACAGAGTAACACTAATGAATATATTACTAGTAACACAATTCAGTAAACACAACACAACGCGAAGAAAACGGGTACAGTTCTTCACTCACAGACTAAAAACTGTCGTAGCGCAAGTAAGTTCGGGCATTCAATGTACTTACACAAACACATTATTTGACAAGGGCGCACAGATGCCCTCATCACAGAAAAATAAGCTACAGAGCTTGATTTGACAATTACCAGACAGAAGACCATAAACTTGCCGGGATTTTGTGACACAAGTGATGGCACAGACAACGGCAAATTACCTATCAACGTTTTGATTGTACCAGAAATAGCTGTACCAATGAAGACTTATGTACGTAATATAACAAATTTAAAGTATTTGTTTGGCTTGAAATTAGACCATCCGGTCTCACATGACCCAATGGTTGAAGATTCTCTATTGAATTATATCTAATTCGATTATTACTGGTCAATTGTCGATGATAGAATAGTATGAGGAACAGGACCTACTACCGTCAAGTCGGAAATCCGTAACCTTCTGTCCGGCACAATCAATTGAATACCTGCAAATCTAGATCACACACTTACGTCAATGATGAACATATTAGTAGGTCACAAAGTTGAAGAGTAGAACTTTTATAATGGAGAAATTTATGGAAGTTGAAGCTGCTAGTATAAATAATAGTGACAACAAATCTGAAAACAGACAATTCCAAGATGTATATAAATCAAATGGTAGAGGTTATCATATGGAAACATAAAGATATGTTGATAAGTTACCTTGTAAGGAGGAACACCACACCTTACTAGACAACAGAAGTATTGAATAACGGAGAACAGAAAATGTCATTAAGCGTCTTAATCGTGAACTTACACTTTTACAGAAAAACGGAAAAATTATTAATGAACAAGAAAAACGTAGATTTATCGAGAGTGTTGATGAACGATCAGCTAAAACAATTGTTCATTCCATACCGCACCATCATTTCCGTAAAAAGTCGTCAACCACGCCAATCAGAATTGTATTTGACTGTAGCTGCAAACCTTCACCTATTAATCTAAGCTTAAATGATTGTTTGATGGATCTTTGGCCAAACTTTAATGATTTAACCGGAATTTTTCTCCGATTTAGAATGCACAAATACGCCGTCTCGACAGGTATAGAAAAAGCCTTACTTATTATGGGCTGGATGAAGAGGATCGTGATGTTACCAGATTCTCTTATGCGTAGTAACCCGGATGACCCAAATAGTCAACTAACCGCAAACAGATTCAAGTCAGTATAATTTGGAGCAACTTTCTCTCCGTTTATCCTAAATGCTGTTATACGTAAACATTTGACTGCAATTCAACAGACTGGACAGCAATGTTAAAGAAATACTTTTATGTTGACAATATTATATCGAGCTTTAATTAACAAAGAGCTTTGTTAGACTTCTTCCTAGCATCACGTTTAGTATTTGTAAATGATTTGTATGATGCGAGAGCATAAGAAATTGAACATTTATCAAAATCATCATGTAACCGAGAAGCTTAATCCTTATGGAACAATTTTGTTCGGTGGATGGTGGGAGAGATTGAAAGGAATAACGAAAAACTGCATTAAACGAGCACATATGGACAATAAAACACTCAACACGATAATGACTGAAGTAGAACGTTTACTCAGTGATCGCCCACTAACATACGTTTCATCGGATCAAACGCGGACGACGAACCCCTTACTCCGTCACATTTATTATATTGAAAACGGACCAAGACGCTACCGTATAACGGCCTTAAAGACTGTAGTTTACAACCAGGAACCAAAGACACTACGCATGAACCAGTAACTGGCTAGACAATCGAAGTTTCTTTCATTAATTCTTAAAAACTACATAAAAAGATGGAAGCAGGAATACATAAATTCGCTTAGGAAATATTACCGATACACAGATCGAAACACATAGAACATTAACGTCGGAAATATGTAGTTCAGATTCAGGACTATGTGTCTAGAGTAAATTGGACTTTGGCGATCATTGACAAATTATTTTACGGCAAAGATGGACTTACACGATCAGCCATAATTCGAACAAAAACTAGTTTGATATCTAGACCAATCATCAAACTTGAATTCTTTGGAACTTGAAAATATAGCAGCTCAGAGTGAGGAAAAGACGAAAATAAAAACATAGACTAACATGTGTTAAATATAAATCGTGAAAAGTAAAATGATAACGTGTGATTAGCATATGGACATTAAAATGAATTTAAACCGTGGGCTGTTAAATATTTTACATATAAACTTTAAAATTTTACAAGTAATTTATTTTATTAGAACTTTAATAATTAATGTTGTGATCACTTTCATTTATTTTAAAGTAATTCATGTGCGGCCCAAGTATGTTAAGAGCAAAATCACAAACGCAACGTTCTCGCTGCCCATATTCATTGTAACATGTGTGACATGTTGACATTAGAGCTTGAATAGAAAGAATTATTCACACGAGTCATTATATCAGAGGGAGAGGTATCCATTGCCTCAAAAATAACAAAAATCTTTAATGCCCTAGACTCGTACGACTTGGCCAGGAAAGGATAAGGTTGGTACCTTTATATATCACAAAGTCGAAATGAACTATTGTCAGCTGGCCAAACCAAGACATTTTCCACATGGGTCATGACACAAGAGGTATATGTAGTAGTTGTATAATGGCCCATAGTACTTATGTCCTAGACCCGTACGAGTTTGTCAGGAGGGGATAACAAGGGTTGTGGTACTCCGATTCATCACGAAGTCGAAAAAAACTATTACCGGATGGCCAAATTAAGAAATTCTCCACGTGGGTCATTATATCAGAGGAAGAAATAGGAATTACCTCTAAAATGACTCATACTACTATACCCTAGACCGTACGATCTAGTCAGCAAAGAGAAAGATGGGCACCTTTATATATCTCAAAGTCGAATTGAACTATTGACGACTTGTCAAACTAAAAGATTCTCCTCGTGAACCATGATACAGAGGTTAAGGTACTAATTACCTTTAAAATGACCAGCAAGTAAAAGTATGTTTGAATATTTTTATATACAAGAGTACTTCCCTTACCCTTTTCCTACCAATACGTACGGATCTATGATATACGATACATGGGCCTTTTTAGAGAAAACACCTACGCTAATCTTTTTGTTAGCCCACAAGGAGAAACTCTTAGTTTGGTCTTTGTGATATACAAGAGTACTTCCCTTTGCTGTTCAACAGGTACGGGTCTAGGACATAAGAACAATGGGTAATTTTCGAGGCAACATTATTCCATACATCTGATATGTTTGACAACGCAATCAGGGTTAGTGCTATGGCCCATCTTAAAGGCAATGGCTACCTCTACCTCTGCTCATATGGTCCACGTTTAGATTATCTTACACTACAAACTCCTCAGAGTCTGAATTGACCAGTTTTTGTGCTCGACCAGTAAAATCGAGCACACATTTTACTCGACTAGTCTCGACATTGTCTCGACTGTACTTAACTGTACTTAAGTGTACTCGACTAGGTCTCGACTTTACTTAATTAGTCTGATTCAGTACTTGATGATCTTTGTGTAGTCTGAAATGGTCTTGACCAAGGCTCGACCTGTCTCGACCTGTCTTGACTAGTCTCGACCTGTCTTGACTAGTCTCGACCTGTCTCGACTAGTCTCGACTCAGTCTCAACCAGTCTCGACCTGTCTCGACT
Organism: Mytilus galloprovincialis; assembly: GCF_965363235.1. Lineage (NCBI taxonomy): Eukaryota > Metazoa > Mollusca > Bivalvia > Mytilida > Mytilidae > Mytilus > Mytilus galloprovincialis. Next base: position 101,012,811 of record NC_134842.1, read on the forward strand.
AGTCTTGACCTTCAAATTTAGTTTTGACTGGTGTAAATCAGCCCATCTAACTAAATTAAATATTGATCTTACAAAATTCAAGCTTATTAGGTAGTTTGATTTATTGCTGTGAAATGAAAGAATTTAATTTTACAATATGTAAAAAAAATTATTATATAAAAATTCAGATAGGCATCTTTAATTTTTTTTATAACTTTTTCAAATCAACTTGGATTTTCATCAAACTATGCAGATATCTTAGATATATATCAAGCTTACTGAATCCCATTTCATTTAGTTTTTTTGTTGTATTGCTGTAAAATTTAAGAATTAAAGTAATTTTGGTAAAAAAAAGCTAGGATTTGCAATTCGGACAAAATAGAGATAGTACACTATCTCTATTTTGTCCGAATTGCAAATCCTAGCTTTTTTTACCAAAATTACTTTAATTCTTAAATTACACTATCTCTATTTTGTCCGAATTGCAAATCCTAGCTTTTTTTACCAAAATTACTTTAATTCTTAAATTTTACAGCAATACAACAAAAAAACTAAATGAAATGGGATTCAGTAAGCTTGATATATATCTAAGATATCTGCATAGTTTGATGAAAATCCAAGTTGATTTGAAAAAGTTATAAAAAAAATTAAAGATGCCTATCTGAATTTTTATATAATTATTTTTTTTACATATTGTAAAATTAAATTCTTTCATTTCACAGCAATAAATCAAACTACCTAATAAGCTTGAATTTTGTAAGATCAATATTTAATTTAGTTAGATGGGCTGATTTACACCAGTCAAAACTAAATTTGAAGGTCAAGACTAGTCGAGACAGGTCGAGACTGGTTGAGACTGAGTCGAGACTAGTCGAGACAGGTCGAGACTAGTCAAGACAGGTCGAGACTAGTCAAGACAGGTCGAGACAGGTCGAGCCTTGGTCAAGACCATTTCAGACTACACAAAGATCATCAAGTACTGAATCAGACTAATTAAGTAAAGTCGAGACCTAGTCGAGTACACTTAAGTACAGTTAAGTACAGTCGAGACAATGTCGAGACTAGTCGAGTAAAATGTGTGCTCGATTTTACTGGTCGAGCACAAAAACTGGTCAATTCAGACTCTGAGGAGTTTGTAGTGTTAGTCGGTCAGCTGGCAATAGTTCATTTTGACTTCGTTGTACACCGGGATACTATATCCCCCTTTAAACCGTCTGCTGACAAATTTGCACAGGTCTAGGGCATGATTGTTATGGGCCATTTTAGAGGAAATGCCTACCTCTACCACTGGTATAATGGCCCACGTGGAGAATCTCATAGTTTGGCCAGCCGGCAATAATTCAAATCGAATTCGTTGTATACCGTGACATAATATCCCCCTATTAACCCTTTACTGACAAAATCGTACGGGTCTAGGGTATAAATGCTATGGGCCATTTTAAAGGCAAAAAGTACCTCTTCCTCTGGTAGCATTGCCCACGTGGAGAATCTCTTCGTTTGGCCAGCCGGCAATAGTTCATTTTCGAATTTGTGATATACCAGGGTACCCCCCTTATCCTTTTCTGACTAACTCGTACGGGTCTAGGGCATAAGTGCTATGGGCCATTTTAGGGCCAATACCAACCTCTACCTCTGGTATAATGGTCGATGTGGAGAATCTCTTAGTTTGGCCAGCCGGCAATAGTTCAGTTCGAATTCGTTGTATCCGGGATACAATATCCCCCCTTTGAACCCTCTACTGACAAACTCGTACGGGTCTAGGGTAAAAGTGCTATGGGACATTTTAAAGGCAATAAGTACCTCTTCCTCTGGTATCATTGCCCACGTGGAGAATCTCTTCGTTTGGCCAGCCGGCAATAGTTCATTTTCGAATTTGTGATATACCAGGGTACCCCCCTTATCCTTTTCTGACTAACTCGTACGGGTCTAGGGCATAAGTGCTATGGGCCATTTTAGGGCCAATACCAACCTCTACCTCTGGTATAATGGTCGATGTGGAGAATCTCTTAGTTTGGCCAGCCGGCAATAGTTCAGTTCGAATTCGTTGTATCCGGGATACCATATCCCCCCTTTGAACCCTCTACTGACAAACTCGTACGGGTCTAGGGTAAAAGTGCTATGGGACATTTTAAAGGCAATAAGTACCTCTTCCTCTGGTATCATTGCCCACGTGGAGAATCTCTTCGTTTGGCCAGCCGGCAATAGTTCATTTTCGAATTTGTGATATACAAGGGTACCCCCCTTATCCTTTCCTGACTAACTCGTACGGGTCTAGGGCATAAGTGCTATGGGCCATTTTAGAGGCAATACCAACCTCTACATCTGGTATAATGGTCGATGTTGAGAATCTCTTAGTTTGGCCAGCCGGCAATAGTTCAGTTCGAATTCGTTGTATCCGGGATACCATATCCCCCCTTTGAACCCTCTACTGACAAACTCGTACGGGTCTAGGGTATAAGTGCTATAGGCCATTTTAAAGGCAATAAGTACCTCTTCCTCTGGTATCATTGCCCACGTGTAGAATTTCTTCGTTTGGCCAGCCGGCAATAGTTCATTTTCGAATTTGTGATATACCAGGGTACCCCCCTTATCCTTTTCTGACTAACTTGTACGGGTCCAGGGCATAAGTGCTATGGGCCATTCTAGAGGCAATACCAACCTCTACCTCTGGTATAATGGTCGATGTGGAGAATCTCTTAGTTTGGCCAGTCGGCAATAGTTCAGTTCGAATTCGTTGTATCCGGGATACCATATCCCCCTTTGAACACTCTAAGTACCTCTTCCTCTGGTATCATTGCCCACGTGGAGAATCTCTATGTTTGGCCAGCCGGCAATAGTTCATTTTCGAATTTGTGATATACCAGGGTACCCCCCTTATCCTTTTCTGACTAACTCGTACGGGTCTAGGGCATAAGTGCTATGGGCCATTTTAGAGGCAATACCAACCTCTACCTCTGGTATAATGGTCGATGTGGAGAATCTCTTAGTTTGGCCGGCCGGCAATAGTTCAGTTCGAATTCGTTGTATACGGGATACCATATCCCCCCTTTGAACCCTCTACTGACAAACTCGTACGGGTCTAGGATATAAGTGCTATGGGCCATTTTAAAGGCAATAAGGACCTCTTCCTCTGGTATCATTGCCCACGTGGAGAATCTCTTCGTTTGGCCAGCCGGCAATAGTTCATTTTCGAATTTGTAATATACCAGGATATCCCCCTTATCCATTTCTGACTAACTCGTACGGGTCTAGGGCATAAGTGCTATGGACCATTTTAGAGGCAATACCAACCTCTACCTCTGGTATAATGGTCGATGTGGAGAATCTCTTAGTTTGGCCAGCCGGCAATAGTTCAGTTCGAATTCGCTGTATCCGGGATACCATATCCCCCCCTTTGAACCCTCTACTTACAAACTCGTACGGGTCTAGGGTATAAGTGCTATGGGCCATTTTAAAGGCAATAAGTACCTCTTCCTCTGGTATCATTGCCCACGTGGAGAATCTCTTGGTTTGGCCAGCCGGCAATAGTTCATTTTCGAATTTGTGATATACCAAGGTACCCCCTTATCCTTTTCTGACTAACTCGTACGGGTCTAGGGCATAAGTGCTATGGGCCATTTTAGAGGCAATACCATCCTTTACCTCTTGTATAATGGTCGATGTGGAGAATCTCTTAGTTTGGCCAGCCGGCAATAGTTCAGTTCGAATTCGTTGTATCCGGGATACCATATCCCCCCTTTGAACCCTCTACTGACAAACTCGTACGGGTCTAGGGTATAAGTGCTATGGGCCATTTTAAAGGCAATACGGACCTCTTCCTCTGGTATCATTGCCCACGTGGAGATTCTCTTCGTTTGGCCAGCCGGCAATAGTTCATTTTCGAATTTGTGATATACCAGGGTTCCCCCTTATCCTTTTCTGACCAACTCGTACGTGTCTAGGGCATAAGTGCTATGGGCCATTTTAGAGGCAATACCAACCTCTACCTCTGGTTTAATGGTCGATGTGGAGAATCTCTTAGTTTGGCCAGCCGGCAATAGTTCAGTTCGAATTCGTTGTATCCGGGATACCATTTCCCCCCTTTGAACCCTCTACTGACAAACTCGTACGGGTCTAGGGTATAAGTGCAATGGACCATTTTAAAGGCAATAAGTACCTCTTCCTCTGGTATCATTGCCCACGTGGAGAATCTCTTCGTTTGGCCAGCCGGCAATAGTTCATTTTCGAATTTGTGATATACCAGGGTATCCCCCTTATCCTTTTCTGACTAACTCGTACGGGTCTAGGGCATAAGTGCTATGGGCCATTTTAGAGGCAATACCAACCTCTACCTCTGGTATAATGGTCGATGTGGAGAATCTCTTAGTTTGGCCAGCCGGCAATAGTTCAGTTCGAATTCGTTGTATCCGGGATACCATATCCCCCATTTAAACCCTCTACTGACAAACTCGTACGGGTCTAGGGTATAAGTGCTATGGGCCATTTTAAAGGCAATAAGTACCTCTTCCTCTGGTATCATTGCCCACGTGGAGAATCTCTTCGTTTGGCCAGCCGGCAATAGTTCATTTTCGAATTTGTGATATACCAGGGTACCCCCCTTATCCTTTTCTGAATAACTCTTTTTAATTGTGTGATACTATCGTATGTATTGTATATTTTAGTTTTAGAATTGGACTATATTTGTAGACAATGAACAGATAATGGAATGCCCATATGACAATTAATTCCATTTAATTACCCTATAATATTTAATCATCTTGTTTTAATTACTATAGTTTACATTGATTCAATAATAACAACATTTTAATGTTCATAATTGTTTTGTGTTGTGTGAGGCAATGCAATTAAACTTTTCATTTACTTTCATTTTAAATGACGCGGACCTTGCAGAAGACACCTTTTGGCTTACTATTTCCTAATTACTTTATATTGCTAGAAATAGCATAACCATAATGGATATTAACAGCAAAAGTTATTTTATTGTCACAATCTAATAACTACCCAAAACATTTCATCGAACGCGGTTTTGATCTCATGAATATTATTGACGGCTAGCCTCATGAATATTAACGCCGGCTAGATCCACACTAGTCCTACAGATGCATGATAAAAAAAATTTGAATCAAGAGTTTCCCCATACATAATAGTGTTAAATGTTGGAAAAAAATACATATCAGCATCGAAAAAACGGAATAAGACGTTTGCGCGGAAAAAACTTCTGACTCAGATAAATAAACAAAATACCCTCCTCCCCCTTTTTGAAGTTAAGTGGTTGCTTCTTTATGGAAGCCATTTTGATGATTTGCAGTAGTTTAAAGATACTAAAGATGTCTCGATTAAGCATTAGCTGCAGCAGCGTGCTTACAGACGAAGAAGAAGGACAATATTTCTATTTTTTCTGTTTGTTCAAATGGTATTTCTTCTCCAATGAGTATTTGGCAAAGGGAGGGGGTAATTTGTTTTTACTTTTAAGTGTAATTTAACGGATCCGAGATACTAGACAAATAATACATTTACCTCACACTTTTTAAGTAATGCATTTATGAGTGAATCGTTGTTTGAGTAAAGACCAGTGGCAAATATTTCTGTGTAAGTCAAGTTGATTCGGGAAGATGTGAACGTGGAAAAAGTCGGACCAATGTATTTCTTATTTCGGACATCTAGACTTGTTTCTTATATTATTCAAATACATGTATTTCTACAAAGAACTTTGTTAATAACTGTTATAAATAGCAATTTTATTCAAACATCGTTTTTTCCTTAAATATACGCGGTGAAACTAATGTTGTAAATGCCTAGGCCGTGTTCAAATTGACCTAAACTCGGTGTTGTGTAAGTGTAACTCACACGTAAACTAAACAAAATTACGTTCCCATTGATAAAACTCAATGTTTACATGTAGTGTAAAACAATCATGTTTTGTCTACATGCAGTCGATACTCGATGTAGGACTTGTGTAGATTAAGTGTACACAAAACTAGGCTAAAACATTAGTTTCACCGTGTACATGTTTAAGGAAGAAACAAGTTTTGAATAAAATTGATATTTATAACAATTATTAATAAAGTTCTTTACAGACATATTTGTCTAAAATTGATATATTTATTTGTTTTTTTTTTTTTAAACTTAACGTAGCTTTATTAATCCCTTATCAAGACTCAAAGCAGGCAGCATCATTGCCGAACACATAATTCATTTGAAAATTAAGGTCTTTCCGAATCGACTTGACATGCACAGAAATGTATGCCAATGGTCTTTACTAAAACAACGATTCACTCATAAATGTTTACTATACATGGAGTTTGATGTGAACACGGCCCTAGTTTTGTGTACACTTAATCTACACAAGGCCTACATCGAGTATCGACTGCATGTAGACAAAACATAATTTACACTACATGTAAACATTGAGTTTTATCAATGGGAACGTAATTTTGTTAGTTTAAACATATTTTATTTGCAAAAGTAGCAAAAGGGATTGGACACAAGTTATAACAACATTAGAGACGTCCTCTTCCAATATAAATATAAACACAAAGTACATTAGATAATGGCGAAAAAGAAAAAATACAACATAGTAGTAATGCATGTAATACATACTTCAAACAAAAATTAGAAATAAAAAGAAAAAAGAAAAATAATACAATATAATAAGGAATAATAATGAAACAACTAGACTGGAGTGAAAGGTTGTAAAGTAGAAATTTAGAATGTTAATTGATTGTTTTAAATCTTTGTGTTATTCTGATATAAGATTGTACGGACTCAAATATGTCTTTGTTTTGCTGAAAAGAAAGGTCACCGTCACCAGCTAATAGAAGCTCAATGGATATAGCATAACTTTCTAATTTTGAAAACAGTATTTCTCTTGCTTCGTTATGAAGAGCGCACTCTAAAAAATAGTGTATACTATCCTCAACAGGGTGGCCACAGCTGCATGCGGGACTTGGTTTAATATTAACACGATGTAAATCTGAATTTAAAGAACTGCACATATTTCTCAAGCGTGTATGAATGATATTAAGTTTTCTATCCCCACAACTAAAATAGGAAGGTGGCTGTATCAATTTGGACTTCATCTTTCGTTTAAAAATATTTATGTTTTTGGACGTACGTATGTCGGGGGGAAGGCTATTCCATTCAATAGTAGTGGATGGGAAAAAGGATTTTCTAGTTATGTCTAGTCTATAACCGGGTACTACATAATTATTACTGTTTCGCAAATCGTAGTTAGATACTTGACCAACAAGCGGGGGCATTAAATCACATAGATAATCAGGGGCAGTCCCATTATGTAAAGAATAGAACATATTGAGCTTTCTGGATTTTCTTCTGTCCACAAGCAATTGCCAGCCAGTTTCAAAATATATAGCTTCCCGACTAGCAAACACGGGCAACCCAGTTACTAACCTCCCTGCTTCTAACTGAACATGTTCTAAATCGTCGGCTTCTTTTTGAGTACAACCATCCCATAACTCACATGCATATTCCATAACGGGTCTTATAAAAGTTAAATATATACGAGCAAGATAATTTCTATGCAATACATATTTCAATTGTTTAAGAACATTTAATCTTGTGCTTGCACACTTTAAAATATTTTCTATATGTGTATGGAATTTACCATTGGAATCAAAAGTAATCCCTAAGTGTTTATGACAGGAGACAAATTCTACTAATTGGTTTTGAAATTCTATTTCAATATCATCTGGGGAAGTATGACAGGAGAATATCATAGCCTTTGTCTTATTAGGGTTAAAGTTAATAAGCCAATCTTTAGACCATACTGAAATTTGTTCTAAATCGCTGTTTAAGACATCCTCTATAGTGTAAGGATTATTGCTGGAATAAGAAAGAGATGTATCATCAGCAAACAATCGAGTTAGACTTGTCAATTTTGTTTAGTTTACGTGTAAGTTACACTTACACAACACCGAGCTTAGGTCAATGTGAACACGGCCTTATATTAAGATACAACAACACTATAATGTATGGCTTTTAAATGCGATGTTTAAATGTTATTTTTTTTTTTTTTATCAATTTTCAATATCATGTCTATGTATAATATAACTATTATTTTTAGGCTCTGTTTGTTTTGTTTATTTTGTATATTTAAGATATATTTTCGTACGCTCAACGGTTCAATGATTTGACAATGAAATGCCATGCAAGTCTCTGAATTAATGAATATGATGAAAAGTAAAAAATAGTAATATAGCTTTAACAAATTGATGGGTACCCTAAACTACAGGGGAAAAAACGAAAAAAAAACCCAATTTAGGTAACAGATTTATTAATCATAAAGTCAATAGAAAATGTTGAATAGAATTAAATATTGAAGGTCAAACGTAGTGAGGACTGTCATGATGACCTTTCAAATGTCCTAGCAAGGTCGTTGTTTAGTTTAGTCCTTTTAAATATGGATTTTATTATTGCATTGCCTTTACAATCTTTCATTATTAAGTCAGTGGTCAGTTAAGTCTCAGATGCATGATTTAGTTGTTAGTAGCTTTGAACTAGCTTTCAGATAACTGCGAGTACTCTCAGATCTGTTCATAGTGTCTTTTTGTTGTCGGGATGTACAAGTACCCGGCCGCGTTCAATTGTTTTTCTTTTGTGTCCATCTGATGAGTTAAGCCTTTTTCAACTGATTTTTATAGTTTGATCTTATGGTGTACTGTTATACCACTGTCCCAGGTTAGGGGAGGGTTGGGATCCCGCTGACATGTTTAACCCCGCCAAAGTATTTAATATGTATGTGTCTTTCCCAAGTCAGGAGCCTGTAATTCAGTGTTTGTCGTTTGTTTATATGTTACATCTTTGTTTTCGTTAATTTTTTATACAAATTAGGCCGTTAGTTTTCTCGTTTGAATTGTTTTATATTGTCATATTGGGGCCTTTTATGGCTGACTTTGCGGTATGGACTTTGCTCATTGTTGAAGGCCGTACGGTGACCTATAGTTGTTAATGTCTGTGTCATTTTGGTCTCTTGTGGATAGTTGTCTCATTGGCAATCATACCACATCTTCTTTTTTATATGACACCTTTAAGGACTTGAGTTAGCTTTTTTTCTTATTCTCGGTTGATAATTTATCATTTGTTGATCGAATTTTCTGATCAATTTCAATATCTTATATTACTGAAAGTCTCGTGCTTTTTTTACTGTTGCGTTTTTTATCTATCTGAACGGTATTATCCTGCGAAGCCCATTTCACAACACTCGTTTTGTCTGTTATTTGGTACTATAACATATATTTACCTCTAGTTGAAACATCAACATTATCATTTGTTGACCCCAAGTAAGTGAAAGCCTTGATGAGAACGTTTTCGAAATTTGTATTACCAGTGTTGGATTCTTGAATGTATAAACTGACAAATTCCTGCAACTTGTCAGTGTTTGTTTTGGAGGCAAATGACAGTGTGTCTTTATAACAATCGTGGTTTGGGTCTCCAGTGGGAACAGTAACTCCTGAGCTAAATGATATCACAGCAACCTGAAAAGAAATGTGTGATGTTACTCTTTTCAGCATTTTGCTCAGCTTTTATTTTATAAAGGTTAGGCCCAAAGTTGAAAGGGATTAATATAAGTGCAAAACTTGTTTCCCAATCCACAATAAATAAATATGTTCAAATTAAATATTTTATAAATTTGGTTTACTTCAGATTTTGTCTTTTTTACAATGTAAAGCTTGGCATACGTTAATCTTTGTTTGGTTGCCTCAATCTCGGGCGTAGCAAATGTGTAAGTAGGCTTTCTTCTTTCACCTGCATGCAGACCTCATTATTTAGTTGGTACTCCACAACGATATATAAATGTATGCTACATAAACTTGACAGCATATAACAGGAACACTTTCCAAATGTAACAGATGTTAGAGATGATTTCTTACTTATATTAATGTTTGTTATTTAATGATATTTTATTCTGTTTTTATACCGGTCGGTTGTATACTTGTTTTTATCCCGGTCGGTTGTATCCTTGTTTTTATCCTGGCCGGTTGTATCCCTGTTTTTATCCCGGTCGGTTGTATCCATGTATTTATACCGGTCGGTTGTATCCTTGTATTTATACCGGTCGGTTGTGTCCTTGTTTCTATCCCCGTCGGTTGTATCCTTGTTTATATACCGGTCGGTTGTATCCTTCTTTTTATCCCGGTAGGTTGTATCCTTCTTTTTTACCGGCCGGTTGTATCCTTGTTTTTATCCCGGTCGGTTGTATCCTTGTTTTATACCGGTCGGTTGTATCTTTGTTTTTATACCGGTCGAATGTATTCTTGATTCTATATCGGTAGGTTATATCCTGTTTTTATACCGGTCAGTTGTATCCTTGTTTTTATCCGGTCTGTTGTATCCTTGTTTTTATACCGGTCAGTTATACCCTTGTTTTTATCCTGGACTGTTGTATCCTTGTTTTTATACCGGTCGGTTGTATCCTTGTTTTTATCCAGGCCGGTTGTATCCTTGCATTGTCGAATTCCGATTTCTTATTCAATTCTGCTAATACATTCTCTATATGTCATACATATTTATTTACAGCGCATTGAAAAATGTACAACATAAAAATAAGGTGATGTGTATACATTTGTAATTGTCAGTGTGACAACTTTCCATCAGACAAAAATAATGTCGATGTAACGCCCTAGTTTTTGGTGGGGTTCGTGTTGTTTATTCTTTAGTTTTCTATGTTGTGTCGTGTGTACTATTGTTTTTCTGTTTGTCTTTTTAATTTTTAGCCATGGCGTTGTCAGTTTGTTTTAGATTTATGAGTTTGACTGTCCCTTTGGTATCTTTCGTCCCTCTTTTATAGAAATCTCTTTTATATTACTTGTGATGTACATATGTGTTTGCACCTTTGTGTATTACGCTGAATTTGCTCCGAATGGCCCTAGATTTAGCTGCAAACAACCTTCTGACGTCATGCATCAATCACTTTCTCTTTTTTAATTTTTACGTTTATAACAATTATGCTTGCACTTGTGTGACTCATAGTAATGGCAGACATAATTAACGTCTTTAGTCTTAGATACAAGATTTTTTTTTATTCTATTAGTTCTTACTGGCTTTGAACTTGTCAGTAACTGCAAATACTCTCTAATCTGTACTTTTTTGTTTTAGGGATGTATAAATACCCTGCCACGTCCAATATGTGTTTTTTGTTTTTCTTCTTTGTGTCGATCTGATAAGTTAAGCCCTTTTCAACTGATTTTTACAGGTTTTTTCATTTGTTGTACTGTTACACCACTGTCCAAAGGTTTATAGGGGGAGGGATGGACGCCCGCTAACATGTTTATAGTCCCGCCACAATGTGACATAATGTATGTGCCTGTCCCAAGTCAGGAGCCTATAATTCAGTGGTTGTTGTTTGCTGCTGTATATCATATTTGTTTTTCGTTCATTGTTTTTTTTTTACATAAATCAGGCCGTTAGTTTTTTTCGTTTAAATTGTTTTACATTTGTCATTTCGGGGCATTTTATAGGTGACAATGCTGTATGGGTTTTGCTCATTGTTGAAGACCGTACAGTGACCTATAGTTGGTAATTTCTTATTTTTATACCTATAGGTCTACTTACTCTGTCGTTTGGATTAAGAGTCTCTATGACTGTACGAGCAGCTTCCTTGGCTATAATCATCTTTGATTTACTTGTAACGCCGGAGATCTGCTTCATAGATGAGCTTGAATCTATAAGAATCACGACATCTTTATCTTTTGGTGAAGCTGTTGCGGCAAAGGGTGACCTTAAATAATATCATATCATTGGTTAAATGTTCATTGCTTAAGACGTTGTAAACCAATCAAAACGTTATGATGTACGCGTTTGAAAATATTACCCATAATGCAATAGACTTTGAAACGGCGGATTGTTTGCTCGTTTTATTTTAGATTTGTTTGCTTTAACTGACATTTTGCTGAACTAATTTCTATTTATTTGGTACTTTGTATTTTTGGTATGTCCAGTAATGCGACTGAATGATACTTATAGACGAATGTGTGCAACATGGAAGTTGCCACTATTGGAGCAGGATCTGTTAACCCTTACGGAGTACTGAGACCACCCTTGTTTTTGTTTCTGTTCGTGTTGATCAGTCTTTAACTTTTTTGTGTAGTGTTTGGTTTGACTTTTTTTTGTCATTTAGTCGTCTTTAGACTTTTTTGCCATGCAGTAATATAGTAAATATATACAATTAACTATCCTGTTTCTATTACCTAAAGCGAGGATCATAGTTATAACAGTCGTTCCAATAGGTTGATGGGTAAATGATGGACACGCCCTCTAAGGTACCATAGTGCTGCCACAAAACGTTCTTATTCTGATCGTACTGCGTCTTCATGATGTCGCTTACGGTATTGTGTGGATATTTGGCTTCAGAGGTAGAACTAGGAGATTTTGTAACGCAGGCTGTGGAAAAATCAACCTTGAGGAGAAAATTTTCAACCTTATTTATTTTAACAGATGTGTACTTAGTACATAATTATTGAAATACAATGTGTATGTGAACATATCTGTTTGAAAGTCATGCAACTTTACAATGAAATAAAATGTGGTACTAAATGCAATTAATAACAATTCTGTGTAAATTTCAGGAACTTTTCAGCGAAGCGGTAAAAAGTCGAATTCCTTGTCGTATAGTCCATAAACATTTTAAATTTGATCGACGCTTTTTAAACCCTTCATATCTTTTTATGAAATGCTTTTGACCACTAGACAGCATAAATGTTTCATGTTCTTTTTTTGTGCTTAAATTAGACAACTTTAAACTTTGGATTCGAGCGTCACTTATGAGTCTTTTATTAGTAATATTTATAAATTTACTGTTTACAAAATTGTGGAATTTTTTGAAATACTAAGGCTTGTCTACCTCAGGCATAGATTACCTTAGCTGTATTTGGCAAAACTTTTAGGAATTTTGGTTCTCAATGCTCTTCAACTTCGTACTTTATTTGGCATTTTTAACTTTTTTGGATTCGAGCGTCACTGATGAGTCTTTTGTAGACGAAACGCGCGTCTGGCGTATATACTAAATTTAGTCCTGGTCTCTATGATGAGTTTATTTAAAACAAATATGTTTCGTATTTATTTTCTTTTTTTCCTCTTTCATTTTTTTTGCGTCGTTCAGTTGATACCTCCTCGACGTATACCAAAATCTCAGTTTCGTCCTATTGTAGATCAATAAGAGATAAATTAAATGCAGTGGGTTTCTTAGAACTGTGTTGTATATATTATTATTAAAAGAATCAAATTTAAAAACCAGTCAGTTAATACATGTATCTAAATTTCGGTGAGTGACCATAAGCTAGAAGTTGAAATGGGAAGATATAAAAACATACCCGGAGCCCAAACGTTATGTAAATTTTGCATTAAACTTGATGATGATTATCCTTTTTTCTACATTGTGAACTAAACTTAACTTTAAAAGATCAGTTATTTTTAATAAACAGCTGCGCCATGAGCGCATGATACGCCCGACGTCTTGTGTGGAAGTTTTGTGCAATAATCATAGTTTCTGAGAAAGTTTTAAGCAATAACCATATATTGTTGTTTAGACACGGCGGGACATGTGAAACCCCCAACCCTGTTTTTTTTCTACAAACAACTAAATATCACTAAAATAAAATTTTGAATCAAAACCAAAAGGTATACAGATCTTCAGATTAATATAACATAGAAGTGTGTAAAGTTTTAAGCAAAAATCATAAATTATTTTTGAGATACGGCATGACATGTAAACAAGAATTATCTTTAAAAACAGATATCCGACGTATTTAAATTTGAGTATATGTTTAAAACTATCATTTCGATAACCTTCAGAAGCATTAAGATACCATTTAAATAACGTTTTATCTGTTTGTGTTCAGTATTCTTGGTCCTCGTACCTTTCTGTTTACATTCACCAAAACCCCGCGGAAATCTCACATGCGTAGGTGCGTTCTAAAAGTCATGTACGTTCGTATAACAAAGTTTACATTAAAAATTATATAATTCTCCAGAATAAACAGCTGTCACGGATGCAAAGAGCTTTTGGAGAAACAATTAGTTTAATAAAAATATAAATCTTTGTAAGATCTAGTTCAAATATTTATAGTTGTTCACTTGCTTCCATCACGATATAATTAACGAGACGTTTTTTCAAACACAACCAAATCACCCACCATGACAGCATTTTGGCCAATCACAGAAAGGATTTTCGAGCATGCGTATTCTGTTGCCATAGTTAAGCGTCATTAAGTTCAAAGGGTACAAACCGAAACAATACAGACTACGTCGGAAAAAAACCTCCCCTGTTTAACAAAATACTCTATAACTCAAAAATAAAAATTTTGAATCATCACCAAAAAGTATACAGATCTTTAGATTAATATAACAAAGAAGTGTGTAAAGTTTTAAGCAATAATCATAAATTGTTTTTGAGAAACGACACAACATGTAAAAAAACCCTCCCCCTTTCTTACAAAATACTCAATAACTCAAAAATGAAAATTGGAATCATCACCAAAAAGTATACAGATCTTAAGATTAATATAACAAAGACATGTGTAAAGTTTTAAGCAATAATCATAAATTGTTTTTGAGATATGGCGCGACATGTAAAAAAAACCCTCCCCCTTTTTTACAAAATACTCAATAACTCAAAAATGAAATTTTGAATCATCACCAAAAAGTATACAGATATTAAGATTAATATAACTAAGAAGTCTCAAAGTTTTAAGCCATAATCAAGAATCATTTTTGAGATACGGTGCGACATGTGAAAAAAATGCACCCCTGTTTTAGTAACAAAGTGTCGTAACTCAAAAAGTTTAAATCTTCTTTTCACCAAAAAGTATACAGATCATTTGACCATCATAAGAAACAACTATATTAAGTTTCATGAAATTTGGATAAGTCGTTCTCAAGTTACGGTGCGACATGTTTACGCCAGCCAGACAGACGGACAGACGGACGGACACCGGACATTTGTATACCATAATACGTCCCGTCAAAATTATTTTGACGGGCGTATAAAAATCGATAGTATACATGTGAAATCGGATTTTGCAAATTCTCAACAACTTTTCAAGCTAAAACATCTTTTAAATCCTGAGTCTGAACTTTTGACAACAGTTGGTTACTTTATAAACTAATCTTTCGAGTTGCGAAAATGAGGTCCATTTCCACCAAAAGTTACATTAACATAACTATGATTTTGTTTTAATGTTTTAACTTGTAATTCTATAGTGTTGTGTTAATACTGTATCTTGTGTTTTGTTTGTGCTTGGCCAATGAGTGTAAATTTGCAAAATGTATAAAAGCAGAATGTATTGCAAACTAACTAGTTATTGATAGCAATACAAATGAAACGGCTTCCTCCACCAATAAAAACTGACCTCCACGAACTAGTCAATAGAGTTGAAAGTGGCGTTAAACAACATAAATCAATCATTTCCTATCTAACGTTTTATTTATCTATTTCAATGTTCGAGTAATAATTATTACTAAATGATTTCTTATATGAGAGTTGATGTGACTCTACGCTGGTTTTAATTTTATTTTGTAAAAAATTCTAATATGACGTCCTTATTTCGCTTTGTAAACAAAGCCGTGTTCTAATTAGCTCAAAATATATTTGACACATAAGCACAAACTTACTGTTTACATTCTTTGTTAGTCTTGTATGATTTTTAATTTTAGTTTCTTGTGTATAATTCGGAGTTTAGTATGACGTCCATTATCACTGTACTAGTATACATATTTTTTAAGGGGCCAGCTGAAGGACACCTACGGGTGTGGGAGTTTCTCGCTACATTGAAGACCCATTGGTGGCCTTCGGCTGTTGTCTGCTCTATGGTCGGGTTGTTGTCGCTTTAACACATTCCCCATTTCCATTCTCAATTTTATTGTTATTTTCATTTGTATCCAAATTTTATATATACATTGTGTCTGCTTACATAAAAATTATTATATTTTGTTACTCAAACAACATAATAATTATATTTTACCCTGCAATTAGTTTTTAAACATGAAATATGAAAGTATAATGTACATACTTTATGGGGAGGAAACGGGAACAACGAAACATTTGGAAGGTATTTTTTAACGCTTCGACCTATAAAAATACCTTTTTTGTCCTATTAGAATCGAAATAATTCTTAATTGTCATGCTCTATGCTCATCGTAACATGGTCAGTCATTATATTTGACCATATTTACACCTTGCTAACGCTCAGTGTAAATTATCGACACATATAAAACCTATTCATGTTAAAATTAGCATAGAATTACTTCTTAAGTTGTTCTTGGTTTGGAATTACCTCTTTTCTGAATTTTGGGTCGTACACGTATGTTCCGCGTTTATCACAGCAATGTGGAAGTGTCGTCTGCGTGGTGAATCTGTTTTCATTCTGAAATACTTCGTCTTTAACGGCGTCGAGAACATTCTTAAATCGAACAAGCGATGCTGCAAGTTTGTCTTGAATCTGAAAATTAATGATAAGGTGACGAATCCACGTAAGAACTTTCAAATCAAACAACATTTTATAACAGCGAATCCTATATATATATATACGAGTCTAAATTGAAAACTACGTTCAAACCTATGTTTATCCAACGCAATCATAGGTTTGAACGTAGTTTTCAATTTAAGACTCGTATATATTTTTTCGTTTTCGTTCATCCTATATTGACTCTTAAACTTCACGAGTCTATCTAAAGATGAGGGTACTTTTTCTAAAAATGAGGGTACTATTATTTGGCCTTCCAAATACCGTTTCGATCCCTAACATCACTGAAGAGACATTTATTGTCGAAATCCGGATCTGGTGTACTAAAAAATATTGACACCGTATGTTTGTGGCATAACATCGTGGCCACAAGTTAATTTTTTTTTCTGTTTAGTATTAAATTTATATTAAGATCCATTTTGTTACATCTTGTGATCAATTTTATTTGGCAATCGCCTATGGCAGTCAGCAGGGTTAAAGAACATCAGTTGTTTGACCTGTTAGTCTAATGCGTTTTGTTTAAATATACTTTTTCACTTTTTTGGTCTTTTGGAAAATGTTGTTTGTGCTGTTTTTGGACCCTTCTACAACGAAATTTGTTTTACATGAACACGTATAAAAATTGCGGTTTTTATCCAAAGCAATCATAGGTTTGAACGTAGTTTTCAATTTAGACTCGTATATATATATTATAGAAATTTTAAGTCGATTGCAATGCACAAATAAGATACAGTACATGCAGGAGAAGACAATCCTTTAATAAGATATGTGAAAAAAGATATACCAAAATAAAATAGCCATAGAGAAAAACTTATAAGATATAACAAACAGGAGACAAATGCCAATAATTAACCCGTGTCTCAAGGTTCGTGTAAATTTGCGTTGTCAAAAAAAAAATGTACCTACATTAACGAATTTACTATTTATTTATTTTCTAGATACATGTATAGTTAAGTTATTGAATGGATATAAAAGCAAGCGTTTTGAAGTTACATGATTGTATTAAAATAAACAATTTTATATAAAAAAAAAAACTGTTAGTAAGAACATTGTATATATTTTTTGTATTCTTATATGATACATGTACTAAATGTACACAATCACAAACACAACTATTTGTGTTTATCTACGATCAAAAACTTACATCAGCTAAAAGTTTCGTTCCATTTCCTGTTTTTGTAGTAAATGGTAGTTTGTTAAACTCCTCCTGTCAAAACAATAAATGTCAATAATAATACAGTAGTCTTCCCTTGAAGTTCCTGTTGCCAATTTGTTGATGGTGTGATAATACGAAGAAAACACCTTGGTTATCGAAAAGGTATCAAAAATGGCAAATCAGTCTTTGAAAAACCGTGCAAAAATCATACTTACTTTAAATGCAAATGTATTTGCGAGAACATTGTTATTGTTTTTTTGGAAGCAAGCAGAACGAATTTCAAGCGATGCTTCTAGTCAGTATTTCGGTACTGACATGATTAAACAAACTTTACTAAAATTGTCCGTTTATAAATTTATAAATTATTAAGAAACTAAGGTTTCAACTCCCTCAGGCAAAGTTGGCTTTAGATGAATTTGGCTATTTATTTTAGGTATTTTTGACATACAGCTCTTCAACGGTTTCGGTACTTATACATCTTCGGTTTTCAAATGTTTGGCTTTGAGCGTTCCTGATGAAGGTAAATCCAGAAAAGCGCTTCGGACGCAAGAAATTAATAACGTGTTGTTTTCAATATTCTACATAAAGACCTGTTCCACTTTCATATATACGGAATTTCTGTTATTGTAAATGCCATCATTTTGTTTGTTATTGTTTTATTTATGGCAGGGGATAAAGATACTTTTCAATTACGTATTTTTAAATTTTAATAAATTTTTTGGGGGAAAAAGGGGGGGGAATAATACTTTCCAATGACAATAATTAACTCAAATAAACCTACTTGCAAATGATCAATCCCAATACTTTTTTTTATTTCCTTCAATCTACTAGATAGTAAACTGGCGTCTAAATCTTGAGCAATAACTCCATACGCATAACAGGATAGTGCCAGGAGAATTGGTAGTTTCATTGTGACCTCATGTGCATTACACGTATGTTTAATGTCATGGTTCGACCTAAAATGGAAATAAGAAAATATTTTATTGAACTTAATACGCTAAAGCTGTGCAAGTCAGTAATAGAAATTTTATTCTTAGCCAAGGACAAACATGAATACCCCTTTGCGCCTTTTTTTACCGGCAACAATTGTGTTGAAAGGTTAAGGATCATTAAAGTTTGACTAATACACAGACTTATATCTTTTAATGATTGATTGATTAATTTTTAGCGCCCCTTTCAGAACTATTGTGCTATTTCGTGGCGGTAAGTTTTTATTGGTTGAGGAAGTCGGAGTGTCCGACTAGAAATAACGACCTTCGGTCAGAAACTGACAATCCTAGTCAATCAAGATTGAAGTCGAGCGCATCAGCGCACACGTGCTGTTTACGAACTCACAACATCAGTATTAAAAGGCTAGTGATACAGTAGTTAGATCACTCGGCCACAGGTATCACTAGCCTGTCAACACAGAATGTGTGAGTTCGAATCCCACACGTGGCAAGTGCGGGCACATCGCCTCCCCGGCAATAAAAACTGACCGCCACGAAATAGCCTATAGTGCTGAAATTGGGTAACATACAGAACAATCAATCAATCTTTTTCATGTGGTTAGCTAGCTGTCTCCTTTTTCAATATAAGTATGGGATTGTAAAACTTAAAGATGTTTACACTTGGAACAGCTTCTACTGTACATTTTAGCACAGTAATTCTATTCAAACGGCTTTTGAATTCAGAAAAAAATTGACCTGTTCCAATTAAATTTAAATTTCATATTTGAGGATGAACATTCATCTCAAATTTCATTTATATATTACAAGATTATTACATTTTTGTTAACTACCTGTGAAATGCACCAAGTTTAAAATAAATACTTGAAAGACGAAAATAATGGCTAAAATAATATTTGAGTTTGACTGAAGAGCTGTGTGGCTTTTATTTGAAGTCAAGATAACCAATACTATTTTGAAAATATTGCAGTTACTGAAATCTTCACTAAATCAATTACAATTAAACTTTGTACCTATTTGAAAAAAGCATTGAAAATTAAATTTGTAATCATTGTTTAGTTAGGGAACGACTTCTTATCTTTGAAGGAGGAGGGCAGATGTGTTTTTTTTATTTTTTTTATTTCTCGTTCTGAAATTTTCTTTACACGCAACATCAAATCATGTATGTTTTTGCCGTGCAAAGCCTTTTTCAAGAACTTAACATTAAATTTATTGGCATATTTAATGGCCGTTTTCTTATACCATCAGTGTGTTGTTACCAAGCTGCAGTATTTTTGTCACATGATATATAAATTATGAACTGCCATACCAGATTGAGGGTGGTAAAGGGTTATTTTCGTGCAACGTTTTCGGCCTTTTTATTTCACGTGTTTTCGTGTTGTTACATTTTATTTCTCGTTTTCTCGTGTTTAATTCGATGTGCGTGATTCGTGTTTCCCCTCATTTATTTTCCGTGTTTCGTGTCGTTACTCTTGATTTCTCGTGCTTGTCCCGCATTTATGAATCATTGATTAAAAAGTAAATCGGGACTAATTCAAAGTCAGCTCGGATATTGTTTTAAATTATGTATTAATAAACTGGTTCCCAGGATAAAAGAAATTCAAACGAGAAAACTCATGTATATTAAATTTTAGATTTATGTACACAACAAAAACAAATATGATAAACAACAACAAACGACAACCACTGAATTACAGACTCCTGACTCTGGACTGTTTTTATGACAATAATAAGCAACTGGCACCCAGAGGGGAAACATACTGTAAAAAAAGAAGCCGTCAATGTGACAACTATCCATCTCATGCGTACCATGATGGGGGTCTCATTGTGGGGGGAGGGGGTTGGGTCTGATCCCGGCTCCCGCTTATTGTTTTGTAAGATTCACGTATCCCGCTTATAATTGTAATAATATTGTTGTAATTTCACGTGTCCCACCCGACTTTCTTTCCCGTTTTCACGCTTAATAATTTGACTTTCACGTATCCATGGTATCACGCTTACCAAAAATCGACCAATCCTGCGTCACTCTTAGACCCCAATGAGACCCACCATGATGACCCTAATTCGAAATAAAACACGCACGTGTTGTTCTCAGATAACATAACATTTTAATATTGCCACGTGGTCTGTTTAGCTTACATCTGTTGAATTATCAGTCCCCTGGTGTAGGCAGTGTTTCGGTATTGGCATGATTAAAATCATCATACATGTGTCTGTAAATATGTGGTTTAAAAACGACGTAATATCATGAAATGCATTTATAAGCCCTTTTCATGCTTTTGGATTGATTGTTTGTTGGTTGTTGTTTGTGCAGTGGCAAATATTTCGTGCATGTTCAGGACGAAAACGGGTTTGGATTTTAATGTTTGAACCTTGATAGTTCGTGTTTTCATCTAGACTTTTCAAACTTTTGCCTCGTGTGTACCTGATGAACGTTATGGCAGAAATACCTTTTATTTTAGATAAATAATACGATTGTCATCCTTTACATTTGTCATTTTGAGGCTTCTTATAGCAGTATGCGGTTGTTCATTGTTGAAGGCGATACGGTGACATAAAGTTGCTAATGTCTACATCATTTGGTCTGTGGTGGAGAGTTGTCTCAGGTGCAATCATCCCACATCTTAGTTATTCATAAACACATTATATATGTGCCTGTCCAATGAGAATAGAAATGAAAGAAAAAAAGGGGGGAGGGGGGGGGGTGCATACGACATTAAGTTACAAAAAACATGTCTTGTTTATGTATTTTATTGACAACAAATGGTTTTTGAATAAAGTCGAAAAAGACATATGTCCCGAGAGAAAAACACGATACCCGACTTTCCGAACAAAACACGAACATTCGGTGCTTTATTTGTTAAAATTCATTTTTCGTGTGACGCAAAAGATCTCAGAAATACTTTCTTTTTCTTGTTTTCTCTTATTCACTGTACACAATATGGACAAAGGGAAATATAAAAATCAAGGGGATGGATGAAATGAATAGACTTCTTATAACATAAGAAGAAAAAAACATTTATTATTTCTGTATACTATCGAAAACAAATGGTTTTGGAAAAAAAAAGTAGAAAAATATGTTTGTCCTAGAAAAAAAAAACAATGTCCCCAACCCTCCTCCACAAAAGATGAACGTTAGGTGCTACATCTTTTAAAATTCATTTCTCTTGTTACGCAAAAGTTTTCCGAAGTACTTTCTTGTTCGTGTGTTCTCTTATTCAATGTCCCACGATATGGATGAGGGAAATATGACGTATACTTCAACGAGACAGTAACCCGACATCAATAACACAATAAATGACTCAAAGTGATAACATACAGTCATGAACAATAAACAGGTGTCTAAACATTTCTTCCAGCTCTAGAAATCATTCCGAGTCTATAAATGAGCACTCACCTTTAATAAAAAATCCTCATATTGTGAAATGAACGAACTGAAACATTAATTAACTATGATCATTCGAGTACTATATGAGGGTATGGATTGGGTTTACATGATCGAGAATAACGGGCCATACAAATAAAAAAAAAGGAAAATGGGTAAAAAAAAAAGAATAAGAGAAAACATAGGTACTGGAACATAAAGAATAGAGAATAATGAGCTAAAAAAAAACTAAAATAGAGAAAAAAATAGCCTATAGTCAAAGAGTACAGAGAAGAAGATACCCTTTTTAAGACCCACAGGTACTTCCAGGCTATGATCTATTTTCATATTAACGGAAATGAGCACTTCATATACTGCATTTTAATATTTGAAAAAATAAATAATTAAAATTTCCCTTTCCTTGTCGTAACAGGCCGTTTTCCTTTGATGTAAGGAAATACTTTACACTAAATTTATAAACAATGAAATAAAAAGACCATTTCCTGACAAAAATAGAAAATAATAAAATATAAACATTATGGAAAATCTATGTCAATGATCAATACGGATATGTTGTCGAGACCAAATGTACCATTCCGTCCATTTTTCATCGGTAGAAATGTGTTTGCTCTAAATTTGCGTCCTTTTGCGTCACAAAACTCATTACATGTACAACCAATGCTATATATTTGCGGCACGCGTGTTCATAGTGCTTAGTATTATTTGAGCAAAAAATTAAGTATAAGATTGCGCCAATTTATTTTGTTTAAGTATGCATACAAAACATGAAACTATTTACAGGCAAATGAATTCCGTAAATTGGTGCAATTAATACCTTAAAAACATAATATTTGACGAAAATGATACATCTTGAAAATAGCAATTGGCGTAAAAGGACTGCAGCCTCATGAGGAGAAATCAGTTTGGGCCATAAAAAGCGCCTTTTCGTGCTAAAACTCATTTGCGCCTATGCTATGTTTGCGCCACTAGTTTTTAAAATGCTTAGTATCATTTGAGCCAAAAATTAAGTTTACGATTGCGCCATTTTCATTTCAAGTATGCATACAACACATGAAACTATTTACAGGCAGAAAAAAAAATCATATTAAAGGCTGGAATTTGGAATTTAAGACAAAACATAACTCTCCGACTGAGTTTACCGCTTGTATCATATTTTTTTTTCAACGGCAAATGTTTCCTTTTTCTGAGTCATGCTTGTTTCTAACTAGGTATTAGCATTGCACACTTTAATGTAAAAAAATTAAAACAAGTCGTTATTAAGGAGGTAGACCTAGGTTAAGGGAAATAACTCTTTAAATCATCTGTACGTTTATGTCAACCATTTTCATCAAAATATTATAAGCTTCTAGGTTACATAGATTATTTCCAATCTGTTTGAGGTAAATGCTTTAAATACATTGATGAAACTTGACTTTTACAAACGCATCACTGAATTAAAGAGTTTTCTCCCTGAACCAAGGTCTACTCCCTTAATTTAATGCATCCGAAGCACTGTTCTGGATTTACCTTCATCAGGCTTGAAATTTTCGATATTATCCAAATTACAAACATAGATCGTGTGATTGGGAAAAAACAGTTCATTGTAGTGCCAATGAATTTCCTCTGGTCCATCATTATTGCGTCCCCCCGGTTAATGGAGTTTCAGAACATACGGATCGTGGAAACAAAACAAGATCGACAACATATGGGAATAACACAAAGTCATACTCAGCAAATTAAAGCTTCTACTTTCTTATCATTTAGCATATCTTGCAACAATAGTCCCTAATTCCATAAATTATTCTTTTTGTGATACCATCATTAATTTTATTCCAATTAAATAAGGATAAATATTAGAACAGGTTATTTGGCGGAAATGCATTTCGTAAATTTGAGCAAGAAATAACTTTAAAAAATAATATTTGGCGCAAAAGCTGCATCTTAAAAATACCAATTGGCGCAAAAGGACTGCTGCCTTTTCGTCGAAAATGCGACTAATCACCAAATGTTTACCTGTATTGGATTAACGTGACTGGTGCAACGGATTTAGTCACTATGATGGAATGAACTGCTTATATATAGGAAGATGTGGTGCGAGTGCCAATGAGACAACTCTCCATCCAATTAACAATGCTTACCCATTTAGATCACCTGATTTCATTTCTGTTTGTTTCACGATTTTGACAATTAAAATTAATTTCAGAGAAAAAACGTTTATTTTTGTTGTTGTTTTTATTTAAGAAATACAATATAAAATAATAATTCGCTATTAGCAGTCCGTTTATTCAATTTCGTCAAAATAATATCAAAATCTTAACTGATACATTATAGTCTTGCAAGACATTATCTTCACCTCATTTGGGTCCGTCTGCTTCAGATCTGTAGTACAAGATCCGCCGGAGATCTACTGCTCATGTGCTCAGCGTGAGGATTGTTCAGTATCCATTGACACAACTTTCAGCTAAACATATGAAACTATGGAAGTCTACAAGAAGACTAATTTCGTGTACAGGTTTGGTCTTTGGTGGTTAAAAATGTAAAGGTAAAAATAATCTGAGAAATAACGTGTATTCACGTTAGAACGTATGTACCACAATCAATCTATCATGTAGGAAAGGAGAATACAATGTGTAAAGATACAGGTTTAGTTATGTACCAAACTAGTTCAGATAATTATTAGCATTATGACTTGTATGTATACTAATACGGAAATGATAAATTATTCCTGAGGAGACAAGAATTATGTTGATTATTTTTCACATTATTATTTATTTACATGTATGAGTTGAAGTGATATTTTTTTTTTATCTTTTCGTTATGTTTCTGACGTCAGATACGCGAAGCTATGAATGTGTTTTTTAATTTGATAGATGCTTTTGTGCTTTTTTTGTAAATGATTGTTTGTTTTGAGATTGTAACACAGTGATGACTATTGTACCCATATTTTGACTATTGTATTTGTTATGTCTGTTTTGTTCACGCATTGTTGTAAATGTAACGTCATTTGATGAGACTGTCATATAAGTGAGAGTTTTAACGCTATAAAACCAGGTTCAATTCACCATTTTCTACATTTGAAAATACCTGTACCAAGTCAGGAATATGACAGTTGTTGTCCATTCGTTTGATGTGTTTTGTCATTTGATTTTGCCATGTGATTAAGGACTTTCCGATTGAATTTTCCTCGGAGTTCAGTATTTTTGTAATTTTACTTTTTGATACTTCTCTACTTCCTAGATCTAGGGCTTTTCCGAACATGAATTTTCCCCTTTATCTCTTATTTTTAGGATACTTTTAAATGGTTTAAACCCGATTTCATTACTATGAATGATGCCTGCATTACTTGTAACAAGTCCACTAACATTTATATAGAATTTTATTTTAGATGAAAGGTTTACACGAATTTATTGCAGGAATTTTACAACTATTTTTTGTATTTTGTCATGTTAACATTAACAATTAAAACCTAATGAGAAACAAAGACATAATCTCTTTGAGCAAAACCCATACCGCATAGTCAGCTCTAAAAGGTTCCGAAATGACAAATGTAAAACAATTCAAACGTGAAAACTAACGTTCTGATTTATGCAAAAAAAAAATATGAACGAACTACACATATGATATACTGTAACAAACAATAACCACTGAATAACAGGCTCCTGACTTGGGACAGGCATTTACTAACTGTTGTCAAAATGTAGGACTAGCATGAGCTTAAGTGCATAAACTGGATACTTATAGATTCAATTGACGATTATGCAAGCCAATGTAAAAAGACAAAACAACGAAAAGCAATAAAAAAAAGATATTACCGAGTTCCCCTCCTGATAATGATAGATACCAGGCTTAAAATTGTGTTCGCCAACGTGCATTTCGTCTACAAAAGACTCATCAGTGACGCTCGAATCAAAATGATTAAAAGTTTGAAAGTTTTGTAAGAGAGTTTGATTGTTGCTAAGTACTTCTCTTAACTCATGACAAATATGTAATGGTCCCCGCTGATAAGTCCAAGACAATTATAAACGTGTTTGCTTGTTAATCACATTAAAATTATTGCTTGATAAACGGATAAAATATTGAAAATTCCATTGGAAATACATTATATACGCTCAAGGCACGAGGAAGTCCTGATTTATCATACATCGATTTAATGTTCCTTTAAAGTTTTAGCCAAAGATCTCGATGAATAACTGAATCTACCTTCACTCTAATGGATACCAAGATTAAATAAAGGTAATGACAAACAACGCTATATTGCTTGATCTTCTGAATGTTCAACGAAACCGTTTTCCAAATTATTAACGCCTAATGTTATTAACAAAAACATTCGGTCATCAGAGCTTCTCAAATGACTGTGTAAATCAGATGTGGATATTAAAAAAATCAAAAGATGTGTTGAAAGACATACAGTCAAAGTCTATTCTTAGTATGAAAACACTTTACTTTTTTACTCTTTGCATCAGCATTCATTGTTGTTAAATTAAAAAGAAATTGAATTGTCGGACGGATTGACAAAAGAATAATGTACAGTTAACTCCGTAATTTCGACACATTGGAGACACAAGTTTAACGAAATAATTTTATTTCTTACACTGGGTCGATGCCTCTGCTGGTGGACTATTAGTCCCCGAGGGTATCACCAGCCCAGTAGCCAGTACTTCGGTACTGGCATGAAAATACGGATGGTTTGTGTTATTAAAATTTGCTGTTACAAAATATTAGAAATGATTATATATTAAGGAATGTATCTCCCTCATGCAAATCTCTGATTCCTTTCACGGATTTGGCTATACCTTTTGGACCTTTTGGATTATAGCTCTTCATGTTTTATATATTAAGCTTTGGATTTCAAATATTTTGGCCACGAGCACCACTGAAGAGACATGTATTGTCGAAATGCGCATCTGGTGCAAAAAAATTGGTACCGTTAATTTTATTAAATGCAATTTGAATATGTCTGTTGGTTCCTACTCATAACGATTGATTTGGTAAGTTTTTATTACTTCGTAACATGTGCATCGTGTGCATATAAATTGGTACCGTTAATTTTATTATACTTATATAACACATCATTCTATGAGCAGTATCGATTAGATAGAAAATTATACGAAAAAAAGATAGTAGTTTAACTCTTAATTATATCACAACTTATTTTTCATAATAAAACCAATCTGAATTGTGATAATGATTTTTAAATAGTTATAAAATTATATTTATGGAGACCCTAATAACAGATACTGTTCCTGTTGGTTGGATCCGTACTGTTCACTGACATTATATTTTGAATATTCTAATATTTAGTCCTCGAGTATCACTGAAGAGACATACATTATCGAAATTGAGATCTGGTGCATTACAATTGATAAAGTATCTGTTATTAGGGTCTCCATAAATATAATTTTATAACTATTTAAAAATCATTATCACAATTCAGATTGGTTTTGATATGAACAATAAGTTGTGATATAACTACAAAATTGAATAACATGTTGTTCAGATTTTGACTATGTATTAAGATTGTTTTTCAAATAGCATCGGTTGAATATACGTGTACCTCCTGAACGTATACTTAAGCATCTTTATCTATAAAATAATATAAATAATGATTTCAACAAATTCTGAGCTGAAAATGAAGACGACCAGATTGTGCATTGTTTGGGGGGTCAAATTATAGATCACGTATAATTTCGTGTAAAGAAGACGATTATTCGGTACTTGTATTTTGTATGATATCATACAGTGCATAATTCTTTAAAGCTTGATAACCCATATCTTTTTGCAAACAAACATAATATTTACAACAAACGTTCATTTCTGTGTTACATATGACGTGGCTCTGTATTTATACATCCCGTTATTGGGTTATTGTGCTAGTATGGTAATTTTTTGTATTACTGTCTTTCATTTTATTCTTTATATGCTTTGTCTGTACGCCTTTTTGTACTTCGTTGTTACCTACTTGTTTGTTTTCATAGTGATTAAGATTATAACATAATGTTTACTGCTGTTCCCTTATTTTTGCCATGTGTAACTATTATGTATGTTTCTTTTGTTCACACATTGTTGTCAATATAATTCAATTTTATGCGACTATAAACAAGTGAGAGTTTTTAAACGTTTGTTCGTCTGTCCTTAAATCCTTAAAATCCTTAAAAAGCAATCATATTGTTACAACATAAAATTATACAAATGGATCAGTTATACTTTGAAAGACGGTTTATTTTAGACGTAACCTCTGTTGGAAATAAATACAGGAGAAATAGGCCCTACATTTTTTTTTCTTTAATTTCGTACCCCTAAACGTTATATGAAGGTGACTATAAACAAGGATGGTCTCCTTATACTAAGTAACATTTCTTTATTGTTTAAACTAGTATAATGCTTGTTAGCAATATGATATGGGCAATCAAGCTTTTAAGAAATATGCACTGTATGTTATTGCATCATTTAAAGAATTCTTTAGCATACACATTGTTTGAAACATTGAAGTTATAAATAGAACAGGCACTACCAAATAGATATAGGAAGATGTGGTATGAGTGCCAATAAGACAATTTTCCATCCCAGTCACAATTGATAAAAGTAAACTATATAGGTCAAGGTACGGTCTTCAAAGCTTAGTATGTTATGATACATCGTTCAATTAATGCAGCATAAACCATTTCAACAAATCATTTATTCATTAATTTGAATTATACACAATGAATAGAGGATTTTTTTTTTCATACAGATCATTGCATAAAAATAACGTTTTAGTATGATAGTGAATTCAAATCTTCATAAGAGCCATATACATTGTACATCATTGACACATTCCCCATTTCCTTTCTCAATTTTATCGTCTAAAACACCAAAGATGCATATAAAAGACTTTTGAATAAGTACGACAGACACGTGTCTCGTTTTTAAAAGACTCAACAGTTGTGTCGAAGTGAAGCATTTAGAAACATTGTGTATACGATTTATTCAACCATACAATAAAAAAAAGTTATATTGGTGAAAAATAGGTATTTCAAAAGATTTTACAGTTTAATAAACAGAAATGATTTACACAAAACATAAACTGACCATGGTAACAATGATATTTCATTCTAAAACAGGTATGCTGTCTAATGAACTGAAGATACACGATGGGACGATACAAATGAGGTAAAAGTGGACATGATTTTCTAAATGCCAAAAAATTAACATATACTTTTTTTGTTTTTAAAAGGTATAAAACGAAATTGTATCTGCCCTTTATTGTTTGGAATGATACAAACTTCTGCTACAAACTCACAAAATAAAACAATCGACATAGTGTATATTGTTGTGTACTAATTCATTTCATTTAAAGACTACATTTAGGTAGAAAAGGCTCCTCCAGATAGAAATGCTGCATTGTTACGTATAAGTGTCAGTATCCTTAGTACGTATGTCATGTCAGATTCATTTTGATATTCTTACGTCTTCCTTAATTTACATATTATGTTTAAAGGTGACAGTCAAATTGATAGTATTACTGAATGTCATGATTATAGCAGTATATCTTGGGTTTAGTCTGGAAAATCAAATTTGTTTTTCATAGAAGGCGGATACTTGTCACTACGAGACGAAAGTATCTGTTCAAATATTTTGTCATTTTGCATCTTGTGTGGTAATGATTACATAACATAATTTACTTTTTATTGTATTGGGCCGATATATTTATTAAAGATCCTGGTCATAGTTGAAGATTCACAACCGTTTAATTTTGTTGATTTGAATTTATGTATAAATCATATCGATTTTAGCGATTTGTCATCATACACTCAAAAGCAAAAATGTATAATTTGGTATAAATACAGAATAAAAGTGGCAACATAAACAACAACGTGTTGTTAACATTAGATATGAAGTTCTTTGCTGTTGGAGTGATAAGTCTTTGTCTGTATGGTAGGTTAAAATATACAATATTTTCTCAATCCTGATTGCACAGTTCATATATAAACTATGTATGAAGTGATCATTTTTTAAAACTCATAATGGGAAATAATTAAGATTGCACATAACAAAACAATTTAAAATATGTTAATTGTGTTATTTGGTTGTTTTTCGCTAACACTAGACGGACAAATGTCATAGGTACTTTATGAAGAACGAAACCTTTAGCTGTTGATATTGCTTTAATATCTTAAAGATTTGTTACTGTGGCATAATTGATATTTTTTATTAACTAAACTTGTATTGTAGTGTCAAAAAATTTCAAATCACAAATTAATTTGTATTTTTTTAATACGTTTGAAAAAGTGAAATCACAAAAATACTGAAATCAGGAAAGTTAAAAACGAAAATTTCCTAATCGAAAGGCAAAATAAAATAATAAAACATTTAAAACGAATGGACAACAATAGTTATATTCCTTACTTAATACAGGCATTTTACAAATGTTGAAAATGGTGGATTGAACCTGGGTTTTTTTTGCGCTAAACCTCTCACTTGCATGACAGTCCCATCAAATTCAATTATTTTGACAATGATGCGGGAACAAAATGTCACACATAAAGGTGCAACAACAACACATCATGGGGTTGATGTCAGGTGGTTCAAAAAGGTAAGCAGATCCTGCTCCACATTTAACACTTGTCGTGAACATAATCAACACGACAAGTGCTAGTTTAAACATACATAAATATGTTTAAACTAGCACTTGTCGTGTTGCTTATGTTCTTACAAAGCCGGTAAATAGTCTTATTCGGTAGATCACATTCATCATGTTCATGGAAAGGGAATGGGAATGTATTTACGACATAAATAACATCCGATATCATATTCATAACGGATATTCCATAAGTACAATTGATTGTCCTAAATTATGAACATTGTTTACTACTACATGTATGTTACATCGTTATGGGTTTGCTTTATTATTTTAAGAAACAAATTTAGTGTATGCATGTTTCCGTCCGTATTATCCACAAGTTTATAACCAAGTATGTACAAGTTAGCATCGTGTCTATTATGTCTATACAGTTGTTGTAATTTGGTTTCTTCATACGGAACGTACTTCAAATAATTGATTACTTGCTTTATGTAGTTGAAATGTATTTTTTTGTTTATCTAAAAACCCAAAATATAAAATGTATGAGACATAGTGTCTTCTTTTGAAGTTATCACGTCTAACCGAAGTCTAATTTCAACTCTAAGTTAAACTATAACCATTCGGAAGATACTAGCTGAGAGCTATGTGATTGAAGTATTTTTGTTGTACTTATTACAGGCATTGCACTTAGTTGTATTCCATGCAACCTGCATACTGATGACTGTACCAAACCTTGTCAATATGTTGGTGACGAACCCCACTGTCACTATTATAATTCGTTTTCAAATTGCTGTTTCTGCGAAATTCCGATTGAATGCCATCCTTCAAATGTTACTATAGCGTGTCCAGCACAATGTACATGCGAACCTCATGGAGAACACCATCACTGCATATGTCCTCAATAAAGGTAAATATTAGTCAACATTGGCATTGCGTATACAGATTAACATTCTAGTACTATACATATTTCAGGCCGGATCTGATGTTGTGATTGCATCTTTTACATACATTATTAAGAAACTAAGGTTTCAACTCCCTCAGACAAAGCTTTAGATGCATTTTGCTATTTATTTTATGTATATGACATAAAGCTCTTCGACGGTTTCGATACTTATGCATCTTCGGATTTGAAATGTTTGGCTTTGAGCATTCCTGATGAAGATAAATCCAGAAAAGCGATTCGGACGCAATAAATTATTAAATGTGTTGTTTTCAATTTTTTACAGAAGGATTACCTAATAAGGTGAAGGATCGTGTGAGCACTACATGACTTTCCAATCGTTGAGGTGATCTTTTGCATTTTAGTCTTAACATATTACACCACCAGTGTAGGTCACAAATTATATCAACCCTTCCAAATGTCAAGCCATGCATTTGAATCTAATAGTAGTAGTTGGTCGCTTACTATTACAAATGTATATTTGTTTCTCATTTCCTATCCCAGTGTTGTACATTTTGTATCATTTGACAATAAAGGGTAGAACACATATTATATTTTAGGGATATACTGTTCACATTAAATTTCGCCGAATATGTGAGGAAAATGATCGTTATACACTATAATGGTTGAGTTCAACCAGGTTTTTTTTCTAAATATTTTAATTGGAAATAAACAACGCATCACATTTGAAATGTAAGGATGAATATAAACACCGAATTACTCGATGGGCAATATAACAAAGAAGGATATAACATAATATGACAGAATCATTGTGATTAATTGTTTCCTAGTGTAATTTGAACCTTATTTGTTTCATAGTTTATGGGTTACGAATAGGAATGAAGATAGGTATGCATCAATTATGTCTGTCAATATCGATGCAGTGACTATTGAGCTGATACCCACGGCTCCTTCTAGTATTTTAAATGAAAGTATTGACCAAACGATATAAATGCAAAATTATATAAATAATGCGTTGCAAGTTAGGTTCTGGTTTCCTTCCAATATAAACTAAAGCCAAATATTTAATAGTCAGGGAAATATATATATATAGCCCAGGTGGTCGTGTGGTCTAGCGGGACGGCTGCAGTGCAGGCGATTTGGTGTCACGATATCACAAAAGCATGGGTTCGAATCCCGGCGAGGGAAGAACCAAAAATTTGCGAAAGCAAATTTACAGATCTAACATTGTTGGGTTGATGTTTAGACGAGTTGTATATATATATATATTCAATTTAGACTCGTTTATATTTTTTGTTTGGGCATGTATCATATTTTCCCTCCGGTTTATATGATCCGTTCATCCTATATTGTCTCTTAAAATTCAAGAGTCAATCTTAAATTGAGAGTAAATTATATGGCCTTCCAAATACCGTTTCGATCCCTAACATCACTGAAGAGACATATATTGTCGAAATCTAGATCTGGTGTACTAAAGAAATATTGACACCGAATGTTTGTGGCACAACATCGTAGCCACAAGTTAACAATTTTTTTTTTCTGTGACGTATTAAATTTATATTCAGATCCATTTTGTTACATCTTGTGATCAATTTTATTTGGCAATCGTCAATGGCAGTCAGCAGGGTTATAGAACATCAGTTGTTTGACCTGTTAGTCAAATGCGTTTTGTTTAAATATACTTTTTCACTTTTTTGGTCTTTTGGAAAATGTTGTTTGTGCTGTTTTTAGACCCTTCTACAACGAAAGGACTAGGGGCTATAAGGGCCATTTTTGGCCCCACCCCCAAATTCCATTTAATTTGTCATGTTGTAAGTCTATACCATAGACCTTCTGAAAATAATCGAATTTGGGTCTAGCTCGTTTATTCTGTTGCCTAGCAACCACTAAAATGGCGGAGTTAAACTCATCAAATATGATTATTATACAGCTTAAATATATCTATATTTGAAATTGAACCTGTTTAGCATGAAGTGAACTTAACACTTGTACACTATTTAAATATTACATAATTAATTGCACATTTTTGCCAATTCACTGTTGTTTCTCCCTAGCAACATATCTGTGCCCATGGCAACCGCGATTTGTTTTCTATTTACAAAATTTAATTTTAAATATATTGAAACAGAAAGGCAATTTAAGATGTAAATTGTAAAGAGAAACAAACTCCAAGGTAAATATTAAGGGGGAAAGCAATATTGAAACACCAACAAACAAATAAAACACAAGGTATTGCTGATATATACAGATTGTGCATCTGATGCTGGGTGGGGTCTCACTTATCAGCGACAAGAAGAATAATATAAAGACAAGACACATTTAGCGCTTAGAAATCTTAATATTGATTATCTTAAATAAATAGATACAGACACATGCATTAAAGGGTGTTTTCAAAAGTCAATGTATTTCCATGACAGTAGTTATGTTTCCGGAAGGGGTTGGGGTTGAAGGGGAGCACTTCTATTTACACCTTTTTAAGTTTGAATAAGTGAAAAGTTGAGAAAACTATCAGATATATATGATATAACTTTTTTTCCTACTCAATATATGAAAAGGTATATATTTTTGAAATGTTAAACTGGGTAAGGTGACAAAACAGCGGCACCCCTTATCAATTAAGTATTGAAGTACACCCCTTCCAACTCCACCCCTCTAGACTTATGTAAAGGACCGTTAGGGTTGACTTTCCAAATTCATCTTATTTTTATTATCTATTTCATTCGTCCAGACTTATAACCGTATCATTCTATAGAATTACAAAACTGGAACATGCTACTATATCAAATAAATCTGTATTCTTAGATTTTTTGTATATTCATTATACATATATATATATATTATTTGTTTTATTGTAGTTTTTGTCAATGTGAATAGTTTACTAAGTTTCGCCTTCACTAATCTTTGCGTCGTATGACTTGGTCTTTGATCATCATGACAATATTCATTATATATTCGTCAAAATTATTGAAAACAAAAATGTGTCTTTAGTTCATGGATGCTCAAATTGCAAAACTAACAATGGCCAGGAATTCCTAGGTTAGGACAGGCCCAAAAAATCGGCAGATTCAAACATGTTATTTTTGCGATCTCAAACCCACTCTCCCTTTACCTCTAGGCAAAGTAGAAAAAATCAAACACACAATACACACAGTAAAATTTACTTAAAAAAAGTCTGAGTCTGATATCAGATTCAACTACCTTGACCAAACACTTAAACCTGAAGCGAGACACAAGGACAATGGGACGAACAGACTGACATACGCACGGACGAACAGACGCATAGACCAGAAAACATAATGCCCACAAATGAGGCTTAACAACAAAGCCGGGTCACATTTTAAAATTTACACTTCATTTTTACGCATGATTATAAAACTATTCAAAACATAACCTTTAAAAAGGTAACAGACATGTAGTATGCTTACAGACTTCAGGCTCTTGTTTCTATGCATGGAAAGGTCAATTATCCACATATATATATATATATACATTTGCAAATTTCCAGATCTTACATTGTTGGGTTGATGTTTAGACGTAGACGAGTTGTATATACATAATGTACACAGCCATGTATCACCATCACTGCTGATGATCCAATGAATAAATCTGTTGTAGAGTTGTTACAGGCTCAGGCGTTCTTATATAATAATATATACATGTTTATACGGATATATGGATAGTCTACCTTATAGGTAGTTTCATTTTCGAAATAAATCTCGTGTTTCTCGCCAATTATGGAAATTGTTATTGACTCCCTTACACATGAAGTCTATTGCTGTCGGATTTTTTAAAGAAATTTAACTAGATAAACTTACGGAAATATAATTAGGAATACACTTTACATTCATAAACAAAAAAAATTAAGTTTCTATAGGTATAAGAATGTATAAACTAAACTTTGTCAGATGAAAAGGTCCAATTTGGACGGCAAATTTCAGCTTTTTATTACTCCGCTTGGCTATGAAAAATATAAAATAAACTATCGCACCAACCTTGCACCAAAAAGATTTTTTATCCAAAGTTTGATATGTATGAACTTGTTAAAATTTCTAATTGGTGCAAGCATGGTGCGGTGGTCAAAATTTAGAAAAACCATCAAATTTTCGGTATTTTTGTTTATTTTCCCAATTATGACGTCATTTGCACCTACCATTGTGACGTCATTGAACCTTTTTTAGTTAAATAAAAAAACTTTTTTTTTTAATTATTTACTCATATTCTAATAATTTATGGAGAAAAATCTGCTCTGTTAGAATTTTAATTATCTTGTAAATCTGGGGCCATTTTAGGCCATTAAAGCCCCTACTCCAAATTTGTTTGACATGCACACGTATAAAAATTGCGGTTTTTATCCAACGCGATCATAGGTTTGAACGTAGTTTTCAATTTAGACTCGTTTATATTTTTTGTTTGGGCATGTATCATATTTTCCCTCCGGTTTATATGATCCGTTCATCCTATATTGTCTCTTAAAATTCAAGAGTCAATCTTAAATTGAGAGTAAATTATATGGCCTTCCAAATACCGTTTCGATCCATAACATCACTGAAGAGACATATATTGTCGAAATCTAGATCTGGTGTACTGAAGAAATATTGACACCGAATGTTTGTGGCACAACATCGTAGCCACAAGTTAACAATTTTTTTTTTCTGTGACGTATTAAATTTATATTCAGATCCATTTTGTTACATCTTGTGATCAATTTTATTTGGCAATCGTCAATGGCAGTCAGCAGGGTTAAAGAACATCAGTTGTTCGACCTGTTAGTCAAATGCGTTTTGTTTAAATATACTTTTTCACCTTTTTGGTCTTTTGGAAAATGTTGTTTGTGCTGTTTTTAGACCCTTCTACAACGAAATTTGTTTGACATGCACACGTATAAAAAATGCGGTTTTTATCCAACGCGATCATAGGTTTGAACGTAGTTTTCAATTTAGACTCGTTTTTATATATATATATATATATACAACTATATATATATATATATACAACTCGTCTAAAATATATATATATACAACTCGTCTAAACATCAACCCAACAATGTTAGATCTGTAAATTTGCTTTGGTTCTTCCCTCGCCGGGATTCGAACCCATGCTACTGTGATATATATATATATATATATGAACATAACAACATATTACCCACAGGGAATATTAACAATAGTCAAACAAACTGGGTTAAGGGAGATATAATCTTATTTATTTATTTTTTATTAAATCTATACATGGACTACAACAACTGTCAAATTGTATGCGTTTAAGGTTGTATCATTGCCAAAACTTTCATATGATTTCCATTTACTCAATCCAAGACTTCAAGCAGTTTTATATCTTTGAGAGTATGTACTACGTTGATGTTGACGCTCTAGCCAACAGATATTTTAATGAATCCATTGTACACTTTAAGTACCAATGTCATCCGATTCTTTTTTTATTTCAATACAGAAAAGTTATAAACATTCAGGGTTGATATCAATGTCGTACAGATTCTTCGAGCATATACTTCCCGCTTCATGAAATATCTGAAAGTTATATATTGCATATAAAATCTGCCTAATTATTTATCTGATAGAAACATCTGCCAAATTATATTGTAACCAACTAAACTGCTCACTTACATATAGTACACAAATGTATGTGTATAAAATATTTCAAAACGTCTTTATAGTATTTGTACGTAACTAATATGTATTAATTGAATCAACCTATTGATTTAATGATTGTATATATTATTCTTTTGTAGACGAATACCAAAAGATGTACGGGAATGTAGAATACTGCTGCATTTTTGTGTCCAGACGAGTACCAGTATAATGTACATTTATAAGCTCATGTGAACATTCGTGTTGTGTTTTAAAAACTTATAATTTTGTTATATTTCATTGTTTAGATAACGTCACTTATTTCTTATTAGTTTGTTTTTATTACTTCTCAAAACTCTAACGGCTTTTATTGTACTTAACTCGTTTAGATGCTCTTGTTTTTATAATGAATGAATAAATGCAGTTCTTCTTTACCCTTTTTTAATTACAACAGTACATGAGTCGCACGTGTCACTATTATCCTAAACAACGCCGGTGTTCAAATTGAATATTTATGTCGTTTTTGTTAATAGGACATCAAATTCAATTATTCTGAAAGTCAGTGCACATGAATTTAACATTTGTTTTTATTCTGAAATGCTTGAATTATTATATCTTTTTGACCTCATTGAATCAAAAAGGCTGCTTTTTGAACGTGTATGATGGGTCCGCTTCGAGAAATATAAGTTGAAAATTGTCTTCTCGAATCGAAATAATTATATGATACCATATGCTATGCTCATTTTAACATGGTAGTCATATTATCATGTTTCTATTTGTAAACAGTAGTATTATCGTACAGCTCGAAAACGCTCGTTTCAAAGATATTAACAAATACGCTGCTGAGTATACAGATTTTGACTAATATAATTCTAAAATTGATGACAAAGATGAGGGATTGATAGATACCCTGCAATGTCTGGTCTGTGTTAATTATTGATATTTTTCTGCTCTGTTTTCTGTTTTCATAGTTTGTTCTGATGTTGCGCGATAACAGCAATGTCATAGGGTAGTGTAAGAGTTGAGCGCACATCAACATGTTTAAACACGCTTCATTCTTAATATTTTGTTCTTAAATTGTTTCGTCATGAAGAAAACTGTTAGTTTTCTAATTGATAGCCGACTATAAGGTGTGTTTTTTCTCATTGTTGAAAGCTAGACAGTTGTCTTATTGGCAATTATACCTCATCTCTTTACTTTTATAATAAACAGGGCATGACAGAGTTATTTCTTTAAAATATTGTATGGAAATTATTTTAAAAATGAATGACCGTGTCACTGTCCATACGCTTAAGTTTGTCAGTTACAAATGTCGGCAACTTTAAAGCATACATCGTCAATATTCTTCTCGAGAGACATACAACTAGAGGTATACAGTATATTAAGATGACCTTAATAGATCATATTCAATTTACTTTAGTTTAATCATATAAACAAGAAAATGTACCTTTATTTGGAAAACTATGCAATATTCACTAATATGCATATGACTCTGGATGTTTTCCAGCTTAGCAAGCTTTTGGCTTAAAGCACCACTTGACTTAAATAAAACACAAATCAATCATTTAACCTGTGATTAACCGTACAATGTCAATTAAGAATCATGACTAAAACATCTAAAGGAACAAAGTATTACATTCGCCAAACGCCAAGCATACTAACCAATGCAAAATGCATAGACCTGTAAATCAAATGTTATTAATCAACTGAATCAACGGAACAGGGGGAATTGATACTCTTGACTTTTGGGGAAATAATCGTGGTAAAACCTGGTTTTGTAGCAAGCTTGCTTACCGTCCATTTGTAAGACAATTGTACAAATTCTGTCATATTGACACAATTTGGTGAGCAACCGCAGCTGGCACAATAGGAAATTCAAGCTTTAGATTATCGTATCATATATAAAAATCAAAATTAATTGATATCTCCAAATCATGACTACATGAAATCCTACACAGCTACTTTTGCAAAGGTACTATTTCCGTACTATAAAAAATTGTAGTACTGGAAATCTACCTTTAATATTCAGTACTATTTTGTTACTCTAAAATTATTGTAATATTTAGGTACCTGTATTTTACAGTACTTTATTTGTACTTGAAATATAGGTACTAAATTTGTTTGGTTACTACCGTTTCATTTTCAGCATTTTGAAAGTTTTTCTATTTCAAATCTCTTAATGTTATGATTTTCAAACATGGAATATTGTATTATTTCTGTACCGAAATATTTAGTACAAATCAAGTACTGTAAAATACAAGTACCTAAATATTACAATAGTTTAAAAGTAAAGAAATAGTAGTAAATATTAAAAGTAAATTTCCAGTACTGCATTTTTTTAGTACAGAAATAGTACCTATGCAAAAGTAGTTGTGCAGGAAATACATATACAAAAGAAATATAGCCTTCACATTTGAAATATGTTACATAAGTTGTTATAATCTAGTTATTAACGTGTGAGTTATGATTGTGCAATGTTTATATCGATAAAACAACAAAAGAGATCTCATGTGTAGTGTCATAAAAATCTTGATTACATATCAGCTTATAGGACTTCTTTATCCTAATGAATAAACAGAGTATAAGGTAACCAAAAAAGTATGTGACACTTGGGGTCGATTACTTTGAAATGTAATCAGTTAAATTACAATTACATTACTTATGAAATGTAATCGATTACATTACAATTACACCTTATTTCAAATGTAATTGATTACATTAGATTACTTTTCTTTCAAGTAATCATGATTACTTGTGATTACTTATGATCATGATGATAACATTGTTTATTGCAATATTAAAGAATTTCTAATAACTTTTATATTCACGAAAATGCTTATTTTGGTGATTTTGTTTGAAGCCATAATTTATTAAACTTATTGGAAAGAATTTAGACAAGTACAGCGTATTATTTTCTTTGGTTATATCTTCTGACATCAGACTCGGACTTCTCTTGAACTGAATTTTAATGTACGTATTGTTATGCGTTTACTTTTCTACATTGGTTAGAGGTATAGGGGAGGGTTGAGATCTCACAAACATGTTTAACCCCGCCGCATTTTTGCGCCTGTCCCAAGTCAGGAGCCTCTGGCCTTTGTTAGTCTTGTATTATTTTAATTTTAGTTTCTTGTGTACAATTTGGAAATTAGTATGGCGTTCATTATCACTGAACTAGTATATATTTGTTTAGGGGCCAGCTGAAGGACGCCTCCGGGTGCGGGAATTTCTCGCTACATTGGAGACCTGTTGGTGACCTTCTGCTGTTGTTTTTTTTTATTTGGTCGGGTTGTTGTCTCTTTGACACATTCCTCATTTTCATTCTCAATTTTATTTAACATGTGTAATTTGATAGCATAGCTATAGACAAGTGTCCTTTCTCTTTGTAAAAGATATAACTTTGTTTTTTTCTACAAATTTTAACCAACTGCCCAATTCACAAAACAAAAACTGTACAAATAATGAAAATCAATTAAGTATAGTTATGTGGGGACATAATTGACACATCCATAGATGTGTTTACAGGTGTTGATTACTACTTCCATTTTTTTTAACAAACGTGAGCTTGGGTATTAAAACTTTGTTGTCTTAATTGCAATATCAATAAAGTTATAATTGGTTAATTGTTATAATTCATTTATTAAAAATTTTGAATACATATATCATAATATTTATGTTTATGCAAAACAAAATTTATAACAATTGTCAAAAATTAAATATGATTTTAAATTCCATTTGAATTAAAAGAGCTCATGCAGTTATGTTTGTCGACCCTCAAAGTCAAATTGGAACTAAATGTTTTCT
Organism: Mytilus galloprovincialis; assembly: GCF_965363235.1. Lineage (NCBI taxonomy): Eukaryota > Metazoa > Mollusca > Bivalvia > Mytilida > Mytilidae > Mytilus > Mytilus galloprovincialis. The sequence goes on from NC_134842.1 coordinate 101,053,582, forward strand.
GCTTTTGAATTTCATTGTAGTTTTATAAAAAAAATATTGGGCATACTTATATGAAATTGGAGTTAATATCAGAGGTGTTCAATCAATACTCTAATATCATAAGAGCTCAATCTCACAAACACTGGACACAACATTCCTTAAGTAAACTGTTAACAAATAAAACACTTGGTTATACATAACTTGTTATTACGTTACTCAGTAATTTAAAAGATCCCGTCAATATTATATTGGTCTATTATATGTCATTATGATATATTTCTATTATGAATTACTATATACGTTGAACCACAAACGTCAAAATCATTCTATCGCGTAGTGGTATTAACTATTTTTGGATTCTCATAAATTCTACCTATAACTTTTGGACTAGTTTGAATATCGGTCTATTTCTATAATTATTCTTACATACTTTTGACTTTTTAACCCTGTATTCTTACATTGCCTATGTAAATTTTAAAACTGTTTGTATGCACATTGAACGACAAATGTATGTGACGTATAACATTTTCTGACGTCAGACACTCAAATCAATTAATGTGTTCGTAGATAGAAGATGTTTTTGTGTTCGGTTCAATTGTCCCCTTTTAAAATTGTTCTACGATGATGACTAATGTACCCATATTTTGACTATTTGATTAATTGTGACTGTTTATTTAACGCATCATGTAAATAAAACGGAATTTGATGAGACTATTATTAAAGTGAGAGGGTTAGCGCTATAGAACCAGGTTTAATCCACCATTTTCTACATTTGAAAATGCCTGTACCAAGTCAGGAATATGACAGTTCTTGTCCATTCGTTTTTGATGCGAAGTCCCATCATAGTGAATACTAGTTTCATGATTCTTTTAATTCCTGCTCTACATTTTCATATTGTCTATCAAAACTATTTTCCTATATACCAGTATACAAGAATTGTAATCAGCAAGTAATCATATGCATGTAATCTTAAAGTAATCTAAAAGTAATCATGATTACACCTGTTTATGTGTTATGGAAAGAAAAATTAATCACCGCTTCATTTATTAAATTTAATTTTTTTCAACGTAATCTGTACGATAATTTACGTTTGAAGTTGGATTCATAACAAACTGGACATATATATATTATATTTAATTGCTATATTAAGTATTGCAATATGCATTATGTTTGAATGTAATATCAGTATTTAGTTCTAATATAATCTTAAATCTATCCTAATTCCATCTTAATTTTGAATTATAGTTTTTCATCTGTGACGTCATTTTTACGCTGTTTCATAAATTTCATAAATTCAAATGTAACGTATTTGTTGTGCCTTTTCGCCATCGTATGTGACGTCATTTTTATCATGTATTGCGATGAGGCCTGGACTGAATCGGGTGGGTCTTAGCATTATGTATTCGGGTTTAGTTTTCTGTAATTAGTTAATACTTCAGTTTCATTGTGTATATCTGTTTTATATTCATTTGATAAAATTTACTGTTTGCAATAGCTTTAATTGTTCTAAATAATACGGATGTTCTTATCCCAAGCATTAAAACATAGCCGTATTTGACCAAACCTTTTTCAACTTTTGATCTTCAGTGCTGTACAACTTTGTACCCTTTTTTTCACTTTCGATCTTTTATATCTGGGCGTCTTGTGTCGTCTAATCTTGTGTGGACGAGGCGCGTTTTTGGCGTATTGAATTTTAAACCTGATGCTTTTTGTTATCTATTAATCATGTGTTTCTTTGTCTAATATGGTCTCTTATTTATTTAAATTGTAGTCCTGTTTTATTATGTTGTCATTTCAATGTTTTAAAGTGCGAGGTTTGGCATGCCACAAACCATCTTAAACCACCATATTTTCCTTTAAAAATGTCCTGTACCAAGTCAGAAAGATGGCCATTGTTATATTATTGTTCGTTTCTGTGTGTATTACATTTTAACGTTGCGTCGTTTGTTTTCTCTTATTTTTGAGTGTAAATTCACATTGCGATAAGACGTGTCACGGTACTTGTCTATCCCAAAATTCATGTATTCGGTTTTGATGTTATATTTGTTATTCTCGTGGGATTTTGTCTGATGCTTGGTTTCTGTGTGTGTTATATTTCAGTGTTGTGTCGTTGTTCTCCTCTTATATGTAATACGTTTCCCTCGGTTTTAGTGTCTTACCAGTCATGGGCGTTACTTAAACAAGTAACTTTTTTAGTTACTTATATAGGTAATTTTTTAATTTTTTTTTAATATTAAATTACTTAATAGAGTTATTTTAAATTTCAATAAAAGCAGGGACCAAATGTTGTTTTCATGAATTTTTACATCATTTTATATCATAAATTTAAGAATAAGTAAGATTTGAGAGGATAATAGACATAAAGGGTTACTTTAAAAATAATGACAAAAATGTTACTTGAATAAGTTATTTTGTACATCTTTGAAAGAATTAGTAATAACACTTATTTTAGGAACATATGTAATTGTTTTAGGTTACAAATTATAAATAACTTCAAGTCTTAATTATTTCATAAGTTTCTATCTATTTATATCTGTCTACCTTCAAGATTTTGAAGGAAAACGATATTTTAATTGTCCCAAGAGACCAATCTTTGACCAAGAAGCGTCGATATTAAAGATAAGTGCGTCAGAAAAGCAATTAGTGTTTCAGAAGAATTAGATTTTATATTTCATTGGAAAAATAACCAGATGTCTGTAAAAATTTGTTAAAACTAGTAAAATTTGTATAATTGGTCACCTATAAAAATAATATTTAGAAAAGTTACTTATATCAGTAATTTTTAAAATAGCCTCGTTTTCAACATTACTTATATAGGTAATTTTAAAAGTTACTTGTTTAAGTAATGCCCCTGACTGGTTACCACGTTTATGGATTTATGAGTTTTGAACAGCGGTATACTACTATTGCCTTTATTTGGCAATATAATCGATTACATTATGATAACATGTAATCAGAAATGGCATGACTACTGATTACATAGCATAACACTGCAAAATGTAATCGATTACAGCTGATTACGATTACTGATTACGAATACTCCATGCCTGCTTGTAACTGCATTTTTCAGATATATTGATGATGTTCTTTCCATTAACAATCCGAAGCTTTCTGATTGGGCTCCATTAATATATTCCCCAGAACAAGAAATTAAAGAAACAACAGACACGGCTTCCTCCGCCTCATTTGTAGACGTATATCTCGAATTTGACATACCCATTCATCTCAGTAATGGAATCTATGACAAATGAGACGATTTCAATTTTGAAATTATAAATTTCCCAACCCTAGTAGCAATATACCAACTTCACAAGCATATGGGATATATATTTTCCAACTTATTCAACATTCAAGAGCTTGCAGCTCCTACTTAGATTTTGTAAAACGTCACCAGTGTCTGAGCAGAAAATTGATGAACCAGGGTTATGTCAAAGAAAGTCTAGTCCTTTTTCTAAAAAAGTTCCTCGGAAGGTACCAAGAAATTGTTGATAAATATTCCGTATCAACTTCACAAATAATACATGATGGTCATGATGTATAGAATCTGCGTACTGAGGTTGTTTGTTTTATTTTAACAACGTGTTGTATTGTTCTGTTATTTGTCTTTGTTCAATAATTAATATTACTTTTACTGTTTGGTCTGTTTTCTGTGATATCCATTTGACGTGGCTCGGTACTTATACATCCTGTCAATGTGTTTGTATTATCTTTCATTTTTGCTGTTGTGTTTTGTACTTGCGATTTTTTGTGTTTCTTTGATTTATATAACGTGGCGCTGAACTATCAAAAATTCCTAATAAAATGGACAAAATCAAAAGCTCAAGCACATCAAACGAATGGATAACATGTGTCATATTCCTGACTTGGTACAGGCATTTACTTATGTAGAAATATCCACTCTTATATAAGATCAATTGGATTGGGTTTAACAAATAAAATGGGCAAAGGCTTTAGTATTAGAGGGAAATAACCCAAAGAATAGTGACATACTAGTAGGCAAAAAGTTATAAATAGTAATGGACAATAATGGACAAAATAGATAAAGAATAGAGAACACATTAAATTTAAAATTACAGAATAAAGATATAAAAGATCATCCCCCTTCCAGACGTTCATACATGTTTACTTCGTCGTGTTTAATCATTTGTTTTGTTGAAGGATATTACAGTCTGCAATATCAGTGTCTTTCGCGCACCCGATGCAACTGAGGTTTTCCTTTTCAATAGGTGTTAGGTACTGCGGGGTTATGCTGTTCAACTGTGGACATGGTATACCATGTTACCATATGGTATCGGGTTTTACTATAGGAATAATAGAACATAGATAAGAGTAATTGACCAATCAAAGTCACACAGGTCTCAGCATCATCGGTGTATGGCATCCATATTGAAAAGAAATAACAGTAGGTTTATGAATTTGAAGTATTACCCTAAGAACACAAAACACTGCAAATTTCTAGCAAACAAACTTGCACAAAAACTCCTTAATATATAACACAAAGGAAGGCGGCTCCAAATATCATCATCATTTCGTCTTAATCAGACCTATGTCGCCTTCCATGATTTTGAGCTTTGGAAAATTTCTACACATTTTCGAACGTATATTAACTCTGTGCTTTGAGATGAACAAGTCTTGTAATACTATATTATTTGCTTGTTTCAACTTATGAAGTGGATGACTATAACTCATAGTTAGATAGTTGTCTTATAATTTGAAAATATATCGAGGCACGTTTTATAACCCTTGAGTTCACTAAAAAGCCGACTTGGCGATTTTAAAGCCTCTAAGCTACTAAAAAATGGTGTTGGTTGCCATTTGGCGAACATTATTTTTACAACTGGGCTACGTTTTAAAAACCCTTTCCCGGATTTAATCGGATCTGATTTGGTTACGGATTCAAAAATATCTTCAGCGATGCGCTTGAAAGTAAGGTGATTACTGACTGCAGCAGCATCAAGCACCAAGCATTTTATTAACCATGCCTTTTTATAAACAACACTATTAAAAGTCAAAGAAAACAGAATACTATAAGATGAGATCTTCTTCTGTTTCTTTCTTTTTGTAACACTGGTTCATGGTTACTTTCTGGCGCATGCCGGATATAAGATAAAAATAAATGATTCACAACAGCATGCCATTAAACAAAACATACAAATAAATACTAATAAAAATATCAGGTTTAGAAAATAAACCTGAACATATAGCTCTACTATACTGAGCTTTAAAAGTTATTACAAACATGTGACCATAGTCTTGGACTTTCAATTATCTTGTAAACAATGAAAAGTGGTTTCAAAGCATACAGATTTTTGCCTAAAATTTTATGGGTAGTACAAGATTAGTTTGACCTCCAAAGTCTGTTTTGCCAGAAAAGCTTGGGCCATGGGACGTCAGAGATAGTCTTATATCAAGAAGTAGATATTTGCCTGTCCAAATGACAACATATATTTGTTCCACCTAACAGAAGATCCAGTGGAAACTTTATTATAAACAATGTCATAATACTTGTACCTGATAGAACAAATATTCTATATTATTCCATATTGGTATTATTTTAGTAGGTTTCTCTATACGAATTGGATTTTGAATAAAAAAGCATATTCACCTGAGAAAGTGTTATTCACCGCGCTAACCGTCATGTGCTTTTAGTCATGCAACGCTACGGAAAACGTTTTATGTAAACTTTGTGCTGGTACAATATTGTTTGTTGTTAAATCATTTTCTTTTCTTGGAATATGGAATAAAACAATAACTGTCTTTTGTTTCGGTAAATATGGGGTTTAATTGACTTATGAAAAACTGATATTCACTTCGGCTGTCAGCCTTAGTTTTATTTTTTCCATTTGGAACTTACATTAGGAAGGAACTGCTATTCCGTGACACAAAATATGTGCGCTGTTTCCTTGCTTCTGGTGCTAACTAACAGCCTTGGCATTATATATGTATCAATTAGTTCATTTTTATACAATCTTGTACACTATACTATCATGCCGAAGACACATTTAGTTTCCAGACAATAGCTTTAGTTTAATGAATGTATCTCTATAAATTTTTACCAGAAAGTTAAATATCACTAATGGAAGGTTGGGATTGATTTAGGGGGTTATGATCCCATTATTTTATGAATAAGGGGCCAAAAAGGGGGCATAAAATAAGCATTTTTGTGTTTTATAACCCTTTCCTCCATGGACATTTTTTTGCACACTTGATTTGCATAGCATTTTTTCATTAAAAAAAATCATCAGGTTTAAAGAATCAATGCATTGGGAAAACGAATATTTCATCAATGAAATTCCAGTCAAGATATTCTCATGAATATTCTTTTCATATTGGATACAAATTTTCTTGTTTTTTTTCCAAATTTTTGAAAAAAAGCTTGAAGAAGAAATCTTTATTTGCACAATATTGCACAATAGATTTGTAAGATTTTGACATTTATTTAGGGTCAGAAACTCATATTATGTCAAAATTTTTATCGAAATCCAAATTGATAGCTGTTTCAAGCTTGACTGTTGTGTCCATACTTGCCCCAACTGTTCAAGGTTCAACTTCTTTGGTTGTATAAAACTGCACCTTGCGGAGCACCAGGTTCATTTATCTCTTCACTTATGTAAGTTTCATCAACCTGCCACCTATTAGGTTCTCATATTTAGACAGTTCACGGTGACCCATAGCTTCTTGCATTTGAGGATATTAGGAACAGTTTCTGTCACTTAATTATCTGACCATTAAATCATAGTTTACAATATGAATATTCATGTCATATATGCCATTCCAAAGCTAGAAAAGATGTAAATTTGTAAAAAAACAAACACAAACATGCAGTCATTATGTTATGAATTCTATAGCTTTTTTCCCTTTCCCTAAATCTGAACTCAGGCCAAATAAAAATGTGTGTGGTTCCAGTTTCCCAACCGATCCTAGTTTAAATCTGTTCCGACCCTAAAACTTTTTATTTCATTTCTGAAAAACATTTTTTAAACGATCAAATCTTCAGGAATTTGAATTCAAATAATTACAATGAATTAAATTCATTGATTTCTGTTATTTGAATTTGCAGCAGAAGTTTTCTGCTATGGCTAAAAGTCAACATATGGTAACAGAATGCAACAAAATCAACTTGCACATAACAAGACTGTTTATTTTACAACCCAACACATGTAAAAATGGTGAACTTCCAGTAGTGGTGTGTATAATACCGGAATAAAATTCAGATTTTGACAATCCAAAATATTTTATTTTTTTTAAATGAAAAAAAATTGCAGACCATTCAACCCTCCTTTTTAAAAGTATGTTATTAGAACCACACATATATTTTTATTTGGCCTCATTATGAATTATGTCCCTTGAAACATTCAAAATACACTGTATTTGAAAGGAGTGTAGCATACAAAATATAAGGAAGAAGATATGGTATGAAACAACTCTCAATCCATGTCACAATGTATAAAAAGTAAACAATTATAGATCAAAGTCAGGCATTTAACACAGAGCCTGAGCTCACAACAAACATCAAGATATAAAGGGTCCAAACATGACAAGTCTTAACACAATTCAAACAGAAAAACCAACAGTCTAATCTATTTACAAAATGAGAAACATCTATGAATCATATCAACATTGATTAACAGACAACAACCACATCTCTTGTTATTCTTTCAGATGAAAAGAATTCATTTTAAAAGAAAACCGCCAAAAGTGAAGAGAACTGTATTTGATGGGACACGCACTAAAACCAAGTATGTTCGAATGACACCTGTGATAGCTGAAGATGTCAAGATAGAAGAAGTGATCCATCAAAATAATGAGAAAAGAACTGTCCAGACTATTTTTTCATGTCCAGGTACTCTTACTATTAATGTAAAATATGTAAATTTTGCTATTTTTAATTTAAGCGTGGTCATCATGATACATTAATTGGCTAATATACATGATATACATTAAATGGAAATATATAACTGTTGGATAAATATTGATACTTTAGTATGTTTTTCCATACCTTGTGTCATGTGATGAAGAATTATTGGTATGTGAAATCCTATTTGTTTTTATGCCCTAGTTTATGATGATCTTAAAATCTGATCCACTTAAAACTTAGTACCCATGTGTCCAATACGAGGGTAGCAGTGCTTTTTATTGTCAAGCATCAAACCTTTGTTTTTTGCTACTATCAGCTTCAAATCATGAAGTTAGCCTTAATTTTTAATCGTCATTTGCCAAATCGCATGTTGACTTTGTTGTAGCTACCAATAAACATAAAATGGAGTTTGATATTTATCATTAACATTTTTTCAACAAATTTTTTTACAGTAATTTATCATACATGTCGTATAGGGTACCCAAATACTTCTCTCCAATAATTATTTCTAAATTTAAGGACAAATTAGATTTTAACCCATTTTTATTGTCCACTGAACATTGAAAATTATAGTACAAGCTGGTCGCTCATAATTGTATTATGTATTCATAATTTGATTGTGTATGTGTCATTTCATCCTCTAGTTTTCATGATCCTCCCACTTTTAGCACACCTGGCCATAGGTTAGCTCACCTGGCATTTATAGTTGTGACACATTCAGAAACCTATGCTTAGTCAAATATTTAGTCAATCTTAACTAATTCAGGACTGTATCAAGCTATAATCAAGTGTCATTAAATAAATATGGGATGAAGTTAGTATCCTATTTGACTTAAAGTTTTATGCAATACATTCATAATGGTAAATACTATCCACACTGATTTTGTCCACTCTTGCTATAGAAGTTTTAGTTCTATTTTGGATTACTTTATGTACCTATTGATTTGCATTATCATGACGTTTTGGGCAAAATGTATTTTGTAGAAAATTCAGGCAGTTGCACCTTGAAAACAACCAAAGGTAATACCGGTAATACCTATTCTGAAAAGAGAAAAAAGGTCATGGAAGCATGGGACCTATTAAGAGAAAAACTGCTGGTGACAAGAATTGAAGAATTTTCACCAGCATCATATTCCTGCTGCTTCTGTGATTCATAATTTATTGCCAGGATTGTGGTCCTACTGCCTACTACTGTCATACATGCTGTATGAGAATACATAAAAACATATTGTTCCACAAACCACACCAATGGAAGGTATGGTCATATAAAAATATATAAGGTTTTAATTATTGAAAATTGGTTCTTGAGTCCTGTACTCTAGAGTACAAGAAAACATATTAGTATAACAATCTTTTGTTTATATTACCAGTTACCATGCCAGTCTCAACCTTAAATTTGGAATTAGAAATTGGGCACTAGTACCACAACTACATACATATTACTCATTTTACTTGATAATCATATTTATGACAATAATGTTAACTCTGACCAAATAGAGATGTATTTCCAAACTGATCATAAATTGACCTATTAATCAAAAACTCTGAAATTTTACAAACAAAACTTAACGATATGAATTGAAAATAAACTAATGTTGCTGGATAAATGTATTTTACATAAAATTTGAAATTCAACTGACAATGAACCGTTATTAAAGAATCATGTTTACATTTTAAATGAAAAAAAAAAGTTTTAACTTTACTGTTACATATATATTTGATTACTTGAATCATCTATAACATGTATAATATGACAGAATAGCCAAATTTATGATAAGAACAAAAGTGAGATGTTATTTTCCTATGTAAAGAAAAATATGTGTGAAAGAAGGTATACCACTGAGATAATATCTCATAATAATGTTCTTGTATAAAATATTTATACATGATTAATAGACATCAAAATGCAAATGATAAGTGTTTCAAGTTTTATACTTTGCAATAATGGTTGTTCAGAAATCTTTTTATTTTTTTGTAGGATAAATATAACTGACAAAATCAAAATCTCTAAATGTTTTGTCAAAGTAGTTTTCAATGAGTTTAAATATTCTTTTATTTACCTCTCTTTTCTTCACCTAAATATAAAGCAACTACACAACTTATTAATTATGTATTTTATTTATATGTAAACTACTTATTTTTCAGCAATCAATGTATGTACCTATGCTAATGACCAATGAACTAGCTAGGAAAGACCATGTTTGTGAAACATCGTATTCGTCAACTATTTATGCTGTTGACGTAAAAGGTAAATATATAGAATTGGATAGACACACAAATACTACTAGTGTTTTTGACCACTTTGTTAAAACTAAAGGCATTAAAAAAATGAACTAACAAGGAAGAATTGATTGGTGACAACTTCCAGATTAATACTACAAACAGCTCCTTTTGCTCCTTCTGGCTGTTTAAATAATATTGAAAACTGATTAGGTCATTATGTTTAGTTTAGTTTTTCATAACATCTTATCAATATAATTTGTATTGAACGTTGTTATCATACAGTATCATACTTGACTTTTTATACTAATGTATGCAATGTATTTTGTTTGATGTTCTTTATAAGAGCCTCAGGGAAAGTTAGTGATATAGCTAACTGTTTATTCCTCTTGAAAATAAAGTAATGTTTAATCTTAAAAATAGAAACATTTGTGTTACAGTTCACAGTCTACAAATCCCTCTCTCTCTGACAGTTTAATTTTTCTACAATTTAGAAAACTATTTCCTTTTGCAGGTTCCCAACATGTATGTAAAATCAATTTATGTAGGTGTGAAGATCCAGCAGTAACCTTACTGCGTTACAGCCTATGGCCAGCTACACCAACCAATCCAAGGATTTCCTTTGATCTTAGATTCATGGAGTTATTATCCATTCTACAGCTTGAATGTTGCCTGCCTGCAAAATCATTTTGCGAGGCTTTAGAAGCTTTACACTCCAACTATATCAAGTTAATTTCCAATGCTGTAAGTACTAATGATTTAATTTTGGATGTAACACATCTCCTGATTGGCTGACGTTATTTTGTAATGATCCCATAGACATAATTCAGTCCTGGGACCGTGAAGTCATCAACATTTTTTCATGGTTTTCTACGGTTTAAAATTGAATTTAAGAAATGTGGTGCACACTGTTAAATAACCCACTACGCGCGTTATTCAGTGTGCACCACATTTTTTATGTTATTTCTTCATAGACATAAAAAATATTACAGTCATTCCTTAAATATAAATTCACCTGAAATTAAAAAATGTCTTGTATGATGCTTTAGTAATGTATCTTTAATATCAGATAAACTTTTAAATGCTTAATAGACACACTGAATAGACAAGCAAATATTAGATAGTCTTTTTAGATTTATTCAACCAAACTCTCTAGGCTTTAATTGTTCAATATATTGTGATCTACAAAATCAAGTTCTTTTATTAGAGATTGATAAATTTTCAAATTTTCTAGTATTTTAAATACATAATCCTTTCCAGGAAAAAAACATATACCGTTCTGTTGTTGGAGATTGTCTCACAGAATATAACTTTCATAGATCATCATTAAATACCAGAAAGAATATTACAGAATCTTCCTTTTCTACAGAATGTCCAATATGTTTGAAGGTAAAAGTTATTAACAGTTATTATTTTTATCTGATAATCTAAAAATGCATCTTCTCAACATTTTTTTTTTTAACTTTTTGACATCCTTTATTGCAGTTTGCTTAAGGTGATGATGGAATAAATATATTGTGCCAATTTGAAACATGAATCAGTCAAAAATATACTTATCAAGGTCAGATAACTAGTGTGACAATGTTTGATTATGAAATTTTTATCCTTTGTATTTCAAATTATAAAAGACCAACACCTGTATAAGGACTAATAAGGTATTGATAATGGACTGTGTCTTAATTTATATGTGGCAACATGTCTTGTAAGTGGAACTCCATAACCATGTAATGCAAACTTTACACAATTACAGTAAACTTCAAGAGAATGTGCATTAAGAAAATATTCCTAGTCGGTATATTTCAAGGGAGATAATTGCAATGATTTAGTCCAACTTTTTAATTTATGGCAATAAGCTGTTAGTCGTCCTTAATGGCTTTATCAATATTGATAAAAATTTACAGTTACAGTACACAATCTGGAAAATATGCACTCTCATTTTTTTCTCAATTTTATATGTCATAATCTTTTTACAGACTCCATCAATAGTATCTATGGATGCCAACTTTGGCCTTGTACACAAGTGTTCATCTGGAATTGATCAAGGGAGGCAGTCCGCTAGACACAAAAATCTATTTTTTCTAGACCATGGTGATCTTAAAAAATTTATTGATGATTATGCAGTTGAAACCAAATCAACAAATAGTGTAAGTTTATTAGGACTTTTCCAGAAATAAGTGAAAGGGGCAACAGACACTGTTGATTTCACCCTACAAAGAACAAAGTTTTAAATGTACTATACTTCATTCATACTTTACCAAATAACAACCGCCCATCAAATTTGACACTTCTCCTCATTCATGTACATGTATTACTAATGTGGTTGTATTTTTCAATATTGTTTCTACAGCAAATTCTGTCATGGAATACTAGACACAGATTATAGCAGTTTCAATAATTGTGTTTTCAACATCTGTCTTGTACATTGATAAGTCTATCTGATAATAAAAACGTGCCTGTTTTGTAGAGAGATAAAGTAAACAAAGGTGTTCATTATCTAATATTATAAATTATATATGTAAATTTGAAGAGTTTGTTTCATTTTATATTTCAGGAGTGTTCCAATTTCCAGGCTGGAAGTGTCATCAGGTCAAAAGTTAAAAACAAAAAACTAGATGTCACTGGAATATTTGGTAGTGTCTGCAAGCATGACATACCTATTTATTTTGCTGATTTGGCCCATGGAGAAAGGTATTTTCACTTGACCTCCATGAAATTGAAAAAATATTGGAGTACCCTTAGTGACTTTCTGTGACTATGTTTCTTTTACTAAAGGTTGTAAGATCATTTGAACTTATTCACTATTGAATATGAGGCAGTTATTTGCTTTCAAGAAAATGTAGGTTGAGGTGATATACATTTTGCTGCTGTGAATTTTGTTGAATTTTCCATTCAAGTTCATGTCAGGCAACAACAGGTTGCAAAACTATGTAAACTTGCTCACACAAAGAAATCACATCTTTATCAAGTAAAAAAATTTCACTGCATTTCTTTCAATGATTAAATTCAAGTAGACAGCAGTTTTAACAAATCATTTAAGCTCTTTTATACATTTTTTTAATTTTTTATCATACATGTACCTTGATTCTTGAGTTGAGTTATCCAGTTTACATTTTGAAATGTGTATTGGCGAATAGACCTAATGATCATCTGGTTGTCATGTATGATATTGCTTGCATGTTACATAAACATTTACAGGTAACTATATTCTTATTCAATACCCTGATTTATCTTGATGAACATTTTAATGAAGTACAAGAATGTGCGATTATTGAACACCCACTATGGAGACTTGGAAGTTTATAATACCTTATCACCATTTTTTATGAGTATATGATTCATTCTGTTTGTACAGTTGTAATAAAAAAACTGCATAAATGTAGATTCATGGAGAAAAAGTATGATTTAAAGCAAATGTTTATGCATTTTTAACTTGAACCATTCTGATGAGTTTGATTGAACTAAAACCAAGTGTTTTGTACATAAAGATTGACCTAAATTTTATATACATCGTAATGAAAAGATTATCTATTTAACACTTTGTATTATTAACAAAATGTTTCTATTTTCAGAAAACCAATAACAAGGATCTATTAGAAAAGTGTTCTTTTGCTGTGCCAGTCTTTCATAGTTTTGCACACAATACAGCATGTCAGGTAATTTTCGAAATTGTGAAAATCTCTCTTCAAAAACTTTCAAATAGAGTTAACAGTTTAAAATTTTACCTTTTTGGTAAACTTCAAAAAAAAAATTTAATTGAAAGAGTATACATATACACATTTTCCTTATTTGTCAAATCAGCAATAATATTAAATATTAGAAATTCCCTTATAAATGCAATTAAAACCGGCTGTCCTCATGTTAACCTGCTTGACTCAAACTCAAAACTTTAATAAATAATTTTAGAACTTAATAAAAATATTTTATTTTATCTTAGATAGGTATAGGAAGATGTTGTATGAGTGCCAATGAGACAACTCTCCAAACAAATAACAATTTATAAAGTAAAAAATTATAGGTCAATTATCCTGCCTTCAACACGGAGCCTTGGCTCACACCGAACAACAAGCTATAAAGAGGCTATATAAAGATATCAGGGAATATTATAAGTTATCTACGTTCATATCCGTAGATATGGAAATCAACGTGGGTCATTTGCATAGCTAGGTCAGTATTCCTTGAAAATGTGGCAGTCAAGTGATGCATTTAATTAAATGAGTGTAAATGATTGGCAAGCTGGGACAAAATCGTAAATGAATTAAATTTGTAATTACAAATATCATAGATAATCTACAAAATTCAATATTTCACCAGAAGGATTACTTGCGTGAAGTTCCCCGGGATAGTGGTAAGCAACGTCCGGGGATATGGGTTAGCAACACCCAGGGGCTTTTGGTTTTGTAACGACATGCGTTAACCAATCAAAATCCTAGATATATACTAAGCCAGGGATAACACTACAATATACAAATATGTGTATACAATTTAAGGAATTTAACTATATGAAGTCAATCAAAAACATTTCCTGATTTCTCTTTCTCCAGCTTACATATGGCCAAAGATTTGCAGATTCAACAGGTATGACCGATGGAGAAGGAATTGAAAGATTATGGTCATACTTGAGAGGCTTTCGTAAAATAACAAAGGAAATGACCATAAGTAACAGGCAGGACCTGTTAACAGAAGCTATGCTACACCATACAGAAAAACAAATATGGGGTATAGGTATGTCATACTGATAAATCATACTATATCCATCATAAGAAACTTCTAGTTTTGGTAAAATATATGTTGTTGTGGATAATTTTAAAAAGAAATTTTAATGGTTAAGGGCTTATGGTCTTACCAATCTCATATATATGTATAAGCTTGGGAGGATGGTGATGGATGCCTTTTAAATATAATATTTCTAAATTGTAAGGCAGAATTGATTATAAAAGGACAGTTTCATGTTGATTTACCTTTTATTTCATCCATTTCATATCTTGACCAGTTTTTATGATTAGGTATTAGATATTTGACCAGTCAATGGACTCGGGAAGTGAAATAGGGTTTAGAATTTATTAGCTCAGTGTAACCTAAAATTCAAATAGTAACATGACTATATAGTTGATAAAGTTGCTTGTATTTTCTATGATATAAAATGTTCAAGTTAGCCCAAAATTGAGGGCACATCTGCCCTTGTAGTTCCTTCCATCTGATACACAGTAGTTTTAGAACACTTATAATGTCTTATTCAGGCTTTATACCTCTTGTTGTTAACTGACATTTGTTTTTCAGGTAACAGAATGGCAGAGAAACTGAAAAAGTGTGATAAAGTTATGCAGGACAATGATGCTATTATTTCAGAAATTCTTGTTGAATTTGGAGGTGACTAAGTAAAACTTTAGAAATATCACATTTAAATTTATTAGGAATGTAAAAATGAAGAAACGAAACCCTCTTCAAAAGCATCAAATATATTGCCCCTCCCCAGCCCTTTTAGTTCAAAAGAAATTTTCCTCAATCATAATACAAATACTTCAAAATAAAACTATTATATAGAAAAGATATTTTCAAATTCAATTATACAAATGTCATGTATAAAGAAGTCTTTTCAACGACCCTGTAATTGGGCAGGTCCATGATTTCAATACGGGTGGTGTACAAGGGATTGAATTTGCCGTGCAGAAAGAGTCACGAACACAAATATTTAAATGGTGACGCCCCTCACAAGAAAAAATGATCTCCCCTTTCTCAAGTTTCTCGGATTTACCGAGTTTAATAATGCTATGTAAGTAGTTATATTCTAAAAAAATTATTAGGACAGGAACTTGTTTTTCCCCAATAGTACCGACCGTGCAAGGGCTTTATAGCCAGTCAAGGTCGTTAAAAACTCCCGTAGTACCCAATAGTTCTCCGTTTCTGATATAAAGGCCAAAAGATTTTTTTCAACGGCTTTTTATGGTTCGTTCCTATATTGGACGGTCTTCAACAATGAGCAAAGCCCGTACCGCATAGTCAGCTATAAAATGCCCCGAAATGACAAATGTAAAACCATTCAAACGAGAAAACTAACGGCCTAATTAATGTACAAAAAATTAACGAAAAAAAACCAAATATGTAACACAGCAACAAAAGGCAACCACTGAATTACAGGCTCCTGACTTGGTATCAGATATCAGCTGGTTAGCTACTAAAAATTGCAATGACTCAACATCAAAATGTTTTTAAGTTCTGTTTCCTTAACTACTAACACTGTCGAAATAAATTTTTAAATGTACATGTATAAGGGTACTTACATTTTCTTTTCCTTCTCATTGGGCTCCATTTTGCGTAATAACGGTTGAATAAAAAATATTCCTTTTATATATACCCGGCTGGAGCCCGTGCAACATCTGGTGCTGAATGCGTTTTAGAAAACTTCAAAGACCTTTGATTTTTTTTTCTCACGCTCACAACTTACCCATATATAAACTCCGGCATGATAAAGGGAGACGACAGGATGAAAGACAATGCCTTTAAAAAGTATTTTTGGAACACTAAAGTGTTATTTTGGGTGCATTTATTGCTAGCAAACTGGTTTAAGTTTTGCAACAGTTTTCAAAACTTTTCATTTGTTTTGACAAACCAGTTTAGAACCTGGTTTAAAACTGAAACTAGTTTGATTGTTTATTGAGACAAAACGAAAACCAGTTTCGGAAACTTATCAAACCGCTCTCGGGGCGGTTTAGTAGTTTGGTTTCGAAAAAGAATATGGCGGAACAAAGTGCAGACGAACATGACGAAGCAGCTCAGTACATTTACTTTCCAGCAATGTGAACAAAAGTGGAAAAACTTAACAAAAATATTTCGTGACACTGTTGATCACAACCAAAAAAGTGGGAATGATGTAAAATAGAGCCCCTATTTTTGTGAAATGGAGGAAGCTTATGGGTACAACATGTACAAGGCAAATGTCAAACCTATCTTCACAATGAGCTAATCAATGCCATCAGCAGAATCTGTGACATGTGAGGATAGTGATGTAGAGTCTTTAAATGAAAGTAGTTTGGCAGAAGAGGGTAAAAGAAAGAAGAAGGCAAGTGATTCAGATCAAACAAATAACCAGGGAAAGAAAGTAAAAAAAAGTAATGAAGTTTTGATGTTTTTGGAAACCATGAACGAGGAGTTTAAAGAAGAACAGAGAGGGTTGCTATCTGAAATAAAGGAACAGCATAAGGCAAAAATGGACTAAGAAGACCAAAAAAATCAGCTTATGTCACAGATTATTGAAGATATGAACAAATAGACATACTACAATAATTGGATAGATTTAAGTTTTTTTTCTTTTTATATAACTTCATTATGTTTTTCTGAGTTGCAGCATTGTCAGAGTGACATATTAGTATTGCATTCCACTTTATTCTATTGATTGTTAAAAATACAAATTTCATTATATGAAACTGTTTCATTGTTGAACACATATTGAAAAAAATATCAACTTTGTATATAATTTTTTTCCATCCAAGGAACAAAAAAAAAAAGCAGGGGCCTAGAACATGTGGAACTCCATGATCCCTAAAATTTGGCCTGAAAATAATCATTGAGTTTATATTACTGCACAGTGTATAGCTAGTCCTGCTAGTAGCACTGATATAAAATTGAGAATGGAAATGGGGAATGTGTCAAAGAGACAACAAACCGACCATAGAACAGACAACAGTAGAAGGTCGCCAATAGGTCTTCAATGCAGTGAGAAACTCCCGGACCCGGAGGCGTACTTCAGCTGGCCCCTAAACAAATATACATACTAGTTCAGTGGTAATGGACGTCATACTAAACTCCAAATTATATACAAGAAACTAAAATTAAAAATCATACTAGACTAACAAAGGCCAGAGGCTCCTGGTCCATTCTTTATGTGCCTGTCCCAAGTCAGAAGCCTGTAGTTCAGTGGTTGTTGTTTGTTCATGTCAATCATTTCTTTTTAGTATTTTGCTTTGTTAAGCTGTTAGTTTTCTCAATTGAATTTTTTCATATTTTTCATGTCTGGGCCTTTTATAGCCCAGTAAATGGTATGTGTTTATCTCTTGTTCAAGGCCGAACGGTTGCCTTAAATTACTTACATCCACTTTATTTGAACTCGGTGGATAGTTGTTTCATTGACAATCATACCACATCTTCTTATTTTTATAAAGTATTGCCTTTCTAACTCAGCATATAAACAACAGTCAAATAACAGTACCTAGATAACATTGATAATACACAGTGACATGTTATGGACCAAAACATGAAAATGAACAGAGTCATTCATGTGTGAAAAGCAGGCGATACAAAATAAAACAATACACTAATTAAGAATTGGAAATCTAAATTTGGCTAAAGTTTACAGTTAAAAAACAGATGACACATTTTCTGTTAACATGGTTAAGGGAGATAAATATGAGCAATATCTTTTTATCCCAGCATATCAACAATTGACTGACGTTTATGTTGTGCGGAAGGTCTTCTCCTTAAAAAATCTTGGAAATCATTGATCTCTTCATTGGCATTTAGTCCTTCTTCAATGTATGCATCCAAATTGGCTAAACAAACTTCATGTAATGTGCAACAGCAGGGGCGGATCCAGCCATTTAAAAAAGGGGGGGTTCCTAACCCAGGACAAAGGGGGGGGGTTCCAATTACATGTCCCCATTCAAATGCATTGATCGTCCAAAAAAAAGGGGGGTTCCAACCCCCGGAACCCCCCCTCTGGATCCGCGCCTGAACAGCTGAGCACAAATTTTAACACTTAAGGCATATCTTCCATGTCAATGTATCTTAAACGCCTGAATCGACCTTTCAATGCACCAAAGGCTCTTTCGATACACATCCGACTCGAACTATGGATGTAGTTATAACGTTTTTGTTCAGCCGAAAGGTTGCCAAAGTCTTTGAAAGGCGTCATTACCCACTGACTCAAAGCATATGCAGCATCTCCAATTAGATGGGTATTACCTGGGAACATTCTCTCTTTGTTATCAGATGCACTTGTAAACAGAGGCGAGTTTTTAAGAACTCGCGAGTCATGCACAGAACCTGGCCACCCACAATATAAATCTAGAAAATGTAAGTTTTTGTCACATACTGCTTGAAGTATTATAGAAGGAAACTTTTTTCTGTTGTAATATTGTTCACCATCCACTTTAGGAGTTTTGATGGATATGTGATCCATCAATCGCGCCTAAAACACCATGGAAACCTTTATGTTGAAAAAACATGTCAACTGTCTCTTGCACTTTCATTCCAGAAGGCCATTTAACTAATGCAGGAAGCAAATCTGAACAAATAATTGAAGATGTTCGATGTATAATAGTATGAACTGTTGCTTCACATACACCAAAGCTGTCAGCTAATTCAGTCAAAATCTGTTGACATGATGCATATCTTATGAAAATCAATAGCTGCTTTTTAATAGAAACTTTCATGATGCCACCCTTAAGACCCACCGCTAACTGAGGAGATAAGCTTAGAACTAGTGCATCAAATGTTGATCTGCTCATTCTAAAACGATTCTTATAGTCATCAGGTGTGTATTGGGGGATAACATTTTCAACTTAATTTTTCACCCTGGCGATGTGTCTACGTTTAGCAGCCAAGCATGATACAATTGAGAAAACTAGCTTTCTTTTTGAGACACTCTTGTGAATCTGATAAAGCCTATCAATGCTGTCATCTTCTGTTTGTGTTATCAAGTATGTAGTAAAAGATATACTTCAGCCATTTTTGTTATGGTTTCAACATTGTTCAAGGAAACCACCCATTTGTTTAAATGTGCCTGAACTGGGTTTATTTTTCAAACTAGTTCGATAAAACCTAAACTAGTTTTGGAAACCAGTTCAAAACCTTAAACTAAAACCAAAACCAGTTTTATTTGCAATAAATGCACCCATTGTACGTCAGAACGGGTAGCACGTCCACACAGGGTTGTAGAAAAGTATGCAGTCTTTCAATAAACAATAAATTAATTTACAATCCTCAATTAGGAGATCAAAGGAGTTTTTCTTTTCATCTTACATACTGTTTTAGCGTGGTTGTAACAATGATAACTACATCAACAGCACCACACAATTGCATAACATAAGGGTCAGATTCATTTCGTTGTATTTCGTTTCTTCATTTTTTCATTTCGTTTCGTTTCGTTATATTTCGTTTCGTTTCGTTGTATTTCGTTGCGTTTCGTTGTATTTCGTTTCGTTTCGTTATATTTCGTTTCGTTTCGTTTCGATTCCGTTTCTCACTTTATAAGTACCCCGGGAACTCTACTTTATATGGATATGCATGTATTAGCATACTTATGTCCTCGCACATGTGATTGTTTATTTTACGTGTGTATATATATGGCGTATCATAAGGGTCAAAAGTGTATTTTGTTGCAAAAGCTATATCTTCAATTGCAAATGCTATATTAAATACTGCAAATGCTATATAATTAGTGCAAATGCTATAATAAATATTGCGAATGCTGTAATTATTATAGCAAAAGATATTTTACCCGTATTTGAAGCAAATGATGTATACTTACGTATCAAAAGGCTCAAAAGTATATAATGGTGCATTTGCCATCATAAATGTAGCATCTGGACTAATAAGTATAGCATTTACACTAATATTTATAGCATTTGCAATTATAAATATATCATCTGGTGCAAGAAAATTGGTACCGTTAATCTTATTACTACCACTGGGTCGATGCCTCTGCTGGTGGACTATTAGTCCCCGAGGGTATTACCAGTCCAGTACTGGCGAAAATACGGATTTTTTGTGTTATTAAATTTTGCTGTTACAAAATGATAGAAATTATTATAAATTAAGGAATGTATCTCCCTCGTGCAAAGCTCTGATTCCTTTCACGGATTTGGCTGTACTTTTTGGACCTTTTGGATTATAGCTCTTCATCTTTTATATAAGCTTTGGATTTCAAATATTTTGGCAACGAGCATCACTGAAGAGACATGTATTGTCGAAATGCGCATCTGGTGCAAGAAAATTGGTACCGTTAATCTTATTGCAATAGTTAAAATTATTTAAATTTTCAAGAATTATGGAAACACCTTGTTACTTCTTTTTACTTGAGTCTCCACCTATTTCTAAAATTACCTCAGCCTCTTTTAATTACATGCTTGACATGGCAGAGTAAGAACTATTCTGACATTATTCCTGTAAAATTGGTAAACTTCTACAACATGCGCAGCGTTTTTCGTTAATGGCGTTTACCAATAAATTGCACGGATTTCTGAGCGTATTTCAAAACATTGTTAATGACAAAGAACGTGCTTTAGACAATGACGATGCTTTCTTTAATTTTATGGATGATGCATTGAACCGGGTGAATGCATTGTAAATAAAATTTTCAAAACATCTTTTTGAGGAAGTACATACAAACTACTCATTGATGTATAATTACTACGAAAAGGAGTTATAACAGCTTGAATTGAAAAGGTCTATAGTAGGGGGTTCAATGTAAAATACGGGGGTCGTCCCGATATTCCGACACCCCATTAGTCCGACACTCCAATAGTCCGACAAAGTTTAATAACTACAGGAATAGAAAATATTCTTCGTGAGGATGTGGATGGGGTTAACGGAACAGAGAATAATGGGTGAACATATACAGAATAGAGAAAAAAGAACCAAGAAATAAAGAAAATAATTTGATAGCATGCTAAAATATAAAAACATACAAATTAAAGTATACAGAAATGTATGACCCCTTCAAATCCAGACTCTCCTTCGTAGAATCGTTGTTGACATGGTATTTGAACTACTCTTTTTATATATAAGTATGCCACACCAGATAATACCATCCCATCTATCTGGTATTACTATGAAAGAAATACCATGACTCGAGAACCTTGCAAGTTTTGGTAAACATATATACAAAATGTGATATATATGGGAACACGTTGTACTAAGAAGGACATGTCATCCGATGTGGAGATTTTATCTCATCATAAAGAATAGTGTTCACATGATTAGGTTTCGGATACAGTGTAAAAACTGTAAAAAGTGTCATTTTACCATAAAGTAGGACTATTGTATCGAAACATTAATATTTACATTCATCTATACTGTACACGAAACAAAGATCAAAAACTTTAAAACAAACAGAGAGTTATCGAATTGTTTGTTGATAATACACTAAAAAATTGGCGAGTTTAAGTTTAAACTGTGACATCGATAGTAAAATTTTCAATCGGTGACAAGTGTGGACACAGATCAGTGTGAATAGTACGTTTGGATGTTTGACAGTGTTTTCTGACAAAAAGAGTTTTCTGGTTTTCCGCATAGGGTTCTATGTTGAACTGTTGTGCCCAGTGACAGTCAACCTGTACCAAATACTGAAAATGATAGTCGTACATTCAATATTGTGTTTTACCGTGATCAATATATATAAGAAGATGTGGTATGAGTGTTAACGAGACAACTGATACTCTCCATCCAAGTCACACTTTGTAAAAGTAAACCATTATCAGGTAAATCAAGCCTGTCATGAATACATAGTTACCAACAAACCTTGATAAATTGCATTATCTGTTCTTAGTCATTCGATGGACAAATAGACAAATAGTGATTTCAATATATATTTACAATGTAAGTGTATATAGAAATATGATCATTTGGTCTTCTTCCGAATGGCAGTAAACCCTTGCCTAAGTTGGACCTCCGTTTGGTTGTGCGGGATGGAACAACAAATGTCATGCAGAGTGGTGTATATAGAAAGTAACACGCCCTCTGCAGGTTAAGAGCCATTGGAACACATTCTTGAGGGGCTGTCGGTGATTTTTGTCTGAGCCCATGGCTAGGCAATTTCCTGTCCATATTCAATATTCTGAGTGTCTAGTCGCAGTCCAAGTTTTTATTGACCTTTTTTAATCGCGGATAGCATCTGATACAGGACCTACCTATAATTATATTTATTATTACATTGTTTTCGACCTGAGCATTTATGTAATATTTGCCACTGGACATAAAGCCAAATTTTGATATCTTAAGTACCTTATGAATATGTTATTATTATTTTAAGGGATTAGTTCTTAACTAATGGGGTTATACTCTGGAAATTAAGATTATTCATATAAAATATTGTTCAACTATTCCATGTCGGACTAATGGGGTGTCGGACCAAGGAGGTTTTATGCTATATATAACCTCCTTGATCGGACTAATGGGGCGTAGGAATAACTGGGCTGCCCCATCATTCCGATAACCCATTACTTCAACAGACAATTATACCGAAATCTTTTTATTCCAACAGCTCATCATTCATAACATCTTTGCTAGCCAAGGGGAACTATCCATTTCCCTCTCTCTGGAGAGAAGGGGAGAGTATCGTAACCCTTGGCTAGCGAAGATGGTTTCATAAGTGTATGGGTATTTTTTTTCTATTAAAAGACCAACTCCGTTCTCAATAATATATATGGTTGTCCGTTTAGATTCCGATCTTTTTCTCGTTCACACACCAATGAGACACAGTTATTCGAGGTTAATAGGTAGTATACCTAGTTTATACACCAAGGAAACAGAGTATTAGATTGGTATAGGTTATTTAATGTTCATGCACCAATGAGACAGTTATTCGATCGGTTTACCACTGATATAACGTTCTTATACACCAACCAGGCAGAGATATTCGATGGGAATAAGCTCTATACATTGTTCATACATCAATGAAACAGTTATTCGACGAGTAGCGTTTTTGATCGTTGAAGGCCATATACATATACATGTACTTGATGATATCCACGATATATGGTGGAGAGTTGTTTTACTGTAATTCTTCGTTGTGGTAGGCCATGCATATAACATACAATTCTTGCTTGAATTCACGTTCTCTGGTTGAGAATTGTATCATGGTAAAACAAGAGTGAACACGCTGAAAACTCTCCCCTTCTTTACTAATTGATATTACTAGTACTTGATAATACTTAATTTGAAGTTTTATTAAAACTGTATCATAATCTTAACATTAACCAAGAAAAAAACTTAACATTGACCAATGAACCATGAAAATGAGGTAAAGATAAGATGAACTATGCCAGGCAAAATAAAAATTTAACAAATATAGTTGAACTATTGCTTGAAAAACAGACCAAAACCAAAAACTGAACACTGTGTAATGAACCATAAATATGAGGTCAAGGTCAAATAAAACATGCACGACTGACATATAGATCATTAAACATTTCCATACACCAAATTTAGTTGACCTATTGCATATAGTATTAGAAAAAAAATACATAACTCAAAAACTTCACTTTGAACACAGATGACACCTGGCAACTAGACATACACACTGCAATCATCCTATACACTAAATACAGTAGACCTTTTGCATACAGTATAAGAAAAACAGACCAAAAGCTTAACGATAACCATGAAACCATGAGAAGGAGGTCAAGGTCAAATGCACCTTCCAGTTGAATATGTGCACCTTACGGTCCTTAAATACACTGAATGTAGATGACCTATTGCTTATAGTATCTGAGATATGGACTTGACCATGCACCAAAACTTAACCTTGTTCACTGATCTGTGAAATGAGGTCAAGGTTAAGTGAAAACTAAAGTAACGCCTCCACCGCCTAATCACTATCCCTATGTCAAGGTTTCTGATATGAAATTTGCAGGCTTGACAAAAACAATCATTGTTAAAGGCTAGATTACATTTAATTGCTAAAATCAAGGTTTTCTGTTGGAGAATTGTATAATTGTACTGATTATTCATTGTTGAAGACCAAAATAACATCCAGTTGCTTAAATCCATGATACATTTTGGAGAGTTGTCTTATTGTAATAATCATCATTATTGAAGGCTCTGGTGGAGAGTTTTCTTCTTGTTTTAATTCTTCATTGTTCAAGGCCAGAAAACATACAATTACTTAAATCCACAATACATTTTGGAGAGCTGACTTATTGTAACAAAAGTCTATAACTGTTTGAAACTTTAAGTTGTTCTAAGAACATTAAATATGAGATATTTCATATTTGAACATGTTGAATGTTCCTAAAACCAATCACAGCTGTTTATATGTACATGTAAATGTGTACTTATATAATGCAAATTCTATTCAACGCAGCTTATATATTGGCTTAAATCCAGGATCGCTGGTGGTCAGTTGTTAAATTGTATTTATTATATAAAAAATTTAATTCAAATTTTATTGGCAAAAAACTGTCCAATTAGACTTGGAGTCAGATTACATTCTGGCTCCCATGAATCATGGTCATGGTTAAATCCATCCCAATGAATCAAATATTGTCGTGAGTTTTCAACTGTTCTTGTGGCAATGATGCCTTTCACTCCCCATTCTGAAAGAAAAATAAATCATTGTAGTTATATGAAAAATAGAGAAGTTCATTTATTTCATAGCAAAGTGATCTATATGAATCTTAGTCATCTTTTTTGGTGAAACTGACCTAGGTCTATATGTACAGCAATGTTAATGATGAATTTTAAACAAAAACAAAATGTCAGTTTAATAGTCAAAATATAGAATCTATTTTAATAGTTTGTTTATTAGAAGAAGTTAATTTTAACATTCAATTGCATTATTTCTAATCAAAAAGTTATATTTTAACTATGCCATAAACATCAACAGCACAGTTTGTCAAGATATTTGACATGTTATAAATATACCAAATACATAATATCATATAAATAATTTCTGTTCAAGTGAATTATTAGAAAATAACAGATGACTGATAAATCCAGATAATGTAGAGCTTTTTCTGTGTCATTCTAGTTATAATTAAAATTCTAACTTGCACTTTTATTACCTTTGTTGTTCTTTCGCTTTTTAGTGGCTTTTGTCCTGTTAGCAGCTGTCCCTCTTGGTCTTTTGCTGGTATGTGTGACTGGTGGTGATGTGAGTGCTTGTGTGACTGGTAGTGTATGTGTGACTGGTGGTGATGTGAGTGCTTGTGTTACTGGTGGTGATATGAGTGTATGTGTGACTGGTAGTGATGGTAGTGCTTGTGTGACTGGTGGTGATATGAGTGTATGTGTGACTGGTAGTGATGGTAATGCTTGTGTGACTGGTGGTGATATGAGTGTATGTGTGACTGGTAGTGATGGTAGTGCTTGTGTGACTGGTGGTGATATGAGTGTATGTGTGACTGGTGGTGATGTGAGTGCATGTGTGACTGGTGGTGATGTGAGTGTATGTGTGACTAGTGGTGAAGTGAGTGTATGTGTGACTGGTGATGATGTGAGTGTATGTGTGACTAGTGGTGATGTGAGTGTACATGTGACTGGTGGTGATGTGAGTGTATGTGTGACTAGTGGTGAAGTGAGTGTATGTGTGACTGGTGATGATGTGAGTGTATGTGTGACTAGTGGTGATGTGAGTGTACATGTGACTGGTGGTGATGTGAGTGTATGTGTGACTAGTGGTGATGTGAGTGTATGTGTGACTGGTGGTGATAGTTGTGTTTGTGTGACTGGTGGTGATGGTAGTGTATGTGTGACTGGTGGTAATGGTAGTGTATGTGTGACTAGTGGTGATGGTAGTGTATGTGTGACTGGTGGTGATGTGAGTGTATGTGTGACTGGTGGTGATGTGAATGCATGTGTGACTGGTGGTGATGTGAATGCATGTGTGACTTGTGGTGATGTGAGTGCATGTGTGACTGGTGGTGATGTGAGTGTATGTGTGACTGGTGGTGATGTGAATGCATGTGTGACTGGTGGTGATGTGAATGCATGTGTGACTTGTGGTGATGTGAGTGTATGTGTGACTGTTGGTGATGGTTGTGTATGTGTGACTGGTGGTGATGGTAGTGTATGTGTGACTAGTGGTGATGTGAGTGTATGTGTGACTAGTGGTGATGTGAATGCATGTGTGACTGGTGGTGATGGTAGTGTATGTGTGACTGGTGGTGAAGTGAGTGTGTGTTTGACTGGTGGTGATGTGAATGCTTGGGTGACTGGTTTTTTTTTTAGTGTGAGTGTTTGTTTGGCTGTTGTTTTTTTTAATGATTTTTTGACTGTTGTTTTGTTTGGTTGTGTATGTGTGACTGGTGGTGATGTGAGTGTATGTGTGACTGGTGGTGATGTAAGTTTCTGTGTGACTGATGGTGATTTGAATGCATGTGTGACTGGTAGTGATGGTACTGTATGTGTGACTGGTTGTAATGGGAGTATGTGTGTGACTGGTGGTGATGCAAGTGAATAAATGTTTTCTTCAACCTCAGGATTCACCAGTAAATTATACAGTAGTTCTTCACTTCCAGGTTCTACAAAAAAAAAATCATTAAAATGGTATTTTTCACTGCATCTCCAATATTTACTTTTCATTACCAAATTTTCTTGGTTTGAAAAAAAAAAGTTTTTATAAAACTAAGTATTGTCCCTAAAGCATTGCCACAGGAAATATGCATAACATTACAATCATTATCTGTATAATTGTGTATGAATTTGGTTTATTTGGTACAGTTTCAAAAATAAATACAGTGCCCTAGTTACTTCACTTCCTTATTTTTTCAATGAAGTAACAGAAATGTCTGATTTGATCTCCTGCACCGTTCAAAATACAACATATGTTATGCACATCTTTACCATGTTCTTGTTTACAAACGAAAGAGGAGCATCTTATAAGAATTTGTGATGTTCACCATATCCAATCTTTTGCTCACTAACACATCATTTTTTAATTGTGATAAATATATTTAAAAAATGTTAAATTAATTAATGCAATTTCAGGCTAAGCAGGATTAAAAACCTGGTTTAAAATTTCAGAATGTGAGTTTTTATTATTGCTATTCTTTCTTTCTTATATATTAATAAATAGCAAAAACATAGCAATAATTTCAGAAAAACAATACTTTTATAAGAAATCTTGTTATTAGCAATATACATACCAATTCCATTAGCAGCAACTTGAGAATCATCATTGTCAATCTGGTGGTGTGACTGACTAAAATGTAGAAAATATGGGATTCAAAAAATCTTTTTGCCTATTTTCATTTATCTAATCTATACAGTGGGGGTATAACATGGAATCTGTAGCAAACACCAGATGCATAGTATTATAAAGAACAATATAAATCAAATCCATTATAAAATTCATGAAAGTTTCATTAATTTTGAATTGAATGAATAAATACAGTGGAAAAAGTATTTACAAAAAGAATTCACAAAAATATAGTACTTCAGAGTATAAGTTGTCCTGTGTTTTTTAATGAAACCCTTTTTATAATGCAGCTGAAAGTGATAAGGTGGTACTTGGAAGATTGGGACTAGCATGACATGATTTATTTCAGATTTGTGACTTTCAAGCCTGAAAATATTTTGTTACATACAGATTTGTTCAGCTGAAATCAGTGAAATCTTTTTTTTACCAACATTTGTTTTTTTTAATAATTTCATAAACACTGTACCTAATGTTGTAAAACTTTTGGTTTGCAATGATTATCTCACAGATTAAATGTTTTACAAGCTTTTCCCAGTTTTTCGCTATTTTAGTCAAATTTTGTAATTTTCACCCAAAAAAACAATGTTCCCAGTTAGATATATTGGTAGACTTTTAGTATGTTATAGAGATAGCCTGTCAGAATTGAAAAATACAAAAAACAGTTCTGTTGCAATTTTTTTGAGGTTGTCCAAATTTTTCATCTATTTGACTAGACTAATAGCCAACTGTTACATGAAGATTTGTTAAGCTGAAATAAATGAAATCTTTTTTTTGCCAACATTTTTGTGGTTTGACATAAAACCTTGAAGATTAATATGCACACTTACTTTTCAACAACAAGTTTTTTTATTTGAAGAATTTCCATTAAATCCGTCTCCCCGTAATGAGAAATATTTTTTATAGGGAGACACTCTGGAAAACCATGAATAGAAATGACCCTATCAGCTACTTTCTTGTAAGGAAATTGAACTTGTTGTTGACCAATAGCATCAGCTGTAATAATAAAAAACAAATTTTTATTTCTTTAACAAGATGAAATGTGAGCTATTGTTCACAAATGAATACAAATAAATGCAACTAATACATTTTATAAAAATTCATACCTGATGAGCACTTCCCATTTTTAATTTGGGGAGGGGGCGTAAAAGGAGGGGGGGGTATTTAGAAATTTCCATAAACAAGTGAAACTGCGAGCTACTGCTCACTGATGATACCCCTGCCGCAAGTGGATAATATAAATAGTGTAAAAATATGCAAGTGTTCTGTTAACAGGAAGTTGTCGAGTGATGAATCTGAAAACGCATCACACGGTATAGCTGACTTATATAGATCCTGAAACCAATTTCAGAAATCCTTGTATTGTAGTTCCTGAGAAAAATGTGACGAACATTTTCAACTTGGCTATCATGTGTAAAATCATACAAGTGTTCGGTAAACTGGAAGTTGTCAAGTGATCAATCTGAAAACGAATCACACGGTATAGCTGGCTTAGATAAACCCTGAAACCAAATTTCAGAAATCCTTGTATTGTAGTTCCTGAGAAAAATGTGAAAAAAATATTCATGGGACGGAGGGACTGACTGACGGAAGGACAGACAGAGGTAAAACAGTATACCCCCCTTTTTTAAAGCAGGGGTATAAAAAGAAAAGTTGTTGTTTTTCTGTTGACATTTTTAAAATAAAAAGATTAAAAAGAGAAATATATCATAGTAATGTCTATTTTCAATTTAAAAGCAATCCAAAAACAATTAAAATTTGACTTTTTACGAAATGGGAAGATGAAATCATCATGTTTTTAAAAGAACACTTAGGAAAGCAGGTAAGCTAAAAGTTATTTAACTTTAAAATTCAACCTACAAAGGTGTCTCCTATATGCGAACAAATCATGAACAATATCTTCTTGCATATATATTTCTGTTTTGAATCTTTTACGATTTTCCGTCATTTTATTTGATCTCATATAGCAATAATACTATGGTTACGCTTCTGATTTTTAAACAAAAAAGGCTGAAAAATTTCAGAGCAGACAATGTCAATTTTTACATGGACAGAAGCCTAAAAACATGTTCAATGCACCTATATGCGAACAAATTATTCATTCAACAAAGGTATTGGCATATTGGTATTTTTATTTAAGGGGCTTATATAATCCTATTATAATGGCTGCCGTCATGATAAGGCAAAATGGCCACTATGTAAATTAGCAAATTACCCCAAATTTTGCCATATGAAATGTTTTAAATTACAGATGTAATAAACATTAAAATCAATGTTGGAATTGTGCATGATGTTCAATCATAGTGATGACAGACAACTATATCATCATATTTGCTTGTATATTGGCATGATACAGAAAGGATATTTGCAACCACTCACATTATTCAGATATCCACCAAATTCCACCATATTGGTGTCAGCAGCCCAGCATAAGGGTAAATTAAATACTCTAAAACACAATAATTTCTGAATCCCTTATTTTTCTAAAAGGTAAAAGAGATTAGATTCTTACAGTATAGTCTGTTCATATGATCTTGTGCCTTTTTCCTCAAGTCTTTGAAGGGAAATTTCTGATCTGTACTTTCAGTTCCTACAAAAATGTTGTTCAAATAGTTATGAAAGGTACCAAGATTAAATCTAGTACGCCAGACACACATTTCGTTACATAAGACTCATCAGTGACCCTCATATCAAAATATTTATAAAACCAAACAAGTACAAAGTTGAAGAGCATTGAGGATCCAAAATTCCAAAAAGTTGTGCCAAATATGGAGAGGGAAATATATGTCTGGGATAAGAAAATGGTTAGTTTTTTATTTTGTTTTAAATATTACAACTATCACAGATTTTTTTTAAGGCCATTTTTCAAATTTGAGAAGAATTAGTTACACATTAGTTTGATTTCCATAAATGAAGAGTTTATCCGAAAGGTCATCAAAACATTCCTTTAATATTGTTTAAGTTCAGAAATAATCATAATTGTATGGTATGATATTGAAGTTAAATATTACATGTATTATATGAATGAAATAAAAATGTTAAGCAGAATATTCAAAATAACTACATGTGTAAAAATGATGAAGAGCATGTAGTTTATTAAGACGTTCCAAAATGGAGTGTTATTTGTGAACATATTACATGCATTATGCCTTGTACGAAATGTTGTAGAAGCATACTGTTTTTAAAATAATAAAAGGTGTTTTTTACATGCTAAGGTTATTGCTATCCCTTAAAATAGGCCAGCCATTTTAACAGACTATTGTAAATGTTTGTTATTTTAGAATATACATAGTTTGTGGTTATGTGTATCAGGAATAGAGATACATTTATTAGGAGAATGAGGTTTTATTAATAAAATAATCTTTGAAAAACAAATTTTTACATACTTACTCCTGAATTTTACTATTAACATGATTAACCCAAGCTTGATAGTTAAATTATCAAATTCTAACCTTACTCAGACTCAGACTTTAAATTATTTATTTAACTATAACTATTAGATAATTTTGATAATCAACTTTTATAGGTGTTTTTGGAGGTTTGCAGGTACACAAATTTCAGCCAAAAATAACAATGTGTTTATTTATTACAAATTTTATTTATTACACTATTAGTTAGTTCTTTATGATATGGTTAAAAAAAATAATCCCCAAAAATCGATTCGGTTTAGTCCCAGATGACTTTTAAAATGTTAATATCATTGATATTAGATAAGCTCCAAATTATCTCCCTTTGGTGTATTTTTTTTTATTTCAATATTACCTCTATTTCTCCTATTAGTTCAACAGAAAAAAGGTCATTTACAAATTTGTATGCTTCTTTCGGAGGCAGATTGTGAGCTTAATTGAACGGTGATCCCATTTTTTTATTTCATTTTTCTATCTGGTATATGATAATATTGATTTATAAAAAAATATACGATAGCTAAATCTTATATTAAAAAAAAAAGATTCATACCCGGGAACCCCCTTAACTTACGTCAAAGTCAATTATGTAATAAAATGTTTTGTCATGCAAAAAAAAGCGTTAAAGCAATGTCTAGTGTCATACTTAAATGTATGCAAACAAACTTAAAAATTATTTTTTAACATAAAATTAGCACAATAAAGAAACATTGAACTTTCTATTGGTAATGGTTAATATTCCTATGAATTCAAATTTTTGAATATACTGCAACTCTCTGCTAATCACAAATAAAGAGTAGACATTTATTCAGGAAATTATTGTTTAGGAAATTATTGAATGAATACTAAAACAATAATGTATTTGATTTTTGGAAAGCAATAGTTAAATTTTCAAATTAAGTAGAAACATGAAAGTTAGGCACCATTACAGTATATTTACCAAAAGAATGATTGGAGTACAACTCCTCCATGATTTTCGGACGTGCATTAAAGAATGCTGCAGTTTTTTTTTCTCCAAAGAAAAGCTGTTGCCCATTATTTTTATCAATGCCCATGATTACAACATCTACGTTGTACCCTCCAATTTCAACTATCTGAAATGTTAAAAAGTATACCAGTTATATCCAGAAAATATGTTTAAACATCACTGCACATATACCATTGTACCTGTCCAAAGTAAGGAGACTTTAGTTTTAGTGGTTGGCACTGCATGGTTGTGTGCTATATATTGACCTTCAATGGTTTACTTTTATAAATTCTTATTTGGATGGAGAGTTGTCTCATTGGCACTCACACCACATCTTCCTATATCTATTGTATATTTTAAACTAGAAGTATGCCCAGACATAAGTTGAGAATGATTTCCAAATAATTCCAATCTCATTTAGTAAAATCAATAGATAGATAGATTAGACCGTTGGTTTTCCCGTTTTAATGGTTTTACACTAGTAATTTTTTGGGCCCTTTATAGCTTATTGTTCGGTGTGAGCCAAGGCTCCGTGTTGAAGGCCGTACATTGACCTATAATGGTTAACTTTTATAAATTGTGACTTGGATGGAGAGTTGTCTCATTGGCACTCATACCACAGTTTCCTATATCTATAGATTGATAGATCAATAGATATACCATTTAGATAGATAGATAGAAAAATCAATGCATCAATCGTATCTATCGATAGATAATTATACATTTACATAACAGTTTCTCAATCTTATGCAACAATAGTACAAGGGCTTTATAGCCAGTTAAGGTGGTTAATACTTGGAATATCAATTCAAAACTCTTTCAATTGTCTTAACAAAAGTACAGTGAGTCTATATACCTGGCTAACAATTTTCTTAAACAGTTGTTTCGCTGCTTTTGGATGGTCTGTTGTCTGTGTCTGGTTGGAAGCTTTTTCTTTATAATAGAGTTTTTCCTCTGTTGACAGACTCTGCCATGCAGGTGCCCATTCCTTCATACCTTGGTAATCCTCTGTAACACAATATCTAAATTATAGTTTCCAAAAACTTTATAAAATTTAAAAAAAAATGTTTGATAAACTTTGTATTGTTCTATTATACTTCATTTTTTCATGTCATATTATATACATGTCATTGTATAGAATGTATATATACTGGTATATATATAACTCGTCTAAACATCAACCAAACAATGTTAAATCTGTAAATTTGCATTCGCAAATTTTTGGTTCTTACCTCACCGGGATTCGAACCCATGCTTCTGTGATATTGTGACACCAAATCGCCTGCACTGCAGCCGTCCCACTAGACCACACTACCACCTGGGCTCTACTTGTATATATATATATATATTACTTCAAAGCATATCTATTGAACTAGCTTTTCATGTGCCATTGACATTTTGTGCATGTATTTTATTTGTTCATCTCATTCTGTCAGGTTTCATGTTAAAGATTAGGTTCAAGGTACTTTTTAATGTTATGGTTCACCAAGCATAAAAAAATCATGAACTGTAGACACATTTTCTTCTTTGTTTACTTTATAAATAAAACAGGAACATGAATAGCTTTTCCTGCACAGCGTTTTGTAGTTCCATCTATATGAAGTATAACAAATATTTTGGAAATACAGACAGAAAAAAACGTTTTGTGGATGTGAAGTGTCTTCAGTGCAGTCAACACTACTTCCAATCAGAGCAGTGTAAAATCAATTGATGACACTAGCAGTTGGGGGAACTACTTGTACAAGGATTTTTTAGTTACTTGAAGATGTAAATTTTAGTATACTTATAGAAGTAAATTTGTAGGATACTTATTCAAGTGAATTTTATTTACATGTAAAGGTAAAAGAAATATTAGGTAAGCTATGTCCCTTAGATATTCAGTTTTTTTTATCCATTTATAAGTGAAAAAGTGATTCATCTTGTTTTCTTAAATTCTTAAGGTTTCTTTGCTCTTATAAAATTTTAAATTGTCTACCCTTTGCAGATGTCTTTACTAATTATTTAAGTGTAATTTCATGGACAACGAAAAGCCATTAGTCTGTTATATTCAGAACACTGGTAAATTAAGGGGAGATTATTTGAACATTATAATTCACTTATATAAGGTTTTTTTTTCCTCTTCAGGTAAATAAAAATTACTTACAAGTACAAAAAGTACCCCTGACTGACAAGTGTTACTACCAAAATTCAGAATAAGTTACTAATTTTCATATTTAGGTATCAAATTTTAGATTGTGAAAAAATCTATTTACATTCTATGTATATTGTTTGAATTTGATACATCAATATATATATATAAAGGAATACTAAACATGATATTAAACCAGTACATGAAACTTTTTTTAAATGAATTTTTGCTTTTAATGTTTTTTATTCTAACTTTTCAAAATTAAAAGATACCATTTAACATGATATTTTACCTTTATAACTTGAAGCTGTAATCCAGTTTTACTTTCAGCTTCTTTGTGAAATGATTCACTAGATTTTCCTTTGGAAGTCATTCCTGACTGGTACAACTCCTCCAATATCTGCAAATTCTCTTCAGTTTTCTGTGGATAAATACAATTCACTATTAACACTGAGATATGTCTAACATGTTACAACTGAACTAAGAAAACATGAGTAACTCATCATATGGGGGTTCATACACTAAATGTTTATAGAAAGAAATATATTTACTGCATGGTGCTAGAATATATTTTTTGAGACGTCTGTCATGATATCAAATGCAACAATCGTTATTTAACAAAAGGTTTTTGACAAATTCACCCAGCAGAAAAAATAGATCAAAGTGAGTCTTCTTAGTGACCTTTTTAATAATGATTGAACCAAGACTTTGATGAATGATGAATTTGAAAACGCATCACATGGTAGAGCTCACTCATATAAACCTTGAAACGAAATTTCAACAATCTTTTTTATGTAGTTCTTGAGAATAATGTGAAGAAAAATATCAATGGGATGGAAGGATGGTCAGACAGACAAAGGTAAAACAGTATACCACAACTTTTTCAAAGAGAGGGTATAAAAAAATCAATTGTGATAATAGCCACTATCATGTGTTAAATGATGTAAGTTAAAACCTTCACTAATTTTTTCCATAGATATAAAGATTTGGTTTTGAAGTTTGGTTGTACCTGTAGAAAACTTATTTCAAACGGGATAGCACATCCTCATTTTTATGGAAATGTTGTTAACCGTGCCCGGAAATTTAGAAATGATCCATGTAAACTTGTTGCTGCTTTAAATAAACTTATTCTAAAAGGTTACCTATTCAACACTGTAATAAGATCACTGAATATTGTTTTTATTGGTATAAATATTGATTTTGTTATCAGTAGATTAAAAGCTAACTAAATATTACTAGTATGTTATATACATGTACATATACATTTTCATAGATCTACAATCTGTCGATACATGTAACTTGGCATTGCACAAGGTCATGTTTTTCTCTGTCTGATTATGATGTCTTTACACTAAATCCATTGTACGGTATGTTGGATGTGTATGGATTGATTGTTTAGTCTTAAAGGCATGATTATTTTATTAGTTGTTAGTGGCTTTGAACTAGCTGTCAGATAACTATGAGTACTCTCAGATCGGTTCATTGTGTCTTTTTGTGTCGGGATGTATGAGTACCCAGCCACGTCCAACTGTATTTTTTGTCTATCTGATGAGTTAAGTCTTTTTCAACTGATTTTAATAGTTCGTTCTTATGTTGTTCTGTTATACCACTGTCACAGGTTAGGGGGAGGGTTGGGATCACACTAACATGTTAACCCCGCCACATTATTTATGTATGTGCCTGTACCAAGTCAGGAGCCTGTTATTCAGCGGTTGTCGTTTGTTTATGTGTTACATGTTTCTTTTTCATTCATTTATTTACATAAATAAGGCCATTAGTTTTCTCGTTTGAACTGTTTTACATTGTCTTATCAGGGCCTTTCAAAGCTAACTATGCAGTATGGGCTTTGCTCATTATTGAAGGCCGTACGGTGACCTGTAGTTGTTAATGTTTGGGTTATTTAGTGGGTATTTGTCTCATTGGCAATCATACCACATCGAGATTTCATATTCCTTTGTGAACCTTGCAACTAAAAGTAATATACAAGTGTTCATGTATGTACCTTACCTCAGTGAACATATTCAATGTGGAGCCAGGGACATTTATATCATATGGTCTGGTTAAACATTAGAACTGCATGCTCAACGAAGTAAATACTGCCATTGGTTTCTTACCAGTAAGGGAACAACCATTTAACCAAGGATTTGTATAGTTAAGTACAAATCCTTGATTTAACTTGATATTTATTTTTTTAATATTTTTTTTTTTGGGGGGGGGGGGGTGAAAACAACAAGCTTGTTCTAGGAAAAGCTAAAAAATAACTGAGCCCATGACAGGAAAATGTAAATTATCTGTTCTTTCTTAATTTAATTTTCTTCAGAAAAACTAGGGATTAATTTTTACAAAAGATTCGAAAATAAATAGATTAACCCGTATAAATACATCTTCTAAAACATATCCTCTTGTCCCTCCCAGAATATCAAATGGTTGTCCCCTAAACACTCGTGGTTATAAAGGAAGGCGTCACAACATAGTTCGTCGAGTAGAGACACTAAAACGCAAAGACACTGGAAAGCAGGAAAATGTAACTGTTTTAAACAACAAATGCACAACTAAATCGGATAACAGGCTCGTTTCAATTGATTACTAGGTCACATAAATATCGATGCGAATTTTCATATTGTATTGTATTAAAGAGCCAAATCCGTATCAGATGGCCAAGTAATCAATTATAACAAGACGCTCCGATTTTTTTTTTATGGCGGCCGCCATTTTCACTTAAAGTCATGTGACAATTGTAAAAATTAAACACGTGAATTGAAATACGGTCAAAACCTAGTAATTTTACGTAAAATTATAGATTTGAGTTGGTTAAGGAAATAGGTCCTTACTGTTGTGAAACAAATGAATTGATTTCTGAATTGTCTGCCACGTTTGTTGATTTAGTAACATACATCCGTGGTTCAATTCAGGACAATCTTATAAATTGAAAATACCGACTTTTAATAGTCAGTATTTTATGCAAGGAATGATACAGTAAATGATAATGCAGCTTACCGGCATGTCTATGTATTAAATAGAAGATTTGTTTTCAGAATATATGTTGTTTTATAGATTTGACTCGTGGTTATGCTTTTGAAATGGCCGCTATAGAGGATGAAAGGATGCTGGGAGGATGGAAGCAAACTGATTGGTTAATTATTAAATCAAAAGTTATTCTTTATCAACAGAATAACCCCATACCATATGGTAACAATGATGCCAATACCGACTGTGCCAATATGATTGGTCAATAATATTTATCTATGTTATAGTATTCCTATAATAAAACCCGATACCATATGGTAACATGGTATACCATGTCCACAGTCGAACAGCATAACCCCGCAGTACCTAACATCTATTCAAGAGGATAACACGAGTCGCATCGGGTGTTTCGCGAGTGTGTTCCTGTCCCATAATGTGTAATTTGTAATGTAGATAGATGGGATATACAGACTGGCCCCTTTTATAATGAAAATTTCTCATATTTTTCTTGACACTTCATACTGACTTAAGCTTGGCAATGGTCAATTTCAATGTGGATTATCACATAGTTGGGAACCGTATGAATCTCAGCTCTAATAGCTATATCTAATGACCGTTTTTTGAACACTCAGGCTATTGAATAATTGTCTCATTTGTAATCATGCCACATTTCCCTATTTTTATATAGTTTACAAATATTGCGCTATAAAACTGAATACATGTGTGTAACATTATGGTGTTTCTTTCGATGTAAAAAAAAATAACAGTTAATATTTGAGGTATTTGTGTTGATGCAATGTCTGAAATATGACGTACATGAGGGTCTGCAACTCTATTCACAAAACAACAAAACTTACGAGCAAAATACTCGCAGGTCATATCATTTCAGGTCAATTTAGTAATACGATCAATTTCAATTAGAAGAATAACCCCTGGATCGGATTTACAAAATAGAGCATAATGGCCAAAAAGTGCAAAAAAGTGTGCAAAAAATAAAGAATTAAACAAATGTAAAAAAAAATATGTAACGAAGGAACCCCTCCCCCACCCAGACCCTCGTACATATAAAAAAATGCAACGGCTTCTTGGCAAACATCTTGCACTGAGAATGTTCAATGTCGAATTTCAGTTGCAACGTCATTTATTAAAAATATCGATTTATTGCATACAAAATAGTGCTTTTCCGAATTGCACTACAAAACAGTTATACATACTTGCTGATTATTTGCGAAGTCAAAACGATATCGTTTTTAAACAATTCCAAATTTGGTCTTGCAAGTTTTTCCACTGAACGATTTTCTATTGTGCGTCCATTATTAATTTTTCATTATTCAAAATTCAATAATGAATAATTAAATAGTTCATTATTCACAATTCAATGTTAAGTTATGAATAATGAATAGTTTCTGTTTCAGTATTCAAGTTGAAAAGGGAATAATGAGATAAAAATATATTTTTTTAATGTGACACTATATTCCGTATTTCTGAAGTCGTCATTTTAATGTTACCTACAATGTAACAAATATTCAAATTAATATCAGAAAAACATTACAAATTCAAAACACTTTTTAAAATAATTAACGTAATGCATTCATTTATTTAGTTTCGGAGTATAAACTAGTGGATTTCCTTAACTATTTTTAACAGAAATTCCTTGGTTCAATGTATGGACGACCTGAATACCAAAACATATATATAAATATTAAAATACTCAACGTTGTCTTTTGTTATTTTCACGTTACCTTTGCTGTTCTTCGTCCCATTTTGATAGATATAACATGACCATTAATTGTGCCGCAATGACCATTACATGGGTAACGAAGGACCTAAATGCCAAAATACGCGTGAACATTAAGAAATAGCCAATTTTGAATAATGGAATGTATAATTGGAATAATGAAATGGACTGCGGCGACCCTT
The DNA here is from genome assembly GCF_965363235.1 of Mytilus galloprovincialis. Classification (NCBI taxonomy): domain Eukaryota; kingdom Metazoa; phylum Mollusca; class Bivalvia; order Mytilida; family Mytilidae; genus Mytilus; species Mytilus galloprovincialis. The sequence goes on from NC_134842.1 coordinate 101,092,933, forward strand.
CAGCCCCTACTTACAGATATACCTTACACCTCATTCGAAAGCTTATTAATAGAGGAACAAAAGTTATAGTCAATATGTTCCGCAACGCATATTAGAGGAGTAACGAATGACCTAAAAATCGAAATACGGGTGAACATTATGAAATATATATTATTTTGAATAATGAAGTATGAACTTATGCGACCCGTCAGCCCCTAAATAAGGAAAACTATATACACCATTTGAAAGCTTTTTAATAGAGGAACAAATGGTTATGATAATATGTGCCGCAATGACCATTAGAGGGGTTATGGAGGACCTAAATACCAAAATACGCATGAGAATTAAGAAATACCCAATTTTGAATAATGGAATGGATATTTTGAATAATGGAATGGATTGCTGCGACCCTTCAGCCCCTAATTACATATATACCTTATACCTCATTCGAAACCCTATTAATAGAGGAACAAAAGGTATATAGTCAATATGTTCCACAACGCATATTAGAGGAGTAACGAAGGACCTGAAAATCGAAATACTCGCGAACATTCAAAAATAGCTATAGGCTATTTCTTAATTTTCACGCGTATTTTGCCCTTTAGGTTTCTATTGCATTATTTCAACTTGAATACTGAAACATAAACTATTTCATTATTCATTATTCATCACTAAACTTTTTTATCAACGCGTTATTTTTCCACTTGCGAAAGTCGCGAAAATTAGTTGGATTACAGTAACTTATTGATTCTTTGAATAAACTTATTATAAAAGGTTATTAATCTAATACTACTGTAGTAAACAATTTGAATACGATTGCCCCAAGTGCTCCAAGAAACATCTTTCTAAATTAATAACATTAATTTCATCAGCAATCAAAGCTGGGGCTTCAAAGTTACAATAATGTTCTAGTGGCGGCGGGAATAAGATGTGGATAAAATTTCCGAAGATCTGGTACAGGCAAACTTATTCTAAAGACTTTTGCATCTTGCATTAATATTAAAACATTTCACTTTTCTACATTTAACAAAAGTATTCCTCATTCCAAACGAAAAGACAAATTAAAAGACTTGGTCCTGTTATGTTTCATAAAAAATAATGGCCAACGTAAATACGTCAAGTAGTTTGTCGTAGGGAAGGATACGTCGTACTTTGTAAAAACAAACACTCTGATTTAAACAACACAATGTCTGAAACTGATTTTATATAGATGTTTGATTTCTTGATTGAAAACATACGTGTTGCTAAAACTAACACTCGGCATTCCCATGCGAACGAACCGTGCTTCCCTTCTTGTTGACTTGTTCCTTCGTTCATAGGCTGACCTCACATAGGAGCTTCTCACCAAGAATGAAAAGAAGCTAGTCTCATTGGCACTCACACCACATCTTCCTATATCTAGCATTATCCGTTTACTTCGCTTTCCGCTTTAAAGATGATGTCCTTAAATTTCACTCAAAAAATCAAAGTTTGGTGACTATGTTGAACGCTTATATTCTATCGAACTTAAAATAGATGATACAACATATACAGCTTAGTCAACCTCATATTTTAACTTACATCTAGAAATTAACAATGATGTCGGTTGAACATTACTACAAGAGAACTGATTTCAGCTCCCCAATCGTATTTGTTTTATTCTATATGAATGTACAATGTAACAACATTCCAGTAGTGTATCTAGTTGATACCTCCCAGTTGATATGAAATTCTAATGGTTGTGTTTTCTATGATGATTTCATTGATAGAGGGAGCTGCTCTCAATAATTTACGCTATTAAACCTAGATTTCGAAGTGGTGAAGTTGAACTCATCCCTTCGAAAATGTGACGGACGACATCACGGGTTGGTTGGCCGTTACAGAACGGAGTTTCTGTTTCAAAGATTATGACGGACGAATATGTTCCAGTCGTCATATCTACAATCCTGCCCTTCGTTTCCCCAAATGTTACCAACCCGATTACACTTGTCAACGGATTCGTACTTATACAAGCAACACGACGGGTGTCACATGTGGAAAAGAATCTGCCTACCCTTCCGGAGCACATTATATCAACCCACATTGCTTTATTCTCGTTTGAATTGTATAACATTTTGACATGGCTGGGTCTGTTCATGTGTTTATGAGGAAAAGGCCGCATGAAGTCCTATAATTGTTGTTGTAAAAATACAACATTTCGTTACTGGCGGACGGATTTTTTTCCCATTGACAGTCATTCGAAGGTCACACAATTTGAAATATTAATGTCCTTGACTGGCTATACATCCCACGCACTGTCGTTTTTTTTTCTTTTCTGGACCGTACGGCCTTCAACAATGAGCGAAGCAAATATCGCATAGTCAGCTATAAAAGGCCATGAAATGAAAATTAGAAACAACTCAAACGAGAAAAAACTAACGGCCTTATTTATGTAAAAATAAATGAACGAAAAACAAAAATGTAACGCATAAACAAACGACAACCACTGAAATACAGGCTCTTGACTTGGAACAGGCACATACATAATGTCGGTTGTGTCGCCTTATTAAACACGTAGACAACTAGACAATCCTGCAGAAAATTTAAATAGTTGAATTCAATACCAGTTTGGGATTTTTAAGTTTGATAAACAAACAGTGTTTCAGTAATTGTTTAAAGGAGTTAATCAACAATTTTTCCCCGAAAAGTTAGCAAAATAAATGTGTTTTCTGAGCTGGCCAGAATTTTCCACCGGTTTAATAATTTTAAACAATTTCTTGACACTTATAGTCTACACAAATGACGACGAGTTTTTCGATTATTTATGGTATAGAATATTCAAAGTGAAAACATTACGACGATTCCAGTCGTGTATCGAACAAGAAAAAAGAAAAACCTTAGAGATCAGAACAAGATTATGAAAATGCCCCTAAAAGTTGATAGAGTTGTACGTTTCGTGATTGTGAGTATAAAATTGAGAATGGAAATGGGGAATGTGTCAAAGAGACAACAACCCGACCAAATAAAAAAACAACAGCAGAAGGTCACCAACAGGTCTCCAATGTAGCGAGAAATTCCTGCACTATGAATGTGATTCATGTAATGTTTAAGTGAGGTATTATATTTTGTTCAAATCAATAAATATCAAAATTTGATTAAAAGCTTAATTTTTTTTTACAGCGATATTTTAGTCAAGCACTTAACATCAAATGCTACTTCATTATGTTAGGGAGATGTTAATTTTTCAGTAATTTGAAATTATTTTAAAAATTCTAATTATTTATTGTTTTCATAATTAAAGTTCTACTATCAAAGTGCTCTCAACCAATGAAATTGTAGGATTTGTTGGATGGTTTGGGCCTAGTTACAGTTTAAAACAAAGAGTGTAAGTGTAAGAGTTTCTATGAATGAGTTACAACTGCCCAAAGTCGTGTTTCAGCTTAAAAGGATTTGTAATTGAAACTGCTAATTCCGCTTTACAAAATGTATAATAGTTTAAATGGAAAACACAAAAGTCATATCTATTTTAGAGTTAATTTGTTATAATTTATCTAAATATTTACGGAACAGGACAATTGACTCAAATGAAATTTATTTTATCTTGATCACAGTTAAACACGAATATGATGAATACACCGATTGATCATGAAGTTCGCGTATAGCTATTGTTTCGTTGATATTAAGTGATACAATCATTGAACCTGTTCCAGTATGGTCCTTCGATTCTGCCTTGACTGGTGCTACCTGAACCGCAATAACATCCATTCCATTTTTTTGTATGCGATATTCAGCATTGTTTTGGGTTGACATAATGGCGGGGATTATCAAGTAAAAACCACTTTTTTCACAACGAAATACGCCAGTGGTATATAAGGACGACATGTCGTTGATTCCATATGAAAACTTTACAAGAGAAAATAGGATCAAACTCGATGCCGAAACAGGTCCAGGAGCACACACCGAAAAGCCAACTGAAAAAAAAAATAGTTTTAGCATTTAAGATAAATTTACAGTACAATTTCTTTCACTTATTGTAGTTGTTTAAATTTGACCCTAACCCCAAAGTAATTGCAACAGAAGATTTTTAAGTTTTAATCTTTAGCATTATACCCCAAATACACACAGAAAAAAAAGTCCCTTAAAATCTAACTTGATGAAGACTAAAAAAATCACCATTTAAAATTCCTATGGAGATTTGCATTGAAAAAGGAGATAACGCTTGCAAAAAAGGCAAAACTATCAATAAAAATTGATTCAAAATTATAACTTTACCGCTTCTAATCATCATAATGTATTGATTCTTGATTTTTTTAGCGGTCTTTTAGATTATAACAAACACCTAATAAGGTGTTTTCATTTATTTTATCAAGCTATAATCTAGATTTCGTAGTTCATTAGTTGACCATTTATTGAATTTTTCAACATGTCAAGGTACAGAATCTGAAAGGAGTAGGTCCAGTAAGAGCCCTTTTTGGACTCAAAATATAGCAGTTTTACAAAATTGATCAAATGTAAACTTTTAGTTATTTATTGAACAGTAGAGTGCTTCTGCTACATACATGTGGGCTATTTTTGACTATACAATGAACATATAATGGATACTGGCACCTTAAAGTCACGCTAAATTACTGAATTCTTCACAATTCTAGCATTTTAGTAAACTTTTAGACGGTTTTCGTGTAAAACGAAAGTGGCCGCATTCGTGTTCATCCTTAATATTGAAATGGAAGTTGTATTTTATGATAATACATAACATATATAAAGGTTAAGGATGAACATGGATGCGGCCACTTTCATTTTTGACATAAACCATCCGAAAAGTGACATTTGTCGGCATATTTGGTTGATTTTTCATATTTGAGCTTAAATCGGATCGTTTTTAATGACTAAATCAGTTGAAATCTTTCACATAAACTAATTGACTCAAATGAAATAGACACTTAAGTGTTTGAAAAGTGGTCAAAATCTTTCGGTAGATGAACCTGAAATTTGAGACCAAAATCGGTCCTTACCGGACCTACTCCATTGATAAAAATAATTATGTATTCTTCTTTTTGTGGTTTAAAGTTTCTTTAGATATGTAAGTTGCTGAAAAAATGTAATATACAGATATAAACAATACCAAATTTTCACATTATTTTATTAAAATGGTTACAAAGCTTCAAATTTGCAATTTCATTAATTAAGGAATGACTGTTATATTTTTTCTGTCTATAAAGAAATAACATATTTTTTTGGTGTACACTGAATAACGCGCGTAGCAGGTTATTTAACAGTGTGCAACACATTTGTAAAGTTATTTCGAATAGACAGAAAACATATTACCGTCATTTCTTATAATTTAATTTTTAATTCCATTTTAAATCGTAGAAAACCATGAAAACACGTTGATGACGTCACGGTCACATGACTAAATTGTGTCAATAGGTTCATAACAAAATAACGTCAGCCAATCAGAAGACGCTTTACATCCAAAATTAAATTATTGAAAAATGCACGAAAAAAAAATAAAACTATCAATAACACTTCGGTTCTGTACATTTCATGAGCAGGAGATTATATAACTTAGTCAAATAAAAACTTAGAACCCCATCAAAGTATCATACTATACATACATTTCAAGAAAAACAACAAAAAACTGTTATCTCCCTTTTCAATTAAAAATGCTGATTTTGAGTTTTCCTCCAGTTAGATTTTAGGGCATTTTTTTTGTGTATATTAAGGACATAATGCTATAGATTAGAACTAAAACATTTTCTGTTGCAATTAGTTTGAGGTGAAATCTTAGTTTGACTGGACTATATATGTTTGTGTTTTTGTTTTCATTCGATTGAACAATAACTTTTTATTTAATAGCACTTGACAGCTTAATGAAAAAATACGCCGGTGAATTTTCTAATATCAACTTAAAAATAAAGATTACAAAATGATAAATGATGTTTTATTTTTCCTGATAAATTTCCCTAAAAAACGTTAACTATGAATTTGGCCTACTGTTTAATATGTGCAATCGCGAAAAAAACGATACTTGCAAGTAATAACAAAGAAAAAAGAAAAATATACTAAGTCTATCTTAAATCGTACCGTATTCTGCTTGGTCAGCCACTGATTTTTGCAAGTTTTGAGTTTTATTCAGCAAAGCAACAAAATCCTGTGCTCGTGCTGCCTGCTTTACATTCAGTGTGGTTATGCTACTGTCATATCTATGCATTTGTTGTATTATATAATCCACGGATGTATTAAGTTTATTTAAATCCTGGAGTTGGTTTATTGATTTCAGATGTTTTAACATAGCAAGTTCATTTCGGAAGACAGAACTATCGTTTTGACATTTCGCTAAATCGGTTGACATCTGTCCCAATTGCCCTTGTAAAGAGACAAGGTGTTGTCCCAGTGTAGAATATTTGTTTTCAATATCATTGATCTTCTGCAGGAGAAAGTCAGTTTTATTTTCGATCACGTGTTCCGTTTTATTATCTAACATTATATTTTGTATTTGTGTTTTAAATTCCGTGTGCATTTGTGTTACAGATTTTTCGAGATTCTGTCGAAACTTTTTTTCTTCTAAAATCATTTCCAAGACATGCATATAATGTTTTTCTGTTAAATCATAGGTAGGATTCTGAGTCTTTTCGTCAAGCAAGAACGAACTACAAAATCCGTAATAAAGTAACACATAGAAAATACTTATTATTTCCATGTTTTTCGAAAGAGGTTGACAAAAAATAGATTTAAGTATTAACTTGCTTGGACGAAAAGGTTCAGTCTTATATACCAGGAGGCTAACAACCAAATTTCAAGAAACCCAATCAAAAGCTTGAAAGACCAAGGTGCTGTTAGGCCTAACGTGAAATTGTGACCCATCGACCTTACGGTTGTGAAATCTTACTACCAGTAACAGTTTGATCAAGGTGAAGTAAATATTTTTAAAAGTAAATAGTTGTAAATTACCAACTGAAGCTATGTAACAATAGTGTCAAATACGGGTTTAGTAATATTTAATTAAACAAATTGCGTATATTGACATTAAGAATAATATTAAATACATCTGACAAAAATCCAGCGCTAAAGTCCAATTAATTGCTACTACAAATTCGAAAGAAGATAAAAAGATAAAAATGCAATATAATATATGCATCGTGAAAATAGAAATGACACGTTATAGTGTTCGTTTGTCTTATGTTGTCTCTGCATTATTTTTTGTAGATTGATTAATGATATTATAGATTTTATAAACGAATAAACGAATAAAGTACTAATGTCCTACGCGTTGTACATACATGTATTTATTATTAGGGCAATAACTGTTTAACCAAAAACATTGTCGATGTTTTGAATTTTATTATGAATGCCGTAGAGAATTATATGATTGATGCTTATAATTGCAAATTCCACATTATAATATTTCAAAGGGACATAACCGTTTTTTAAATAAATAAAATGTCTGATTTACGAACCTGACCGACACATTGCTGACTATAAACCTTTGATATGCACCTCATATATCTGGGAAAACTAGTCACCAGTGTACACATGAGAGCGCTTAAAGCGCAATTTTCTATTAACATTGCTGATGTAAATCTTAAAGAAAAAACGAATGTCCGATATTTCAATGTTCCCAGCAACGCGTCCTGTGTTGGACAGTAAATGATACAATAGTAGTAAGAGATACGCAACAATACAACAGCAATAATAAAAAAAAACACAAAAAAAGAACAAAAACGGCTCAACTGAAATATACGGATATCTTGTTGCAGTATAATTGGTATAAAAATAAGAAGATTTGGTATATGTACTTGCAGTTATAGGTAACCGAATTGCCTTCAACAATGAGAAAACCCCAGGCTGCATGTATAGTTTGTTCTAAAATGCCCCGACGTGAAAAAAATATAAAACAATTCAATAGAGAAATGTTATAGAAAAACGGCCTGTTTATAACAACACAATTCATGAACACTAAAATGAAGGTATTTTGGGATTAACAACTAAGCAAAATGATAGAATTGTTAAATACTTAAGGAAAAGATAGCTTTCAGACAATGCTTTGAGAATATCAAAAGAAAAGATAGGGCCACCGTATGTTTTTTCCAGCTAAAATACAAAATAGGAAAATTCCATGCAGATTCCTTCAAAATATGCACTGTTTTAGAGTTACCTTCCCTTAAATTGCCTTTTTTTTTTAAAACAACCATAATTAATCAACATTTGCAAAAATATTAATAATTATAAGTTATATTCGTATAAATTGGTTATTTTAAATGCAAATTAAAATTAAATATCTGCATTCCTGCATCAAATTTTGCTGACTTGATAGAAAATTCGAACCATTGGTTCTCTGTTTTTTACAATCCAAGATGGAGGAAGACACCCATACCACCTTAATAAACTATTACAGGTCGACTAGTCGACAGCTGGTAATTATAATACCAAAAAATTTGGCGTAAGATCGACAGGTCTAGTTTGGTAGTTCGGGAACAATTTAAATACTGAGATGCTACAATACCTGTCTATAATTGCTAGCAATATAATGTCCTCTAGTTTTCATTTGGTCATTGTTGTAGTTGCTTTGCTGTCTCCATGATGTGTTTCAGACGCATGTTGATAAAAATTGTCAAAACCATTTTTCGATTTTACGTTGTTTATGGTTACTTTGAAGATAACGAAAAGTATTAATGCAAAAGAGACTATTTGAACTTATCTTATATCAACAGTTTGTATACATTATACCTTGATTCCTTTCAATTCGATTTTCGTCATGGTTCAACTTCAAACTAGAACAGAATACTCGTATATTGTTAACATATGCTTCAGGTTGATCATCTTTGCATCTCTTTATTAATATGCACGACAAATTTGCAACTGAACATTCAGGGAGCAATCAATTTATCAGATTCATTTTGTGATGCATTAGTTAATTATTATATCAAACAGTTTCTCAATTTTCCTAATAATTTTCTATAACAGAAGACTTCAGTAAGAGGACATTTCTGAATTTGCATTTACATGAATAGGTTTTAAAACGTCTTTAATAAGGATACTACATACATGACAGATATATATACGTTGAAATATTTTATGAAAATTTATTCAATTGTATCGTACATAAAAGATTTATAGTGGCAACTGGAAGTTCAGCTGAATACTACATAAAACTAAAAAAAATGGTAACTTGAGATCGAACTTTCAATTGTGACAAAACAGTGCTTTAATTGAAATATCGATGGTTTAAGAGCGGGACACCTGAGACCAACCCCAGTGTTTGGTAGGGTTCAAGTTGTTCAGTCTTTGGTTTTCTATGCTATTTTGCGTAATATTGTTGTTTGTCTTTTTTCTTATTAAGGCCATGGCGTTGTCAGTTGATTTCGACGTATGAGTTTGATTGTCCGACCCTTTGGTATTCTTCGCCTGTTTTAAAGGAAAATGAAATAAAATACTGTTTAGATAAGCTAAACAAACAAGTGAATATTCGATCTCACTGAACCCGCAATCCTCATTCGTGTTCAACTCTAGCATGCCTTGGTGTAGTCAATATTCCTAATGCACCTCAAAATCTGTGCGTAAGCAAAAAGTCTCTGTTAATTTAACTTATGACTAAGCTTGACCATCTGTGCTGATGTTGAAGGTAGATGACTATAGAATAAATGTGCAAAGACTAAAATTTGCAAAGAACTATATTATGTGTAAAAAAAACCGGTATTTTTTCCCTCCGAAGAGCCGAATACAAAATGATTTTCAGGGTGTGATAATTAACGGGGAAAAGAAACTCATTTCGTACCACGAAAATTTAGCTTCGAAACGAGCCATTGTACATATTCAGTTTTACGATATGAGCAGAGGACTAACTGCTTATGAAAACATTTAAAATTGTTAAATGTAAGTCAAAAAGACACATTGTTTTGTTGTTACGATTCCAGTATACACATGATAACTAGCCATCATACACATTAAGGATTACGATATGATCAGAGGAATTGTGGGTAAGGCTATCATTACCACCTACCTGAAATGACTTGCGCATCTTTGCCAAGCTGATTTACGTGATGTATTTTTAAAAGGAAAAGAACCCTCAAAGAATGTCAACATTGATATTTACACTATGTAGAACCATAAGTGAGACAAATTTGATCCTAAAACACCATTTGTTTCTGTGTGTTACATTTTAACGTTTTGTTTCTGTTGTGTCGTTTGTTTCCTCTTATATTTGTGTGTGAATTCACATTACTATAAGACGTGTCACGGTACTTTTCTATCCCAAATTCATGTATTTAGTTTTGATGTTATATTTTTTATTCTCATCGGATTTTGTCTAATGCTTCGTTATCTGTGTGTGTTACGTTTTAATGTTGTGTCGTTGTTCTCCTCTTATATTTGTTGCGTTTCCCTCCGGTTTAGTTTGTAAAAATGATTTGTTATTTACTATCGATTTATGAGTTTCGAACAGCGGTATACTACTGTTGCCTTTATCTTCTACACGTAAAAACAATCATAAAAGTATCGTATTTATTATTATACAATATGAAACCAAACAGACCTACGTATATATACACAGATCCTATTAAGAATGGTACGTGGTTGCTATGCATTAGTATTTATATTTTTGTTAATATCGGATTTAATGCATGGCGGCAGTCTTCAGAAGTCACCTAGTTCAGTAATTAGATGACGTTTGACCAAAAAGAAAAACACCACAAAATAATGGTACATTTTATCGAATCCATGCATTTTTTATTGTTTATTTTAGACTTTTCGAAATTTTGGTTTACGTTTTACATGTTTTAGTTTGTTATTAATCAAATATGAGAATTTGAGTCAAAATGTTCAACATGAAATTAACAGCTAATGCCCCTTTTAAAGACCAGGCAAAAATAAAGCGGAACCAAACAATAAAACTTAATAGAAGACTGACCAAATTCAGCGTTAGACCGGAAGTCTCGTAACTAAATTCGCATAGCTGTTCGGTGCGTAATGCCATACTGACGGATAAGGGCCACACTATATGGTTTTAACAAAAGTCTTGGCCATAGGAAAGCCTTTTATAAATCCCAATACGGTTCTTGTTCGTCAGTCCATCCTTTCATGAATGAAAATCTTATTCTCCATACCAATTACAATTGATTTCGTTTTCACATCAAAGCAAATAAAAGGGGACCAAGCTGATTTTGGTAACTCTTCTATAATCTCGGTGCTCTGTGAACCGTCAGGTGTAATCCTGTGAACGTTTTTTGAATGACTGCAAGCAAGAAGAACATAATCTTCGTCATCTACTGTAACTCCTCTAGGATGAATCGTATTCTTTTTAGAAAAAGAAAATAATACATTGGCACTAGTGTCAATGCAATACAGTTTATTGTAATCGGTGCAGTGAATGTTACCTTCTGGACTACTACAACAATCATCTGAAGTTAATCCAGGCAAGACAATGCCTTCTAGGACAGTCCCATTCATTTTCACCACTTTTAATGATTGTTTGGTAAAAATATAGAGCCGATTCCGAATAAATGTTATGCCTGTACACCAGGTGCCAATGTTAATCTCTCTTATTGTCTGTTTTTTATTCAAATTTATTATAACTACTTTTTCATCCTTTGGTATTGTAACAGCAACCGTGTTATTATCAATAATAGCTAGACTATATGGATTTCCCGATAATTTCATAGCCAGTTGTCGTTCACCAGTCATTGTATAGGTAGCGAGTTGATCACATTCACCATCGGTACAAATTAGAAGACCATCATTATTAATCACCATGTCATATAACCTGGCTTCATCTGTATCAATAATGTTTTGTAATTCGTATCTGAGACCTTCGTGCGAATTTGTTTCCAATGATTCTGTAGGTTGCTTTAAAATAATAAATGAATATACTGAAAATGTTTATGCAAAAGGAGTAATGTTTAAACATGTTTACCGCACTATCATTTGTCTTACTTCAAATGAAAGAAAGAAAAAAACATTTTAAATATTTCAATTGCAATGAATTAACTAGTATTGAAATTTAATAGACTATTAAGTATGATATGTGGGGTAAATACCACTCAATCTTGTTTCAATGATATATCTGACCATATTGTATTGATTTAAATACATTCAAGAGTTCTGATTGTCTTCAAAACTGTAACCCACTACCTTGTAAGGTTTTAGTTACTTACAACCTCTACAAAAACCTTCATAGGTTTTATAACCGTTTTCTTTTTATAAAAAGTAATCAACTACAATGTACTACGTGCAATCATATTTTAGATATATATTGCACTAAATGAATTGTACATCAAAAGAGAGGCAAAAGGTAAAAAAAAATACATTTAAACTATTAAGTCAAAATAAACAAAATGGCCCAAAAAAAAAGGAAAAAGGCAAACAACTGTATGCAAAACACATCATATACAACTAAAAACCGAGCAACATAAAACCACACCAAAAACGGGAGGATTTAAAATTCACCACTTGGAGCACCTGAAATCACCCCTAATTTTTGGTGGGGTTCGTGTTGTTTATTCTTTAGTTTTCTATGTTGTGTTATGTGTACTATTGTTTGTCTGTTTGTCTTTTTCTGTTTTAGCCATGGCGGTGTCAGTTTATTTTCGATTTATGAGTTTGACTGTCCCTCTGGTATCTTTCGTCCCTCTCTTGGAACTCTTGGTTTGAATGCTTCCATGTCAGCATTAATCCTTAAGAAAATAAATCATGATGGGAAACACAAGTCCTTGAATGTATATACTCCATATGCAGGTGCAACTGGATTTTGATCAATAGAAATGGACGTTCACAATTACAAAAACTTAAATCATAGCTTTTGTTGTCATTTTTGTTCTCAACGGACCCTCATTTTCTAGAATAAATTTAAGACAGAGGCAGACTTATTTATATCTGTTATAACCTTTATTTAAAGTCCCAGACGCGTTTACATAGTTACTAAACCTTAAATTATCTGGTGAAAACACCATCTATATAGCGGATATCGAAGTTAACGAATAATGCTAGCTACTTGTCATTCTTCATCAGAAGGTTCTTAATGAAATTAGATTAAAATATAAATAAGGGAATAAGTCGACAAGAAAATTTGTTCCAATTGGAATGCCGATTTAAAAAAAACCACCAACTATGTATCCATTGTGACTTAAAAATACACTAACTTAACTTTTAATCTGATTGGCTTTACTTAGTCCAAACCGTTAAAGGCTTTGTTATCATAGGTATTTAGAATATGCAAAGAATCCTTGTTTAGACCAGATTATACCAAATTAACTAAATTTCTGCTACTCAGCATTACACACGGTCCTTTATGTGTAATTTATATCTTTAGTTATGGTTCGTTTATAACCGCCGTGCTTTTTTCAATTTTTAGCCAGCGGAGAAACTGATGTGAAGTGTATTTACTGATATAATGACCTAGTGACTTTTACAAATAAATACGAAAACATAAATTAAGAATTGGTCTGATGCATACTTACAATTATTTGTCCTTCAAGCCACGTTGAAGATAAAGTTTGCGAAAGATGGAATTCATTATGTTCTTCGCAGTAAAACTTGCCATTAGTTGAGTTGAACGAATCATTAACTTTTAATCTTCCTTTTTTATTTTTAAAGTTTCCTTCAGCACATTTGACTTTCACTTCATATTCTAATTTCATTTTATATCTTTGTTGCATATTGTTGACTGTTGATTCAAGTTGATCGTAGATAAGTTTACAAACAAATTTCATATTTTTGTCTAAATCCCAAATTTGAAGTGCTATAATGTTTCTTGAAAAACAAACAACTAACTTCTGGTATAGTTTGGTTTTACCAATGTAAAAGACTCCAATTCCTTGATAAAATGCAATTCTATTGTTTCTTTCTTTACATACTTCGTATTTCCGAATGTAATCGAAAAATACGTGGTTGAAGAACGCAATTGGCAGAAATGTAAATTCTAAAATTAGCCATGGCGATGATTTTCAATTAGGATTGTTTAATCCGAAATATTTCTTTACATCATCAATCGTGGACTTGCTAACGATCATGGACGGTATGTAATATGACATTTCCTCATCAAGGTTTTCGGTTATTTTCGGTTTAATGATTATATCAAATTTTTCCATTACCTTTAGGATATGGTCGTCGAATGATTTAAATTGTAATTCAGGGACTTTTTGAAATAATTCTAACATCAATGCTCGACTTATTTTCCCGCTTTCTTTCAACATGTTCCAGTCGAATGAGTTTTCAATGTGTTTTTCTATTTTATCTGACACTACACATCTAAACGCATCGACAAGCCATTTTGGATTTAAAATTATATAGTCGGGTATATCCTGAAAGAAAATGACATTGCCAATTTCATTCTGCTCACATAAAAACTTAACAAGTTCTTCATGATTTGTAAGTGAACACTTAGAGGCTAAAACACAAATGTCTATGAATTTCATAATATTGACATTCGATTTTCTTACGACGTTTAGTTTGGTCTCAAGTCTTATCCAAACAAGAGAAGTGCTTTTTCTCCAGACAGAAGACTTTTTGGCGGTGTCAAATATTATTCGACGAAGATTGTCGATTTCACTTTCAGGTGATTCTGTGTTAGAAATGTAGTGAAATGTTTCTAAATGCCTCCCTTTGTCTTCATCCTTGATTAGATCTATTACATTTCTTTGCCATTCTTGTATCTTGCTTTCTAGCGTTTTCTTCTGCAATATAGAAGTCAGCACATTCAAAATAAAGAATCTGCCAACCATTAATGTTAAAGAAACAGAAAGGACTCGAATCATAATGTTATATGCATCTTATAATACTTAAACATATTATACACATGTTTTTTTTTTATCATTTCATGCTATTGTAAATAACAGCCATGCGATGATTTGATAAAGATAATGGATGTGAAGCAAATATATAAATCAAAACAGAGTTTCATACTGAAAAGACATACATTAAAATATATTTAAAAAACGAGATTTAGACTATCTTTGTGTTAACCAGTCAAACTGACAACAAAACTATATATTAAAAAACGTAACAAATTATCTCCCAACACAATTTAAAGAAAATTGGGTTTAGTTAGAAATATTGGGAAGTGTACTAATATACAGTCTGGCAATAAATTAAGAACTTACAGAAAATTTTAAAATGTTTTTATGTTTGATCCAATGTTAACAATAAATTAAGGACAGGCAAATAATTACAATATTTGGAACTAGTTGTCATGAACTTGAAATCGGAAGAGGGAGGTATATTGGTATTGAAGCTTCTATAAGATACTAGATCTCAACATCTATCTATTTTAAATTCTAAATTAAAAAAAAATTCAAGGTAATCTGATGAAATGAAATTTGTTTGGATTCTTTAATCTGAAGATTTTTTTTTTTTGCTTCAAACTTATCTTATGTATTGCACTCCCTTTTTGAAAAACGAAATTAAGAGCTCTGAAAAAATATTCATGTAGTTTGAAAATATAGAGAAAAAAAATATATATGTAATAAAATCGATCAGGAGATGTCTCCCATATACCTAGGACTATACAACTATAATATTTCTCCAGGTCACAGTGGTACCCAAATATAACGTTGCGTTTTGTCAATAATATGGTTTATAATCATGTTACATTTTGTAAATATATGTTCATGTTTTAAACGAAATGTACTTTAATAATTCTAATCATTCTAAACATTTACTGCCCTATATTTTGAAATCTTTTGATTACATAGCTCAAATTTTAGGGCACCATGATTGGTTGATAAAATTATCTTATCTTACACAAATTCTCATGGGGTCGCAAGTTAAAAGGTGAAAAGATATAAATAAGGATATTTTAAACAACTGTACTGAATATTTTATGAATTAACAGTGACAGATCAACATTTAACGGTAAACGTATCTCTCTCTCTCTCTCTCTCTCTCTCTCTCTCTCTCTCTCTCTCTCTCTCTCTCAACACTCTTTGGCATGAAAAAATATGCATAGATATTATTCACTTTGATTATAAAATTAAGTATACACAATGAGGCTTTCCACTAAAATGTATAACATGAATCTGTTAGAATACTTCTAATTATTACATTGATCTTATCAGTTCCAGTACCAACAACAATGATTCGTGGTTCTAAGGATTTTCTTACCCCAGGAGTAGATTACCTTAGCCGTATTTGGCACAACTTTTTGGAATTTTGGGTCCTCAAAATGCTCTTCAACTTTGTATTTGTTTGGCTTTTTAACTATTTTGATTTGAGCGTCACTGATGAGTCTTATGAAGACGAAACGCGCGTCTGGCGTATAAAATTATAATCCTGGTACTTTTGATAACTATTTACACCACTGGGTCGATGCCACTGCTGGTGGACGTTTCGTCCCCGAGGGTATCACCAGCCCAGTAGTCAGCACTTCGGTGTTGACATGAATATCAATTAGATGGTCATTTTTATAAATTTACTGTTTACAAAACTTTGATTTTTTTGAAAAACTAAGGATTTTCTTACCCCAGGAGTAGATTACCTTAGCCGTATTTGGCACAACTTTTTGGAATTTTGGGTCCTCAAAATGCTCTTCAACTTTGTATTTGTTTGGCTTTTTAACTATTTTGATTTGAGCGTCACTGATGAGTCTTATGAAGACGAAACGCGCGTCTGGCGTATAAAATTATAATCCTGGTACTTTTGATAACTATTTACACCACTGGGTCGATGCCACTGCTGGTGGACGTTTCGTCCCCGAGGGTATCACCAGCCCAGTAGTCAGCACTTCGGTGTTGACATGAATATCAATTAGATGGTCATTTTTATAAATTTACTGTTTACAAAACTTTGATTTTTTTGAAAAACTAAGGATTTTCTTACCCCAGGAGTAGATTACCTTAGCCGTATTTGGCACAACTTTTTGGAATTTTGGGTCCTCAAAATGCTCTTCAACTTTGTATTTGTTTGGCTTTTTAACTATTTTGATTTGAGCGTCACTGATGAGTCTTATGAAGACGAAACGCGCGTCTGGCGTATAAAATTATAATCCTGGTACTTTTGATAACTATTTACACCACTGGGTCGATGCCACTGCTGGTGGACGTTTCGTCCCCGAGGGTATCACCAGCCCAGTAGTCAGCACTTCGGTGTTGACATGAATATCAATTAGATGGTCATTTTTATAAATTTACTGTTTACAAAACTTTGATTTTTTTGAAAAACTAAGGATTTTCTTACCCCAGGAGTAGATTACCTTAGCCGTATTTGGCACAACTTTTTGGAATTTTGGGTCCTCAAAATGCTCTTCAACTTTGTATTTGTTTGGCTTTTTAACTATTTTGATTTGAGCGTCACTGATGAGTCTTATGAAGACGAAACGCGCGTCTGGCGTATAAAATTATAATCCTGGTACTTTTGATAACTATTTACACCACTGGGTCGATGCCACTGCTGGTGGACGTTTCGTCCCCGAGGGTATCACCAGCCCAGTAGTCAGCACTTCGGTGTTGACATGAATATCAATTAGATGGTCATTTTTATAAATTTACTGTTTACAAAACTTTGATTTTTTTGAAAAACTAAGGATTTTCTTACCCCAGGAGTAGATTACCTTAGCCGTATTTGGCACAACTTTTTGGAATTTTGGGTCCTCAAAATGCTCTTCAACTTTGTATTTGTTTGGCTTTTTAACTATTTTGATTTGAGCGTCACTGATGAGTCTTATGAAGACGAAACGCGCGTCTGGCGTATAAAATTATAATCCTGGTACTTTTGATAACTATTTACACCACTGGGTCGATGCCACTGCTGGTGGACGTTTCGTCCCCGAGGGTATCACCAGCCCAGTAGTCAGCACTTCGGTGTTGACATGAATATCAATTAGATGGTCATTTTTATAAATTTACTGTTTACAAAACTTTGATTTTTTTGAAAAACTAAGGATTTTCTTACCCCAGGAGTAGATTACCTTAGCCGTATTTGGCACAACTTTTTGGAATTTTGGGTCCTCAAAATGCTCTTCAACTTTGTATTTGTTTGGCTTTTTAACTATTTTGATTTGAGCGTCACTGATGAGTCTTATGAAGACGAAACGCGCGTCTGGCGTATAAAATTATAATCCTGGTACTTTTGATAACTATTTACACCACTGGGTCGATGCCACTGCTGGTGGACGTTTCGTCCCCGAGGGTATCACCAGCCCAGTAGTCAGCACTTCGGTGTTGACATGAATATCAATTAGATGGTCATTTTTATAAATTTACTGTTTACAAAACTTTGATTTTTTTGAAAAACTAAGGATTTTCTTACCCCAGGAGTAGATTACCTTAGCCGTATTTGGCACAACTTTTTGGAATTTTGGGTCCTCAAAATGCTCTTCAACTTTGTATTTGTTTGGCTTTTTAACTATTTTGATTTGAGCGTCACTGATGAGTCTTATGAAGACGAAACGCGCGTCTGGCGTATAAAATTATAATCCTGGTACTTTTGATAACTATTCTAAGGTCGATTGCGGTTGATCTGTTGGTCCATTAGCATAACAGTGAATACTATCGAACCAAAAATCAATATATTCTGTCAAAAAACATAGACAATTTATTAATCAAGATATTGTTCAATAAAGTAATAAGGTGCGGGAGTGATAGTCCCCGAATATCATTCTTAAATGACAATTCGTTCAAACGGATAAGATCGTTTTACGTCCTCCACATCCAATTTACAGAATTTAATACTCTGAGTACTTTTTAAAAGGGGATTCATTTTGAGTATTGTTGAGACCGAAACGAATTTTGAGAATTAAGCAGTAGTCGTAAAGTCTTAAAGTTATATAAATAAAGCGTATTTAGTCAAGGCAGAGCTTTTCGAATGCACTTTTTTTCAATTCATATGCCCTAGCTAGGTATCCATAACTTCATGCCAAGTTATTTCACAATTTTTCAGATATGCTCCATTGTTGTCTTAATGTTTTTCATTCAATTAGAAAGTTGAGATAGTTTAAATTCCGGTTTAACGCTACCACTTTTTGTTTAATTCTGATTTGCCTCTACCAATTCAAGAATGTGACAGCTGTTTTCTACACCGTTGTTTTGTCAGTTTTTTAAGGAGCTCTCCTTTTTGGGTACTTTTTTTATAAATTTTTGTTTTGTTTCTATACCATACAGTGCGATTTTGAGACTTGTGACAGTTTCTGTAAGATTTCTTTAACATTTTTTCTTGTAGTTGTTCATATTTCCGTGCAGCTGTGTTTTATAATGCAAAATAGTTGCTCAATCACATAATCGCACTCAAAGCTGTCATAAATGGTGTTTTAGCCGACAGTGGGTTTCCGTGTTGAAGTAATTACTTTGATTTTGAGATATGGATAATCACTAAAAGTTCTGTTTTTTTACTTATCTTTTTCCATGTGCATGTATTGCTTTTCCTAAAACATACCTCCAATGCTATCGAATCCTCTTTGCAACATAGAAGTATCAACATCTATATTTACATTTTTCGATATATCCGCTACTGATAGAAAAACACTGTTGCTTGTTATGAATGCTTGATGAGTCGCGTAAAATTCTTTTTGTCCAGCAAAGTCCCATATTCCACATTCTGCATATTCATTTTGCGATAATTTGCAATTGGCTACAGATTCTAACATATCTAAATCGTCAAGGAAACGCGGATCGTTAAATACTGACTTTCTATCAGGCTCAGTATCATCATTATGTTCATCTACTCTCTGTAAATTAACAGTGTTCTGTTCTTCAATGTTTGTCTCCATTGAATTTAAATCATCATATGCTGAAACAAGTGGATCTTCATCTTGTGGCACTCGCGCTTTATCCTCACCATTATGATTGTCTAGTTGAGTATTTGATTCATCAAGTCGTCGTTCATTATCTAAAGAGACATTTGCCTCGATGTTGCGGCAATCGACATTATTGCTACTTGTACTGGTCAGATTATTTTTCCTAATTTGCTTATTTTGATCAGTAAGTGCCCGTTTTACTCTTTCGGCAATCCTTTTGTTGTATTCAATGGCTGTTAAAATAAAGTAAGTATAAAAGCATAGCAATTTAAAAAATACACTCAATATTAATTGGACATGTTAAAATGAATGTGGTAATATGTGTAATATATTTATGTACTTTTCTAAACATGTCGATTGATAACGTGCAGGTGATCACTTATTAAAATCATAGCTGTCGTTTTCGGTTACATAAATTACACTTTGTAAATCACCAATTCTAAATAAAAATAAAGTCTTAACATAATTCTTTCAAACTAAAACAAAAATCCATATTTCGGGTTTGCAGTACTGGTTTGTTGTATTCAATAAGGACTTGCATCCAATGTATTCAAGTAAACTTGAAATTAAAGAAACTCTAGAGACTAGAAGGGATGTGCCTGATCTTGATCGTGCCTTCGTTTTTGATAATTATTTACGACTTCGAACAAGAATCTATTTTAAACGTAACGGTTTAAACTTGCAAATTGTGAACTAATCAATTTTCAGCAGTAACATGCATTACCCGCTGGCTAGTTTAAGGCGTTTACGTAACTATACTGTTACGTCTACACTCAGTGGGATATATTAACAGGGCTATTCTTACTACACAAAATATTCCCCTATATAATTATGAGTGAGAAAGAACAACTGAAATCAACACCAAATAAGTGTTCTGATTATCATTACAAACAGGTTGACCGACACGAGTTGTTTACAAATGTATTTCTGAACTCTTTAGTGGCATGTTTTTGCAGTATTAAATGTTTTAATTTCATAATAATGATATCATCTTTAATTTTACTGATCATTGTGTATTTTTCTTTATTCTGCAAAGTAACAAAGTATGTATTGATATATGCATAGCATGAGACCCTTGTTCAGCTGACAACCTCGTCACGTTCCTTTTTAGGTTAATAAGATTCTTTCAGTTTTGATTTTGTATGTGAGCACATTATCGTTCATATTCATCATACTTCTAAACCAAGGTTTGGACATACTTGTATGCACCAACTAGTGCAAATAGTTTAAAGGTAAAAGATGATAAACTTATTTTGTTTGATGTTGTAAATTATTTATTGCGGAATATTTTTCTTTCTTTCTTTTTTCCATTTTTCTTTAAAAATATCATACAATAACTTACGTTTGTAAATCCATTTTCCATCTCGTAACCTGATTTTACAGTTTGCCACGTCTATATTAATACCGTCTGTACTTTCCACACCTTCAATACTTTGTTTCAGAAGTCGACGCATGAGACATTTACCAACACCGTTCTCTCCAATAATTACAAGTCTAATGTGTGGATAGATTTCTTCTCCTTTGCTTATACTCTCAAGTATAGTCTGTTTTTCTTCTGGATTTAGAATCTTTGTATCTGTAAAACGTTATCAACAATCATAATTATCAGCCTTTCAAATATTTCATTGCCTGTATACATAACAATTATTTGAGGAATGAAATCGTATATTATGAATAAAAAATGCAAAATAAGGTTGTTAAATTTGATGTATGCTTTTGTGCTTTTTTGTAAGATTTGTTCTTCATAAGAAAATGCCTTTACCAAGTCAGGAATACGTCAGATGTTCGTTTGATGTGTTTGAGCTTTTGATGTAGCCATTTGATTAGGGAATTTCCTTTTTCAATTTTCCTCGGAGTTCAGTATTTTTATAAATTTACTTTTTATGGCTCTCTATTACCGCAGTCCCACTAGGCCACGATCGCACTACGATCTGTAAAAAAAAATGCAAATTTTGATGATAGTAGTACGATCGTGTAGATCGCAGTAAGGTCGTATCACGGTCGTGGTGAGGTTTTCAACATCGTGATGAGCGTGGCAAACTTTGAAAATGTTCAAAACAATCGTGGTGCGGTCGTGGTGAAATCAGGTCGTAGTATAGGCGTAGTGAGAGCGTACTAAGATCGTAGTAAGATTGCAAAGGTCGCTGTACCATCGTAACGAGAGCGTAGTAAGAATGTGATTCTATTCGGAGAGACTTTTACGATCTCACAGCGACATTATTACGACCTCACTACGACCATATCGTTCTCACCACGACCCAACTACGCTTCCACTACGACTATACCACGCTGTTCACGACCATAGTTCGACTCTAGCACGTCCTTGCCGTCCCCATCACGCTCTTCTTACGACCTAGCTACGTTCATACTACGACCATCATTCTCATTGTCATTTTCACATAAAACATATTAAATCTATCTAGGTTTTGTTTGTTTGTATGCAATAAGAACTTCTTGCCAATTTTGGCCCTAACGGCTCAACTATGATTCTCTTTTTTATATAAATTAGACCGTTGGTTTTAGTTTAGTTTAAACATATTTTATTTACTCAAAGTAAAATGGATTGGACACAAGTAAGCCATACTTATGAAGTCCGCTCCGAATGACAATAATTTACAATACAATATTAATATGAGCATGCAATATCAAAATAAACAATATTTTATACGAGTCTATCAATTGAAAAAAACAAATGAAACAGAAGTAGATGTAAACATTGAAAACGTTGTTGATGATGATGATGATGATGATGACGTGAATTTACCGTAAATACATTTTCTACATAACAAGAAATCTCTCAGACCTTTTGATAAATTCGAATACGTGTTTGAATATATTCACATTTTGTTCATACGAGAGATTCGGATTACCAGATGTAAGTAAGTTGGTTTTCCAGTTTGAATGGTTTTACACTAGTAAGTTTTGGGGGCTTTATAGCTTGTTGTTAGGTGTTGAAGGCCGTACCTTGGCCTATACTAGTTTACTATTATAGATTTTTACTAGGATGAAGAGTTGGCACTCATACCACATCTTCATATATCAATTGACACATCTGTGTCATTTCTGATATCGTTCACTGAAATATCTTTTATTTGAGCTTTATGAACCAGCAATAGGTTGTAATACAGGTTGGATTGGTCGGTCCGACATCTCTGCTTGATCAGAACTAGTTACTATCAGAGCTCCCTCTGCCTTTACATCAACCCCTTACACCACGCCCACGTGTTCTAGTAGATTTTGGTGGCACGACTGTAGTGTTTCCGAGAAATCTACGTACTAATCAGATATAGAAGGAATGGAACTATATTAATATGGAACACGATATTGACGTTATTGCTGAGAACATAGTAATGTCGCGGTATAAACGTGGCATAATCGTGGTTAGAAAATGCTATAATCGCAGTAGAAGCGTGGTAAGATCGTGTTGCGATTAGATAACTCGTGGTATAGTCGTAGTCAGAACGTGATGAGCGTAGAAAGATCTTGATAAGCGTATTGCGGTCGCGGAATAGGCGCGGCGAGAACGTGACATACTCGTAGCGGGATCGTTGTAGAAGCGTAATGAGGACGTAGTAGCATCGTGAGAGCAACGAAAATTTACATTTTCATGCCGCTCATACCATGACCTCACCACGATCTGCATTTATTTTAGATCGCGGTGAGCGTGGTGCGATCGTGGTCTAGTGGGACTGGGGCTTATGAAAACTTGTGATCAATATGAATCCCCATGTTTCCCAATCGGAACTCACAGATTCGGTGATTCAGCGGCATTTTAGTTTTACTCATCGGCCTTTATGACATATAAACAAAATAACATCGTATAGAAATTGTTTGTGCGATTTTTTTGCAAACAGAACAGCAATCTAACATGAATAACTAGAAATATTATGGTATATGGTTGATTAAACAATAATAACCATGCACGCTAATCACAAGGTACTTTTAATGAAGTATAAATGCTTTTTAGGTTTTTTAATGCTTATTATTTCTTTTTTCTAAAAGGCACCTCAGACACCTTTACAAAAAAATGAGGATGATATAAAACATTATTGTATACGTATAGTAAATATACATGCATCAAGTTTATCGACTCTCTCTCGATTTTGTAAAATGTTAAAAGTATGTATATCCTTTTATATTGTCATATTGATTTTAACGAAATTTGGTATGAGAAAACATATAAAAATCCATAGAAACTCAATGCAAATAAATGGGAAACATCATGTGACTGTGTCAACAAATTTATTTACCTTTGTATATCAGAAATAGAACAAAGACAAATATTGCTGAAAAATAATAAAATCTAGGTGTATAACATGTTACATTATAAACCTTATTCCGGACTAGATCATGGAACCTCATGTCTTAGGCGCTGTGAACATCTTGCTAGCATTAGTACAACATTGTATACAGGAACATGTAAATGAAAACAATTTTAATTTAACCTGGAAAACATTGGTTGTTGTTGTTAGTCATGTTATGGTGACTACAGTACAGTTTCCGACATATTCAATATATATATATATAAATAGATTCTACCACTGCATCGAGTGTGATAAGATATTTATCCACTCGAAACAGATGAATGTTCAAATTAAAACGCGAGGCTCGCCAAGCGTTTTCAATATTTAAAGTTTAACTGTCAAGAGTGGATAAATATCGTATTGCTCGAAATGTGGTGGCTGTTTTATTTATTTAATGATTTTTGACGGTGAACAGACAATACCCAATCTACCTTTTCGAACGACCTGCAAAAAATGTGTTATTTCTATGTGTTCACCATTTTCTACATTTGAAAATGCCTGTACCAAGTCAGGAATATGACAGTTCTTGTCTATTCGTTTTTGATGCGTTTTGTTTTTTGATTTTGCCATGTGATTATGGACTTTCCAAATTGATTTTCCTCTGAGTTCAGTATTTTTGTGATTTTACTTTCTATGGAACGTCATCAGACACGATTGTTTTTTCGCATGACGTAACGCTAGGAATATAAGAAGAATACAATAAATCATGACGTCATAATCAAATTAAGATCAATAAAGAACTGAACCCAAATAAACCACACACACGAAAAGAATAAATCGATTAAGAATTATAGAAACAGCCGAAAGTCGTCGAAGGTATAAATGTTACGTAAATTAAGTGGTGACTGCTGTAGAGGTCCATCAAGAATTATTCTTATAGCTATACATGACAGTGGATATTAGCCCCACTTACAATCTAAGCATGATATACATCAATTTAACACTGGAATTAGATCTTTGAATATTGTTTTATTTGTTGTCAGTAAACTAAAGCAAACTGAATGATATTGTTATATACATATGCCCAATTATAGCTCTACAAGCTGACGATACCTGAATCTTGGCATGGCACAATGTATTTTTTTCTCTCTGAATGTTTATGACGTCTTTACACTAAATCCACCGATTTATGTATATTGACTGATTGATAATATAGTCTTAAATGCTTATTTTGTTGTTGTTGTTATTGATTTTAAACTAACTGTCAGTAACAGTGGGTACTCTCAGATTACATGTATTTTTATTTGTATCCATCTGATGAGTTTAGCCTTTTTGATAGTTTGATATTGTGTTGTACTATTACAGCACTTTCCCAGGTTATGGAAGTGTTGCACTCCCGCTAGCATTTGTAACCCTGTCACATTCTATATGTCTGTAATTGAGTGGTTGTTATTTTTTTGATTTTGCTCATATGCGTTGTTTGTTTTATTGTATTGCACGGTTATTGTTATGTTACATTGTATCACTGTCCCAGGATTATGAGACGCCCGCTAAAATGTTTAACCCCGCCAGATTCTGTGTGTGCCTGTCCAAAGTCATGAGCCTGTAATCCTGTGTTACATATTTGTTTTTCGTTTATTATTTTGTAGATAATTTAGGCCGTTAGTATGTCGTTTGCATTGTTTTACATTTGTTATCTCGGGGTCTTTTATAGCTGACAATGTGGTATGGGCTTCGTTCATTGTGGAAGGCCATACGTTGACCTATAGTTGTTAATGTATGTGTCATTTGGTCTAATGAAAGAATTGTCTCAACGGCAACCATACAACATCTTCTTTTATATATATATAAAAAAAAAATATTATAATAAATTGCTGTTGTTTAATTAGTACTTACCAAGTATTATACATAGAATGATTGTAACAAGTATACCAGGTGTTTCTTTGAAATTTGCTGCATCTACAATTTCAATTCATTACGAAGGTTAGAACAAACAAACTCATTCTGGGCGCCATATATTCATATTGGTTTCATGTATTTTATATACAAAGTTGTCTGTTTTCAAATTGAAAAATAAAAAATTCTAACTTTTAATTGATTCTGCAACTGTTCCAAATATATATTAAAGTATTTAAAAAAAAAAGGGAAGACAAAACAAATTAAAAAAATGTGTTGAAATCAATAGAAAAAAAAGATAACAAAAAAAGGTTTTGAGTTCTTCATTTTGCCATTTGATAAGGGACTTTCAGATCTGAATTTTCATTGAACATGTTGAAGTTCTGTATCTTTTTGGGGTTTTACTTTGTATTCCTTTTCAAATTCAAATCAGATTTAAGAGATAACACAATTTTGGTAGATTGTATAAATGTTATTGTTATTTCTTTTCAGTGGCCTCGTCTAATGTTATAAAGATATAGAATACATACATTGTTGTGTTTTATCTATAAAATCTTGTATTGTTGATGTAGATGGTTTATTTTCATCCTCTTTGTCTGATCTGAAATATTATTAACAAATTGTCAGTTATATAATTAAATTTTTATTAAAAACAACGGTACAATGTGAGTCAATTATTCTTCAATTGTATACTAAGCACCTATTAAAATTTAACTTATAATCACAAAACAATTTATCAAGAATACGAGTGAATAAATTTGATCCAGTTTCCAAATTGTTTTGACATCATCCTACATGCACGAGAGTGAATAAACATGCATATGTATATTGAATCGTGGATCACGGGTTTATCATGAGTGTGCAGTTGCAATCTAAATTATTGATGATTTTGAACCAATACTGTTCTGTCGCTATGCACTGATGTCAATGTTGGATGTAACACGTCTTCTGGTTGGATGAAAGTTTGTTTACTAGCAATTTATCATGCTCATAGCTATAGACATGACATTGTCTTGTAACCGTGACGTTATCAACATTTTCTTTTCTAAATTACTCCTCTGAATTGGAATGTATGATTAATTCATAAGACAGATTGTAATATTTTTCTATCTATTTGAAAAATCTTCAAAATGTTGTTCACCAACTTTTGGTGTTATTTCTACAAAACAGTTTGTTTTTACATGCAGTCATTCCTTACATGCATAATATACGAATGTATGATAATCTTTTTTATTGATGCACCACTATATGTATATCTAAAGCATGCCCAAAACCTTTACAAGAGTGTCAAAATTGAAAGCAACTTTTTCTATGACTTTCAATATACACCTTCGAGTTGTGGGAAGTATTCATTACCATTTTCATTATCCAATGTAGAGATGTTTAAAAGTAAGAGAAGTATAAACATTTATAAGATAACTGCGTACGGAACACGTGTCGACGAATTGTTTGCTAGAATTAAGCAATTAATTATTTTGTTTAGACAAATATAGACAAATTAAGGAATTTTCTCTAGAAAAAAAGTATTTTTACATAAGTTTTAAACAAAAGTTATGCATATTTGTTTTTTTTAATTTGAAGTTTCATATGACTTTAACAACGGTTTTTTTAGTAACACATTTTACTTATATACGAGAAACATTTGATTATGTTGGAAAGGCATACTTACTTTCTTAAACCTTTGACTCCAGTTTTTTCTTTGGAAATCATACCACATATATTTATTGCAAATGTTTTGTATTACACTACTCTTTTGGGGGTTTAAAAGTAAGCAAGCAGACACCATTACGAATAGTGACGGACTTACAGACGGAAGGACAAGCTCGTACAATGTTTAAAAAGGTACCTACCCTTCAATGATTGGACAATGTTGTGTTATTGATGCAAATGTATTTGATAAGCACTGATACTCTGAATAAAAAACATATTTTTGTAAGTTACATTAATAAACCATGTTCACCTTTTGTTTTCGATGCTAAACATAAGGAAAATTTATCAAAAAAAATCCACAGCCTTGCTGGTAATCCTATGTTTGAACATTTGAACAGAGATAATAATGATAATATCCGAAAGTTCGCAATGTTATACAACATTAAATAAGTGTATATTTTTGTTTTGATCTGAGCGTCATTGATGAGTCTTATGAAGACGAAACGGTCGTTTGGCGAATCAAATTATAATTTTGGTACCTCTGATTACTTTTTTCGTCAGAATCGCCTCTTCAAAATAATGAGTTTGCTGACAATTGAGATTCAATGGTTACGCAAAACGGTGGAGGAACAGAGTCGTTTTGGCATAATTA
This sequence comes from Mytilus galloprovincialis, assembly GCF_965363235.1. Lineage (NCBI taxonomy): Eukaryota > Metazoa > Mollusca > Bivalvia > Mytilida > Mytilidae > Mytilus > Mytilus galloprovincialis. Next base: position 101,121,029 of record NC_134842.1, read on the forward strand.
TGTCAGATAATTACAAAATTAATAAAATAAATAAGAAATTTAACGTATTCCGCTCATCTTTTTTTCCTGAAAACTCCGGAGATTTTTTTCGTCTAGCCTCAAATTAACTTTGCTTGTTTGCCTTGAGTCGTTTTTCATTATTAGATATAGCAGACAAGTCCGTGCTCTTTGACAATCTTACACAAACAACAAAAATGCGATCACCACATATTTCACATATTAAAGTGCTGGCCTTAATTGCGTTATTAAATCATACCTCACAAACTTTGGACGATTACTAACACAATTTTATACTAACATCTTATAATTGTGATAATACACATCAACAAAAATAATTACAAACCTAATCCCGATTTATATCTATTTTTTTTTTAATTTACATGTGACGTCACTGTTTAAGGCGTTGCTACGTTCGTGTGATACACAGTTCGTAAATCTATTATGCTGTTTTTGTTAACTGACGTATCCTTAAATAATTTAGGGTATTCGTTGTTATTCTGTGGTTTACATGTCAAAATGAACTATCATATTATTTATTTATATATTTTTCTGTCCTGGATGGTTCTTGCATTTATTTGTATTATCTTACTGACATGTAATGTTGTCATTTTAGCGGTATATTTAACAGTGCCAAAAGCGGCTAGCTACAAAACCCGGTTCAACCAACCAATTTTTCTTAAATTGTACAAGTCAGGAATACGGCAGTTGTTTTCTAATAATTCGTTTTTATGCATGTTGCAATGTCGTTTGTTTTGGGTTTTTATTTGCACTTAAGTGTTTATATTGTTTCGTTGTTTTCCTTATATCTTATACATTTGTAGTTGAATTTTACTCGGTTATAGTTTTTAATCGAATTTTTGTTCCTTGTCCTATGCACTCTCACTTTAATTCCGAATTTCTTTGAAGTACTAGTTTTATAAAAAAAAAAATTACAAGCAGCACTTGATGCATTTTTCTTTATTTAACATCATCAGCAACCCTTATCGACGAGTATTTGATAGCGAAGAAGTTATAAATACTAAACAGTTAAAAAGTTATTCAAAAAGGATATAATACACATTGTACTCAATATATTGAGTAAAAACTGTAACTACCTTGTGATAATCCAATCGTTGACATATTACACGGTTGTCTGTAACAGGAACAATCCTCCACAGACGGCACACACAAAAATTGGTTCTTGGGACGTATTGTGAAAGTGTATCCATTCGTATAATCACATCTGCATGTAAGATCCGTTACCGGGTTTTTGTTGGTGTGTATAATTTGTCCTTCTCCAGAACATGTAGACTTTTGGAATAAACACTCGCCACTTACATTTGTGAAATATTTGATCGGTTGATATCGGCTTGAATCGCAGTAAGCAGCATCAAACTGACCACGAATAACAATCTTCTTTCCTTGAAGTAATATGATAAGATATTATTTTACGTATATCAGGTAATATTTTAATTGTCTGTCTTCGGACACAGCGTTTGTATATTCGTAACGTTTGGTATGCATATGTCTACATTGGAAGCACATGCATGTCAACTAATAATGTTATGACTTAAATTTAACACGTTTCGTTCGCCTATAAATATTATTCATATTACTACTTTTACTCTCTTGCAAGTTAATGCCTATTATTTATTTTTTACATTTAGGGTAGATCATAATAAGTACAGACTTTTTGAGACAGAATTTTGGTGTAGATCTTACTTTTCTAAACATTCTTGCTGCTTAAAGTTATCTCTATCTATAATGAACTTGGCCCAATAGATTCAGTGGAATATGTTAGTGAAAATTTACAAATTTTATGAAAATTGTTGAAAATTGACGAAAAAGGGCAATAACTCCCTAGGGGGTCAATTGACCATTTTGGTTGTGTTGACTCATTTTTAGGTTTTACTTTGCTGTACATTATTGCTGTTTAGAGTCTCTATCTATAGTAATATTCAAGATAATAACCAAAAACAGCAAAGTTTCCTTAAAATTACAAATTCAGGGGCAGCAACCAAACAAATTCATCTGAAAATTTTAGGGCAGATAAATCTTGACCTGATAAACAATTTGCACCTGTCAGATTTGCTGTAAATGCTTTGGTTTTTGAGTTATAAGCCAAAACCTTCATTTTACCTCTATGTTCTATTTTTAGCCGTGGCAGCCATCTTGGTTGGTATGCGGGGTCTGTGGACATAATTTTTAAACTAAATACCCTAATGATGATTGTGGCCAAGTTTGGTTTAATTTTGCCCAGCAGTTTCAGAGGAGAAGATTTTTCTAAAAGATTACTAAGATTTACGAAAAATTGTTAAAAATGGACTATAAAGGGCAATAACTTCTTAGGGGGTCAATTGACCATGGTGGTAATGTTGAATTATTTGTAGATCTTACTTTGCTAAACATTTTTGCAGTTTACAGTTTATCTCTATCTATAATAATATTCAGGATATAACCAAAAACAGCCAAATTTTCTTAAAATTTCTAATTCAGGGGCAGCAACCTAACAAGGGGTTTTCTGATTCATCTGAAACTTTCAGGGCAGATAGATCTTGACCTGATAAACACATTTACCCCATGTCAGATTTGCTCTAAATGCTTTGGATTTTGATTTATACGCCAAAAACTGCTTTTTATCCCTATGTTCTATTTTTAGCCGTGGCGGCCATCTTGGTTGGTATGCCAGGTCACCGGACACAATTTTTAAATTAGATACCCCAATGATGATTGTGGCTAAGTTTGGTTGAATTTGGCCCAGTAGTTTCAGAGGAGAAGGTTTTTGTAAAAGTTTACGGACGACGGACGAAGGACGACGACGGACGATGAACGCCAATTGATGGGAAAAGCTCACTTGGCCCGAACTTGTTTTCTTGCAACAAGTAAAAATAAAACTTTTCCCTATTAGTCAAGTATAAATATTTTACTAAAGAGTTTTCTCCCTTTAAATGGCTCATTTGAAAACTGATTCTTAAAACAAACAAAAAATGTAATTTATTTAAATATTTTAGATAACACAATATTAAATCACCAAGTTTTCTTTGTATAAATAAACAGTTTAACCATTAAATTGCAAATCTGTCAAATAACTAAACCGATTTTGTACTGTGCAATCCAAGATGGCGGTATACAATGAATCTACCTTAATTGTGCCCAAAAGAAATGTTAAACACACACACGCGCACAGTAAAGTAATTAATAAAAAAACAAGCTACACATTGACAAATTATCAAAAAATTCTATAGATTCTTTCACATTATTTTGAATTTTCTTTCTTGCTTGTTCAACAGTAAATGCCTATTATTTTTCTTCTTCGTTTTTTTGTGCCCAAAAGAAAAGTTTAAAACACACACATGTACATTTTCATTCCCAATATCAAGTACTTACCGGGAGATGTAACGTCCACCTTTGTGCAGTTTTCGGACACTCCTTCCATTGTTCTGTTTCAAATGAAAAACTTTTTAGCTGCATCATTCAGGCAGTAGTATGTGGACGAATCCGGACACAGTGACGTAGCTCTGAACCTCCACTGGGAAGCTTCTGGACATTTTAATGCATACCCAAAGCATACTATGGTCATCTGAATGTATAGGTTAGGGGAGGTGATGGCCTTTTTAATTCATCAATTAGATTGTATATGGCGATATTTAACATAACTGTCAAAGTAGTTTATGAGGTTTATGTCAGAAATCAGTCATGCATTGTCGATAAATGTTTAGTGGCAAATACTACAGATAAAATGAAACAACTTTCATGAAAATGTTATATGAATATGAGCACTGCGATGTACTTTACCTATTTGTTTTTAAAAGTGCTATTTCATGAGGTAACAGTCCACAGAACGACAAGTCACCTTTTGCAGACACCTTATTCTGACTTGGTGCCAAACAGACAAAAAGCCTCCAGGTACAGGATTTTCTCGCAGTATTAAAGATCCATTGGTGGCCTTCGGCTGTTTTCAGACCTTTAGTCAGGTTTTTGTCTCTTTGACACATTCTCCATTGCCATTCTCAATTATATTTACTCTAACCCAAATTGCCACATGCACAAAATATGTCAAGTCTTTGATTTTCTTGGTCAAGTATCAAAACCACTGAATATTTATTTTAACCAGGTGATTTCTCACACCTAAAGTTTCCAATTTGTTTTTGTTTTTGTTGTTTATATTATTTTGTATGTGTTTTTCTACATTCATATCAATATTTTGAGATATCAGGATAAAACTGATATTATTCTTTCATATTTTATTAACTCATGTTATGTTTTATATTGTAAATAAAGTATACCCTGGAAACTAGTCATCAACCAAATTGTGTTTGATTTATAGTTTTTGTAGAGTATTTATAAATATGACTATTTATTCATAAATATACTGACGACGACTTATAGATGTGCCTACCCTATTTGGACTATGATGAATAAGCATACCATATGTCTTTATTTTGACATAATAGGTAAAATTAAAGAAATATACGGAGAGGAAAACCTCTTCTAATCACACTTACCTATACTAACAGAAATACACTGTAAAACACACATATTCTGTGATTGTAATATTTCAAACACACGTTATCTACAATAATTTCAAAAAAGTGAAATTGATGAACTGTTAATAAATGTATTTCAATCAAAATATAATATCTAGTTTAATTTCACAAAAAAAAAACTTTAATGAAAAGCTAACTTTGAGTTTCTATTTAGATCTCATCCTATCAATAAAACTTAGGCTCTGAAGGGCCTGTGTCACTCACCTTGGTGTGTGTGTGTGTGTGTATGTGTGTGTGTGTGTGTGTGTGTGTGTGTGTGTGTGTATTTATCAAAGGCTACTCACCAACATTGTAGGCGATAATAGAGTTTAAGACAAAGACCACTAACCGTATTGTTGATCTTGGATAATTGCTGATCATTTAGTCTGTTTAGTATCCCGCGGTTTTCTTAAGTTTTTGCTCAAAAGACAAAAGAGAGTTAAACAATTCGCATTTAAAGGTAATCACATCTATAAAGAGTAAAAGTCTACTAACTTTAATGTGTCTATTTATACTATATATTTTAAATTGTAAGGCAAACACATAAACAGTGGGTAGGAATCGTAATCAAAGGGCAATAACTCTAATACGGAGTCAATTGACGATGTCGACCATTAGACTTATTTGTCGAACTTGTCTTGCTGATGATTTTGCAATTTAAAGTTTCTCTCTTGTATTATTTTCACGACAATAGGCAAATATAAAAAGACATAGTAATATTTGTCATTTAAGGGCAATAACTCCTATAGGAAGTCGTCTGACAGTTTTGACGTATACAAATATTTGGTGGAGATCAAAAGTCTGAACATGTCTGCTCCTGTCTGATTTTCTCTATCTAACGGTTTTCAAAAAAATAGACAAGACTATATTTTACCCCTATGTTCTATCTTTAGTCATATCGACCGTCTAATTGGTTGGCAGGTAGTGTCATCCGTCACATTTTTTAAAATTAAATACCCCGATGATGATTGTGGTCAAGTTAAGTTAAATTCGGCAAAGTAGTTTAAGATGAGAAAATTTGTGTAAAAGCTAACGACGACGACGGACGGTGAACGCCACCAAGTGTTACCACTTCGGCCCAGGTGAGCTAACTAACTGAACTGTCAACTTCAGTTTGAAATCACACTCGGTTGGAATTTTGTGTTGATAAGAATTATCATTGAATAGATATGGTCATAATCATAATTCCACGGTTTATTAAACCTTGATTTTGTTCGAAATACTACTTTAAAGGATTTTTTCAACCCAGGAATAGACTACTCTAGCGGTATTTTGGCAAAACCATTCGGAACTTTGGATCTTCATTGCTCTTCATTTTGGTACTTTATTTGGCCTTTTTAGATTCGTTTTTTTCGAACGTCGCTGATGAGACTTTTTTTAGACGGAACGCTGTGTCACATTGAATAGTCTTTATTTCAAAAGTTAATATCACAAAGCAAATATTATTCATGTTAAAAAATATTATGACATGTCCCTAACTAAATGATATCAGGTCAACCATTAATGTTTAAAAATGTACGTTTGTACCAATTATTTTGTGAAAATGTATAAGTAGTCAGTTCATGATAGTTAAATATGGCCCCATTGCACATGTATGACTGAAAAAAAAGAGAAATTGTTTACTTACACTTCGGGTGTGTTTTATAGATACGTATGCTTTCATATAAGTTGAAGTAATTACAAGCATTTTTCATTATGTATAGCAACGAATATACATACCATATAAGTAAAATGGTTTCATCTCGTTCTACAAAATGTCTTAACATGGCGAGAAGGAAATCAATATATCAACATAATATACACATATTTTATTCAAGATTTCCTAATTATAGCCCATAACATTGTTGAATTGCGTAATTTTTTATAATGTTTAAAAATCAATATACACAGTGCATTTTAAAAATATTTATGTGTAACGAATTATTCATTGAAAAAGAAAATACATATATATATATATGCAATATACAAATTGATTACATACTTTAAATTTAGAAGTCTGGAAAACTCTTTACACAATAACGAATTGATTGATTAACAAATGTTAAACGTTCAGCGGCAAATATGTGACAGTAATATTTAGGACGATATCAATTATAAATATTATACATATATATATCATTTATATATGGTCGCGAACTCTGACACGCTGAGCCTGAATATTACGATCGGGTTCAGAAATAAACAGGTCAATAGAAGCTAGGCATTCGCTAGGCAAATCATAACTACTTTGGAGTCGACCACTTTTGAATCAAGCTTTGCTCGAGTTGAAGCTAAGAGGTGATCTGTCACTTAGCGTATTCTAGGATAAGGTTTTAAGGGGCTTTTAAAATTGGATGGCACGGATCTTGCCATTTTGAATGGGGGTGCAAACCTTCTGAACAAAATAAAACATTCACATGATTGCAAAAAATATAGATTTGAAAACAAAATCAAAAGAGGATGAGTTGGGTTCCGACCCATCATCCCTGGATTTGCTAATGATTGATAAGGTGGTTTTTGTTATGGTTCCTGCAAGTAAGATGATATAATGCATTTCAGATGTCAATAGAAAATTGATTTTTTTACTTGGACGATTTTTATAGGAAGTTGGAATTGTAATGGTTATTCTACATGTAAAGCAAGTGAAAACTTATAAGTAAACCGTTGTCTTGAACATACTTGTATAACTTACTCAATTGGGCATTATAAAAAGGCTGAATATGTAAAGGAGCAATTGTATTCGCTTACCTATTTCATACATACAACAACGATCGATTCAATGGTGGTTGTTTAGCGTCCAGTGGCAAATAGTTTGTGTATTTTCAGTACAATATACTACAATGATCATGTAAGTAATTCTCATGGAAACAATTGTGAAATACTTTTGTCCTACTACTTGCCGGGTCCTGTCATATCAATTGGTAGACACCTGATTATATATTATATAATATTTATTTAACTTTCAAGTTGTTTGAGAGTTGTCTCATTAGCACACATACCATATCGTCTTATTTCCAAAAAGTATGAATCTTTAAAAAAAAATCCTTTAACGACTGCTTTTCTGACTACTTCATTGTATCGCATTGCACTTGCATTTTCAGTAGTGAATAAACTCAATATAGATACGTATACCAGGACTGAAATTTTGTATTTTCGCCAGACGCGTAATTCGTCTACAAAATAAAAAACATCAGTGAAGGTTGAATAAAAAGAAGTAAAAAAAGGCCATATAAAGTACGGACTTGGATGTATATAGCTATATTTTGTATTGATGTCGACTCTGGCTATTAAGACTTTGAATGTATTGAATAGACACTCGACTACATGTTGACCTCTATATATAATTGGTTGTCTGTAGCTACATGTCATATTGATGCTTACTCTGGCTATTTAGACCTTGACAAGAATGTATTGTTAAACTTTGACTACATGTTGACCCCTATATACCATTGACTGTATATAGACATATGTTATGTTGATGCTGACTCTGGCTACTTAGACCTTGCCGTGTATTTATTGTATAGAACATGACAATCATGCATTATATTTATACCTTGACATGCATGCACATGTTTTAAATAGACATTGAGATGCATGTATTGATTTTATAAACATTTGACTACATACATGTATATTGACATCTATATATGTTTCTACTGTCTTTAGATACATGTAATGTTGATGCCGATTCTGGATATATAAACCTTGAAATGCATATATTGTATAGACCTTTTTTTAGACGATTTTTTTTTTGGAAAAACAGTTTGTTTCCAGTTTTTGGAGAAAAAAATAACTTGCTTTGACCCTAAGAAAAACAATTTGTTTGTTTCACTCTCTGTCACTATCTGTAATGCTAAAATTGAAAGAAAAACATTGTTTTCGACTTGTCGCCAAAAAAATAGATTGTCTTTCGCCAAAGGCGAAAAAAAAAGTTTGTCTAGAAAAATAATCCATAGCCCCCCTCAGAAAATCAAATGGTTGCTGCCTCATACAACGTAATAATAATCCTTATAACTACATTAATTTTTTTTCAACCTTTTGTTTCAAAATTAAAAACAATATGGATTTGATATACTGATTTTTTTTTCCGAATATGTCTTTTTGAACAATATGTTATATATTTACAAAAAGAAAAGTATGGGTAAGAGGGCATTATGTATATTGTCTAAAACTTCACAAATTAAACTACAGGATTGGGAAAATCTACAAAAGTCAAACAAACTAATCTTAGTACCGAACATCCTAAAGTCCTTACTAACTATCGTGCTAGACAATCGAGCTGTTTGTTGCATTGCAGAAGGACAACTGGTATGACTTATATGATCAATAAATGTCCTCGATATCGGAATAGCATTCAGGTAAATGGAAAAGTCAATATCATTAATATAGGAGGAGCTTGATGCCGATATCAGATAAAGTTCGTTCCTCTCGCACACAAAACCATGAATTTTTTGGTAGAATGACAGGTTATTGATACCAACACTAAACTTTACGTCGTCCAACCTTTATTTAGCCGTTAAAATTTGTACTGGAAATTGAAGGATGAGCTGATTTTTCTGATGGCCACTGAAATGAAAAATATAATAGAATTGTATATATATGTTGATTTATTGGTTATCTTATACAACAAATGATATATGTCATGTCTTTTGTTTCTGAAAAATTGATAAAACATATTATTAACCAAATAAGTACAAAATGGCCAAAAATTACTGTTTTTTATAAACCCTAACTGGACTTAATATAGACAAACTGGGCATTAATACAGGGTTATTTCAGAAAAACGAGGCCATTACAAAAAAACAAGTTCATTACAAAATAAAAACAGGGGCATTACAGAAAACCAGTGTTAATATCAAGTATAATAAATTTAACATGGCCTGCCGATTTTCAAATATAGGGACCACTGTTCATCCTGCTTTTCTACACACAAAAAATTAACTTCTGTCAACTTAATATCTTGGATATTTTGGATTTTAAAAGTGTTTATGATTGTAAAGAACTTTTTTTTCAAACTAAACTGTCATTAAAAGAGTAAATGGTATATCAAGTTGGCAGCAACGCATACACTTCATTTGGTTAATAAATGCGTTGCCTCGGAACATTACAGACTTCCTCGATCATTATTAAAGACCGTGGACATATAAGGGGGCCATTATAAAAACACCCATTCATTAAAACAATAAGAAAACACATCTTAAACCAGCTGTTATTCTGTTCTTTAATTATTTTAGAATATTTTGACAGTCAATCGGAGTTATCAATATATAGTTTTTTGATAATCAGTGATGTAAAAAATCAGCCGATACATGTATAATAATTTCGCCTGTATTTCCTATCAGTAGGTTGCTGCTCATTTCATTTCAGCTTCAATTTCATTAAAATTTGTGGACAATTTAAATTTAAGGGTGTGCAACTCCATCGGGTATTTGACACTCGGCCTACGCATTATAGTTGTATTTATCAAAGTTGTACATATATCGATGCAAATGTGTTTTGTTTGGTAAGGTACACGTGTGTATGCTATTTATATATAGGTCTGTTTGATTGGATATATAAGGAATTCTGGTAGCATTTCATGCAAGGGTGGTTTTAAGGTAGTTCAAGTCATTCGAGTCATTGCAGTCAAGTGTTCCAGAGGCTTTTTTCTAAATAAATGATTATGAAAAATTATTTATTTACAGGTTGATAGTCCAGGATTGGTCGCAAACATTGATGTGCTAGTCAGAGACAGACAATTAATTTATCACAATACTCATTGGTATTAAATGAATTACGTGTATTTATTATCTGAATAAAATGCACTTGACTTTTGCAAGTGGCTACTCCCAATTGAGAGTTTTGTAATATATTGATAAATGCTTTATTTTCGGTTGAGGTTACGAATAAGAACATAAGTTTTACTAACCGTCTATGGATGCATGGAGGGTCAGTAGCGAAGCATATAACTTAATTATAATATGTTACTGCAAATGACATTTATTTCATTTATCAGAACACTTTCCACTATAAATAAGATTTCAATAATGAGCAAGACCAATACCGCAAGTATATGTAGTTATACAAGATAAATTGTTAATACATAACATTTTTGTTACTGATATGAATATAGATTTATAGATTTTTTTTCTTGTACGATGATTTTTACAAGAATAATATACAAGCAGTCATCAATTTACATTTGACACGCTTTTTGTTCATCGACTGGAATCAACATATAGGCATGGATATTTTTTTGTTCCATTTAAAGCATGCTTTCCGAATCTGTAATGAATTTGACATGACCTATAGTTGTTAATGTTTGTGTCATCTTTTTTGGATAGTTGTCTCATTGGCAATCATACCACATCTTCTTTTTTATATTGTCACATATTTTCTGCTGAATTATACGAAGATCCAGAGATTGGACAAAATAGAGATCCAAACAGAGGAATTAAGAGTGTACTTATGCCAGGCAGGTACAGGATTGGGGAAAAGTTCGGTAACGTTCGCCGAAGTTCGCCGAGTTCGGTAACATTTCTGATCCCTACCCCTGTTCGGCAGGTTCGGTAACTTCGGTATCATTTCTGATCCCTACCCCTGTTCGGCAGGTTCGGTAACTTCGGTAACATTTCTGATCCCTACCCCTGTTCGGCAGGTTCGGTAACTTCGGTAACATTTCTGATCCCTACCCCTGTTCGGCAGGTTCGGTAACATTTCTGATCCCTACCCCTGTTCGGCAGGTTCGGTAACTTCGGTAACATTACTGATCCCAACCCCTGTTCGGCAGGTTCGGTAACTTCAGTAACATTTCTGATCCCTAGCCCTGTTCGGCAGGTTCGGTAACTTCGGTAACATTTCTGATCCCAACCCTTGTTCGGCAGGTTCGGTAACTTTGGTAACATTTCTGATCCCTACCCCTGTTCGGCAGGTTCGGTAACTTCGGTAACATTTCTTATCAGTACTCCTGTCTGCATGTTTCATTACATTTCTGATTTCTGATCACTACCCCAGTTCGGCAGGTTCGGTAACTTCGGTAACATTTCATATCAGTACTCTTGTTATGCAAACATTTCTGATTTCTGAACTATATCCCAGTTCGGCAGGTTCGGTAACTTCGGTAACATTTCTTATCAGTACTCCTGTCTGCATGTTTCATTACATTTCTGATTTCTAATCACTACCCCAGTTCGGCAGGTTCGGTAACTTCGGTAACATTTATATCAGTACTCATGTTACTCAAGCATTTCTGATTTCTGAACTATACCCCAGTTCGGCAGGTTCGGTAACTTCAGTAACATTCCTTATCAGTACTCCTGTCTGCATGTTTCATTACATTTCTGATTTCTGATCACTACCCCAGTTCGGCAGGTTCGGTAACTTTGGTAACATTTCATATCAGTACTCTTGTTATGCAAACATTTCTGATTTCTGAACTATAACCCTGTTCGGCAGGTTCGGTAACTTTGGTAACATTTCATATTACTCTTGTTATGCAAACATTTCTGATTTCTGAACTCTACCCAAGTTCGGCAGGTTCGGTAACTTCGGTAACATTTCTTATCAGTACCCTTGATTTGCATTTTTGATAACATTGCTGATCCTGATCTATACCCCAGTTCGGCAGGTTCGGTAACTTCGGTAACATTTCATATCAGTACTCTTGTTTTACATATATTTCTGATATCTGAACTATACCCCAGTTCGGCAGGTTCGGTAACTTCGTTAACATTTCAAATCAGTTCTATTGTTTTGCATGCAGGGATGATTCCAGGTGTTTTCAAATGGGTCCCTTGAACATCAATTTGGGAATTTTTATCCCAATTGGATTTTTTTATGCATACAATCTAATACAAAGTAATATCATTATACCGTAAAACAGAAAATGTATATTAAGTTTCACCTGTACACTGATTGAAGAAGTTATTGGATTCAGACCAGCCAGGGAAGTTGTAATACATGAATATCATTGCACATGATTCACTATCATCTTAACTTTGGTAAAAGACGCCGATTACAAAAACATATATACCAGCTAACATAAACCTATGACAAGCCGTTTAGCTATTTATTCGAATTTCAAATTATCTCATAATATATAAAATATCTTATATGATATATAAGATTTGTATAATATATAAGATTTATATATCAAAATTTTAAAAGCTATCTTATATATCATATGAGATATCTTATACTTTATCCATACTGATGACATCGTATTTCGGGGTCATTTCATCAACATCATTTTCAGCAAAAACATAACCGGCTCTATTGGGCAATCTGCTTTTACGAGATCGGCGCCAATTAAAATTCATTCATCAATGTTATACAAAAAATTTAATTTGCTCTTTTCCGGAAATACCGATTCTTATTTCATTTTCCTGAATTGGGAATTTATATTCACAAACATTTTTTGGGGGCCGCTGGCCAATTTAAGGGCCGCTAAGCGGCTCTAAACTATATAGTGGAATCATCCCTGGCATGTTTGATAACATTGCTGATCCTGATCTAAACCCCAGTTCGGTAGATTCGGTAACATTCGGTAACATTTCATATCAGTACTCTTGTTATGCAAACATTTCTGATTTCTGATCTATACCCCAGTTTGGCAAGTTCGGTAACTTTGGTTTCATTTCTTATCAGTACCCTGGTTTTGCAAACTTAACTGATGTTTTATTAATAAAACAAATAAAACAATATTAAAACAATCACATCAATAAATATTTTACCTTCTTCATTGAAAAATATCAAGTTGATAAAATGCAACCTATTCAAAAACTAAATAGTGCTATAGTATAAAACACTCAATAGCCCATAAATAGTTTTCAAAAAGGAAAACAAAAATCTTAAATATGTTAAAAAATAAGTGAAATAATTATACAGGGTTTGTCGTACAGGGTTGTTTTTTAGAACATAATTAAAAATTTATGTTTGGGGTTATTACTCAGGGACCTGTTACTGTTTTCCGGGTAAACTAACCATGTAAACCAATAAATAAGTTAAGTAAACAAGCCACTGTGGTTATTTATAAAATGTAAACTTATAAATTAGTTTGTTTACATATCATGAAATTTGTTTATTTTTTTAATCTGGCAATTTTTTTAAAAATATTATACTTAAGTGTGCAGTACCTATTTGCATGTAAACTCTTCATTTAATTTTCTAGCTACCAAGTCAAAGAAAACTTCATTAATCATCATTTTCAACCAGTTTCTCCAGATTGACTTCAATCAGCGTCCATAAAACAGCTGTATCTCGTGTTCAGTATCGCCCCATAAACATTCGTCACTTATGTTTTAATAATAATAATTAGAGACTTATAAAAGGTATTTGCTACTTCACCAAACACTAAGCACACAGCATTTATGATACAATTATTAAGAATGAGCAAAGAATTGTTGGACATAAATAGAAAAAAAAAACTTTTTTAGATATAATCTGGAGGAAGGTTATAATAACATTTTAAATAGGGGCGAAATGTCCAAATTTGTAACCGGAAGATGAGTCATAATAAAAAAAATCAATAACATGTTACATGGTAGTGTTTAATTTCTAAATTTAAATCTAACTTTCTGATATTTTTTTGAATATGCACGAAGTGCAAATAAGTCATTAATAAATAGCACTAGTGTATATTTAAAAAAGGATTCAGATATATAACAGCATGGCAGTAATAAAAGAGGTAAATATAACGTAATCACTGGAATTTATTTGGTAAGTCTTATTTTAATGTATTTATAATTACTATAAAATTCTTTTCATAAAATTAATAATCTTTGTTTACTTCAAAAATTAATTTAGATCTTAAAAAATAACTGAGGAAAGATTCCATATCAAAAACACTTTAATTCAGCAATTAATGTTTAGCAACTTTAGGTGCTTATACACTTAAGCTTTATCAAATGTACAAATATAAAATTTATTAGGTGTTGGCTTCATTTTTATTTAATTTACAATACAAATTTATACTTGGAGACCTAAAATTGTTAACATAAAATACTAAAAATACCAAATTCAGTAAACTAGTCTGTGTTTACATATTTAATCAAGTTAAAATGTACTGAACTCGGCGAACAAAGTAGTGTTTATATAAAATACCAAATTAAGTAATACCAAAAATGTTTACATAGTTTACCAAAGTTACAGAACTCGGCGAACAAGGTAGTGTTCAAATGAAATACTATTATACCAAATTAAGCAATCTCAGAAGTGTTTGGATAGGTTACCGAAGTTACCGAACTCGGCGAACAAGGTAGTGTTCGGATAAATTACTTTTACACCAAATTAAACAAACTCAGAAGTGTTTGGATAGGTTACCAAAGTTACAGAACTTGGCGAACAAGGTAGTATTCGGATGAAATATTATTATACCAAATAAAGCAAACTGAGAAGTGTTTGGATAGGTTACCAAAGTTACCGAACTCGGCGAACAAGGAAGTGTTCAGATGAAATACTATTATACCAAATTAAGCAATCTCATAAGTATTTGGAGATGTTACCGAAGTTACCGAACTCGGCGAACAAGGTAGTGTTCGGATGAAATACTATTATACCAAATAAAGCAAACTGAGAAGTATTTGGATATGTTACCGAAGTTACCGAACTCGGCGAACAAGGTAGTGTTCGGATGAAATACTATTATATCAAATTAAGCAATCTCAGAAGTGTTTGGATATGTTACCGAAGTTACCGAACTCGGCGAAGAAGGTAGTGTTCGGATGAATTACTTTTACACCAAATTAAACAAACTGAGAAGTGTTTGGATAGGTTACCGAAGTTACCGAACTCGGGGAACAAGGTAGTGTTCGGATGAAATACTATTACACCAAATAAAGCAAACTGAGAAGTGTTTGGATAGGTTACCGAAGTTACCGAACTCGGCGAACAAGGTAGTGTTCGGTTGAAATACTATTATACCAAATTAAGCAATCTCATAAGTATTTGGATATGTTACCGAAGTTACCGAACTCGGCGAACAAGATAGTGTTCGGATGAAATACTATTATACAATATAAAGCATACTAATAAATGTTTGAATAGGTTACCGAAGTTAGCGAACTCGGCGAACAAAGTATTGTTCGGATAGGTTACCGAAGTTCCCGAAAAGTCTGAATTCATTAGTGTTCGGATAGGTTACCGAAGTTACCGAACTCGGCGAACAAAGTAGTGTTCAGATAAAATATTATAATACTAACTTATGCAATTAATAAGTGTTTGTACATGTTACCGAACTCGGCGAACAGACTGAATTCAGTAGTTTTCAGATATGTTACCGAACTCGGCGAACGTTACCGAACGTTACCGAACATTTCCCCAATCCTGTACCAGCATGACTTATGCAGTACAATATATCATATTTACCAAATTCTTTTAAACTTTTGATTTCGTGGTTTCATGTGGACAAATTTGATGTCCAACATATTATCTATAATCAAATATCCACGAAAATAAATGAATGCATAGTTGTCAGGTTTGTGATTTTATCTGGTAGTTCGTTGATTTCCGCTTAATGTAGATGTATATCGATTATATTTCAATCATTTATAAAAATCATAATGAATACTTTTTTATGATTTTTATAAATAATTGAAATTATTGGTTCTAACTCTATAAAAATTTCAAGATTTACTTTTTTTCACAACTAGACAGGAACTCAGCTTACGTTCATGTTTTAGAATGTAAATTGTATAGTCAAATTAGCTACGAGATAAAACGAAAAATCAATCCCGCCACATTCTGTATGTATGTGCCTGTCCCAAGCCAGGAACCTGTAATTCAGTGGTTGTCGTCTTTTGTTAATGTGTTACATATTTGTTTTTCGTTCATTTTTTTGTACATAAGGAAGGCCGTTAGTTTTCTCGTTTGATTTATTTTACATTGACATATATGGACCCTTTTTAACTGACTATGCGGTATGGGCTTTATCTATTGTTGAAGGCCGTACGGTGATCTACAGTTGTTAATTTTTGTGTTATTTTGGGCTCTTATGGCGAGTTGTCCCAGTAACAATCAAGACACATCTTCTTTTTTTATATCTTATTTGTTCCATCATTAATGAAAGTCAAACAGTAAATTAATAATTCACTTTTTGCAGCCTATCGAACTAAGATAAAAAAAAACGAGAACAAAAGACTAAAAGAAGCCTCAAACAACAATTTGAAACATCGCTGATGAATTGTTCACTTCCAGGTATACCCAGATCTATACTAGTCAACAAAAGAAGCGATACACGACTTTGAAATAAAAATTTATCAAAACGCATTAAATATAAAACAAAATGAGATACACTATTTTAAAAAGCTTTCATTTGCAATGTATGCATATGTGATAATGAAAATCAAAACTTGTCGGAAAGTATCTAAATTCCAACGTAAACGATCATAGGGTGCAAATTAGTTTTGCGGAAAGTTGAATAAAAAATCGACACAAAATTTTCTAAGTACTGAATAAAATTTCAAATTTGTTTAAAAATATTCAATATGCTAATCAAGTTATCATGTTCATGTTGTAACTAATGGGTTGAAATATTGTTTTTTCAAATTTTTTGGGAATTTTTTTTTTTTAATTTTCGTCTCAAATCAATGCTTTAGATATGAAAACAACACACAGTAAATTTGAAACCTTTCGGATTAGTTTTATTCTTGTTGTCGCTTTTTGAATATCGCTCTACACATACTGTCTATGGTAAATCAGTTCATAATGTATACATTTTAACGATTTCTCGTAGGGCCGAACTTTGATTCACAAATAAACGAAGAAACTTTATGATTTTTAAAAACAAATTGATGGCAAACACTGTATTTACCTTTAAATGAGGGGTTGGCATCATTAGTTGGAACTTCTGTTTTTAAAATTGTCGTTTTAAGTAAATTTTGTAAAAAAATAAAAATCGCGAAAAAACGTCACAAAAGCAAAACAAAAATCTTTTTAACGGATTTATATTTCCATAACGATTAAGTATAACTTCCTTCAATATTGGTCCAATGAACGGAAAACTTTGTCTTTAATTTGAAAAAAAAAGTCTTGTATCGTTTCTTTTGTT
Organism: Mytilus galloprovincialis; assembly: GCF_965363235.1. Taxonomy (NCBI): domain Eukaryota; kingdom Metazoa; phylum Mollusca; class Bivalvia; order Mytilida; family Mytilidae; genus Mytilus; species Mytilus galloprovincialis. The sequence continues at coordinate 101,138,537 of NC_134842.1, forward strand.
GAATAGTATATGTTTGCAAATATGTGTATATAAAAGTAAATCGTAAATCTTCAATCATTGACTATATATGTATGTGCCTGTCCAAAGCCATGAGCCTGTAATTCAGTGGTTGTCGTTTGTTTATGTGTTTCATATTCGTTTTTCGTTAATTTTGTTATTTAAATAAGGCCGTTTGTTTTCTCATTTGAATTGTTTTTCATTGTCACTTTTTATAGCTGACTATGCGGTATGAGCTTTGCTCATTGTTGAAGACCGTACGGTGACCTATAGTTGTTAATTTCTGTGTCATTTTAGTCTATTGTGGAGAGTTGTCTCATTGGCAATCATACCACATCTTCTTTTTTTTTATATACATTTGTTTTATCTTGTCATTTTTTTTTAGACTAGTGCAAGTTTTCTCAGAGCTCCAACTATTGATTAAATGAACATTTATTAGCATTGTTTTTTTCATAGTCAGTTGTTCATAATAATTAGAAACAACAACACATACATTAACTCTTGTTGGTTGTTTGCTTGATGTACAGTTTCATGCATTATTTAGACCAATCTAAAGACATAAAAAGTTCATTTTGTTCAGTTAAATTTATTGTTTTACTTTACAAAATAAATTAGATAAAATGTTATTGAGATCCAGAGATATAAATAATTTACCAAAGTTTTATGCAAGATCGTTAAAGCAGGTTGTGGTTAATGTACGACATGTTGACGACAGACAAACGGTTAGACAACGGTATACCTCAATTCTTCCCGTCTAAAACAAAGGTTTTAGTTATTGTGCGTTTGTACGACACGTTGACGACACACATACTGTCAGAAAATGGAATACCAAAATCGTTCGTTCTGTCTTTAACACAGGCGTTTAAAAATAGATAAAGCTGAAATCGTGAATCATTATTTTTGAAAGTTTAGCTGATATTTTAATGAGAGTTTAAAAGTAATATGAAACTGTTAATCTGGCCGGGCTTAAGTCAAAGCAGAAACCCTAAATAAGAATTCTTTAATTGATAAAGTGACTGTATAAACTGACCCCTGTTATTGAGAGGGTGAACATGGAATGATTCCCACCTGCCCTCCTTTTCTATTGTTTTTGATGAAGCATAAATTATCCTTTTGTTCTTCCCTAGCCACCTGGCTCCCGGGCGTCGATTCCCGAATCGTGTCCACCTACTTGCATCTTTGAGGGAAGGTGGTTTCGGGGTTTGGAAACCATTTTTTTGGACGATCAATGCATTTAAATGGGAGCTATGATTGGAACCCTCCCCTTCACTATCTCCTGGTGGGTGTTATGTATGCGAAGCGTCTGTATCGGTCAAATTAAAATTTCGTATATGTTCACAGAACTGGAAAGAAAACCTTTTGCTACTGATATCTAAAAACTTCCAACCGTTATTTATAGCTTAGTCGATTCTTAAATTGAGGGGTGTAATGTGTACGAATCGTCTGCATCAGGTAACGGAAAATTTCGAAAATTTGACATAGATGGTTAAAGGAATATTTTTTTCTATATATTGTTGTGAAACATCTTTATTTATTATCATTATTTTGACTGTACGTCATTTAACAGAATGGCACCCGTTTACATCAAATGGCTAGCTGTCTGTCCCTAAGGACCCTTCACATCCACTTATAATTAAAGGGGTCCATGCTGTTAGAGCATATAGTTCACAGCAGCATAATGAAACATTTCGATCAACAAAATATACTCTGTGGCAACCAACATGGTTTCAGGAAACGCAGATCATGTGAAAGTCAGCTTATCACCATCGATCGTATAGCCAAATATCTTTCAAATGGAACCCAGATTGACATCATACTCCTGGATTTTGAAAAGGCATTTGACAAGGTTCCTCATTTAAGACTGCTGTACAAACTCCAATTTTATGGAGAAAGGGGCCGGACAAACTCCTGGATCATTTCATTCCTATCAAACAGGAAACAACAGGTAGTATTGAAAGGGGTTAGATCTCAATAAGACGATGTTCTGTCAGGAGTGCCACGGGGCATATTGCTAGGTCCTTTATTGTTCCTAACATACATCAATGACCAGCCCGGGTATACTCAATCAGATGTCCGCCTCTTTAATGATGACAGTCTACTGTACAGGGAATTTAGTAACGCCACAGAACAACTACAGAAAGACCTTGAAGCACATATACAATACCCATTCACTTTACATGGACACATACTCGAACCAGTAGATAGTGCCAAGTACTTGGAAGTTTCAATATCAAACAATCTCTCATGGAACAAACATATCCAGAGTGTTACAACAAAGGGTATCCGAATACTAGGGTTTGTCAAACATAACTTAAAAGAATGTACAAGGATACTAAAGGCTGCTGGATATACAACACTCGTGCGACCTGTCATAGAGTATGCTTCTACTATATGGGACACAACCAACCAAGCAAGCATCAACACACTAGAAGTTATACAGAGGAGAGCTGCTGGATTTGTCTATGACGACTACACATCCCGCACACCAGGGTGCGTCACTACAAGGTTAGAAGATCTTAAATGGGACACATTACAGACAAGACGTCGTGACAACAGGCTATGCATGCTCTATCGTATCCATAATGAGCAGATATACATCAACAAGAGTACTTAACTCAAAGGGGGCGACAGTAAAACTCGTGGAGGGCACAAGTTTTCCCAACAGAGGGTCACCAGTGATGTCTACAGGAACTCCTTCTTTCCAAGAACAATCATGGAATGGAATACATTACCTGCCAGGGTTGCTGAAGCTGGATGAGTTGAAAATGTCCGCTCAGGGCTACAGACAACACATTAATACCAGACTCGACGATTGTACCTAATTTTAACCGTAACAACCTGATTTTATTGTAAATACTGTATATAACACACGAATTTGATAAAAGCAAGGTTGGTGTGTCTTTCACCTTACAAATGTGGCGACCTTTAGTTTAAATCCAAAAACAAATTAATCTGTTTAAACGGTATTGCATTTCTATAACCAACTTAGAGTTGATACAGTATAAATAAGTTTGTCTATTTTAAATAGAAAAAAAGGCTGTTTTCTATTTTAAATGATTGCAAACTTTCTGAGAACGAATAGGGCAGTCCCTATTCGAATGCCGCATAGACTAAATAGACAGGCCTTTGACAAGCAAAACTTTGATCTACTGACGGTGCTTTTAACGATCACATACACAACAATTAAAACATTAAAACAACTGCTTACATGGAGAGTACAAATTTCTGGTCGAAAAATCACAGTGAAGATATTTTTCCAATTAAAAAAACTATCAAATTTACTCAAAAATGTACTTGCTCCGAATTGTTTTGACATGAATTACTACAACAAGACAAATGATACCAGTCACGGCTTTTATAGACAGGGTTGCCCTTCATACACCTTTGACACATAGTCTCACAATGCCCTTATGTTCAAAAGCCTAAAAACAAATATATCAAAGTTCACCATAAAAGAAATAATATAAATTAAATTCAAGCCATCACTTTTTCTATAAAAACATAGATATTAAAGTTTACATACATAAACAATGACAGTAACTATATTTGTTGACAGTTGATTACAAGTGACCAAAAAGGTCATATTTGAAAATCAGATCATTTCGTCCTTTTCTATTTAATTAGTTGAGTCTCTTCTTTTCTTTCGTTTTCTTTATTATGCATGACATAAAACCTCAACTGCATGTTCTTAAACATATACATGTGTATTGTACGTACGTGCTTCAATATAAAAAATAACGTGAATGAGACAGCCACCAAGATGTAGTGACAGAAATAACAAAAAGACATATGCTCGGTTTTGCGGTAAACCAGATATATGCTAGATTCCCTCATCGGAAAAAAGGAAGAAAGAACATTCAAAACTTGTCTCATATTTTTTTTCTCTCTATTAAATTAATTTAAAAAAAAACACTTTCTAATGTAGAATAATGAAATTATTCCATGTATAACAACACTCCTGTGTTTGGTGCTCTCTTATTTAAACGTCAAATTAAGCTCTCCAGTATACTTAACACATGTGAAACTACTGCTCACTGTCGGTAACCCTGCAGAAATATTTCGGTTATCAGGAAGTTGTTAAGTGATGAATCTGAAAACGCAGTACACGGCATAGCTGACTAAAATACATCATGAAACCAAATTTCAGAAATGCTGGTGTTGCAGTTTCTGAGAAAAATGTGACGAAAATTTTCAACTTGGATTTCATGTGTAAAATGATACAATGTGTATGGTAAACAGGGAGTTTTTAAGTGGTGAATCTGAAAATTCATCACACGGTATTTATAAACGACTTATATAAACCCTGAAACCAAATTTCAGAAATGCTTGTTATGCTGTTCCTGAGAAAGATGTGATGAAAATATTCATTGGACGGACGGACGGATGACATGACGGACTGACGGATGGATGGACGGACGAACGGATGGATGGATGGACGGACAGACAGAGATAAACAGTATACCTCCACTTTTTTAAAGCGGGGCAATACTCAAAACCCAACTTTTTTACCGATCTATGCATGTACCGGACCGACAACTTTCTTTATTTAATAAGAACATCTACAGTGCCTTCATACACAGGCATGTTATCTGCTTATATACATGTACATCGTCCGAAAAGAAACTCAAATTTTTGCCACGTGGAGCTTACAATTTATAGATTTGAGATACGAGATAGAGGGACGAGAAAAGATTTAAAAACAAAGCAACACAATTTTCTTGAGCCATTATACGACATCAAAAGCATGTTAAAATAGTATTAAAGCTATGTTTATTTATATAGTTAAAGGTACATTTTTTTTTATCCTGCATCGGATTTCACCTTGATCTGATGAACGTTTGTTTTTATCGAAATATTGCGTATATTAACTGTAATATAAGCATGATAAGGCAAGATTATTTAAGACCAAACAGTAAAAACACGTTAAGTCAAATATAACAAAACCTTATATATAAGAAACATTTCAGTGAATTTTTTCTTATGATAATAAAACTATTTTTAACGACGAACACACTTTGTTTTAAAACTTTATATATATAATGTTTGCCTCGTTACACTCAGATTTAATAACAATTGTAAAAAAATCTATACAACATACAAACAGAAGACATGCTTTTCTATCAGAAGTTGCCATGGGTCTAAAACCCTTTGTATTAAACATTTATGTGTTTAAAGAAAGAACCCTATTATCAAATAGATTTAAGCTTGTGTCCGATATGTGATAGTCTAATACTTTTCATACTACAAAAGTGACACATTTTATTGGTGTTTAAATATATCACCACGTAGGAAAAACATAATTTAAATCCCCATAATGTAATAGAACTATGAAATTTTAAGGTATTTTTCAGCATTTTTTCATCGACCAGGAGGAACAAGTTGAGGTAAAACGATTAATGATTTTATTTAATTACTGAAAGTCTCAAAATGTTCCAAAGGTGGTGAACTGTTGACTTTATTGGACATATTGAAAACAACGTTTATGTCATATCTTGTTTTAAATCCATCAAACCTAATTTATTTATACTACAGGTACTCATAATCATGACAATCACTTTTATCAAATATGCTATACTGAATGTGTTTCTGCTTGCAGTATCTGCAAATCAATATATAAGTATAAGAACCTGTTCATGTGTGTTTTTGGTCTGATTAAAACTAACCGTTGATCCGTTTGCTTTGTCCTTCTGACTTTATGTGTTGTTGACACATATGGTGTGGCTCTGTACTTAAACATATTGCTAATGTGTTATTGTTCTATTAAAAAAAATGTAGTCTGGTCTTTCATTTTGCTAATGCTTTGCCTATATGCCCTTTTGTGTTTCTTTTATTCATAATGACGTTGCTCTTTTTTCTTAGATAAGCACCAAGAAGGAAATGTATTCTGTACTTTAATTTACTTTCTGCAGAGGAGAACCCTAAATAACTATATACTATAATATTTTCATACTTTGAACGACACAATTATTTTATATCATTCTCTATCTGTGTGACGTAATTACATTATGAGGTCAAACGTGCGATTCTACTCTAATGTCATCTTGATCTGGCCATTTGGTCCCAACGGCTTAAATCTTTTAATCGTTTATGGGTTGATGGAACATACTTAATAAAAATCAAAAATGTGAAAGCAATGAATGCCGTTGTTTCGACCTTGCTTACTGTGGATTGTAAAAATCTGTATAAATCGAGTATTGATATGTCAAAGATCACACGTTTTAATACAAACTACTTGTAATACAACATAGTGTAACGTAAAGATGTTTATGATTCATTTAAAAAGTTTTTGTTTTGTTGGTCAGGAACATTTTTGAAAACCTCTCATAAACTATCAAATGCAAGTACATTACGATTTTAATTAAAACTGTAAAGGATACTATAATACAGTTTTTATAATCGCATTACATTATTATAAAAAAAATATATGAGAACAACGACACAACATTAAAATGTAACACACACAGAAACGAACTAAGCATTAGACAAAATCCGTTGAAAATAACAAATAATACATTAATGAATTTGGGAAAGAAAACTATCGTGATACGTCTTATAATAACGAGAATTCACACTCAAATATAAGAGGAAACAAACGTTTAAAAAGAAACAAAACGTTAAAATGTACCGCACACATAAACGAACTATAATATATCAATGGCCATATTACTTGGTACAGGACATTTAAAAAAAAATCGTGTTCTATGCGGTTATATACACAATATGCGTTAGTTGCAACAACAAAAAAAACCCAACAAAATGCAGGTACAAACTATTACCTACAGTAACTACGTATAGAATCCGTTCTCTTTTCACTAATGGTATTAATCGAATTAGACCTTTTACTGGCTTTGTAATAAAATGAACTACACAACGGGTGCCACATGTGAAGCAGGATCTGCGTACCCATCTAGAGCACTTGAGAGCACTCCCCTTTTTAGTATTTAGTCTATGTTCAATGTTGTGTCTTGTATATGTTAGCGGCAATGAAGTGTAATGAGGCATTAAGCTTAAATCCTTGCCAATAAGCTAACGCCTAGGCATTAAGTTATTGCCTAAAATTTTCAGGTATTAAGCTTATTTTCTGAAATTTGATGATGATTATTTATCCTTTTGGCGAACAAAATGTTAGGCAAGAATAAAAATCTGGAATTTATGCATATTTGTTGATTTATTCTTGATATAAATTCGTTTCCCAACTGTTTTTTTTTAATATTACATGTATGAATAAACATTCATTTGACAGATCTTCAAATTTAGTATACTAAGTTTAATTTAGAAGTAAAAAACTAAATTAACTGAAACTTTTTTCATGTTTTTGTGGTATCTCAAAGTGCAAAAATATCAAAAAGATTTATAAAAAGTGATTATAGCACTTAAAAAGGGTAAAGATTCTATAGAATAATTATAATATTTATTTGAAAATTTGTACACTTTACTAGTCGAGCTGGTTTGAACTGATCAAAAGTAGACAATATTAAGATAAAAAATTTGGCTCACACGATTTTCCAATTTTTGGATTGGATAAGTACATTTTCTTTGTTAACTTGTGATAACAAAATGATTTTAAAACAAATTTCCATCAATTTTTCATATTTCTAAATTATTATTTGATGCGTTTTAATATAAATAACCCTCTCTCTTTGAGAGAGATATTTCATTGGCAATCATACAACATCTTTTTTATATTTAGGATGAAACTGGACCCTGTAGAATGCATTGGTAAAATTCAATGTTTTTCTTTTGCTCATACATGTATTCTAACGTATGTAAATTGCAGTAAAATAGTTGAAGTACCCAGTATTCATATGAAAGATGCACAAAATTTGCTTTCGAACTTATAAATATGAAACCGTGACAATTCAAATTCAGCTCCCTCAAAGCATATAATGATTTTATCGATTAGATATTTAATTTTAACCATTTACAATGAGTTTGTTCAATTCTAGTATATTGAAGTTATATTTTTTACTTATGTTCTGTTTCAAATGTTTAAATGTACAATTAAATATCAGAATTATTCTATTACTTTTAATTCAAAACAAAAAGGTCTTTTCTAATAATTAATGGAAGTTGTTGGTTAAATTTGATACAATATTTCAATTTTTCATTTGTTAATTTCTTTTACGCCAATACTCTGGACAGCGGTTTGGACATCCTAGCTAAGATCATCCCTAAGTAGCTTTGATGTGCATGCTGAGACATGTCGTAAGTCGGTCCAAATTTTATCATAATTTCTGTCCTAAGAATATCATTTAGAACCGATCGTAATAGGACAGTTCCGATAAACTTGCCCCAGTTCTCATAATGTTATTATGCAACAATTATATTTTTATTTAAATGAATAAATTTCCTTTATGTACTTGAATTTATATTTTAGACATTTAGCATAATTCCTGTACCCATTTTTCAGGATTTGAGCTTAAATCCTAGGATTTAAGACTAACGCCTAACATTATTTAGACAACATACTTACTGCCTAGGCGTTAGCTTTAAATATTGCATGATATTTAAGCTTAATGCCTAATTTCACGTATTGCCGCTAACATGTACATTATTATTTGTCTAATTGTCTTTTTTTACCCATGGCACTGCCATTTATTTTCTATCTATGAGTTTGAATGTCCTTGTGGTATCTTTCGCCGCTCGTCCATAAGATACTTTACTCAAACATTATAATTATTTCATATCAAATATGTTCTTAGATTTTTTCTATTTTAGGAAAGTATGTGTAATATGATGATAGGCGGGTGTAATGCATAAGGAATGTGTATTGCAAAATCTATATTCGAATCATGATATAATTGTATAACATCCAAATCCCACCCTTAAAGGTTTTTGGAGAATAAAATGGTTGACCATGTGATTTTTGATCAATAGTGTTCAGACTTGTTGATCGTGCCCAAAACATTCAAATGCTACGCTTTAAATTTTGAAAGGAATATATTACATCGCATTGTTAGAATATGCAACCATTGAATAATCATAAAGCAGATATCGTAAAACGATAAAGCAGAAACTATTCAAATTTATTAGGTTATCGTTGGCAAATTCGAGAATATGTTTATTGTTAAAGATAACGTATAGGCTCTCAGGATAAATATTTGATCTCATCTTCAATATAACGGTCACCCTGTGTTTTTGTTGTATCTCTGATCGAAACCCGATTGGCATGAAAAGACTTTAAAGGTTTGTATGAGAATTTTTGAGAAACAAATCACCTGTTCGTGTGAAATTGACCTTAGAATATTTACATTGACATGATTGATGACTTGATAATATAATTGAATTGATGAATATAAACAATTTGTGTTTTTATGTTTTAAAAGAAGTTTTTATGTTTTAAAAGAAGTTTAATACATAACTAGGATGCCCGTCTCCAAGTAGATTCAGGAATAAAAGTAAGGTCACTTTATTTTTCCTCCAACTGGCAGAACAATCTATTAGAAAGTGGAGCATTCCTTTTAGATGTGTATACGTAGGACATATAGTACGCAGCAACATTCGAATTGGGGAGGTTTTTTTATGACTCGTCACCGAGAATCTTACGCTCTCTGCACGTTCATACTCTTGTCACAATCATCACAATCCGGGAAATGGGGGGGGGGGGGTGCAACAATTTGAAAAAGTACAGAATAAAAAAATAAATAACATAGAAAATTTGTGATTACACAACATAAATCCCACCAACATTCAAAACGTCCTCAATATGTGACTTCCTAATATACAAGAACACGATGTTGCTTATTAAAACACATCTATATTATTGTTTGGTGCGGAATTGTCATTAATCTGAAATTTCTGGTAACATAACTATAACGATTTATATTAAGAAACAGTTTATACTTTTCTCTTTATCCTGTTTATCAAGATTTTAATCAAAGTCGCATTGTACCGGCGAAAAATATGTGAATATATACATGATATACTTGATACTAAGAATAATTGAATTGTAAGGTTTATTGTGAACGTGTAATCTTCAAAATTAGTTTATGTGCGATGTTTTCCTTTTTATGAAGTATGGTATGTCAAACATTCTATTTGTGTATTTATGTTACAAACGTACACAGAAAAATTTCACTCGCCTGAATTTCAAGTGAATTTAAAATCTTGTTAATTTCGGAGACAATTCACAGACTTTTCACATCAAACGGGTTTATTCATGTAACTCACGCAAACTTATACCCGGTACCTTCGATAACTTTTATAAGATGTGAATTTAATGTGAAAATTTAAATTCGAGTGAATATTTTGATAACATTTACATTTTGAAATTTGATTACAATCATGAAAAATGTCAGTGAAACTTAGCTATTCAAAAGATACCATTCTACTTATCAAATTTATTGACACTGTGAAATTGGCTACACTTGATTTTACTCTCATACTCGGTTGACAATGACAAAACAGTGTTAATAACGCAGAATTTAACACCAAAACAATCAAGAATTAAATCAGGATGTCATTTTTTTTTAATATAACACTTAATTTTTAATGTTGTTTTGTCATCGAATAATTTTTATTTTAAAGAGTTCTGAATAGACATGCAATTATAGTATGATAAGTACATATAGACCTACAATAATAATAATGGAGAAATAAAAGATATTCAGTATTTTTCAACTCTTTCAAACTTTGATATATGACAAAAATGACGGTGCCAGTTTCCTAGTGCCCTTTCCCATTCCATAGGAATGATATAACCTATATCCACTTGAATATCTCCGTTTATAGCGATTACGGGCATATGTTTTGTCATTATGCAGACTACGTATACAAGGGAACTCATAAGATTATTGGACAAATCGACGTTTTCGGAGCACAGTCAATATATAGTTACATCTTACAATATAAGAATGTATATCTTATGAATTGATTGAATACATTTTTTAAAATATTGTTTGTTTTTTTTTAATTTAGAAACAATTATTTGAACGCAAATAGTATGGAAAAAGTATATCCAGAGTATCTAGAGTACGTATATGTAGCAAAGACATCGTTAAGTGTTGACATTGTCATAGATCAGGGGGAATGTGAGTGATTGACAATATGATAAATCAGGGGATTAAAATAAACAAACTCAGTATGAAACTTGATCTCGGGGTAAGAGGCATTGACATGATATCTGATACGTAGCAGTTTATTCGGGCTCATGCCTTTTGCACACAAATTGATCATTTAACATTGCTCTTAAAGATAACTTTTAAAATTTTTGAAAGTTTAAATCTATAAACGAATAGTATTTCTAGATCGAGGTAAGGATACTGTGGTTTCAATGCAATATCTGGATAATTGACAGACAGATCACCGCGATAACTTCTGAACAAATGAATTCAACTTCAATGCAGTTCAAACTTTGTGAACGATTACATTTTTTGGGCAACTGTTTTATTTTTCCTCCACTTTAAATAAATAGCTATAGATATAATAAGCTATAATTCACAAAACTTTGATCTTTCTTTCCTGAAATAGTTAAATCTTGAAAAATGCTTTAGGAGTATCCCATCTATAATATGTATAAGGCGTTATTTGATTCATTTAACACATTGTAGTTAGGACTTTCTGGTATCAAAAAGTTATCAAAAGTACCAGGATTATATCAATACATGCATAATTATCAAGTTAATTTAACAAGAGTGCAGTTGAGTATTGGTTTATAAATTATGTAAAATAATATGAACAATTCACCAAATTTGGTCAAATTAAATTTTATAAAAATTAGAGCGAAAACCAACTTTATTAGAAATTGATGCATAAATACATTGAGGGTAATTTTCAAACCTCTGTTGCTCTTATTTTGGGTTATTCGAGTGGTTAATTAATCATTGACATATTATCATATGTTACAGGGTTGTTAGTACGTGGGAATATGCTACAATGGAGATGGAATCTTTGCACATGCAATTACAACATACAAAGAAAAGAAAACATCAAATAGATGACATGTTGGAAAAGGTTTTATTTACATACATTATCTCACGTATCGTTTCTGTAGATCTTTAATGAAAAGTCAGAACTTGATATGAAATTTCGTTTGGTTATTTTAGTGAAAAAAGTGAAAAGGAACAGTGTTTATTTTCACTATGCGTTAGCAATGTACTAGTAATGTTACTTCAATAGACAGACAGAATATGTCAAACATCAGCAGTTGGAGGGCTGATTAAGAATTATTGACGTAACAGTTTTTTCTTGCAAATCTTAAAGCCTGAAGTAGCATCCAACTATTTTTTTTTTCAAATTTAGAAAAAAAAAGCGAAAAAAAACGGACAACAATCTATATAATTACAATACATAGTGATGACTTTATTTTTGTGTTTTATATCTTTTAACGTCATTTGAAACGAGTGACTAGTGAAAAACAATGATTATTCAATTCTTGAACCAATGCATGTATATATCATAAACTTAGTCTTTTGTGCACAAATAATTTCATTTTTTACCCAAAACTATCGAATAATCGTCATTTTTTTCTTTTGGTCTGTTATGAAATAAAAATATGGCTGCTCATTAATTGTCGTGTTTTGAAGCCGTACTATGCAGATTGTGACCTTATAGTAATCAATAAACAAAGAAGCAAGTATATTTAGCAGGTGTATAACATATCCAATCAGATACATGCGTATTTCGATCACCGGATTTTTACGGGAGGTCACGCTAAGGTCACTTTGAATACGGAAAATATGTCGCCGAATTGCTTCCTGAATGCTAGCAATAAATGAAATGTAAACATCTTCTAAATGTGGGAAACTCAAAGAATGTTCTTCAGAAAAAAGTAAATGAACATAAGTTTAATAATGACGACTATCCATTTTGTTATACGAACATATGCGTTCTTTTTTTTAATTTGAGGTTTTTATATGACTTTGATGCAAAGTTTATCATGTTTATAGAATTTTATTTTAAAATATATCACTATGAATATACTTTATCTAGTATGTGGTAGATCACTTAAAATCTAAAATAATCTGTTAGGCTCTGTCGGATAAAACTTTTTAGAATGGCATACACATAGTTATCTTTTTACTTTGGCGATGTTTGCAGGCAGGATTACTGCCGTAAATTAGTTTTGAGTACAGTTATTCCTAAGTTATTAATTAAATCATTTATGCATTCATTTTAAATTAATTTTAGTCATTAAGATAGAGTAGTTTTAAGTGTGTTTTATCGTTTCGAATATACATGATAGACAACGTGCTAACTACTATATTCTTACTACATTAAGTGCTGTTCATTTTAGTTGATTTGTTATTTCCTTTCAGTTTTTACACACTTTTCCATTAAGAATTTACAGTGGTGTGCAATGATAGTGTGATAAGTTTGTTAAATATAACCAGTTTAAAAAAGGTGAAGGAAGGAAATACCGAAAGGAAATTCAAACTCAAAAGTCGACAATTGATGAGCAATGCCATTGCTGATAAAAGAAAAAAAGAATAACACCAAAAACGCAACATTGAAATCTAAAGACTGAGCAACACGAATAGCACAAAAAATAGGTATGGTCTTATCAAAAGATAATATTTTTCTTTTACCTTTAGACTAAAACGTCCATAGAAAGCAATGGGATCCCCATAGACGAAGAAAAATCTCTAAATAAAGAGAAATCTTTAAACGAAGACGAAGAGAAGTCATTGGAATTAGAGAAAGAAATTGATGTTCTCAATTCTAAAATTTCAAATGCAGTAGAATGTGAAAAGATTGCACAGATATGCTTATCTAAAGAAGTATTTAGTGATGTCAGGTAAAGTTGTATAGTATCATGTTTATTATAATACCAATCTTGTTTGCAGTTGACAAACGATCGTTATTCAAGAAAATTGAACTTGAAACATTATTACTTTAAATAAATCAAGCAAAATAGATAGAAGAAAGATTGGTATTCAAATGTTTTTCGTCGATAATCAAGAGCAAGTGATACGTCTGCCATAGGTGAACCATTCGAGGAATACATATTGTTGTTATGAAAGAATTATGTTTTGACAACATCAGAAATATATGTCAACATGCCTTGTCTGATTGAAGTTTTGAATACACAGTATTCACATCGCTTGGGTTAAATTTAAATAAATTTGATCAGCCAAAACCGAACTTGAGGACATCTATTGAAAGGTTGCATGGTGTTGAGTATCTAATTATTTATGAACTAAATGTAAAGAGTTTACATCCTATGTCCTTTTATCTATTTCAATTTATTGTAGTTGAAACCAAATTCGACGATTTTGAAATACCTCTTTTCTGTAGATAAAACTTGTATATTGTGATGAAAAATTTCTTGGCGTGAGAGATGGAAACAGGATTAAAAGAAAAAAAGGAAATTATAAATAGATAAATGGTTGATCTTAAAGTTTTCAAATATATACTACAAAACATGAGTAGAGCTAGAAGCTATGAACTTAAAAGTATTTCTATTTATGTTTTAGTTTACAATCTATGCAGCAAACCTGTGAGCAGATGAGGAAAGATTTGATGTTTAAATTCACAAATGTTCGAATTGAAAAGGGAGCAATGTGGAAAAAGGTGTATAATACCATTTGTAATCAATGTGTGTCAGTTGCCACCAATCATTATAACAAATGTTTCATATTTATGTTAACCTGTAATTAGATAATACTTCAGTTTCATTATGTATATCTTTTATATTCATTTGATAAAACTTACTGTTTGCAATAGCATCAATTGTTTTAAATAATAAGGATGTTCTTATCGCAAGCATAAATACATAGCCGTATTTGACACAGCCTTTTTCAACTTTTCATCTTCAGTGCTGTACAAATTTGTACTTTTTTTCACTTTCGATCTTTTATATCTGGGCGTCACTGGTAAGTTTTGTGTGGACGAGGCGCGTTTTTGGCGTATAGAATTTTAAACCGGATGCTTTTTGTTATCTATTAATCATGTGTTTCTTTGTCTTATACGTTCATCTATTTACATATGTATATATTGTAGTCCTGTAATATTATGTTGTCATTTCAATGTTATATTTAACATTGCCATTAAAGTGCGATGTTTGGCATGCCACAAAACCAGGTTCAACCCACCATTTTTTCCTTTAAAAATGTCCTGTACCAAGTCTAGAATATGGCCATTGTTATTTTATTGTTCGTTTCTGAGTGTTACATTTGAACTTTGCGTCGTTTGTTTTCTCTTATTTTTTAGTGTAAATTCACATTGCGATAAGACGTATCACGGTACTTGTCTATATCAAATTCATGTATTTGGTTTTGATGTTACATTTGTTGTTTTTTGTGATGCTTGGTCCGTTTCTGTGTGTGTTACATTTCAGTGTTGTGTCGTTGTTCTCCTCTTATAATTATTGAGTTTCCCTCGGTTTTAGTTTGTTACCCCGATTTAATTTTTTATCCATGGATTTATGAGTTTTGAACAGCGGTATACTACTGTTGCCTTTATTTATGGGGGATTTTCATTGATCTTCGATCAGTCATAGATACCATTGCCAATAAGGCGCATACCACTATGATTTATAAAAACAAAATACAAATATATTTATGATTTACTTTGAACAAGTGTACCCTACTTTTCTTGACCAACCTGACTATTCACAGGTGTCAACACTCTGAATTTGAAATAGTTATTATCCTATATATCATCTTATATAAAACTAAAAGTAGATTTATGGCGATTTTCAACAAAAAAGTTTTGTAATTGGCAATTCCATGATAATTGTAAGTGTGTATTGATTACTCTGTGACTTTAAAGAAAACCCTTGCATACTAGTTTTCCCTACGAATGCAAAAACATGCTTTTAATGAAAATAAATATACCAGTACTAAATCATGGACTAATATACATCGAAAAATTAATGTGCTATTCAATAATTCAGGAATGATTTGCCTTCGTACAAGCAAAAATAACGCAAAGACATTTTCAAATTAGACTTGTGATGAATTCTGTAGCTTATTATGTTGATTAACTCATCCTCAGAAGACTAATATGTGAAGCTTGAAAAATCCAAATAAATTAAGAGTTTGAAAGGCATTAAAGCCAAATACAGCTCAGGTAATCTATTCTCGAAGAAGCAAGCCCTTAGTATTTCAAAATTTAAAAGTTTATTAAACTGTTGATTTATAATTATGACCATATCCATGATAATCTATATCACCACATCAATAATAATTCATATCACCACAGAACTGATACCCTTGGGGCATAAAAACGTCACCAGTAGTGACACTGATACAGTGGTTGTAAATTAACCCATTGACCTACCAGGATTAACATTTTATATTTGCGTCAGACGAGCGTTTCTTCTAATAAAATAGAATCAGTGACGGTCATATCGAAAAGCGTTGAAGAGGCCAAATTTAGTTCGAAGTTAAATAGCAGTGAGGACCAACAATTCAGCTTTAGAAAAATCAAATTTAGCATAAACAATGTTTAGTGTTATGGTAAGCAGACATAACTTGAAACGGACCAAAGACCATAAGACGTATTAGTGATCTGGAGTTGTCTGTTTTCTGTTTTAGATGATTGATGTCAACAACACTTCTGAAAAAAAGTCACTTCTCCAAAAGTTATACCAACTAGAAGAGAACATTGAACATCATGAGTTAGAGATGAAAACAAAAGCTAAGGTTACGTCCTTATTCAACATCCTTCATTCTGGGATAAGGTAACTATGTTTATAATATTCAGTAATTTAATTTTGGATGTAACGTTTACTGATTGGAGAACAGTATTTTGTCTGTCAGCACATGTACAAAGGTACATAATTTAACCATGTGACTATGAGGTTATGAATTTTTGTATCTTGATTTAGTCTGTGTTAAAATAGATTTTCTAAGAAAATTATAAGGAATGACTGTTACATTTTTTCTTTCTATTCAACATATATACGAATATAACGAATTTAGTCTGATGATCATATATGCATACACTAAATTTTGCTTCTCTAAATAATGCTGTATACTTATTATTTTATAGATAGAAGATATAAAAGTAAATTGTCATTAAAATTCATCCAAATCTATCTAAATACGTTATTATAAATAGTTTGAGCATTGTCATTTATTCTGTTTGCTTCGTTCTTTTACGCCAATCTAAAAGTGCGTTAATTTATGGGAACGGCAAATATTTGCCTCCACCTAGAGCGCGTCGATCCAAACGAATTACCGTATTTGTCCTATTAGAACCACTAAGAATAATTCATGGGGGCTTGAATATATTGTGATTTTACCACGGGTTGGCCCTTTATGACAAATATTTTACCCTGAGCGATAGGGTAAAATCTAGATATATTCAAGCCCCCATGAATCATTCTTAGTGGTTCTAATAGGACAAATACGGTAATTCGTTTGGATCGACGCGCTCTAGGTGGAGGCAAATATTTGCCGTTCCAATAAATTAACGCACTTTTAGATTGGCGTAAAAGAACGAAGCAAACAGAATAAATGACAATGCTCAAACTATTTATAATAACGTATTTAGATAGATTTGGATGAATTTTAATGACAATTTACTTTTATATCTTCTATCTATAAAATAATGGGGCTTATACATGTACCACATTTTAGTATCGTTTGTTTACGTTTCCTTGTTGTGATGATTTTCGCTTTCACAAGCGTGCATTTTCCCGTAAAATGCTTATATTCTGACGTTATTGTTCTATGACGTCAGTAAGCTCATTCATAAACAAGCATATGACGTGGGAGTACGATCGGAACAGCCCATGCAATATATTCATATTTCATCACGGGTGTGTACTCAAAGCGTTTGAAGGACGTCATATTAGACTTATTTATTATATAACAAATATAACCATTGTTTTGATCACACATCGTTGTCAATATAATGAAATTTGAATCGACTGTCACACAATGCAAGTTTATAAACCAGATTCAGTCAATCATTTTCTTCATAAGAATATGTATGTACCAAATTGGGAAACTGACTATTGTTATTCATTCGTTTGAAATGTTTGAGCTTTTTAATTTTCCATTTGATTTGGAACTTTCTGTTTTAATTGTCCTCGGAGAGCCAGCATTTCTGTGAATTTACTATTTATACATATGATAGTGTTGTGCCGATATGGTACAAATAAGTAGTGTATATGTAATAAACAGAATACCTTTAATATCTGTAAATATCTGTATATCTGATGAATCAGTAGACAGCAATATAATAATACATGTGGTTAATACAGTAAACGGAAGTCGAAGAGAATCCTCGTGACGTCAGTCGTCCAGAGGTATTGCTTGGCATACTGTAAGATATGGACTGGTTCTTCTATGTATACATAAGCGGCACCACATCCGTCCCCTTCATGTAGAATCAGTCACATATTTAAACTAAAAAATAAACCTAAAAACAAGATAAAATACAGCCAAGAATTTAACGCTAGTTCATAACTCTCTGATGTTGCGGGTAATAGTTAGAGATGCAAATTAAAACACTCTGTATGAAAATCAGTTTCTGTATAAAATATTGAGTTGATTAAGAAACTCAAAGTCATCCATATCAAAAGAAACGCATATACATATATCGGAACCTTCCTGGTACTGATAAAACTATTTACAGAATCTATCAAAATCTCTATTATTGAAAAATTGCTAACGAGGCCTAGGGCCCCAGCTAGCTGGCTCTTGTCTTAACTTTGGGATACCGTAGAATCGGAGGGCATTATCATTAGCCATCCAGTTTAAAATGTTCAACGGAATGTTTCTGCGCTGACTCACTGCCAAAGCAACATCTATCAAATTCCAGGGATGGTTCACCTCACAACATGACCTTGGCGAAAGAAACGGGGCATCGGACTCAAGGATTAACTGATGTGGTAAGATCCTTGAGATCGCATCACTGTTTGTGTTCGTGTCCTTTAGAAACTTGCCCGTGATTCAAAACACAACATTAGGAAGGCTTTGCCATTCTCTCAATTCCTCAATACTACCATCAAAGCAATGGCGATGATAGTGCAATTCAGCAAAACCATTGCGAATGATGGCCAATACACGGGCTGCAGCATCACCACTACCTCTATCACGACAGTGCAAGATGACAGGCAACTGTCGACGTTGTGCGATCTGCAGCATCTCCAACAAGGTTTTTACCTGACAGTCCCACATTCGCTGTTGACATTGCTGTGGAGTGTGACATCGCTTGCATCCACACCTGGATGTGAAGTCAAGGCCTATTTCGCCGACTGCTACGCACTTGTAGTTTCCCAACAGGTGGTCCAAGTCCTCAAGTTGCTTGTGACTTACTCCTTTGGCAGCAATATGGGGATGTATTCCGAATGATACATACACTGACTTTGCAGCTCCAACTTGTACTGACCAGCTGTCCCAATGTTCTGGGAATACATAGTTGGCAACTCCGTAGTAAAAGGTGTTGTTATGCTCAGCCGGAGATATTTGTGAGCTCATATGTAAAAATGTGTTAAAATGTAGTCTCTTGAGGATTAAGTCTAAATGAAAATGACTGTCTACAAAGACAAATGGCTCTAGAAGTACTGGTACAGTGTCCACAATCCATGCACCCTCGTAAGTAACAAATTTATCACAGGATAACAGAGACTGTTGTTGAGCAGGTCCTACTCTGCGTAATAGGCTAGTCATAATCTCCCAGTTGGTCAGACTGATGACATGGTTGGGAGGGTTAGCACTGATGTGCGACAGGCGGTCAGGACTATAGTTCTGTGCATAGAACACCAGTAGCTGTTGCTCTTGGTCACTGAAACCACTGGTGACGGTTTCATGTAATTGCCGGTCAAGTACATACTGTAACAAGCCTTCGAGATCTGTTAAGCCAAACCACGATTTAACAAGGTGAAGAGAGCCACTCACCAACTGGCACCACAGATGAAGGTGTTCTTCATCAAAGAAACAACCAATCCTATGTTCCTCTGTGTGTCTCCTGGCTAGAGAAGATGCCTGGATTTCCTGCTCACAGCAATCCCAACAGGCAGTAGCACCCGACCAAAACCATGGAAGGTGTCTCTTGAGGACATGACGGCGTGTCTTTTCCCTGGAAACCGTCCCACATATTGGACACTGCCGTAATCTGTTTTTCGAGACTGCTACCGCACCGCTTCTCTCCTCATCGATCTCACTATGGTATATACCAATACTAGTTTCTACACCCACACTGCTGTGTGTCTCAACAGGGCCTAGGGCCCCAGAAGCTACACCAGCAGTCTGGTAATCTGGACCTACTTCTTCAGCTGGACCTACTTCATCTGGACATACGTCTTCATCTGGCCCTACTTCATCTATAACCATTAGATCTGCCACGTCAAGATCGGTACAATCGGATTTACTTTCATGCCACTCGCTGTGTGGACTCAGTGACAACACATCCTGGTCTGAACGAGACCCCTCTTCCATCCTAGAATGAGAGGAAATCAAAACATAACATGATTAGAAATACAATAGCGAAAATGATGCACATTTATTACTAAGTACAAACACGCAAAAATAAATATATACATATATACATATGAAATTATCCCACACAATATCTATTACGTTTGGTATCGTAGTGGGCATCTGATTGGCCTACCATACCTTGATGTGTGCTCAGAAGACAGAGAGGCCGAGGGCCTCTTCTCGTCATCTGTGCTGCTGAGTTCGGCATCTACAATGTCCCCACTGAAACCGTTATCTGAACTTGAAATTTCCCCCAGGTCTAAATTTTGAGGTTCATCAATGCTATTACTAGTAGCATCTAAAGTGGTAACTGTATCACACTGGGGCCCCTGTTCCAGTTCTTGTGTCAACGGAGTATGGGTATAGGACGGGTCACCTAATGACTGGGGTAAAACAACACTATCAAAAGTGGGCTGATTTGCATCGAACATGCCCTGAACATTAAAGTCAACACCATAGGGTATTGTATCATCAAGATCATCCCAGCTGTCATCCATTTCACTTTCAGCTTGGAATAACGCATGCCTTAGTCTTTTGATCCAGGTCGGAATATCCCTGTCGTTGCAAAGTTTCAACTTGTCATGGTGCACTACTGAGTCTCCTTTTCTTCCTCGGATAGTGTACAATGGGGGTCTACTAGACACGACAAGAAACGGTCCACACCATGGTGATTTAAGCTTCCTGCTCTGCCCGACTTTTGTAGTTGAGTCTGCCTTGTACACCAAATCGCCTGGTTGATATTTATGTTCAACAACTCTGAGGTCATAATCCCGCTTTTGTCTTAGTTGCGAGGTGTGAAGACTGTGCCTTGCAAATTCGTGAATCTTTTGCATCCTACCGACTAAATGTTTTACCCAAACGTTGGGGGTCATTCTGTTCTGACCGTACTGTGGCATGCCGAGGAGAAGATGAACAGGTTGAATAGTCTCTCTACCCAACATCATTTGATTCGGCGTAAATCCAGTTTGCCTATTCACCATTGAGTGCATTGCCATAGACAAGAAAGGCAAGTCTCTGTCCCAGTTACGACAATTCTTCTCAATAAAACATCTAATCATGGCCAATACAATGGTATTGTACCTCTCTACCTGGCCATTTGATGAGGGATGATACGGGGTTGTTCTGGTTTTGGCAATTTCCAAGGCATCACATAGTGTTTTAAATAAGTCACTGTCAAAGTTTCGTCCTTGGTCAGTGTGGATTTCCAAGGGACACCCAAATGTCACCACGAAATGCACAATAAATTTCTCAGCAATCAACTTCGCAGTCTGTTCAGGTAACGCAGCCATCTCTACCCATTTTGTGAACTGATCCACCATCATCAAAACATAATTATTACCGCTATTACTTGTATTAAAAGGTCCAAGAATATCAAGATGTACTCTCTCCATCGGATACCCAGCGTGGAACTGCCCAAGTGGTGCTCTAGGTTGCACATGCGCCTTTTTATTTTGACTACAGGTGGCGCAAGTACTAACATAATCGTCACAATCTTTGCGCATGTTATACCACAGGAAAGCCTGCTTTAACTTATCGAGCGTTTTTTTCTGACCCAAGTGTCCTGATGTTTTGGTGTCATGACAATTTTTAAGCACCTCTCCTTTTAATTCTGATGGAACAACTAAACAAAGACCTTGGCGTGCTGGACAACCTATGAATTTGTAGTATAGAACATGGTTAAACATGACAAAGCAAGGTCTACACAACCAAAGCGACCTAGTTGCCCTACTTTGCAAACGTAGTTCAGCCTGTGTTGGCTCGACGTCTTCCTCCATCCATTTTAATATTGGAGCCAAATCAGGGTCTTCTTGCTGAAATATCTTTAACTGTTCAGGTGGGTATTCAGGTGCCCAGTTGCTACATGGGTTGCCATCAGCATATGGTAGAGTATCGTCTAAATTTGGTGATGGATCTGAGTGAAAATCCCCTGCCAGAGCCGTGGGCTCTTGGTCAGTGGACATGTCCTTGTCATTTTTAGCGACTACTGAAACAGTGCGTACTGATGCTATCACTGACTTAGTAGCCAATGGAATCACGTCGTCTACGTCATTTCCGAATCTACTCCACTGTTCGTGAGCTCGTAGGCAATATTTGCAACCATGACATGGCAGTTTTGTGGGATCAAGTCCTGCTCGATAGCAGTCACATTCAGGAACATCGTCTGGGATGCGACTTAGACCATCAGCGTTACAATGCTTCTTTCCTGGACGATGGATGATCTCCATGTCGAATGATGACAATTCTTCCAACCATCGCGCTAGTTGTCCTTCAATATGCTTGAAACGCATCAGCCATACCAAACTGTTATGATCAGTGCGTAAAATAAAACGTCTACCAAGTAAGTAGTGACGGAAATGCCGACAAAACTTAACAACGGCCAGTAACTCTTTCCTTGCTGTACAATAACGACGCTGAGGCTTCAAGAGAACATGGCTTGCAGAGCATATAACCCTTTCTTTACCATTTTGTAATTGTGATAAAACTGCACCTATGGTGGTGTCAGATGCATCGGTATCTAATATGAATTTATCATTGGCATTAGGATATGTCAAGCAAGGTGCACTTATTAACGCCGTTTTTGACTGTTGGAACGCCTTTTCGTGACACTGTTGCCATTCAACTTCTCCTGTTTGGTGAGCAAGGTCGTATAGGCATGCAGTCATTTCTGCATAGTTGTGCAGGTGATCCCGGTGGTAATTGACAAACCCTAGGTATGACATGAGTTCTTTCTTTGACTTGGGAGTTGGCCACTTTTTCACTGCTTCTATCTTAGAAGGAGAAACGGAGATGCCATTAGCACTCACCAGTTTTCCTAAAAACTCAACTTCGGGCTGAAACAGTTGGCATTTCTTCGGTTTCAGCTTCAGGGTATACTGTCTAAATCTTTCAAATGCAGCCCTCAAATTAATGAGACCATCCTCGAAGTTGCGACCGAGAACCACGACATCATCAAGATAAACTAACACCTGTGTCCAAGTAAGTCCTCTTAAAACGAGTTGCATGGCCCGCTGAAATGTTGCTGGAGCGTTGCAAAGGCCCATTCCCATTCTGGTGTGCTCGAACAACCCATATCTTGTAATGAATGCTGTTTTCTTTCGGTCTTCTGGCTCAAGCTCAATCTGATAATAGCCACTGGCAAGGTCCAATGTACAGAACGTGGTGGTGCCTTGGAGTGAGTCCAAGCAATCCTCAATAATAGGAATAGGGAAGCAATCTTTTATTGTTCTGTCATTTAAAGCTCTGTAGTCAATGCACCAGCGCACGGTTCCATCTTTCTTTCTTACCAGCACTGGAGCTGAGGCCCATTCAGAAGATGATGGCTCAATTACACCTGCTTGTAACATCTTGTCAAGGTGTTGCTGTTCGAGATCTTGGAATCCAAGAGGTGTTCTTCGCATCTGGTGTTTAACTGGAGCGTGGTCTTTTGTATCTATTTTATGCCGGACAGCTGTAAGGCAACCGAGATCTAGGTCGTGCTGTGCAAATACATCCTGGTATTCGATTAATAACTTCTCGAGTTTTAACTTAACTTATCTTCTTGACTAATCACATGCTTTATAGAACGTTCATACAGGTCTGTTAAATGGGATGGCAACGTAGACGATTTTTCTTGGCTTAAACCTGGTGCCGTGGGCACCTGGGTTTGTGTTTCTACGATGCCACGACGGACATCTGGAGTTCGATTTTCACTTTCTTCCGAAGTCTCCTCCATTATACTGTCAATCTCTTCTAAATGACATATCGGTGTACCCTTTTTAATACGTATGTAACGATTCCCATCATTTAGAATAGTTACAGGGCAAGATTTGCCTTTTCCAACAACATGCGAAACTAAAACTCCACTAGCAAGGGAGCATGGCTCCAAAATAAACTCTTGTTCAGATCCTCTGTGTGTATCAATGCTAAGGATCATTTTTGAATTTGGCGGGACTGTGATTGTACGCTTAATGCAGACTTGTTGAGAAGCACTATCATCAGATCCAGTAACGAATGATGCAGGTATAACTCTGTTGTTAACTGTAAGTGATGGAGTGCTGAGGTTTATGACTGCACCAAGCGTATCCAGGATATCTAGACCTAGAATGACATCATCTGTAAGTGGTGCCCTGCACACGTCCCATCTTATTTCTAACCCATCTATATTCAGGAGTGTGTTCCTAATGATTTTGCCAATGACCAGTTGCTCGCCCAAACCACGTAGCGTCACTGTTTCGGAACATTCTATATTCTCGGGTATTAATTTATCGTTGACGAGTGTAATCATAGCTGCTGTATCAACAATCATACTTGCATTTTGTTGAAACACTGTTCCCCTTACTGCCAAACTTTTCCCAATCGTACGTCTTATAACAATATCAGACGAAGCCGTGGGCCTCGGTTCTGATTTGTCGGGTGGTATTTTCCTTTGGCCATGTGATTTGTGAGTGTTGGCCTACCGGCTCGACCCGTTGGCATTTAACGACTCAGGTGAGGGAGACCGTTGTTTAAAGTAGCCTGGATTTCTAGAATTTGGACGTTGTGATGGTGAACGTTGACGCTGAGGACTAAATGACCTCTGTTGAGGACTATATGACCTTTGTTGAGGACTGTATGAACTTTGATTAGGAGGTGGTGTAGGTGATCGATACGCATTGTACTTAGGTGGTGTATATCTCTCAGGAGACCTACCACGTGTATGTTGATCAGAAGAAAGCATCACCTCTGTCAATTTGGTCACAAGTTGAGTCAAGTTCCTTACTTCCTTTTCCAATGGACTATTAACAGTACTAGCACTTTCTTTATCTTGTGATTTACCAGCGCTATCAGCAAATGAGACCTGTCTGTGAGCAAAATTTGGACTTCTAGATCCATAAATAGCCTTCTGATTTGCTATGGACGTTTTCATGATTTTCAACGCCTTATTGATGGACTCTGGGTTTCTTTCTATCACGTGACGGGCCGCCTCCTTGTCCTTGCAACCTCTGAGGAATGCCTCTGTGCCAATTTGATCAATGACAGAATTGTCACATTTATCATACCCATCCATTGCAATAAAATGGACCCGTTCAGCAAACTCCTCCAGTGTTTCACTGTCTTGCTGCCTCACATACTGCAACTGACGTCTTGCTGATACAGGTTCGTCCTTTTTGCTGAAACGCTGTTTCAGTGCTTTCCTTAAAGCCTTATAGTCATCATCGATGTTGACCTTTCTTGCATATTCTAAAGCCACATCAGCTAGACAGTCCAATAGTCGGCAAACTTTCTTCCTATTTTCCCATTGTCTCCTTCCTGCTGTTCTTTCAAACTGATAGATAAAGGCTTCCCACGTAAGAAAACCTCTTCCTGTGAAAACTTGCATTTTAGGAAGCTGGGGACTTCTACTCCTGTCTCTCGCCCCAGAGTTTTCCTGCCATCTAGAGTACTCCCTATCAAGAGAGGAGTCTGACGAAGAGCTGTGACTTCTTTCCTTTTGCTTTTTAGTGCGTGATCTTGATGACCTGCTAGTGTCAATTTGCATTGGTGACGGGCCTGTCGATGCGACTGTTGTCATCACAGGGGTCATAAACGCAGGCGGAGGTTGTTGTATCATTGATCCTATATGAGGGTACATAGCTGGTCTACTCTGTACTAAGGATGCTGCATATGATTCGCTACTTGTAGCTGGTGCTACGTGTAAAGGTGTACTAACATTGATACCCTGAGATACATATGGCGTACCAACATAGGACGGTGCAAAAGTAGCCGTTGCTGGAGTTGTGTAATGTTGGGGTTTATATTCAGTGGATGCTCCTTCTATGCCTTTGAATGGATGTTGTGTTACCATTCCTGAGGTTGTCCCGTGCAGAGCCGAGGGCCCTGGCACACTTCCCTTGTCACTCAGTAGTGGCAACGAACCTTGCATATGATAAATCTCCTGCTCACTACCAAATATTTCTGGCATACCTTTACCCTGAGACTGTTGAAACAACACTGTGTTGTGCAGAGCCGAGGGCCCTAACACATTACCTTTGGCACTCGATACTGGAGTTGCACCTGCCTTAGATTCAGGCTGTGTAGTGTGATCAAATGACATAATTGGTGAGAGACCAAATGCTGGAGGCTTATTTTGCAGTAATGGAGTACTGGCAATATACGGAATAGCTTCAGATTTCTGTTTAACAGGAGTATCCATAGAAGGGAGCTTGACTTCCTTATTCCTCTTGTCAATCAAAGTGCTAACACTTGATGCCATCTGCTGAAATGAACCTGGGTGTTCAAATGCGCTCTTAAATTGCACAGTACTTGCCTCATCATTAGCAGCAGCCATCTTGTCTAGCCGTCTTCCCAAGGCATTAAACTTATCCGATGTTAACTCTTCCAAACGTTTACCGTTAGCATCAATCTTCTCGTCAATTCTCTGTTCTGACCGTTGCACTTGTTGGGATATTGCCACTATGTTTTCTGAACTGATTTTTGTTGCTTCTTTTTGTTCGGCTTGAATATTTAACAAACCGTGAAAAATCTGTTCAATGCGATCCTCACTTTGTTTCACTCTGTTTTCAGTCTCAACAGCTCTTATTGCATTTGCTTTTCTATCCGCCTGAAACTCTTGGTATAGCTGTTCCAATGACATTTTGGTATTTTCAGCTTGTTCTGTTAAAGTATTATCAGCTATATGTTCTTTTGTGAATATGTCATCATGTATCAACTCCTCTGTTTCAATGTTTTCCTTCAGTTCATTATCATCCCCAATTCCTGACATGTTGTCTTTATTTCAAATTACAATATTCTTAAATATTTCAAATTACAATATTATGCAACTCAAAACAATATGACAATATGCACTGAGTAATTACTCAAGGCAAATAAATCTCAAAATCACAACTTTTATGTGTGACTCAAGACATAAACAAAGCAGCTTTTTTATAAAAGCTACTACTTTTACAATTTCAAAAATGCAGGCAACAAAATAGGGCAGAACTGGAACAGAGACTCAGCTGACACACTGTTCTTTATTATACGGTGTATAATATGTTGCTCATAAATATTTATGAGTGTATATACCTTCTTTAATATAAAATATAAGTCCAAGTTCAGTATGAAATATTATACGAAACCAATCTACTGAAATGAAGACTGTTTCCGGTTTGCGTCTGCGCAATGGAGTTTTGCAGACAAATAACTTCCGTGAAGAAAGACCTAATGGCGGTAACCGGAAGTTCCTAACCTTATCTGATGAAAAATATAAAATATGAAGATTTCATACGTGCTAAACTGTAAAAATTTGATGAAATTTAATCTACAATCAATCTGATGTAAATTTATGGTAATGCGCACGTAATGAATTTACAAAAAATGAAGTATTAAAAGTTTTCAAATCTGCAAAGGCGCCCTCGTGGAGTCCGCCTCACTTGCTAAAAATTTATTCGTTCTTTGTCGTACGACGCCAATGTTGTGCCGATATGGTACAAATAAGTAGTGTATATGTAATAAACAGAATACCTTTAATATCTGTAAATATCTGTATATCTGATGAATCAGTAGACAGCAATATAATAATACATGTGGTTAATACAGTAAACGGAAGTCGAAGAGAATCCTCGTGACGTCAGTCGTCCAGAGGTATTGCTTGGCATACTGTAAGATATGGACTGGTTCTTCTATGTATACATAAGCGGCACCACAATAGTTATGTCATAGAATACATTAAAGCTATTGTTATGGGTTATAAAGCTACATATTTCTGAGTAGTTTGTCCGAAGTTGTTATTAAAATTGTTTGGCCCTTTAATCATGGTGAATTAATGTAGAAGGCAATATCTAGATTTGGTCCAGAAAAGTTTGGGATCTATGATCTATCAAACATGGATCATTTTGAGAAATGTATACCACTAAATGTAACAATAAGTTAATCTTAATTTAAAGTCATAACATGTATAAGGAGATGTTGTATAAGGGTCAATGAAACTACTCTCCGTCCAAGTCAAAATTTGTAAAAGTAAACAAAAATAGGTCAAAGTATGGCCTTCAACACAGAGCCTTGTTTCACGTCGAGCAACAAGCGATAATGGGCCTGAAAAAAACTTGTGGAAAACATTCAAACAGGTATACTCACGTTCTAATCTTCATAAAAAGGAAAAACAAAACACAGCTATAAACCACATCGACATATGACAACCGATGAAGATCGGGTTCCTGACAAAAGACAAAGAAATGCTATTCATGTGCTTTTTTTTTTTGCCTCACAAACGGTAAATTAGATGAACGTAAACGTGAACGTAAATGGATTACAGTATATCTGTAAATTTTCTTTAAACCGTAAAATAGACACCAGAAGGACGTTGCCCATTGAAAGTTGACATAGCAACCTTTAACATGATTATATTTTTAAATATGTATCTGCTTTTTTTTTCGAAATCTTTTTTTTTATAGATGGACGTACATGTAAGGGTTGGGGTTAATAAAGGTGTTTTTTTTTTCAATTTATATAACCTTTTTCCAAACCGGATGACAATCTCACAATATAAATATTTATTTACATTTCATAGTGTTGATCGTCAATGGTATAATGCTGTACAGAAAGTAAAAGAATTAACAACAAAGATAGCAGTGTTGGATCGTAAATTAGAGGTAATATCCATAGTCAAATGTATTATAATTTAAAATTTCCATTCTCAATTTTATAACTACATTAACAAAAGTGTGCAATGCTTAAATCAGTCAATATGAACTCGTCCTCTTATTCGACATATTTACGAATATAATGAAATTTAATCTGATGATCAATATATGCATACACTGAATGTTTGTTACGTTTCAAAAATATAATTCTTTGAATATGACTGGTTTAAAGCAACCACACAGTTACCGTGTACATTCGATATTAGGTTAGAAGGCGAGGATTTGCTCCTACCCCTTAAGGAACTTACTGACCCCTTGCATATAGTACTGTTTCATTATGAATACTAAACAGTAGATAGATAAAGGAAGATGTGGTGTGAGTGCTAATGAGGCAACTCTCCATCCAAATAACTATTTATAAAAATAAACCATTATAGGTCAATTTACGCCCTTCAACACGGAGCCTTGGCTCACACCGAGCAACAAAAGTCCCCAAAATTACTAGTATAAAACCATTCAAACGGGAAAACCAATGGTCTAATCAATATAAAAAATTCGAAAAACGAGAAACACGTGTAAAACATAAACAACCGACAACTTATGTACAACAGACCCCTACTGTAGATCAGATTTCTGACCTAGTGTTTCAGAAAAAGGGAGAAGGTTTGGATCCATTAAAACGTTTAATCCCGCTGCAAATGTTTGCACCTGTCCTAAGTCAGGAATCTGATGTACAGTAGTTGTCATTTGTTTATGTAACATATACGTGTTCCTCGTTTCTCGTTTTGTTTATATAGATTAGACCGTTGGTTTTCCCGTTTGAATGGTTTTACACTAGTAATTTTGGGGCCCTTTATAGCTTGTTGTTCGGTGTGGGCTAATGCTCCGTGTTGAAGACCGTACTTTAACCTATAATGGTTTACTTTTTAAATTGTTATTTGGATGGAGAGTTGTTTCATTGGCACTCACACCACATCTTCATATATCTAATCATATTTTTAATTCATTGATGTATAACTAAAAATGTCGTGCATATCAGATACATAACAAAAAAACGGAAAAAACTGGCCGGTAACAGTTGTTACCAGTCGCTTTTTTGTGTTACTATAACTATGTTTTGTTGTTTATGTTTTGTTGTTCTTATTGTGTTTGTCTAAATTAAATGTATATTATGTGACTATAGGAGCAATCAGTTCCAACGCAGACGGAAGAAAAACAACAAACACAAAAGTATGAGGATACAATTCGAGATTTAAGGTTGGAACAAGAGAAAGAATTGAAAACAATTAGCACTTTCGAATCCATTCTTTCCAAAATCGTGATGGGTCAAAGCTGGTAGGTTTATATCAAATATATATATATAATGTATGATATTCTTCATAAAAATCCTGCTTAGTGTGAGAAATTATACTGTATTCAATTTTTTTTCCGGTAGGGTTGAAGGCTGGTACCTTTTTATACGTTAAAACCCGCGGCTTTGTTTGCATCTGTCCTGATATTCAGTCGTTTGTTGACGTGGTTTATCATTTCTCGTTTTTTTTTATATTGATAAGACCGTTGGTATTCCTGTTCAAATGATTTTACGATCGTCATGTTGGGGTCTTTTATAGTTTGTTGTTCCATATAAGTCATGACTCTGTATTGAAGACCATAGTTTGACCTATAACAGTTTTTTTTTTGTGACTTGAATGGAATGTTGTCCCGGTTGCACTCATACCACTCACAATGCACGTGTGTGTCTAATATTTGATAAATTTACATTACAGTGAGAAAGAAAATAATACACAAGAAGAACAGGAAAATGCAGCAGAAAAGAAGACGACCCAAATTATATACAAAAGAAGAAGTATTAAAAAAAATGAGAGAGAAGATAATACGAATAAAAAAGGACATAAATTAGAAGAAGTCAATTCAAGTGGAGTGGAAGAAAAAATAGAAGATATTCAAAGCAAAATAAATAATTTGAAACTACCTGATGCAAGGTTTGTTCACATGAACTTGAACCTGGTTTGTCTTTTTTTTTCTGATCGATATTAAGTGTGGAGTCTTTGGTTCATTTTCAGCGACCAAATAGACAATATTGAAATTTTCTTGCATATTACATGTATTACTATACATAGATGCTTTTTTCTTCTTTACTGTATATATTTTTTGTTCAGGGTTGTTATTCAAAATTGATATACTTGTAGTTAAACGGTTATTTTCTATCGTCAAATCAAAATTGTCTGTTGAAACTTTTCAAGTACAGTACTGCTCTTTAATGCAATAAGAAACCGTACATAACGTACCAATATGAAATAGAATAAAATCCCGAATAAAAGAGGGACGAAAGATACCAAAGGAAAGTCAAACTCATAAATCTAAAACAAACTGACAACGTCATGGCTAAAAATGGAAAAGACAAACAGACAAAGAATAGCACACATGACACAACATAGAAAACTAAAGAACAAACAAAACGAACTCCACCAAAAACTAGGGTGATCCTATGTGCTCATGAACGGTAAGCAGATCCTGCTCCGGATCCACATGCGACACCCTTCATGTTGCTTATGTGGAAACAAATCTGGTAAATAGTCTAAATCAGTAGGTCAAAGAGGATAGTAGTTACGACGTAAGGAACATATCCGATATCATTTGTAAAACGGTTATTCCAAAACATTAAGCCAGTAAACCAACTCGTAATGGCGGCCGTAAAATTTACGAAGGAGTGACCTCACCTGCACCATTTGGACTCTTGGTAAAATAACCTCCTTGTGAGCAGTAACCCTCTATCACAAAAATCATGATAGAAAATGCATGCACGGGAATATCGTATCAATTGGGATATAAATATCTCGTATGCAGGCACTGCTGGAATGTTGCTACTTAGAAATGGAAAGTTCACAATTGGAAAGCTGAAATTATTTCTTTTGTCGTAAAGTTTTGTTTTCAACCGAACCTCATTGTCAATTTCTAGATGTTAGTCAAGATATGAGGCCGACTTAACTGTATCTGTAGTATCCTTTATCTCTAGTTCGATGAGATACATGCGTTTCATATAGCCCCAAACTGTTTAATTATTTAGTGAAAGAACATCATCTATATAGCAGAAAGTACGTCATGGCTTATCATGATGTCATATACAAGCGACCGTACAATGGTAAGGTTATTAAGTTGCGTCTACGAATCTTATTTGAATACATTTTTTTAGAAAATCGGAAAAAGGTGTTATTTTTTGGTGACAAACCTTCCGATTTGTATTGCATGACTTTATGTTGTTTTTTTATGACTAAAATGCTTATAATTGCAGCACCTTAAACCTATACTATAAAGAAAAACAGTTTTTTATAATTAAAACGTAATATCTTTTAGAAAAGTTATGCACTAAAATAGCATAAATTAGGCCGTTAGTTTTCCCGTTTGAATTGTTTTACATTGTCATTTCGGGACCTTTTATAGCTGACTATGCGGTATGGGCTTTGCTCATTTTAGAAGGACGTGTGGTAATCCATAATTGTTAATTTCTGTGTCAATTGGTCTCTCGTGTAAAGAGTTGTATCATTGGCAATCCTACCACAAGTATAACAATTACAGCATTTTTTTTTAAGAAGATATTGTTAAAAATAAATAAATAGTACACGGAAAATATTAATGAAAGTATATAGTTGTGTATCAAATGATACAGTTTACATTATAGTGAGAATAAAAATAACCCACAAGAAGACAGGGAAAACTTACCAGAAAAGCTGTCGACCCAAACTATTAATAAAATAGAAAAAATTGAAAACGATAATGAAGAGGAAGATGACAATGCTACAGAAGAACATGAATCACAAGAAGTCAACCCGCTGAAAGGAGCCGAAGCGCGAGCAGACGATTTTCCAGGCAAACACAGTTATCTAAGATTAACAGAAGAGAGGTTGTTACTATTTTTACAATGATCTTTTTCCATAAAAACCTTAGCTTAATACTAAAATCATAAGAACATTCTTAATCTAGAACAAACTATAATTAACTAGAGAAATGATGAATAATCTATTTTTAGTAACAGGGTTAATTCCTAAATTTGCCATCACTTTTTCAAACATAAATATACACAATTATGTTTACTATACATCTAGAATATTCTAGCATGATTCATTTACTATAATAAAAGTAACAATGTAATATTACATAAAAAATGTACAACAAAATTCCAATGTCTTTATAATTGCGTACTATTCGCAACAAAGGGCGTCAATGTATCGATAATGTCTTATTTCCAATTGACATGCGTGAATTGGCATGACGAGGGATTCAAGCAAAGAGAATTTAGTATCAATCTTGAGCTAATGCCTCATAACATTGTTGGATTTTAAATTGCTTATTTTCTGAGACCAAATTGGTAATAAACACAGGTACGCAACAAGAAAAAAAAATCATTTCTTTTACATGTTTTATTAAGTTGACGGTATGAGAAAGATGATACGAATTGACCTGATAATGGATTGCACTCGTGTTTATAAGGAATATCAGCCAATCAAATTGTAAGAAATCGCTCTAAATTACGAAAAATTATTTTATCGTCCATACCTTCATACCAATAATATCTTCTTAAAATCATTTCGGCTGATTGTTATATTTAAGAAATAAAACATGACTCAAAATCAGTCAACATGAAAAAGGCAAGACCCAAAATATATTGTAATAAAGAAATAAACAAATTTCCAACATATATTGTTTTGTTTGTCATTGCCAATGCAATGACTATGACATTTATTTTCTTATTCGTTTGATATGTTTGGGCTTCTGATTTCACAATGTTATAAAAGACTTTCAGTTTTAAACTTCCATTTGAGGTCGGTATATTTGTTATTTTTCTGTGTCCTAATATATGCCTCCCTTTTTTTAAAGATTTCAAAACGAATTTGGAATAATGATAGAAAGCAAATATAAAAAAGATATATGTTACGACGCTGAACCATGGCACTGCGGAGAACGGTTGGAGGTTTTAGAGAGTAAAGTGTTTCCGGTTGATTTTCAGTTATACACTGATATCTTCCACATAAGTGAATCCAGAGCTGAAAAACCTCATGAGGGAATACGAGTCCCAGCAAAAGATGTTCGGATAAAGTTACGTCTTGTAATGGAAAATAGTTCATATTATGAATACAAAGTTGCCATAAAAGTGGGGAAAAATTGGAGGCTTATCGACTACAGAATACAGGTATATCATATTACATATTTCTAAACTGTTATACTTGTTCCATGTTGCATAATTCAAATCATGGTTAGTGTGTTAAAGATAATGAAAGCCTTCCTAAATTCTTGAATAACCATATCATAGATCTCAAGACTAAATTTTATATATAAGCCAGAACCTATAGTCTAATCAAACAGAAACATGAAAAAAAGCAGTAGATACCAAAACGCATTTAAATCTTTTTTTTTTTTTTTTTTAAAGAAATCCTTTCTTTAATACATTTTTGGCAATGTTAACGGTTTAAAATTTATAAACACAAAAAAGACTGTAAGAAATGTTTAACAAATTCGAAAGAAACGCAATGACCCCCCTATTCCGTCAACATATTTGTTTTGAGTGTGCTTGATGATGTGTATTTCTGTATTGTGCACTAAAATGTTCATCAAACTTTCATATCATTTCAACTTAACTAACTGACTTGATTCTATTTAAAAATGTTCCATGCATTTTATTAGTAGCAAGAACGTCGATACTGGCATTACATGAATAACTGATTTTTTATAACAAAATTTATAAAAAAAAGAGGAGTGGAAACCAAAAATATATCAACAAAAAAAATAAAGGAAATTACACCAATTCATTGAGGAACGCGACCAATAAGCGTTATGTATGCATCAACCGCCTTGCGAACTCCTTCAACATGTTCAAGGTCAATGCTATTGTATGTAATGGTACTCAAGTAGACTTTAAAGACATAGATGCATTGTATACATCATCTGCTCGGTATATCAGTTAACAATTTAAAACCATCAAATGCAAATATTTTCGAAACTCTAATTACAATATGGAGTATTTTTTTTGTATTTAAAAACGTTTTTTGTCGGTAAGATGACAATTACGTCTACAACAGACAAGAACATCATTTTGCTATAGCCCTTTCATTAATCAGTTGAATACTTTCTCCTTTAAAATTCGTCGCATGTCAGTTCGCTTTTCAGGAAAAACAACATCGTCTCGGCTATAAAACTCAACATAGAGCCAGGCGGTTTCATAAATAAAATAAGTGTCCCCGTTGTCCTCACTATTTTTATGACCAATACGAAGTATCAGTGTCTTGACTTACTAGCGGCATACAAATGTACTTGTGCGGTTTTGTATCATCAGCTATCAGAATTATGGACCGATTGTGCCCTTTCCCGATAGTGTCATTTAAAAGATGATTTAGTGTGTTAGCACTGCGGATGATAAGTGTCAAATATGAAGTGTCTATCTTGTCAACGCCATCGATCATGCTACTTTATGAGTTTGTTTCTGTTTGTAACCTCGTCCTTCCAGATCTACAATTTTTCCACGCCGGTACATACTTGTGGCCTTTATAACATCTAAGTCAATCCTACAGTAGAATTAAATTAGAACATGTAGAAAGGTGCATACATGTACCTTTGTCCTTTTCGAAAAACACATGATACTATTTGAATATCGCTAATGCTCTGAACTTGAGCGCCCAAGTAAAAAGTACTTAAGTAGTACATATTCCAAAACTGTTTTTTCATTACATGTTTTTAAATCAGAAATGTTTTCCGGAGAATGTTTAACCATTTCTGTATTATCAATATTCTATTGTATACGTTATTGTTTGTTTATCAGGACGGCTTTATGATGTTTGAGGTCGATCACGTTGAATCGTTTTGTGTACTGTCCTTGCTACGTGAAGAAAAACACATCATTCTGCCAGCTGGAAGTCAGTTTATCAGTGAAATAGACAACAGAATACAAGTCTTTTTCCCACCTGGTGCTGTCACGAAAGAAGAACACATTACGTTTAAGGTGACTGTTTGATACTTTACACAATTTTTATACAAATGTAACTGTATTAAAAACGCTTTGCTTTTGTTCTGGTTACCTTTTGTTTTCTTTTTCCAAATCATGGAATTTTTTATTCTTAACCATGTTTAATTTCATGATCTTCTCATAAAGTTCAAGTTTTTAAAACACATATTGTTACACACTAACCAGACAATTATGTGCATTAAAGGGACGCTTTATATTATAAATGATAAAAAGACAAATAGAAAAAAAATGGAAAGTCCCTAATCAAAGGGCAAAATAAAAACCCAAAACACATCAATCGAATAAATAAGAACTGTTATATTTCTAACTTGGTAAAGACATTTTCTTGATGGATTAATTCTGGTTAGTTACCTTAACCTCTCACTTGCCTGTTATCTTTGATAACTATTTACTCAACTGGATCGACGCCACTGCTGGTGGACGTTTCATCCGCAAAGGGTATCATAGGAACAGTAGTCAGCACTTCGGTGTTGAGATGCATATCAGTTATATCGTCATTTTTATAAATAAAAAATTCCAAACGTATAAATTATTCGAAATTATATAAATGTTCATGTTCTAGGCATACATTCTCTTTATCGTATTAGGCAAAACTTTCGAAATTTTTGTTTTCAACTTTGATGTAAACGAAACACGAATTTGGCGTATTAAGTTATTAGCTTAATACCATTGATAACTATAGGAGGCAAATTAACTAAGATAATCAGGACTGTTTAAAAAAAAATACAAGGCAAGGAGAAGTGGAAGGATTTCTTATAAAACTATCATTACAAATGACATGATTGTCATGAATTAATGTTCATTTTATGAATTGAGGAGTGTCCTAAATGTTCGTGTATTTTTTGTACTATACAACTGTCATGTAATGTTGTCCTTTTAGTGTTATGTTTAGCATTGCCATGAATCGGGACTCGAACTAGACACTATACCAGGTTCATCCCACCATTTTTTTTAGCTCACCTGGCATAGCCATGTGAGCTTATGCCATCACTTGGCGTCCGTCGTCGTCTGTCGTCCGTCGTCGTCTGTCGTCCGTCGTCTGTCGTCTGTCGTCGTCGTCTGTCGTCGTAAACTATTTCAAGAATCTTCTCCTCTTCCAAACTTTAACTGATTGTTCCTTAGGGTATCTAGTTAATAAATTGTATCCGAAGTTTTGATCTATAAACAAACATGGTCGCCATTGCTAAAAATAGAACATATGGGTCAAATGCAGTTTTTGGCTTATATTTCTAAAACGAAAGCATTTAGAGCAAACTGACAGGAGTTAACATGTTCATTAGATGTATCAGCCCTGAAATTTTCAGATGAATCAAACAACCCATTGTTGGGTTGCTGCCACTTAATTGGTAATTTTAAGGAAATTTTGCAGTTTTTGCTCATTATCTTGAATATTATTATAGATTAAGATAAACTGTAAACAGCAAAAATGATCAGAAAAGTAAGATCTACAAATAAGTCAAATGATCAAAATTGTCATTTAACCCCTAAAGGGGTTATTTTCTTTTTGGACAATTTTTCCAATTTGTTCATCGTATTATCTAACTTTAAAAAAATCTTCTCCTCTAAAACTACTCAACCAAATTCAACCAAACTTCAACTGAATGATCAGTAGGGTGTATAAAATAAAGTTTGTGTTTTATTTTCTATTTCGTCAAAAACATGGCCGTCATGGCTAAAAATAAAACAAAGGTTAAAATGCAGTTGTTGGCTTATATCTCAAAAACTCCAGCATTTAGAGCAAATAAGACAAGAAGTTAAAGTATTCATTAGGTCGAGGTCTACCTGTCCTGAAATTTTCCAGCCGAATCGGATAACTGGTTTTGCAGGTATAATGCCCCTGAATTGATGATTTTAAAGAAATTTTGCAGTTTTTGGTTATTATCTTGAATATTATTATAGATACAGATAACCTGTTAATAGCAAAAATGTTGAGCAAAGTAAGATCTACAAATAAGTCAATTTGACCAAAATTGTCAATTGACCCCTTAAGGAGTTATTGCCCTTTAAAGACTTTTTTCACAATTTGTTCATTATATTGACTTACTTTAAAAAAATCTTCTCCTTTGAATCTGCTGTATCAATTTCAGCCAAACTTAGGCTAAATGAGTTTCAGAGTATCTAGAATAAATTTTATATTTTATTTCCATGTATGTCAAGACACATAGCTCCTATGGCTAAAATAGAACATAGGAGAAAATGTTTTTTTTCCTTTTAAAGAAAATAGGACGATTCAAAGAACATTTAAATAAATTGAAAAGCCAAAATAATCATTGATGAGAGATTTAACCAAAAAAATTAAGGTGAGCGATTCAGGCTCTTGAGAGCCTCTTGTTTAAATGTCCTGTACGAAGTCAGGAAAAAAGCAATTGCTATCTTAAAAGAGGGACAAATGATACCAAAGGGACAGTCAAACTCATAAATCTAAAACCAACTGACAACTCCATGGCTAAAAATGAAAAAGACAAACAGAAAAACAATTCAGATATCATCTCAGACGAAATTGTAGATTTCTTCATAATGTTTTTGAAATTGAAAGAATTTTATATCTCTCGTTAACTGATGTTTTGGTTCATTTCCTACTGTAATACTGACCCAACACATTATTGTAGTCTATCGTTCGTTGAAATGTCTGAAAACTTACCACAGGATTAAGGGTGTTAAATTTTAACAAATGTGAAGTGAGCTATATTCCTAACTGATATTCCTAACTATAAATACTATAACAGCAGTTATATATTTCATATTATATAAGGTTAGAAATATCTTGATATTTTATCATATCATTTATTTAGATACATCCAGCAAACATTAGCTGTATGTTAAAGAGAGCAACAGGATCAATAAACAACAGTATCAGTATTAATGCAATCACTCCATGTATATCGACTGTTCATATACATTTTAAGAAGATGTTCAAAGTTCAGCTACCTCTCGACTACATAACAGAATTATGTGATAAACTGAAGATTACTTTTCCTACATCCTTAAGATGAAGGATGATGGATCATTTGAATCAACTGATATTCAGCCTTCAATAAGCAACGGACTAGTTTATTTTGAAGCGAATTCGTTCAGCGGGTAAGTATTTATCATTGAATTTCGGTGAAAAATATAGAAATACATGTAATTCTGTACCGGAAAAGGCAATAACACATAAGTACTGTATTTGAGCCTCATCTTGTTTAGCCTGGTTTTTTTAATCTAGTTATCAATGATAACGGTGCTTCTTTATATTAACTTTTTTATTAGTCTTCTTATCTTTTTTTAATATTTGAAAAAAAAATCATACATTGTAGTATTAACTCTGTTTCACAACTAAAGTTATCGTCTTATCTACAAGAAGCTTAATTCAAATAAGTAAAAACATTTACTTCTAACAGGATATAAAAAAGAAAATGTGGTATGATTGCAAATATGACAACTCCCCACAAGAGACCAAATGACACAGAAATTACTGAATTCAACAATGGATGACCACTATTGTACATAGGAAGCTTGAAATGGCAAAGAAATGTCAAATGTAAAGCAACTAAATCAAGAAAAATATTGGTCTACTTACAAAACTCTTCAACATAGACCAATTTAGCAGAGGATAATTAAGAACACTAATTCACTGTTCGGCCTTCAATAATTATCAAATGTGGGTTTTCTTCACTTTATAACACGTTTGAAATTAACCAAGAATAATTCAGATGACATTAGCAAATAAAACAAGAACAATTAAAATTCCACGGGATTTACACCAACATGATAAAAAAAGAAAAGAAATCAGTACACTGGAAACTAAAAACTAAGAACATAAACTTTCATAGAAATAACAGTTATCCAAGGTACCATTATAATTTAATACGCCAGTATGAGTCTTGGTTTTAACGGACCGGTGAAACGATCTTGATCCTTATTTGGCGCGCGCTTTACGCGTGTTACAAACAGTAAGAATTAATGATGCTTTTGAAATTTTTTGGTTTCAGATATAGTGGCGGAGTTACTTCTAGAGTACATGACAAATCGAGTTTAGTAGCGGATGCACAAGAAAATTACGGGTTTAAGAAATCTTGTACATTTTTATTTTTCGTACGCACCATGGCGAATAACTTACTTTACGTAATGCTTGAATGTGTGGAACCAGACAAAGTTTCAGATGTTGTTAAGAAACGAGAAAAGTTGGGTTTCCAGTTTGTCAAAGAATGTACCACCAGAAATTATTCATTGTCTCCTTATCGAACAATAATAACAGTTGATGTGAAAGGAATATTTAGGATACCTAAAGAAAGTGAAGTAAAGCATCCAAGTCTGTCGTTTGTTCCAGTTTCAAGTGCCAACTTCACACGTTTCCTAGTTGAATTGAGAAAAGGTTGTAAAATCCAGTATGGTATGGTAGTATTACGAGAACAGAATACACGAAATATTCTAGATCAGATTTACTATCATCCACATACAACTAAAAAAAGTATACCTGCCACGATGAGAGGAAATAGAAGGAAAGAACCTGTGGTAACTAAAAAATCTCCAATAGCTCCGAACCCAACTCAGAAAGGTAATATAGAAAAATCTGCAGATTTCACACACATTATGGGTGCCATGCAATAGTAAATAATGATAAAAATCGCGTAAAAGAACAACAATACATACTTCAATTATAGCATATGTTAGACGTTAAACAGACAGATCATGATTTTATTAAAAAACAATCCATTTATTTGAAATTGATTTGAAAATGACAATTTTCACTTATCGTATACGATGAATCTTGATAAGACTGTGTTATGTGCTGCTGAAAGAATAGATGAAATTGAAAACAGAACAGAAATCTGTGTCGGTTATTGTAGGTAATAGCAAAAAGTATTGAGAAGATATCTAGGATTTCAAAGGATAGATAAAGGCAGCAGTAGTAAAGCCCTGTTCAAAACTCATAAATCGATAGAAAAAAAACAGATCCGGGTTACAAACTAAAACTGAATGAAACGCATCAAAAATTAGAGAAGAACAACGACACAACACGGACAGGTCAGTTACGAACCTGAAGACAGAAGAATATGTAAAATGTGCAGTATGCATGTATCTCACAAGCATTAACAAAACGCAGATAATTAATTTATAATATGCATATAATTGAACTACAGGACTCTAATTTGAAATGAGTTTTAGATTAATGTTTCTTAAGTGACTTATAGGTCGATAAGGGCCGGGTGTTCAAACACTGTATTGACATATATTATCATTTTATTTATATATACAGAATGTCACTATAATTATATACAGAATGTCACTATAATTATATACAGAATGTCACTATATTCAATAAATTATTATGCGTATTCGTATTCGTAAACGATTCCATGCGCAACAATTGTGACTTGGATGTAGAGTTGTCTCCTTTGCACGCATACCACATCTCTTTTGTTTATCTATATGTCAAAGGAAATGTATTACTGTATCAAATATATAAGAAAAAAACAAGAATCATAAAGACGTTTTAACTTTGAACTAGCCTATTAATTTGAGAATATCGTCATTAAATGTGTTAATTGAGTTAGTATGACCCGTTAATTTATTCTCAACATTTTCTTGTAGCCTACAAATTTGGTCGAAAATATTAAATTTATAATTTGAATCAACAACATTTGTTACAGTAGAGAACATAACAATGACGACATAATTGTTAAGTTAATGTTTTTGTATCTATCCAAACAATCATTGTATTGTTTGTAACATATCATTGATTTCAAACTTAACTATATTCGTTCATTGATAAATCATTTACTTGTAAATTATCAAGTCAGAGATTTCGTTGCTAAAAATATTTGTAACCTTTACTATTTTCTCCATATATATAAATATTCTGTATGGTAGATTTGGCTCTACCCGTCAAAACACTCAATTTCAATGGGATAAAATATCCTAAAATTTGTTGCTTACTTTCGATACGATCTGGTTAAATCTTTTAATCAACCTTTTCTTAAAGTCTATTAAATCAACACTTTACTTAGATCTGTGAATATTGTTTGTATTAGTATTACTTTTGATTTGTTATCAGTAAATTAAAATAAAACTAAATTTATTTTCATATATATACAGTAGTACACTAACAAGCTAGGCTTATTAATTCGTCAATTTCTGTATCGTTGCATCGTGTTTTGGAGTTATTTGTTAATGTCGTCTTTACACTTAATTTATTGTAAGTGAACAGATTGATATCTTAGACTTAGATGCAATATTTTTATTAAGGTAAACGCTTTATCTTAGCGGACAGGAACAGGTCTAACGGTGACTTATTATTGTTAATTTGTGTGTAACTTGTTTTTTTTGTGGTGAGATGTCTTATTTTCAATCATATCACATCTTCTTATGTGTGTATTACATCATTTGAAGTTATTCAAATAAATACAATAAGATGAAAACGTCTTCACAGTTTTTACTAAAAAGTTACTATGAGAATATTTAAATACAAGTGCCTTCTGTGAAACGTTAAACCTTTCCGTTTTATGCTTCAAAAGATTATGTACGTATGTTCGTTGTATTAATCGTAAAAAGGAGGTATTGATCTCATTCAATATTTACTAACTGCACGCACATAATTTTAACTCCAAAACAAATAATATAAAATATACCTGATTCATTTTGATATAAGTAAAATTGATTTTTGTTTCATATTAAAAATTTTCTGAAATATTTTTCTTTTATAAATCGTTACATAGATGTGTTGTCTCCTACAATATTTGCTAACTGCAAACTGTTCACATACACCTGCAGGTATATATTAAGATTAGATAAATACGTTTGTTACTTATATTTTTATATCAACGATAAAGAAGCCGGATGATCAGTTGTCTTAAATTTTATATTGTAAATGTCATAACAGGCAAGATTGTAACTACTTTTTTGTTAGAAAACCTTATTTGATGACTATGACTTTCTATTATAATCAGACGGTGTGTTTTTTAAAAACCATATTACCCCGATATTAAAATTCATATTGACTTTTTTATAATTTTTTCGATTGATTCAGGATCAGCTTGGTGAAAGATGTTTCTCAACTTACGACTAAGGTTATCATTTTCTGGAACAAAAAATCCTTATTTTTTTTTCTCGAAAAATACAAAGTTTGTAAACAGGAAGAATAATCACAATCTCAAATCAAACAAAAATATTTAACAAAAAGCACGAAAAGCATCTAGAAATTTAAAACCACATTCAATGCTTCACTATCTCAGATACTATGGACATGGCATACAATTGTGCAATTTGTGAGTATGGCCATCTGGATCAGGTCCGTATCTTTGATATGTTGTGTATCCATTGTCCCAAACAGATATATAGATGTCTGACGTTGTAGAATCGATAATGATCAAATGGTTAAGTATATCCCAAGTTAATTTGTAGGAAGTCTCTAAAAAATGTATTTTAAAAAGAGTTTGTAATACGTTTTGTTTAACAATTAGTCAATTGATGTCAAATTATGGAGGGTTTTTATCTGTCTCTGTCCATGTACTAGTATTGACAATAGATTAGATATGTTTACGTATGTATATCATCTATTTTGTTAAAATATCATCACTGATAATCCAAATCACTGTACAAAGTGTGTGGTAAGCCGCCCAGTTGACTGACAGAGTAAAAGATGGACGTCGAATACAAATACCGATGATGTCTGTTTAGTGTACAGGTATAATATGTCTTTCTTGGTCAAACTGTATAACTAGTACATGAATATTTGTCTGACACGCCCAAATTGATCCTGTTGATCTTAACAGCACCTGGAAAATGTGAACCTAAAATAGTTCAATTTTGTATAAAGTTTTGTTGCTTTAAAAAAACAAATCTCATATGTAAATCGGTATTTCTCAGACAATCCAGTACTGTTCAGTAGCTTTTTGTGTTCGGTTAAATTGTCTTCTTTTAAAATTGTTATACGATGATGACTGATGTACCCATATTTTGACTATTTTATTTATTGTGACTGTTAATTTAACGCATCAGGTTAAAATAACGGAATTTGATGAGACTGTTATTAAAGTGAGAGGGTTAGCGCTATAGAACCAGGTTTAATCCACCATTTTCTACATTTGAAAATGCCTGTACCAAGTCAGAATATGACATTTCTTGTCCATTTGTTTTTGATGCGTTTTGTTATTTGATTTTGCCATGTGATTATGGACTTTCCTAATTGATTTTCCTCTGAGTTCAGTATTTTTGTGATTTTACTTTTTATTAGACATGTCAGTATATCTCAAAGGTTAAAAGGGTATAAATAAGTACTGACATGTCTGAACATAAACAAAATCCAACATAACTAATTGAAAGCGAAGTGTCGTCCTAACGGTAGTGATTTGCCTGCACTGTATTGTTCTAAAAATCGTCAGAAAGACTGAACATAACTCATTCATAGTTTTGCAGTTATTAATAAAAGTATTCAGATTATATGCTAAGTGGACTTACTAGTTTAGGAGTCTGTTATGCAAAAGTCCAAATAAATTTAAATATTTACTGAATGATCTTCAGCATGTAAGATTTTTACAAACATGTAAATACAGTTCGATGCAATAAACGTTGATATGTTTAATTTAATAAGAACGGGCTTGTATGTAATAATT
Organism: Mytilus galloprovincialis; assembly: GCF_965363235.1. Classification (NCBI taxonomy): domain Eukaryota; kingdom Metazoa; phylum Mollusca; class Bivalvia; order Mytilida; family Mytilidae; genus Mytilus; species Mytilus galloprovincialis. The sequence goes on from NC_134842.1 coordinate 101,183,097, forward strand.
GCTTATGCCCTTCTATATCAACGTTAATAGCGTAAATAATTGTTGTCATTCACAACGACCGATATTCCGTCTAATGAGTTTTGATATCTGATATATAGATATAAATTAAACGTTTACTTAGAACGAACTTTAAAAAACGATGCAAAATTGTAGGCACTTAATTCATATATTCATGCAGATATTTTTCCCAACATGTACATGTACGTTCTCTTAGTATTAGAAATACAATACGCATTACGAACTACTTGTGATGGCATTGTGTTTTGTTGATTAAGTGTAGGATTACTGAATAGGACGCCCACTTATCTCTTCGACAACGGCCATAGCACATAGAAAACTATAATTCATTTATTACATTTTGGAAACGAATTGACTTTGATGTACACACGGACATGTAGGACATTTGTTTTGCTGCCATATTTGTCAAAACTATTACATTTCATATTGTTCGAATCTGTTATCAGTGGCATCGCTCAAGTTGTTAAACTTTGTATGTTTGTATTTAAATATAATGAGATAAAGAGTAGATAAAGAGTAACCATTACTTGGTTATCATGCTTTATGAGATATAAAACAAAAATAGTTATAGGATACCATAGTTGTTATATAGCCACTAGTTATTTATTTGACCAAGACCATATCACAGAGAACACTATTATTGGCTTTTCTACCTCAGGCATAGATTACCTTAGCTGTATTTGGCAACACTTTTAGGAATTTTGGTCCTCAAAGCTCTTCGACTTCGTACTTTTTTGGCCTTTTAATCTTTTTTCGATTCGAGCATCACTGACGAGTCTTTTGTAGACGAAACGCGCGTCTGACGTATATATAAATTTTAGTCCTGGTATCTATGATGAGTTTATTCATGTATTACATTCCGGAATAGAATTGACAATGACGTAGGACATTTGTGTTGCCGCCATATTTGTCAAAACTTTGACCTTTCATATTGTTCGATTACTGTTATCTTTAAGCAGAATTATTGCACAAGTTGTTTAACTTTGTTTGTCCATATTCAAATATGATGAGATGAACATTGGATAAATATATTATTGGATTGGTTATCATGCTTCATAAGATATTAAACAGAAATAGTTCTATTTTCCTAACCCTTACCCTAACCAATAGTTGTTATATGGCCACTAGTTACTTCTGCGACCAAGGCTATAGCACACAGAACATCGTTATTCATTAGTTACAGATTGAAAAAGTATTGCCATTGACTTAGGATGTTTGTTTTGCCGCCTTATTTGTCAAAACTATTACCCTTCATATGTTCGAATATTGTTATCTTTTATCAGTGTAATTGCACAAGTTATTAAACTTTGTATGTTTGTATTTAAATATACAGAGATAAATATCAGATAAATAGTGTTTATTACTTGGCTATCATGTCGTTACGTTATATGATAGTTCAATAACTGGACCAACATGGAGATACTAATGGGGTCATGTTAATTGATAAATATTCCTATCCTTATTCTAGACCAACCGATATAACACCGAATGATAATAATTCTTCTGACTCATTTTAATGATACATAGTACCAATATTCGTACACCAGTACCAATCCGAATTTAGTTTGGTCATGTGTACTGAAACAGAAGCTCTTTTTTATATTATTTATTTCAAGAATTTTTGAATGGTAACGAACAAATTCAGGGATATTGTAGAATTTTGCTTTGTCATTAGCAAATAGTCAAGTTTATGTCTACCTACTTCATCCCGAGATGATAAAGTGTTTTGATTATGTTTCGAAATCACTGAAAGATCATCCAAAATAGACGATTATTTTATAATTTGGTCTTTTAATATTTCGATGAAGATGAACACGTCAATCATAAAGGTTGCACTTTGTAAATACAGCTGTTTCTGAAAACACGCCTCTTTTGGGGAGATCTTGAATATTCAAAGACAATTAATTTTGTTTACATACTGGTTCCCAGTTACGCTTGCTGTGTTCCATTTCTCAGAGACATAACTTGGGAATGTTACCAGTAAATATACACGTGCATATTGTTTACATTGAAATCTGTGGTAACTTTTCATTCGAGGTAGGGGTAGTTAAGAAAATTAGTCTAAGTTTAAACTCTGAGAAGTTCAGGGCATATACATGTTGAAAATATGCCACTCAGTCGTATATTTTCACCTTTAAAAACAAGTGTGGTGCATAGAAACTTTCAATTCTAGGATAAGGTTTTTTTTAGCCGTAAAGGAGTTTCTATGAGAAATTGCATAGCAATATTTACAGAAATGCAACCTAAAAAAAGGTAAAAGTTGTACCTCACACTACAGGGAGATAACTCTGTAAAATCAGCTAAACGTTTTAATCACGTTATATTGTAAATATTAAGCTTCTCAATGATCAAAATTGGTGTTTGTCAAACTGCTATATATCCAACCATTTTTTCCGAAACAGTGATTGGTTCACGATTTTTGAAATTACTAAATTTTTGTCAAAGGGTCGAATTAAATATTTTCTCAAAATTTCATGAAAAAAAAAGGAGCCAAATTTGTTAAGTCAAGGTATTGTGTACCACTTTTACTTATTTTTAGTCGTATAAATGTTTATTTAAAATTGAACACTTCAGTCATAAAAAATACAAATCATTAGTTTGGGATTTTCGTACATAAACAATGTGTACGCAAACGAATTATTCAATTTTATTTTACAAACGAATCTATAAAATAGAGTATTCCAAACAAAGACCATGTTCTGGTTTTACACGTGTACTCGTCTTTTGTGAAAATATGCTTCAAAACATAGTGTATTTAAGCAACACGACGGGTGCCGCATGTGGAGCAGGATCTACTTACCCTTCCGGAACACCTGAGATCACCCCTAGTTTTTGTGGGGTTCGTGTTGTTTATTCTTTAGTTTTCTATGTTGTGTCATGTGTACTAATGTTTTTCTGTTTGTCTTTTTCATTTTTAGCCATGGCGTTGTCAGTATGTTTTAGATTTACGAGTTTGACTGTCCCTTCGGTGTCTTTCGTCCCTCTATTAGACAAGATTTGTCGAATACAAATAATCAATATAAATTTCACTGTTCTGGCAGTATAAGAGAGAATAGATAAAAAAAACCTGAGATTTTGTTTTCTCTATTTATACATGCACAGAGACGTGCATAATGTATTCTGTCACAATGGTGTCGTATTTACATGTACATTGTAAAACAAAGGTTGCAAAGTTCATACTTGCACAGTACATAAATCAACCAATGAAATACAACAACAAAAAAATACCTCTAACACTTTGTTAAGTGTGCTTTTAGCCTGATTTCATTAAACATCCTTTTCGGAATCGACTTGTATAAGCACTGAATATAGGCAGATGTAATATTGACCCAAATACGGTAGATTTCTTGGAATAGATCATTTTTAGATTTAATCATCCAAGTACGTGTATGAAGTCTTTTTACATGATACCAAACGTTTTCGATTATAGGGAAAACGGAACTATTTATTCTGCCATAGGCGACCATACTAACAATTCCAAAATTTACCATTTTTATAATAAAAAATCCTGGATAAAATAGTTATGTGTGGTGTTAGTATTTTATTATTCTATTCTAAAAATCGAAGCCGAATAGATTCATGACCAATTGCAAACGGAGCTTGTTTATTTTATCCATGCCCACCAAATGTTTGAAATTTTGGAAGCCTCTTCGAATAATTCTCTAGAAAATATTTCGATAGGTTTTTTAAATTTATATTGTAAATTTACACACTTCAGTTATTCATAGACAATTAAAAAACTATATTGTACCCTTACATCAAATCACAGCGCTTCTAATTTGACTCCCTTCACCTGCCTTGGGTACACAAAAGGCCAACCTTATGCTGGGAAAATGTAATACTACTATTTTTCCTATACTGTGACATAGAGATATAAACAAATTCTTACGACACTATTAATGCAATACTGGGCTATTGTGAAAACCTTGGCTATTATAAATACTTGTATCTCCCCATTACTTAAAGAAACATAGATCATGTTATGTCCCCACCCCTACTTGCTGCTTTACCTCATTCTCTACTTCTTTCAGAAAAGCCTTAATAAACAACCTGTGTCTTATCTTATTAATAAAGAATGATAAATAGTTCCATTTGAACAGATAAAATTGACAGTTTCATTCAATTTGTATTCATTTAAATCAAAAATTTACAACAAATGCACAAATTCAAAATTGTTCATATTAATCTCCATTCCATGCTTTAGTATATGCCATATTGTGATTAAAAATTGCAGAGCTTGTTATAAAATCAATTATTCTGTCTTGAGATGATGAAAAACAAAGATATTAGACACTTTAAGGTGGTATGGGTGTCTTTCGCCATCTTGGATTGTAAAAAACAGAGAATCTAAGGTCCATATTTTCTATCAAATTAGCAAAATTTGATGCAAGTATGCAGATTTTTCATGTGTTTTTACATTTAAAAGATCCAATTTATAAGAATATAACTTATAAATATAAATATATGTACAAGTGTAGATTATTTTTGGTTGTTTTTAAATATTTTGAAATTGTCATTTTAAGGGGAGGTAACTCTAAAATAGTGCATGTTCTGTTGGATTGTTCATGGAATTTTCCTACTTTGTATTTTAGCCGGGAAAAACGCACGGTGACCCTATCTTTTCTTTTGATATTATCAAAGCATTGTTTGAAAGCTATATTTTCCTAATTTATTTTACAATTCTATCATTTCGTTTAGTTTCTATTCACAAAATGGTGTTTTTTCCTGTATAATCCATACAAAATGTGTCATTTTGTCACGACCCGTAGCTTGAAAAAATGCACGGTGACCTATCATTTTTATAATATTTTTCAACATGTATCAATAGATACTACATTTTGGCAAAGCATGAACAAATTCTATCATTTTTATTTTAGACTCCCATACCACCTTAAACATTAAATATGCAAAATACTCAGCTGTAAAGTTGCCTTTGTTGCCTGTATTAATCTATGAAAAAGCTGAATTATGTCCCTTGGCAGTATTAATTTCCAACAAAAGTCCTTTCAAACAGTAGGAAATGAAAAATTATTGATGTCTGATATAATAAAAGAACGGAACTACAAAATGAAGGCTCCTGACTTGGGACAGGCACATACATAAATAATGTGGCGGGGTTAAAAGTACATATTTACAAATGCATATTCATCTCTTCAACGGTTTCGGTACTTATACATCTTCGGATTTCAAATGTTTGGCTTTGAGCGTTCCTGATGAAGGTAAATCCAGAAAAGCGCTTCGGACGCAAGAAATAAATAACGTGTTGTTTTCAATATTTTACATCACTGGGTCGATACCTCTGCTGGTGGACTATCAGTCCCCGAGGGTATCATCAGCTCAGTAGTCAGTATTTCGGTACTGACATGATTAAACAAACTTTTCTAAAATTGTCCGTGTATAAATTTATAAATTATTTAGAAACTAAGGTTTCAACTCCCTCAGGCAAAGTTGGCTTTAGATGAATTTGGCTATTTATTTTAGGTATTTTTGACATACAGCTCTTCAACGGTTTCGGTACTTATACATCTTCGGATTTCAAATGTTTGGCTTTGAGCGTTCCTGATGAAGGTAAATCCAGAAAAGCGCTTCGGACGCAAGAAATAAATAACGTGTTGTTTTCAATATTTTACATCACTGGGTCGATACCTCTGCTGGTGGACTATCAGTCCCCGAGGGTATCATCAGCTCAGTAGTCAGTATTTCGGTACTGACATGATTAAACAAACTTTTCTAAAATTGTCCGTGTATAAATTTATAAATTATTTAGAAACTAAGGTTTCAACTCCCTCAGGCAAAATTGGCTTTAGATGAATTTGGCTATTTATTTTAGGTATTTTTGACATACAGCTCTTCAACGGTTTCGGTACTTATACATCTTCGGATTTCAAATGTTTGGCTTTGAGCGTTCCTGATGAAGGTAAATCCAGAAAAGCGCTTCGGACGCAAGAAATAAATAACGTGTTGTTTTCAATATTTTACATCACTGGGTCGATACCTCTGCTGGTGGACTATCAGTCCCCGAGGGTATCATCAGCTCAGTAGGCAGTATTTCGGTACTGACATGATTAAACAAACTTTTCTAAAATTGTCCGTGTATAAATTTATAAATTATTTAGAAACTAAGGTTTCAACTCCCTCAGGAAAAGTTGGCTTTAGATGAATTTGGCTATTTATTTTAGGTATTTTTGACATACAGCTCTTCAACGGTTTCGGTACTTATACATCTTCGGATTTCAAATGTTTGGCTTTGAGCGTTCCTGATGAAGGTAAATCCAGAAAAGCGCTTCGGACGCAAGAAATAAATAACGTGTTGTTTTCAATATTTTACATCACTGGGTCGATACCTCTGCTGGTGGACTATCAGTCCCCGAGGGTATCATCAGCTCAGTAGTCAGTATTTCGGTACTGACATGATTAAACAAACTTTTCTAAAATTGTCCGTGTATAAATTTATAAATTATTTAGAAACTAAGGTTTCAACTCCCTCAGGCAAAGTTGGCTTTAGATGAATTTGGCTATTTATTTTAGGTATTTTTGACATACAGCTCTTCAACGGTTTCGGTACTTATACATCTTCGGATTTCAAATGTTTGGCTTTGAGCGTTCCTGATGAAGGTAAATCCAGAAAAGCGCTTCGGACGCAAGAAATAAATAACGTGTTGTTTTCAATATTTTACATCACTGGGTCGATACCTCTGCTGGTGGACTATCAGTCCCCGAGGGTATCATCAGCTCAGTAGGCAGTATTTCGGTACTGACATGATTAAACAAACTTTTCTAAAATTGTCCGTGTATAAATTTATAAATTATTTAGAAACTAAGGTTTCAACTCCCTCAGGCAAAGTTGGCTTTAGATGAATTTGGCTATTTATTTTAGGTATTTTTGACATACAGCTCTTCAACGGTTTCGGTACTTATACATCTTCGGATTTCAAATGTTTGGCTTTGAGCGTTCCTGATGAAGGTAAATCCAGAAAAGCGCTTCGGACGCAAGAAATAAATAACGTGTTGTTTTCAATATTTTACATCACTGGGTCGATACCTCTGCTGGTGGACTATCAGTCCCCGAGGGTATCATCAGCTCAGTAGGCAGTATTTCGGTACTGACATGATTAAACAAACTTTTCTAAAATTGTCCGTGTATAAATTTATAAATTATTTAGAAACTAAGGTTTCAACTCCCTCAGGCAAAGTTGGCTTTAGATGAATTTGGCTATTTATTTTAGGTATTTTTGACATACAGCTCTTCAACGGTTTCGGTACTTATACATCTTCGGATTTCAAATGTTTGGCTTTGAGCGTTCCTGATGAAGGTAAATCCAGAAAAGCGCTTCGGACGCAAGAAATAAATAACGTGTTGTTTTCAATATATTTCATGATATTTGATTATTTCTGTATATCAAAAAAACCTTAATTTAAAAGAGTTCAATTTTTGTTAGAATTAAACTAAGTTAAAATTTGGATCCTTTGGACCTTAAAATGTGGGAAAAATTCCAAATTAAAAATCTAAATATTTAACATTGACATTTTGTTTATGAAAGAACCCCAAGAAATCAATTTTTGTAGAGATTTTTTTAACCATTTTTGAAATCAACATGAAACAATTTAAAATGTGGTTCAATTGCAAGATCTTAAATTCAAATATATTGTTCAATTTAGCATATTAACCACCCAAATAATGTGTTTATTTCAATTTGTTCTTGTCCCAAACCATTTGTGTAACATGCATCAACTATTTGCCATTGGACATAATTACCAACAATCAATCAATTAATCTAACAGGTTAAATATCTTCAAAAGTATCAATAAAAATATTTCCCCTTTTTTATATTTAAAATGGAATGTACAAAGTATGAAAAGTTCATTAGTCATTGTTAATTATTGAAAGGAAAATATAGGAGCCACCCTACATATCACTATTAGAACTACAAATTATATTATTAAAGTGATGTTTCAATGGGAAACCAAGTTAACAAAGACATGTTCAATAAAACTGATGTATAACATGTATAATTATTATATAGTGACAAAATACTAGAAAAATGGTCAAATTGCAAAATAATCATTTCCATAGCTCTATTAAGAGGAATGTCTCCAATTTACAATGATAAATTTTATGCAGCCAACTGACGTTCTGCACAAATGTTTCAAGGTCCCTCATATTTTCGTATGTGACAACTCAGGACTTTGTTCATGGGATCAGTATATACGTCATTTCTTGGCCAGGGACAATTTACATCTTTTTTATTGCAGTAACAAAAATATTTGCTGCAAATTTGCGAAATTCAATCAGGGATTGCTAACAAAGCCAAAACCAGCCTTCGCGCAGGACCAATTTTTCGCAGAAAACCAACAATAATGCACGGAAATTAGACTATCATCAGCAGAAAAACAACAATAATTCGTGGATCAACGGACAACATGAGCGGAAAACCAATAATATTTCATGGTACTACGACTTTTATCAACAGAAATCCAACAATAATGCATAGCAATATGACTTTTATCAGCACAGAAACAACCAATAAACAACTATCTCAAATTGTGACTATGAATAAAGAAGAATTTAACATTACAGTTGTATCTTTCTTTTTTGTATTTTTTTAAGAACATATATTATGTATATTATGGTTAATAAGGTTCATATAGAACATTTTTCCTACTTGTTACAAATTAAAATAACTGACAATAAGTTTTCAGTCGGGTAAAGAATTTGATTTTGTATATATATAAAAAAAAAAGCAAATATGCAACTAACTCTGCTGTTATATATTTTTGTTACAGCTTCTTTCCTCAACAAATTGGTCATAACAAAAGAAAACGATAAAAACATCTTGGCATTTAGATAATGTTTTAATACATGTGCAGATCAGTACATACACTCATTTACATTGCTCTTTATTTATGTGTGTGTGTGTGTGTATGTATATATGATCAAATACATTCTTAAAAATTGAAAACAGTGTCTATTGTTGAAAACAAAGAGCAGTTAACTTCTAGTTTATTAGAATAAAGTGCTTGTAATATTCAAAGTAAGATTATTCTTACTATTTTATAATTTTACTTTTCTTTTTTACAAACCAAATAAGAAGAAAGTTGCAATATATATACCATATGTTTTATTCGTGTTGTATGATTTACTGTCTGATTACCTTAATGTATATTGGTTCTATGAGCATTTTTATCTGTCAAAACTCATTAGAAAAATAATCTTCTTTCTGATGGAAAAGAATAAATTATCATTTCTTGCTGGAACATTCAAGGACATACCAGCAAGGGGCATGATGATAAGTTCACCGACCAAGAATTTATTACAAATATTACAAATAGTGATATTATATGTCTTATGGAAACTCAATGTGGGCCTGAAGACAATTTAGAAATTCCAGATTTTAAAGCTATCCATTTAGTGAGACCAAAATCTAAAAAGTCTAGGAAAAGATTTTGGGGCATATCAGTATATGTGAAATCATGTTTAAAGAGAGGTATAAAATTCACGAAACATCAATCAAATGATTACAGTTTGGGCCTCAAAAAAGATATATTTATTTGCTATATGTACAATCTCCTTTCAGATTCCAATTATACTAAGTCTCTTGATCAAGATTACTTTGATATTCTTGAAAAAGAAATATCCCTTTTTCAGAAGAAGGACAAATTTTCCTGGAGGAGATTTAAATGCAAGAACTTGTATAGGCTTTAATTTTATAAAAGAAGATATATTGAACTGAATTTTAATATGCGTATTGTTATTCTTTTACTTTTCTACATTGGCTAGAGGTATAGGGGGAGGGTTGAGATCTCATAAACATGTTTAACCCCGCCGCAATTTTGCGCCTGTCTCAAGTCAGGAGCCTCTGGTCTTTGTATGATTTTAAATTTTAGTTTCTTGTGTATAATTCTGAGTTTAGTATGTCGTCCATTATCACTGTACTATTATGCATATTTTAGGGGCCAGCTGAAGGACACCTAGGGTGCGGGAATTATCGCTACATTGAAGACCCATTGGTTGCCTTCGGCTGTTGTTTGTTCTATGGTCGGGTGGTTGTCGCTTTGACATATTCACCATTTCCTTTCTCAATTTTAAAATGGGGTCCATCGTCCCCTCTTTGATGGATATTATCCTGACATTAAACTTAGTCAACGTCAAAGTATGGATGAAATAGATACATCAAGTAGCAGACACTTAAGGTGGTAGACCTAGGTTAAGGGAAATAACTCTTAAAATCATCAGTACGTTTGTGTCAGCTTTTTTTCATAAATACGTTCTAAGCTTCTAGGATTCATAGATTATTTTCAATCTATTTCAGGTAAATGCTTGAAATACATTTATAAAACTTGACTATTACAAACGCATCACTGAATTAAAGAGTTATCTCCCTGGACATAGGTCTACCCCCTTAAATGGTTTATGTATCCAACTTGGGCTACGCATTTTAAATGGCCGAAGTTTTGGAGTTTCACTGGGTCAGAATACCTCATACCAGTATAGTGGTAATAGTGTAATAGACTTCTTTATTGTTTCTGAGCAATTGTTAGCATATATATTTTTTTTAAGGTATATTAAGTTTGACGGTCTAATGTCTGATCATTGTAAAATATCATTGATTATAAATGCAATTGTTTTTTTACATGTTGTGGTAAGACAGGTAGACAATTTATGCCAAAATTTGTTCAAAATATTTATTAAATAAATGAAATAAAGAATGATTTTGTTATCTATAGTGATCCAGCATTCTTAAATAATAATCCATTGAGTTGTTAGGTATATGCTGATGATATGGTATTGTTATCCTCAAGTGAAAAGGGACTGCAGACCTCTCTTAATAAGCTGTCATCTTAGTGCGTGCAGTGGAACCTGAAAATAAACTATGAAAAAACTAAATGTGTGATATTTAACACATCTGGTCGCTTATTCAGTTCAAAATTTACTATCAATAATATCACTTTAGAAAATGTCTAAACATTATAGATATTTGGAGTTGTATTTTCAGCATCTGGTGCATTTACAGAGGCAAAATTTGAACTTTACAAAACATTCATTATTTGATCAAACAATTCAGCCAATTTTCCAGTATGAATCAGAAATAGGAGGTGCTGGCAGTCCTCCGAAACTCAAGGATTCATCTTCTTTTTATTTTAAACTTGAAAAATTGAATGTTAAAAGTTACATATATACTTGGTGTGAACAGAAAGAGCACAAACGATGCTGTCATGACAGAAGTGGGACATTTACCAATACAATTGTCTTTTTTATTAAGCATCCCTAAATATTGGATAACTTTAGAAAAATCTGAAGACATTTTACTAAAAGAAGCTCTGGCACTATCTAAAAGCCTACATGAAAAAAGTCACACTTTGAATTCATGGTATAGGTATACTGTTAAAGTTTTGGAGATTTTGGATCTCACTCCCGACAGTTTACTACATAAGAATAAATATTGTATTAAAGAAATAAGAAGTATAATTAACAAAAAAAATAAACTTCGTAAATTTCGTTTATTCAAAACAAATTTCATATTTGAACCCTATTTAAACCTGCTAAACTTTAAACAACTGCTAAACTCTAAACAAAGGCAGGCATTAACAAACTAAGAATTGGGGGCCATCAACTTTCAATTGAAACAGGGAGGCACAAAAACATCCCAGCCAATGAGCGTATTTGCAAACTTTGTGAGAAGGAGTTGGCGGATGAGATCCACTTTCCTTATGATGCAAAAAAAAAATTAGAAACATACAGAGAAGACCTGTTGGTGACCTTCTGCTATTGTTTTTTTATGGTCGGGTTGTTGTCTCTCTGACAAACTCCCCATTTTCATTCTCAATTTTATAGAATAACATTTATTAAAGAACTTTGTATTTCTTATCCTAAAGAAATGTAACGATAAAAATATGTGTATATGGCTAATGGGTTGTGAGAATCTAGAAGTTCTAAAGCACCTTTGTAATCTGTGTCTGGACTGAGAGGGGATAAGTTGATAAAAAATGTAAATGATGCCTATTTGCTGACCCAGTGAATCATTTATAGACCAAATTTTAATTCTATGGCACGAATGGTATTCATAAACAGTTGAATAATAGTTTTACATGTTGAATTATGCATATATAAATATCGGCGGTTTTAATTAGGTCTTTCCACTTTTCGTGGAAAGACCTTTTTTTTTCTTCTGATTATTTTTTTTCTTCTGCCGTCTGAGATGTTTTTTTGTTTTACAACATATCTAATGGATGTTTGGCCAAGGATGTTGCTCAGTAATCGAGGTTTCAAAACTCACCCTGTGTGACCGAACACTTATTCTTATAGGAGTTATCTCCCCGCGTCCCCTTTTTCTTGTTATCGCTATATCTCTAAAACCGTATAAGATTTTTACAAACTGTTTTCACCAAATTGTTCGTCTACTCTTAAGAATGATTTGTTTTACTTTGACTGAGGTGATCAGAAGACATCTTATGGGGGTTATTACCCTTTGAAAATTTAAAATAAACGATATGTTGGGTTAATTCATACAGTATAAGTTGAAGAGGCCTACAGTCTTTTGATATGAAGTCCTTGGACCATATAAAGGAAATTGAGGCCAAGGTCAATGGTCATGGTCATGTTATAAATTTAGAATTTTGCTTGTTATCGTTATTCAAAAGAAACTGTAACAATTAATGATATGATATGTTTGCAAAATCACTGTTTACAATAAGGCGCAACTTCAACTTATTCAGTCAAAGTGTTTTTGTTAACCCTTATAAGAGTTTTCTCCCCTTATGTATTTGAAATCATTATTTCTCCACAACTATACAAGTGATTGGCCTCGGACCTTCTAATTTGAGTTCACTGATCCATGACCTTGAAATTCAGGTCAAGGTCAAAGGTCAAGGTCATGTTATAAATTCGGAATTTTGCTTGTAATCGTTTTTCAAAAGAAACTGTAACAATTAATGATATGATATGTTTGCAAAATCACTGTTTACAATAAGGCGCAACTTCAACTTATTCAGTCAAAGTGTTTTTGTTAACCCTTATAGAAATGTTCTCCCCTTATGTATTTCAAATCATTATTTCTCCATAACCATACAAGTGATTGGGTTTGGACCTTCTAATTTGAGTTCACTGATCCATGACCTTGAAATTGAAGTCAAGGTCAAAGGTCAAGGTCATGTTATAAATTTTGAATTTTGCTTGAATTCCAGAAAAGTCCCTGTACAAGCATATTCTAACATGTCTAAGACGAGATGATATAACTACCATAGGAAAAAAAACCACTCCTAGTCTTATATAAAGTAAGGAGTCCTATTGGAAATTATACACCATAGTTTTTCAGTATTTTTCAGACTTCTGAGATGAATGGTAGTCTATATCTGTACGAATATATTTGGTAACTAATGATAGTTACCAACGCTGGTTTTAATACAACGATAGAGAGAGTGTCTTGATAATTTATAATGCGCCACACAGTTTTAACACTCTTAATCACAATGTTGGTGCAAGCAGATGCACTGTCTCAAGGTGGTTCCACTCGCTCATTTTATTTTACTAAAAATGATTTTGAATATTTTTGTTTTGCTAGTTGAAATGTAAGAACACCTTTTGATTTGTTTTTCTAATCAATATTTATCATGTTTATTCACTAAAATATGATTATTGTCTAGTAAATTATTGTCATGATTGTCAGATTCTTGCATTGGCATTAATTATTCTTTTTGAAAATGCTATTTTGGTCTTTAGCGCATTCAGATATCTTAAATAGTTTGTAATATGTAGATGCATAATGCTGGGATAGCCCACACACCCCTCCTAGATTATAAAGGTTGCAAACTTCGCTGTTAACTTTGTTTACCGAATCCATCGCTGGGAGCTGACATGTTTGAGATTTTACCCAAGGAAGATAAGTCGATGGAAGAGCATAAAAGATGGACTCCCTGGTTTCAGAAATTTTATTGATTTTTGCACTTGCAGTAAAAACATGTCTTATTTATTTTTTTAAACAAATTTATTTTACTATCTAAATTGATTTTATGAGCCATTTTATTACAATTGTAGTTAGTATATAATTAAAATCAAAATCAAAATGTGTCAATTCGTGACTAATATCAACATTCTTCCAAGGCATAAATTAACATGTCATAGTCTTTTACCAAGCTTAATATTTTGTTTAAATTTAAAAAATCATCAAAATAAAAAACAATATAAGTTGCAAGCATATCCGGAATGGGTCTTGCAAGTGAGAAGCAAGTTTAAATCATATAAATTCATGTATGAAAGATCCATCTTTTGTGTTCGTAGTAATATTGATGAGTTCAAGCTGACATTACCAATGATTACTCCAAAAACTCAACTACCCAATTTAATATGCTTCTTGGTAGATCTTTAAAGGCATAAAAAGTTCTATTTTTACATGGTTTTATAATGAATTTGCAGAATTATGCGAATGAGGCTGTTTCTAAAAATAGATACGATTCTGGGGAAAATTAAGTGGCCAAATTCTTTTATTTTATGTCAAAGATGATGTATAATAATTTGTCAAGTTGTGATTGTCGATTTGGACGATTTTTATAATATTGCATGGTTTTCTGGCGGTTTGGCTCTTAAAATACATTGGTTTTTGGTGGAAAGACCTTCAATTGTTCTCTGAACAATTGTTCTTTACTTTTATCAAGGAATTGTACTAATAAGTAATATTTACAATTCCTTGATTTTATAGTGTTTATTTGTATTTTTTAGATAACAAAAAGACAGAAAAACAGTGTATTGCCATGCATTGACAGATTTACGCTTAAAGAGTGATTTTTAAATAATAATTTATATCAACACTCGTGGTGTATTGGTATCATGCATAGACTATAGACATTACTGTCGAAAATACGCATGAGTTCAAACCTTTCATTAGTCACTCTTTTTTAAGAAGATAAAAGATCGTATGTTAAAAGTTATGATATAAAAGATGGACGAAAGATACCAAAGGGACAGTCAAATGAAAAAGACAAACAGACAAACAATAGTACACATGACACAACATAGAAAACTGATAAATAAACAACACGAACCCCACCTAAAACTAGGGGTGATGACAGGTGCTCCGGAAGGGTAAGCAGATGTGGCCCTCGTCGTGTTGCTTATTTGATAACAAATCTGGCAAATAGTCTAATTAAGTAGGTCACATTCATGAAAAAGAAGGGGATTGTAGTCACAACGTAAGGAACATATCCGATATCATTTCTGAAACGGTTATTCCATAACGGTCAACCAACTCGTGGTTTTACCAAGGGATGATTTCAACTGCACTTTTTTTAACTATTGGTTTAAAAGCGTCCTAATGAGCAGCAACTCTCTATCAAGAAAATCATGATAAGAAATGCAAGCACGGGAATATCGTATCAATTGGGAGATATATACCCCTTATACAGGTGCTGCTGGAATGTTGCACCTTAGAAAATGGAAAGTTCACAATTGGAAAGCTGAAATCATCTTTTTTGTCGTAAAAATTTGTTTTCAACCTACTATCATTTTCAATTTCTAGATGTAATCAAGATATGAGATCGTCCTAACTGTATATGTAGTATCTTTTATCTCTAGTTCGATGGGATAGATGCGTTCCACATAGTAACCAAATTTTGAATTATTTAGTGAAAGAACATCGTTTGAGTGGAAAGTAGAGTTAAAGGATATTGTTAACTTTTGATCTTCTTCCTAAGAAGTTCCTGCATGAAGTTATCCTCTATATAAGTTATCTGCATATAAGTTATCTTAAGTTAACATGGTGTTCAGTGGATTCTTGAAAAAAAATCCATTGTTAGAACCATAGACTGGCGTCAGAGAAATGGGTTAAAGTGTGAATAAGATACTCAAATCTGTAATTTGTTTTAATACTGTTGATATTCAAAAAGTATGTCTCTATCTGATGGAAAATAGAATCTATATCTGATAACAAAAATGGACAAGACCGAAAAAAACTTAATATTTATGAATACTATCTCTCAAAGTAGATACATTAGTCATTCAAATCAACGAAGCAGGGGAGCAACAATAATTATTATGAAACAAATTAATTTGAATTAAGTAACCCATCATAATTATAAAGTGTCCATTTAATTGATTGTGCAGGCTTTTTTTCTACAATATGCATAGGAATGACAAGTGTTTATGAATATGGATATATGCCCAAATAGTAATTCCACATTACACCTAAATAATAAAAAAATTTAAGTCTCAATTTGTAAATTGGAATCCTAGTATACATCATTTGAATCATTATTGATACAACAAGAGTCTTTTGTAATGATCAAAATTTAAACTGTTTACATAGGTCACATTCAAACTGATTAAAAGATCCGACCGTTATACGTCAGTTACATAACTAGACCAACATAATGATAATAACATGAACATTTGGTCATTCTAATTGAACATGACACGGGTTATGTTCTTCTCATTAATGTTATGATAGTATGATACTAAACCGTTCACGGGGAGGATTGTGCCTGATATTCATATCATAATCTTTCAATCAGTTTAATTGAAGTCTGGAGCTGGCATGTCAATTAACTGCTAGTAGTCTGATGTTATTCATGTATTATTGTAATTTTTTTTTTCTTTGGTTTAATCTTCTGACATCAGATTCTGACTTCTCTTGACCTGAATTTTAATGTGCGTATTGTTCTGCGTTTACTTTTCTGCATTGGCTTTGGGTATAGGGGCGGGTTCATAACTCACAAACATGTTTAACCCGGCCGCATTTTTGCGCTGGTCCGAAGTCAGGAGCCTCTGGCCTTTGTTAGTCTTGTAGTATTTAAACTTTTAGTTTTTGTGTACAATTTGGAGTTTAGTCATGTGTTAGTATGGCGTTCATGATCACTGAACCAGCATATATTTGTTTAGTGGCCAGCTAAAGGACGCCTCCGCGTGCGTGAATTTCTCGTTGCATTGAATATCTGTTGGTGACCTTCTGTTGTGGTCTGCTTTATGGTCGGGTTACTGTCTCTTTGGCTAGATTCCATTCTCAATTTAATAACTACCCCTATCAGTATACCACAACAACATATTTAAAATTGAATATTGATACCAACTCATATGACACTATTTCATGATAAAAGACACCATATTCATTCAACAGTATCCATCCTTATTTAATTGCTATATTTGAAATGGAACAGACACTTTCTTCAGAATATTAAATCTAAAACGAAGAAGCATTTTTTAATTTTATTGTAACTTGGAGAAATGTAACATCATTTGATCCCGACGGAATGAAAAAAAATTAGGCTTGTCCAATAGATCTACAAAAAATAGTTTTATTATTATAGACAATTGAATATTTAGTATGCCTTAGTTTGGATATCTATGTGGCTCAAATGGTATCACTATTTTTTTATCTTGATTAGTAAACACAAGTTATGATTATCTATCTAGTATATGTTTATATATTCAGCTCATGTTTGTTAATGACAATTATACTCTTATATGTCGACAATTCTATTTAAGGTGGAAGACCTAGGTCCAGGGAACTAACTCTTAAAATCATCATTACGTTTGTGTCAGCCATTTTCATTAATACGTTCTAAGCTTCTTGGATACATAGATTATTTTCAATCTGTTCCAGTTAAATGCTTAAAATTTATTAATAAAACTTGACTATTGCAAACGCATCACTGAATTAAAGAGTTATCTCCCTGGACCAAGGTCTACCCCCTTAAATATTCGTAGATTAACAATCGTCTTGCTTATACTTTTTGCTCCAAGATAAATACGTGTCTATATTATTTCGTAAAGGTTAAGCTTTTTTTCTTTTTTCTAAGCACGATTTGAAAAAGTGAGAGTATATAACCTTAAGCTCTTAAGATGTCTTTTTTCGATAAGTTAAAACGTAGATATATTGTAAGTCAATCTGCAGTAAATCAATCACGCGTCAGGTATAGAAGAATTATGACAACATCATCAGAAAGATTATATTTCATATAATTTTCAAGCGATATATTTTTATTGGTTTTATTGGTGTTTTTTTTCTCTTTTAGTTCCAACATTGGTCACCATTGCAACAAATCAATCACATGATTTGTCAGAAGAAAAGTCACGTTGTGTATTAAGGAGGGCAACCCAACTACAGAGTTATGACACTTTTATTCGACAAGGTATTGTATATAATTTTAATGAACTGTCTCATTCCTAGTTAAAAAGTTTGGAGTGGTACATTCTAATAAAATTGAAAATATAGAAGTCTTATCGATAATAAGCTGCTTAACCAGTAAGTCGTTATATATGTATTATGATTATGTAATGTATTTGTATCTGCAAAAGCAAACAGCGTACTCAATTAAAGCAACTGGGTTTTCGTTGTCTTTAAATTTCGGGTGATGGTATTCATGATTTTAATTTGGAATCAAAATATGAAAATATGGATATCATTCACCACGTTTTTTGACATTTAGCAACCTCAGTTCATTTTTTTTAGCACAATACCTATATTTTTATTAGCATTGTCAAACAAATAAGTTTAAATAATTAATCAACAAAAATGAAAAAAAAAATCTAGTTATATAGGTTTCCAGCGAGACAAGTTTAGTTTAGTTTAAACATGTTTATTTATAGTGGATTGGGAAACAAGTTTTGCAACTTATATTAATCCCTTTCCACTTTGCGGGTGCGAGTGCTGCCTTGAAGCGGCATTAGCCTACTCTTTTTCGAAATCTACAAGGGTGTCTTTAACGTGCAAGAGATGTGGCTCTCTCTTAACACGGGTCAGCCATTTATCGTCCCTTTCCGACGGACTATCATCGTTTCCTCAAGACCATACTCGCAGATGGTGTCAAGGGAGAGCCGAAAATTGAGTTCCGGAAATTTCCATCCCAAACGGGAATCGAACCAGGAACCTTTGTGTTAGAAACAAGCGAGACAAGTAAACACAGTAATAACCATAAAACGTTACGGTGTAGATCTGTCATTTTTCCGCTTTGTAGGTACAATGTAGGTATAAAATCGAATGAATCAATTTATAATTATGTTTATTTACATAATATATAATAATTATAAAATAATTATGTTTATTTACATAATATATAATAATTATAAAATAATTATGTTTATTTACATAATATATAATAATTATAAAATAATTATGATTATTTACATAATATATAATAATTAATACATAGCTCAATGTTGTACGCTATGTACATTTTTGATAATTCAAACAGCATATAGCGCTATACAGATGATTTCACAATGTGTAAAAAAAAAAGAAAATTAACAATTTCTTATTTTTTTTCAAATACATAAAACTAACTAAAACATAATTTTATATTTCGTTTGTATATGGAACGGCAAGCAAATTATTTCTCCCATTACTTCAATGAAATTTTGTCATAATTGAAGGGCAGATTTTTAGATTCCTTATGTTACATGAAAAAAATCAAGGGAACATTAACTTGTCAAATTTCCTTAAGACAGACTGATACTAATAATCATAAACAAGAAGTGGGATTTCTCATATAGTTTTTCTTTGGTCACAAGACATCACTGAACCCTTATTTATATATGTTTGATAATTTGTTTGCAGAGCAGGCACCAGAAAGAACAACAGGATTGCTAGGCAGCATGGTTAGCTTTTTTCGGAAGGTATTTCAAAAGTATTTCTTTTTTATGATTTCATATTTCAAACGATTATGAAGATCGTTTAACAGTAAAAGATGAAAATATAAGAACAAATATTTTCCTACAAAAACAGAACTTTTTTGGAAGGGATTGATTTGTTCGCTTTGATATAGACGGTATCTTTTTCATCATAAATTTGAAATGCACGAACAAGACATAAGTATAGCAAGATCGATCTCGTACTTGCCATATCAAGATCATCTTTCTTAAAGTATTTTTGAAACGTTGACATGGTTGATGTGTTAACTTGTATTTCAAGATAGTTTTCTTTTTAGAAATCCAGTAACAACAATACAGAGGAGAAAGGTGATAATGATGAAAAAGGTAATAAACTTAGTTTTTTTTTTTATTACTATTGTGTTTTTATTATTAAAATATATTATCTCAATTATTTATTTTTCATATCAATTTTAACATTTTTTTTAAATCTATGATATAACGATTATTCGTTAACCGATGATCATCAGGTAGAGTTATGTGATTGTAACTGGTATTGAACTTTATGTGGTACATAAATAAAGGCAACAGTAATATACCGCTGTTCAAAACTCATAAATTCATGGACAAAAAACAAAATCGGGGTAACAAATTAAAACCGAGGGAAACCCTAACTAAAACCCTAACCCTAACCCTAACAATCGCTTTCTCTGCCTTTGGAAAATTAATATTTATCGGATAAACTTGTTTGAAACATTTGTATTTAAACTTAATTTAAATGTAATAGAGACTTTAACGGTTATATATAATCAAATTAACAGTTTATTATAGTTTTTATATAACATTATCTGTTTTTATGTTTTGTCTGCTAATTATACCAAGGTCAACAAAAAAAAGGTATTTCTTATAGTACCTTATTATTATTCAATTACTTAACTTTTACTTATTCCTTGTGTGCTCTATGTTCATTGTTTATATTTGAAAGAGGTGAATGCAACTGAATGTGTAACTCGTATGAGACGAATACATACGCTGTGACTCGTACATGTATGAGACGATTAAATACGCTGTGACTCGTACTTTTATGAGAAGATTATATACCCTGTGATTCGTACATGTATGAGAGGATTATATACGCTGTGACTCGTACATTTATGGGACGATTATATACGCTGTCACATTATTGTACATTTATGAGACGATTATATACACTGTTAATCATACATGTATCAGACGACTATATACGCTATGACTCGTTATGGATGAGATGATTATATACGCTGTCACATAATTGTACATGCACGAGACAGTTATATACACTGTGACTCTTACATGTATGAGACGATTATATACGCTGTAACTCATAGATGCATGAGACGAGTATATACGCTGTGACTCGAACATGTATGAGACGATTATATACGCTGTGACTCGTACATTTATTAGACGATTATAAACGCTGTGACTCGTACATATATGAGACGCTCATATACGCTATGAGTCGTACATTTATTTGACGATCATATACGCTGTGACTTGTACATGTATGATGATTATATACGCTGTGAGTCGTACATGCATGAGACGGATATATACGCTGTGAGTCGTACATGCATGAGACAATTATTTACGCTGTATGTCGTACATGTATGAGACGATTATATACAGTGTGAGTCGTACATGTATGAAACGATTATATACGCTGTGACTAGTACATGTATGAAACGATTATATACGCTGTGAGTCGTACATGCATGAGACGGTTATTTACGCTTTGAGTCATACATGTATGAGACGATAATATACATGTTACTCGTACTTGTATGAGACGATAATATACATGTTACTCGTACATGCATGCGACGATTATATACGATGTGATTCGTACATATATGAGACGATTATATACGCTGTCACTCGTACATTTATAAGACGTTTATATATGATGTGACTCTTACATGTATGAGACGATTTATCACTATGACTCGTACGTGTATGAGACGATTATTTACGCAGTGAGTCGTACATGTATGAGACGATTATATACACTGTGATTCGTATATGTATTAGACGATTATATACGCTGTGAATCGTTCATGTAAAAGACGAGAACATACAGTGAATCGTACATTTATGAAACGATAATATACGCTGTGCTTCGTACATGTATGAGACGATTATTTACGCTGTGAGTCGTAAATGTATGAGACGATTATATCCGCTCTGATTCGTATATGTATGAGACGATTATATACGCTGTGACTCGTACATTTATGAGACGACTATATACGCTGTGAATCGTACACGTATGAGACAATTATATACGCTGTTACTCGTTCATGTAAAAGACGAGAACATACAGTGATTCGTACATTTATGAGACGATCATATATGCTGTGCTTCGTACATTTATGAGTCGATTATATACGCTGTGACTGGTACATTTATGAGACGAGTATATACGCTGTGAATCGTTCATGTATGAGACGAGACCATACAGTGATTCGTACATTTATGAAACGATTATTTACACCGTGCTTCGTTCACTTATGAGACGATTATATGCACTGTCTCATTATTGTACATGTATGAGACAAGTATATGCACTGTGACTTGTACATGTATAAGACGATTATATACGCTGTGACTCGTACATGTATGAGACGATAATATACGCTGTCTCATTATTATACATTTATGAGACGATTATATACGCTGTAACTCATACATGCATGAAACAAGTATATAGGCTGTGACTCGTAATCAATGAGACGATTATATACGCTCTGACTTGTACATTTATAAGACAATTATATACGCTGTCACATAATTATACATGCACGAGACAGTTATATATACTGTGACTCGTACATATTTTGACGATTATAAACGATGTGACTCTTACATGTATGAGACGATTATAGACGCTGTGACTCGTACATTTATGAGACGATTATATACGTTTTCACATAATTGTACATGTATGAGACGATAATATACGCTATAACTCATGCATGCATGAAACGATTATAGACGCTGTGACTCGTACTATTATGAGACGATTATATGCGCTGTCTCATTATTGTACATTTATGAGACGATTATATACGCTGTGACTCGTACATGTATGAAACGATTATATACGCTCTGAATCGTTCATGTATGAGACGATTATATATGCTGTGACTCGTACATATATGAGACGGATATATACGCTGTGAGTTGTACATTTATGAGACGATTATATACGCCCTGACTCGTACATGTATGAGACGATTATATACGCTGTGACTCGTACATTTATGAGACGAGTATATACGCTGTGAATCGTTCATGTATGAGACGATTATATATGCTGTGACTCGTTCATGTAAAAGACGAGAACATACAGTGATTCGTACATTCATGAAACGATTATTTACGCCGTGCTAATATCTTGGTTTAGGAAGGAACAAATCCTACTTTGTAAAGGATCACTCTGATTCCAACAAAAATTCTCTGACACTGATAGCATCAAGATGCTGGATTTTTTGATTGACAACATATTTGTAATGTTTGGACGTGTTTTTCAACAGACTGTCGGCATGGGAACAAACTGTGTCCCATTACTTCCCGACTTATCTTTTTATTATTATGAGGCTCACTTCATGCAGTAACTTCTTAGGAAGAAAGATAAGAAGTAAGCAATATCCTTTAAATCTACTTTCCGCTATATAGATGATGTCCTTTCACTAAATAGTTCAAAATTTGGTGACTATGTGGAACGCATCTATCCTATTGAACTAGAGTTAAAGGATACTACAGATACAGTTAAGTCGGCTTCATATCTTGACTTACATCTAGAAATTGACAATGAGGGTCTGTTGAAAACAAAACTTAACAACAAAAGAGATGATTTCAGCTTTTCAATTGTGAACTTTCCATTTCTAAGTAGCAACATTCCAGCTGCATCTGCATACGGGGTATATATCTCCCAATTGATACAATATTCCCGTGCTTGCATTTCCTATCATGATTTTCTTGATAGAGGGTTGCTGCTCACAAGGAAGCTATTAAACCAAGAGTTTCAAATGGTGAAGTTGAAATCATCCCTTCGTTAATTTTACGGACGCCATCACGAGTTGGTTGACCGTTATGAAATAACCGTTTCTCAAATGATATTGGATATGTTCCTTACGTCGTAACTACAATCCCCTTCCCTTTCATGAATGTTCCTCGATTAGGTTGTATAGCCACCAATTTACCTACTCCAATTCAATGTGACAATAATAGTGTAGCACCTCTGTATAAAAAACGTAAGACTGGACATGTTGATGTCAAAGATTTAAAACAATATCCAGCAGATGCGAATTAAGGTAAAAATAATGATGTACCTTTTCTATACATAGCTAACATAATGAACATGTTATTGTTGTTACAGAACTGTTACAACATACAGCAGAAACAAATCAGTGTGAGAAAAATGATGCACCACCTTTGTATATGGCATGTCGAAACGGACAAATTGGTGTTGTTGAAGAATTGTTAAAACATTCAGCTGATGTTAATAAACGTTGGAAATATGACTTGACACCGTTACATACTGCTTGTAAACACAACAGGATTAAGGTTGTAAATATGCTCCTTCAATGTGATGCTGTAGATATTGATCTTTGTACTGATGATGGATGGTCGTCACTTTGGATTGCAAGTATAAATGGTCATATACATGTTGTAAAATTACTGTTACAACATTCAGCAAAAATTAACAAATGTTCGAATGACGGTGCATCACCTCTGTTTATAGCAAGTCAGATAGGACATATTGGTGTTGTTAAAGAACTTTTACAACATTCAGCAGAAATTAACAATTGTACGAACACGGGTGCATCACCTCTGTTTATAGCAAGTCAGAGGGGACATATTAGTGTTGTTAAAGAATTGTTAAAACAATCAGCAGATGTCAATAAATGTTGGAAAAATGGCATCACACCCTTACACATTGCATGTTACAACAACAGGATAAAGGTTGTACATATGCTCCTTCAATGTGATGTTGTTGATATTTGTCTCTGTGATGATGATGGACTTTCTGCGCTATATTGGGCAAGTTTTTGTGGACATGTTAATGTTGTTAGAGAACTGTTACAACATTCAGCAGAAGTTAACAAATGTTCCAATGGCGGTACATCACCTCTTTTTGTAGCAAGTCAGAACGGACATATTGGTGTTGTTAAAGAACTTTTACAACATTCAGCAGAAATTAACAATTGTACGAACACGGGTGCATCACCTCTGTTTATAGCAAGTCAGAAGGGACATATTAGTGTTGTTAAAGAATTGTTAAAACAATCAGCAGATGTCAATAAATGTTGGAAAAATGGCATCACACCCTTACACATTGCATGTTACAACAACAGGATAAAGGTTGTACATATGCTCCTTCAATGTGATGCTGTTGATATTGGTCTCTGTGATGATGGTGGACGTTCTGCGCTATATTGGGCAAGTTGTCGTGGACATGTTAATGTTGTTAAAGAACTGTTACAACATTCAGCAGAAGTTAACAAATGTTCGAATTTAGGTGTATCACCACTATTTATAGCAAGTCGGACGGGACACACTGGTGTAATTAAAACACTGTTGAAATATTCAGCAGAAGTTAACAAATGCACCAACAACGGTGTATCACCTCTGTTGAGAGCAAGTGATTGGGGACATATTGATGTGGTTAAAGAATTGTTGAAGCATTCGGCAGAAGTCAGCAAATGTACGAATGACGGTAGATCACCTCTTTATGTTGCATGTCAGGATGGACAAATTGCTGTTGTTAAAGAATTGTTAAAGTATGTAACAAATGTCAATATATGCATGAATGATGGCACATCACCACTCCAAATCGCATGTTTCAACAACAAAATCGATGTTGTAAAAGAACTTCTACAGTGTCCTGACATTGAAATTGACCTCTGTGATAAAGATGGACGTTCATCCCTTTATTGGGCAAGTCAGCAAGGGCATGCTGACATTGTTAAAGAATTGTTACAATATTCAGCAAATGTCAATCATTGTAGGATCGATGGTAGCAGTCCATTACATATTGCCTGTTACACTATGAGAACGGATGTTGTAAAGGAACTTCTTAATTGTGAAGATATTGATTTTAATCACTGTGATAATTATGGTTGTACTTCACTTTATTTGGCAAGTAGGCAAGGACATGTAAATGTTGTAAAAGAATTGTTACAACATTCAGCAGATATAAACATAGGTGACACTCAAGGTAGAACTCCCCTCCGTATAGCACAGGAGCATGAACACGTGGAATTAGAATTATTGCTTTTTCTAAAAGCTGCAAATCAACATTAAATTTACAATGTACTTGGTAATAAAATTAACGGTACCAATTTTCTTGCACCAGATGTGCATTTCGACAAAATGTCTCTTTAGTGATGCTCCTGGCCATAATATTTGAAATCCAAAGCTTATATAAAAGATGAAGAGCTTTAATCCAAAAGGTCCAACAAGTATAGCCAAATCCCTGAAAGGAATCAAAGCTTTGCATTAGGGAGATACATTCCTTAATTTATTATAATTTCTAATATTTTGCAACAGCCAGTTCGAATAAGACCTGGTGGACTTGCTTTGTGCTGTCATTTTGTTTCCTGAAATATTCAATAATATCTATCTTGACATTTTATAAATACAGATTGACACTTGGGGCTTGTCCATATATACTATTGTTTAACCTTGCGTTGAACCGCTTTGAGATGTAAATATAATCTATTTACATTATAATTGACATTCGTTATTAGGAAAAGTTGCAAAAATGTGTATACGTTTTGAAATTGTTTTCATAGCTTCACTTTTTCACATGTATGAAAGTGGTAAAATTTTATGCTAAACTGTTTGTTTTTCCAATCCGTTCTTTTGTTACATAATTAATTTAACAATATTAAAAAAAACTTTTAATCTGAATAGCAAACGTTTTTCGAGTAAGTCTTTGTATTGTTAGATTCACTTTTATCATCAAATATTCCTGTACTGCTTTCATATTTAGTTATTTTTTCTCCCACAGATTGGAATTTTTGACAAAGGTAAAAACATTGAATGTTGTCTCTTGAGCTAAGTGTGTTTTCATCCGTACACATTCGTCTTTGGAGAATTTTTGTTCCATTGGCAATCATACCAGATCTTTTTATGGTTGAAAATACTGTTTTTGGTGTGATATACACGTATAAATTTTCCTAATGATGTATACTATATAGTTGTTGACATTTATATTGGCTATCTTTTTTTTATTATATTGTTAATTATGATTTGTATGGTAATTGATACATATGAAAAGGAAAGGTGTTGATATATGTAGCTATTTGTGTTATTTATTTTTTTTACTTTTGTTAATTCTTTTCAAGCTTTGATTTTTTGTTTACCTTACAACTGCACACATGTATAGAAAGATTGACCCAATACTATCAGCTCTCTTGACATGCTTGATACATTCGAATACTAGTCGTTAGTAAGGAAAAGTATATTCATTAAGAGTTGTCTGCCATAAACATTATTTAGCTGGAAAAAAAATAACAAAAAGGGGGATTCGTCCATTTCATCATTTGAATGTGGAGGATATTTCGTTAATGTCAATGCATAAATGCATCGTATCATTCCATGTGTTGTATACACTGTTTATTTCTACATACCACATTTACCAGAACAATTGATTTGTTTATGCCCCACCTACGATAGTAGTGGGGCATTATGTTTTCTGGTCTGTGCCTCCGTTGGTTCGTTCGTTTTTCCGTCTGTGCGTCCGTTCGCTTCAGGTTAAAGTTTTTGGTCAAGGTAGTTTTTGAAGAAGTTGAAATCCATTCAATTTGAAACTTAGTACACATGTTCCCCATGATATGATCCTTCTAATTTTAATCCCAAATTCTAGTTTTGAGCACAATTTCATGGTCCACTGAACATAGAAAATGATAGTGCGAGTGGGGCATCCGTGTACTATGGACACATTCTTGCTTAGTTGACTGATTAAAATTGTATGATCAAAATACTTTGGGCATGGTGTATATTGGTTGGTTAGGTGTTTTTTTTTTTTTTTTTTTTTAACTTATAGCTTTTTAAAGTATAATGATCAA
Source organism: Mytilus galloprovincialis (assembly GCF_965363235.1). NCBI lineage: Eukaryota > Metazoa > Mollusca > Bivalvia > Mytilida > Mytilidae > Mytilus > Mytilus galloprovincialis. Next base: position 101,210,805 of record NC_134842.1, read on the forward strand.
TTATTTTTTTACATAAATAAGACCGTTAGTTTTCTCGTTTGAATTGTTTTACATTGTCTTATCGGGGCCTTTTATAGCTGACTATGCGGTATGGGCTTTGCACATTGTTTAAGGCCGTACGATGACCTATAGTTGTTAATTACTGTGTCATTTTGGTCTTTTCTGGATAGTTGTCTGATTGGCAATCGTACCACATCTTCTTTTTTTAAATTGAATTGAGTTAACATGTTAAAAAGAAGATGTGGTATGATTGCCAATCAGACAACTATCCACAAAAGACTAAAATGACACAGACATTAACAACTGCATATTAGTACTAGGAATGAGTAATTACTTGCCATATGATATAGAGACTTGTCTATTGTTGAACTTATATTATTTTTGTTAGCTTTAGCTTAAACATTGATATGGAAATTTCTTAACTTCAAATTATACTGATATTGCTATTCTCAACATCTAAGAAAAGTTGGTCAAAGTGATCTACATTTTTTTCACTTCATTATTCATTAAACTTTTATGTCTTGGTGTGTAACTGTACGTAATATATTCATTAAAGATTAAGCATGTTTATATCGAGGATAAAGTAAATCAGGTAAAATGTACATCCTTGTAACCTATTTAAAATGCTTAATTGGTATTTGATTAGTTTACGTCGAAATCCACATCTGGCATTAAACATAGGATCTGAAAATGTTCAGATGCATATAATTGAGTAGGTCGGAGTTTAGACAAAAAGTTGACCAATCTTACCTTATGTGTATTCTTTATTTTGAATATATTTAATAGTTTTGTTTTATAGTTGTACATCGTTGGAGATAAATGATCCGTGTGCATTATTAACCCATGTCAACATGTTATGTAGGTATTACCCAACTTTGTGTTTGTATATTACCAATAATTCACTCTCAATCGATTGCCAATCAATTACTGGATTCGTTGTTTCACTGACCATATACCTTTAACAGATCTGCCCATGTTATTATATTGCTGTCATGTGCATTCTTATGAAATTGTTTGTTAAGTTGTTTTTATTTATGCATAACACTTAAAAGTGTAGTTTATAGTTAAGTCAGATACACTATCATGACTATAGGGTGCACAGAAATTATGTGACATTAACTGCTGATCAGAGATCTTACAATTGTGTTTAACCGAAACCGTAAGAAAGTAAATGATTTGTGTATGTATGCATGTAGTATCAGACTTATCATATTTGCGTTTTAGATTATAATCGTTATGGGTTTTTTTTCATATTTTTGTTTTTTGAAAATGACATCCCAAATACACGAATTGCACGAACTATATCATTTACATAACCTGACATACATAGAAAATCAAGATGATTAGACAATTTGTATGTCTTTATTCACGCGATGGATTTATTTGAAAATTTATATTTATATCAAAATGTTGATGTTTTAATATCAGTCAGTCATATTTCAGAATCATTTTGATTAGAAAAAACGTGTATCCAAAGAATAATACATATATCTTAAGATTGTGAATGATTTTTCTAACGCTTAATAAAACTTTTATCATATTTATATTATTTTTAATTTAGATTAAAAACTGAAGGTGTTATTAGTTGTTATCGTTTGGTGTCGACTTTTCAGTATAAACATATACTTAAACAAACACATCAGAACAACATCACCGCTCCAGGCTCTTGAACATTTGAAGGAGGTCCCTACTATGTATTGGTTACCTAAACTAAAACACAAAACAACAGTAGAATGTCGTTTCATCTAAGCCTATAGTAAGTGTTCTACAACTATTAGTTCAGTGCTTTTAACAATATCTGTTCCACATTGATAAAATAAACAAATCTTTAATTAGATTACCTCAAACAGAGTCATACATTAATTTTAAAGTCCTATGAAACATCAAATAAAAAAAATGATGCATACGTTTTTTTTAAATTAATGGCTACTTGTTTTTTTTATTAAAATTAGGTAAACACAATTTTTTCTGATGAAATTTTACTAATTTGTCCAAATTTAGAAGACATTTACTTTTATTATTACTGGCTTCCAAGACAATATTTCGCCGACATGTTTTCCGTATGCAATTCCCTCAGCATAACCTGTCTCGGAAATATGCGGTAATCGCAATAAACAAAGGGAAAATTAAATAGGCAGAGAGAGCCAACCAACGTTAACATCGCTCCTTCATCGAAATAAACTATTTCATATTGCACACGTTATACAGTACGTGCTTACCAAAAATATGAATAGTCTTTGTTAATTGTTTACAAAGGTGTCAATCGGTATATTTCGGCTTCAAAACACGATCACATATAAGCTGCTATGTTTTCACACTAACACTAACAGAGTTTATGATTTGGATGCGTAAAAGTTATAAAATCGTGCACTAAAGGCAAAGTTCATGATATATGCATGCATTGGTTCAAAAATAAGATTAACATTAGTTTTAACCAGTCACTCGTTTTATTTTATTTTAAGAACGAAGCGGAATATCTCAATTGAATTTGAACATTGTTGAACGTTCTTAAAATACAAGACTGTACAAATCAAATGATCAAAACTTCTTTTAGGACACTCTTATTTAGATACAGAGTCGTCCCTGCTAAATTTTGGATCAAACTAAGATAACACAAATATTGTGAAGTGAATAAATGTTTCAGTAGTAATGGGGAAAGTAAAAAAACGGAAGATAAAAGCATGCTCATATCGAAAGGGATAAGTGTTTTTTTCTATGTACACATGGTTGGACAAAATTATCTAAGTACATTGATGTCGGGGCGTAATCTTAAATGAAGTGAGCTGAGATCAAAACAACAATTCAAGTCTTTGTTCAACCCTGCTAGCTAGTAATTTGCGAGGGTTTTTTTCAGTTTGTTGTTGGTATTTGTGCTTTCTTTGTATCAATCTTATGACTTATGAGTCAAGCTTTGAAACTGGATTTTACATTTGTGTTCCAATGAAGAGTCTTTGCAAAAGTATCACATGTTACAGGAAGGGTGACGTGCTAACGTACAGTAGTAATAACTCTTTCAAATTTAAAGTAGCTTCGTTATATGTCATGGTCAAAGCAGCAATTGCTATAATAAAATTTGGGAAAAAATGTGGTTCTTATAAACATTATTAGATGCCCAACTAAGTTAACTGCAAATTTTATGGACGATTTATATATATGATATTTCGGAATTATCTTCATTTCGAACCCTAACCGGTGAACAGGGTATTTTGTAACGTTACCGATTATTACCTCATGGGAGATTTATAGGTATGCAATTTCGTTCCTAATAGAAGAATTAAATGTAGGCCAATTTTTACACACACAAACTGATTCGTTTTGTTATTACTGCCATTTCGACTTGAAATTTATATAGAAGATCATTTCAAGAAATTAGTTATCTATTGGTTGTTTATAATTTCTAAAACTTGTCACATATAACTATTATACCTAAACAGCAAATACGTATGCTATTATTTATATGGACAGCTTAAGCGCAATCCACCATAGCGTTATTCGGTCACGTGATTAGTGACTATATTAGTTGAAGCTGTCAATCCTTTTATTTGTATAATAAATTGCATATATTATATCATGTGTTTTACTCGTTTTTATACTTTAACAAAGGAGTAGGCCTCAAATTTCACGTTCATCTAACGAATGATTTTGACCACTTTTTAAACACTTAAGTGTCTATTTCATTTGAATCAATTAGTTAATGTGAAAAATTTTAACTGATCTAGTCATAAAAAATGCACCGATTCAAGCTTAAATATGAAAAATATATCAAATATGCCGAAAAATGTCACTTTTCAGATGGTTTTTGTCAAAAATGAAAGTGGCCGCATCCGTGTTCATCCTCAACCTTTATATATGTTATGTATTATCATAAAATACAACTTACATTTCAATATTAAGGATGAACACGAATGCGGCCAATTTCGTTTTACACGAAAACCGTGTAAAATTTAACTAAAATGATAGAATTGTGAAGATTTAAGTAATTTAGCATGACTTAATGGTGCTGGTACCCGATATATGTGCATTATGTTGACAAAAACAGCCCATATTTATGTAGCAGAAGCATTTTACTATCCAATAAATAACTAAAAGTTAACATTTTAACAATTTTATAAAACTGCTATATTTTGGGGCGAAAAAGCGGTCTTACTGGACCTACTCCTTTATAATTCGTGTTCGTTTGTTCAAATATATTGAATACTCGCAAAAACAATGGTATATACAGAACATACCATTGTGTACCTTATACTTAATACATATCTTTTTTTGTAATATATATATTCATAATAACGTTGGTGTTAGATTTGTTTGTAAAACACAAATTTATAATTGTAAAACTAAACATAATCAGTGACGCGTTTGCACAATTCTGACTGTATCCTGTACATGTGTGCATTACATATTCTGAAATTTGTACAAATACACAAACATCTTGGCAACTATTCCACATTTGCTTATTTTCATTCAAATCATATTATTGAAAATATGATTCCTAAAACTTTAGAAAGGTTAATTAAATATGTCTAAACTGCACCATTTTAGACATATTTAATGGTCTTTCTCGTTCCTTTGTGCTCGGTATTTTTTTTTATATTTTTGTATTTTTTTTTTTTTTTTGTACTTGTTTGCTTGAAAATTCATATAAAAGAGTGTGATCAATTGACTTTTTGTTTGACATGTTTATTCATTTGACCTTTCAGCCTAAAAGTTCGTTAACTTACAAAAAGCGGGCGACACTACCTGCATGAGATATCTAATAAAATGTTCCGTTTCCCTAGATTATATTAATCTATATCACTAATCCAAACAGACTTATACTTTTCCACAATAGTTTACTTGTTTTTGATAGGAAACAACCAGGGACGAAGAGGCGTTTTAAGGCGAGGTGATGCAGATGAAACGTTGTACACATTGATGAGACTGCAAACCAGCGAAACAGAACAACCAAGTCATTAGAGTTTAAAAACACAATATGCATATGTCTAAAGAAACTTATTGATATACTTACATTTATATAACAAACGAAGTAAAAATCTTAAATGTCGTTTTTTTTTATTAAATATCTCGTTACAAAAGGCCACATACGATATATACTGTTTTTTTACTTCTTTTTGTTGTTGTTATCTAACGTCTTTATCTTTACTTCAAACCAATTTGCAGGCGTGTCTACCATTTTAAATCTCCGTGATGGGTTGTTTTGTTGTTAATTTCTCAAAATACTAATCAATAATAAGTGTATTACATTTGTAGTACGCTAAACACAATGATATAATTTATTATAAATGGTCATCAGAAATACCTCTGTTAAGGTGTAATTGAAATCAATAGATAAAACAAGTACAATCCCTAGGGCTTAATGACTCAAATATGCATGTCATTTAAATGTTACCGATCTTTACTAGTTATAGTTATCATCTTAGCCGTCTGACAACTTGATTTGACGATTCTCGCAATGAACTAGCATTCAAATTACAGTTAAAAGGTAAATATGAATAATACAGTAACAACGCAACATATTATGCTTACCAAATTTCTATATATTTTGTTAACTTAACCGCGGTGGTTTACAGTTCACAAAAAAAAATATTGTTTTCAATATCAAAATTCTTCCCAAGAGTTAGCTGGGGTATAAAAACAAGTATTTTTTTTACTTCTCTGTTTCTTGCTGAATAAGGGAACTCGTTTGAAATTGTGGGATGTATTTAAAAGCAGCTACCACTAGATGCAATGGGCACAACGGATCTGATGACCCCTGTGAAAAGATTACCAATTCAAGTATGGTAAGCTCTTGGCATGATAAGAACATTAAAGCACCTGACGCGTGTATCGTCTGCATGAGACGCATCAGCAACGTTCAGGTCAAAATACAAGAGAAAGTCAAACAAGAACGAAGAGCATTGATGACTCAAAATTCCAAAAAGTTGTTCCAAATACTGCTATGGTAATCAGCCTGGGTAACAAAAATCCTTAGTATTTAGAATAATTCATACTTATGCATACATAAAAATCATAAAAATAACCATATAATAGATATAGATGTAAACACCGAAGTGGTGACTAACCAAAGAATAGAGGTTTCCCGATTTGCTACTTATCAAGTACGGTTGGTACGTAACACAACCGTTGGTGCTGTTGTGGAGGTATCATTTAACGCCTGAATTTATTACTATTCATCATGATGAAATTTAAAGAATTGATTTCTGTATCACCAAATAACTAGCTTCAAATTGACACGACCTTTACATTCTAAATATAGATTTGTGTTTATGTGTGTATTTTGTTTATAAAAACAAAATAATTTCATACACACTTTTGAATTAAAATAATAACTATAAACCACTTTCTGGTATCTTTCGTCCTTCTTTTCTTCTAAAACTCGTGATACTGGCGTTGGTTATACTTGTAAACGTGTCAAAATTGCGTTTCGTCTCATAATTTATTTTTTGCATGATTTTGAAATTATTTTTATTATAAAAAAATATTTGTTTCAATCACTGCAGCAAGATTTTTTTTTTGTGAGAGGGTGTTGGAGTTGAGTTTTCACTTTGAGTGAAAAAGGGAATTCTTCGATATTTTTTTTTCTAGAAATGCGTTCTGAAAGTTAAGTGATCAAATATTGAAAAATCAGTATTTACTATTCGGTTGCCAATGAAAAAATCCCACATTACTTGAATCATCTAATTTAATTGATTGGAATATTTGCCATATATTTATACAGAGGCGGATTTAAGGGGGGTAGAGGGCAGGCTCCCTTTTCTGGAAAAAAAATTGTTACGTATATAGCGACTCACTGAAGCATGACCGCTCCTAGGCAGATACAAGTGCAAAGTCAAAGGTATTTTTTAGATATAGTCCAATATGACATTCACCACCAACTGACTTGCATGCAATATCCACACAGCATATACATCGAGTGAATTTTTGATCAACAAAAAAAACCTGCGAATCAGAAGTACCAAATTGTTCCTCTATATCCGACTGAAATATAATACATGCTTTTGTTACATCTTGTCAAAACTGCCTGCATTGTGTCCTGATCTAGGCCATTTCATCAACTGGTTTATGCCCGCGTCACACTATCCCGATTTGTATATACGATGGACACCCGAATGCGAAAATTGTAAGTTCGTACGAAGTTTGTCCCGATCTCGTTAAAATACTAAAAAGTGACCGAAGCAAGTACGATGAATAACGAAGTCTATACGATGGAGCCGAAATTATATACGATAGCAAAAGATAGACATACGAAGACGGATATTTAAGCTTCATATCTCAGCCGAAGCCTACACGATGGATCACGAAGGCTACACGATGGATTACGAAGGCTACACGACGGATTACGATGATGGCGCGATGGCCATACGATATCTAAAAGAATTAGTTTATTATACCCTCGCCTGTTACATGTAACTCTGGAACCAAAATGCTCAAAACTTGGCATGGTGTTACTCGTTAAGAATATCTTAAGCGCTATTGATTTTTAAGTTCAAAGGTCAATGTGACAGTGGCAGTTGTAATACAAGGCAATATCACCCTTGTGGACACTCTAAAACATATATGATTCAAAAGATTTTAACCACATTTGGTATATTGTTCCTCCTTGTAATGATCTGACATTTTTTACGTTCAAGGCCAAAGGTCAAGGTCATGCAGATGGACTTGTTTTTTCTCCTTCAAACAGCATAATACACAGGAAATTGATTGCTCATTTTTTTAACTGCTGGTTCTAAAGACAATATTAAAAGTATTTCCAGTTACTGAATGTTTTGGTTGATTTCTTAAATATAGTTTATGTATCAAATATGCATATTCAATTTACCATTTTCTGCATGTGTCATATACAAATATAGTGTCCATATTTGTCCCCAATATGTTACATACGAGGGGATGCCACGCTCGGCATTGCCTTGTTTGTACTGAAAAATGTGTGCACTTGTCTGAATAATCACCCATAATTATGCCCATGTTTACTGATCTATCTAAAAGGTAAGGTAATGGGTTCGTTGATCCTTTTTTATTCAAAAAGAGCTCTTTCCAGAAGAATATCATAATAATATAGACAAAAGGAATAATGTGGGGAAAGCAACAAATTCGGCAAAAGATGACATATAGATAACAAAACGGTTATGGAGTAAACATTCGTGTGACAACAACTCAGACGATATATAAAAAAAAACAACAGAAAAATGAGGAAAAAGTTGGTTTCCCTATATACGTGTACCTGAAGTGTTGGTATACGAGGAGCGTTTATGATTTTCATTATGTCACTTGATATGAAAAATGGACCAAAAATAGTATTTTACTTGTAAAAGTAAATCCGGAGCCTGTAATAGCTGCTCTTCTTGTTCCATTTGAATTAATAGAAACAACGCTGTCGCCTTTCTTTATTGTGAACTTCTTTCTTAACAGTATTAGACTGACCAGTGCATGTCGCGCATGACACTTTAAATGTATTTTAGCGCGAAAATTAACTTACATTTAGCTAGATTTATTGCCGTCGTAGTTCCAGCTTGTCGCCTTCGTACTTTTTTTCGATGGCAGCGTGACGGGATTACGAGGTCTACACGAATTCGTGTTGCCATCGTAAGACCTTCGGGTAGCTTCGTGATTCATTCGTGTAGACATCGTAATGTCAAAACTGCCCGATGGAAACGATGGAAACACGAATGCAATACGATGTTGAAAGATGCATTCCCGGTGACATTACGATGGTGAGAATGGTGATACGAATTCAATAAGAACCCTCAACATCGTACGCACCTTCGGGGATTTTTAAACATGTTAAAAAATTTAGAACCCTTCCCGAAGTTGTCCCCGAAGGCTAGAAAAAGTGGTCGATGGTTCTATGATGGTTGAAGATGGCACTACGAATAGCCCGATCTGGATACGATCTGTCCCGATTTTGAAAATTTCCATATTCGTATTGCAATCGGCGTAAAAATCGGGACAGTGTGACGCGGGCATTATCAAAAATCACGAGAAGAAAATTCGGCCTTCTAATTACTACATAGAAAACTATAAGTTAAGCCACACAAATCCAACCAGTAACTGGGCGTACACTTAAGTGCTCAGCAGAGGAAGGCAATTAGTTAGCTTTATTTTCATTGAATCATTGTTTTTTTATAGCATACTAATGGAATGTGTCAATTACCATTGGAACGCAACAGCGATTTAAAAAAAAAATAATCTTTGATTAACGTACAAACTTCAGGATTGGTTTATATTTTTTATCATTTTTGTAGAAATTCTCTCCAGTAATTTCTTTTTTATTTTGATTTTGTATAATTTTGATATGGACCGGGAGTCAAGACAAACATAACGTATGCGTAACTAAAGAACATCAGCTCAAAAAAGTTTAATCAAAAACATCAATTTGGTGGGATTCAAATAATTGATAAAAATATCGTATTATTGAACTGTTTTGATCTGAAAAAATAAACAGTGTTTTACATGTCTATTTAATTTATTATTTCTAACTGCAACAAAAAAGGACGTACAGTGACCTATAGTTGTTAGTTACTGTGTCATTCGGTCTCTTACAGAGAGTTGTCTCATTGGCTCTCATACCAGTACTTTCTATTTTTAAAAACATACAACTTTTCATAGCCGTTGCGTTCTGTTAATGGTACTGAATATTTTTCTCCTAAGATATTAACGATATTCATCAGTCTTGGGTGTCTTTTTTCTGCACTTTATAAAGTTGATTCAAACTAAAATATTTTGTTTCGTTCGTAATGCTCAGCTGTAAGATATGGATGCTTTGATGAATATGTTGGGTTTACCCCTATACCAAACTGCAAAAAAGTTTAATCGCTTGGTCTTGAATATTGGGTTCCTTCATAAACAAGGGATCATATCTTGTTTTCCCTTATTTATATTTATTAATCATAAGAAGTTAAGTAATGAAATTCTCACTACGCATTACTGAATATGCCAGATAATTGTATAACAGCAAGTCCTTGATAAACAATTCTGTGGGATATTCTTTTTTTGATGAGCTCGAAAAGTCATAAAAAATCCATATTATCTACGTTTCTTCGCTAAATGAAGCAGTATTTAAAAACGGATGAAATAATGGTCTTTGAAAAGCACCAGGTTGAGGAACCAACTTTGGTTTTTGGTTCATTGTATAAGTAATAGGTTCCTTTGGACAGCATAGTGTATCGGGTGTTATACCTGTTTTACGATTCCATTGTCCACAACTTGTTTCGCAGCTTATGTCTTTTTGTTTTGATGTCCGTAATACAGGTAATCAATGTTTTTTAACACGAATATTCGTAAACTGCTATGATTGTTTTAATTTTTATAAGGTTGATTCCGAAGCTTATTGTTAGCGACCTATTTGTTAAAAGTTATCAAAGGTACCAGGATTATAATTTAGTACGCCAGACGCGCGTCTCGTGTAAATTTGTGGTTGTTGTAGATGCAGGATGGCAAAAAAGAGGAAGTGGTAGTGCGTGTTTTGTCTACATAAGACTCATCAGTGACGCTCATATCAAAATATTTATAAAGCCAAACAAGTACAAAGTGGAAGAGCATTGAGGATCCCAAATCCCACCGATGTGTTGACTACTGGGCTGGTGATACCCTCGGGGACGAAACGTCCACCAGCAGTGGCATCGACGCAGTGGTGTAAATAGTTATCAAAGGTACCAGGATTATAATTTAGTACGCCAGACGCGCGTTTCGTCTTCATAAGACTCATCAGTGACGCTCATATCAAAATATGTATAAAGCCAAACAAGTTCAAAGTTGAAGAGCATTGAGGATCCAAAATTCCAAAAGGTTGTGCCAAATACGACTAAGGTAATCTATGCTTGGGATTAGAAAATCCTTAGTTTTTCGAAAAATTCAAAGTTTTGTAAACAGGAAATTTATAAAAATGACCACGTTATTGATATTCTTGTCAACACCGATGTGTTGACTACTGGGCTGGTGATACCCTCGGGGACGTTAAGTCATTCACTAGAATGTTTTGCTACTAAACAGAATCCTTTATGAAAGTGCGTTTTTGTTGCGGCTGATGCATTTAATGAGTCGCCCAGCAAAACTTTTGATTATATATACATATATATTTAGAGAAAACATCAAAATATCAAATTGCCAAATATTGTCATGTTGTTATATTTATATTGGTATTTGTTTAATCTGCAACAAAATTTACAATATTTGTACGGCGATTGTTTTATCGAATGACCCAAAATAAAAACAACACACGAATGGCAGCAATTTACAATGCTAATGTTTCCTTGGTGGCATATGTATATCATAAAACATCCGGACAATATTATTTTGAAAACCTTGAGTTTATCTATACACGTACAATGGATTTTACACGATGTGTTAACAAGGTATATCACTTAATCATTCAATTTCGATTAGTGCATGATGACTCACCGTATAAATTTTACATTTACAACTCGAATTTGCACGCAATGTTATTCTTTAATCCAGTATTCATATACAAACATTAGAAAGGCAGAATATCTCATTGATAAAGAAAACATAGGTGGGAGATTTCATTTGCCTGACTAATATATATTCAACGACATAATTATTTATCTACGGTTTAAGGTGATTGCGTTGTCAGTTTGTATAAGTATCATGTTACCCCACGTAGCTTACATGTAAATCATTAAAGGTTAAAACCCAAACCTTTGTTTCTCAGTGATAATTAAATCAATAATCTCAAATATTACACTGCAAATTTATTTTCGTTTATTTCTTATATCATATTTTATACTTTTTTATTTCGCTATAAAATATAAAACCAGGGTTTTCGCTGGTAATCGCCATTTTTGCACAACTGTAGCGATTGAAATTCACTATTGGCGAAACAATTTAGCGAAAAAAATATAATAATTCGTTATCATTTATCTTCTAATGGGTTAGAACTGATGAGACAATATTCGGAGTTCACATTTAATTCCTCACAACATGTACAATAATCAGCAAAGTGTACGTTATAGTTGTAAGCAACACTGGACTACATGTAATTGATAAAGGTGTTGATTGTATTATTTTTTTTAAATGATATGGTTCAATGGCGTCACAAGCAGTGAAAGCATATATATATATACATGACAACACAAATATATGTGTGTTCTGAAAGCGAAATATCAAATTTTCTTAAAATGTGTTGTTATGGACTTTCCTAATTGATTTCTGATTTTACTTTTTCCATGACCGCGACGGCCATTTTTTAAACTCCAAACTCAAGTTTCACATTTAAGTTAATAGGTGGTTAACAATTTTATAAAATTTTATTTGGTTTTGAGCAGTTTGTAGTTTTTGCATTGTTTCTATGATAATGGCACTTATTTTGAAAATTCAACAACTTCATATGTCAGTCAACAAGTTTGAAAAAAAAACATGTTGTTTATATTTTTGATCAGTTTCCATTGCAATATCTTATTTTTGAGAGGAAAATTTATTGAAAGAGGACAACAAAACAAAAATGAGTATTATTTGTTCATGTGTTTAGGCATAATCCAATTATTCACCAAAAATTAAAAATACCCTTTTTTTTTTTATTTTGACATCTTGAAATTCCCAACCATGGCTGGACTTCTGTATAGTTTCATTACAATTGGTTAATACTTTTCTAAAAAAAAAAATGGACATATAGTGTGGAAAATAAAAAAAAATAAAAAGATATGAGCAATCAAAATATGTCACCAGACTTCCGTTAGTCTAAGAGTGACAACATAAATCAACATGTATTTGAAAAAAATTAGGCTCGAATGTATATGGTATATCGTATATGTTATGAATGTGGTTTGAGAGCAAACGGACCCAGTGTCAGCCTTCGTGGTTTCTCTGCCACGACGGGTGGCCTAAAAAATTACCGTAGAAGAATTTTAGAGACAACCTTAAGACAGTTTATATTTACTAAAAGAATGAATAGATAGAAAATGTCAATTAATTACACCTGATAGTTGTTGTTTATTAAAGTTTTAAATTGTGCTTTATATAGTAGCACTAAAGTTTTGTTATGAGCTTTTAGTGAAACAAAATACAATACTTTTGAAAAAGAATTCACAGAATAATATGTGTCATGCATACGAATATTTGAGTCTGAAACAATTAAACATTAGATAATCTGGTTTGAATTTTTTAAATTTAGCGACTCAACATCAGCTTCACAAAGAAAACACTCATATACTGAAACAAATTATCCAATAACAGTATAATATATGATTATGTATTCATTTATTGAAGATCAGTAAGCCTTCTTGTTGTAACATTACTCTTCTTGTCGCTATGTGAGACCCTACGGCGGGGGAATACAAAAATTGTAAACCCATCTCTAGAGACAACATATAATATCATAAATTTCCGATATAATTGAAGGACTATACAAGGTGTACACGTATAAATACACGACAAAATGTAATAATTTCACAGTAAGGTCAATGATATTATGTTTAATGCACAGGTGGATTCTAGAAGTGCATTATGAACCGCGTTCCTTTTGAAGTGTTCACGTTGTTTTTCTGTTCTTTTGATTGCTATTTTTTCTGCATTGATTTTTATCGGTGATATTTTAGAGTTTAGTACTTTACCAATGTGCATCTTGAATTATTTTTTTGTTTATTTACATATAATAAGCAAAATCTTGTAAAAGAAAAAAATATGCCGTTGCTATGGGTAATTATTTGTTGATAGGGAAAAAATGCATAGATTTTGCGAAGAAATGTGCATTCCATTGTGTTTAAATATGTGTAAAATTCACAACATGTTAAACAATTTTATTTCAAATACAAATAGATTCAAACTGTATATGTTACGTATTTACTGAGATAATCCCCACCAGTATACTGGTTGCTATACAAGATAGACCTAAAATGTTAAGATAAACTTTGAACGTGAGGCCATAAACTGCATTTTTGCAAAAGGGTTAACACTTTACTTTACCATTTATATGTGAATCTTGAACTGTTCTATTTCCGATTTAAATGGAAACAAAAATAGCTATATATTTCAGATCTAGGAATGGTATATCTCCCTCATTATCAATAATACGAGATTTATACATTACACGTGTTTTTTTAAGAACCTTACTGTTTTATCTCCATACTCCACATTGCTTTAGTAGTGTCACCTGGTTAAATAAAGTAAGACAAACGGCTTTCTAAGTGTTGTTTCTCCACTATTTTTCAAAAATATTTGCTCTCAAACACCTTTTTGCCTTGACGTCACTTTTGTGGGTCGATCTAGTTGGGTGATGAATGTATACAATGGGAGGTTCGGCTGTGCTGACCTACATGTAGGTTGTTTTATCCTTTGCGAATTATTCTGTAGTTAGTCAACACTTCGGTGTTGACATCATAGATATCAGTTATATGGTATTTTTTTTTTATAAATTTGCTGTTTGCAGAAGTATGAATTACTCAAAATAATAAGCATATTCTTGTCCCAGACAGATAACCTTTGCCGTGTTTGTCACAACTTATTTGGAATTGTGGGTCATCAATGCTCTTCGTCTTTGTTTGGCTTACTTTGTTATTTTGACCTGAGCGTTACTGTTGAGGCTTGTTTTGACGAAACACGCGACTGACGTAATACATTTTAAGCCTGGTACCTATAATAACGATTAGCATGTCGTAATGATTGCAAAATTAATTGTACACCAGGTGTAACAAAATGGACCTTCATATTACTTTAATATATATATATATCATTTGTAAAAATGCACCTATTTTTGCCCACAGTATTGTGTTTCAGGTGAGTTGTGTATAGTAATGGCAGCATATATACCACAGACCTTGTCAGAATGGCAACTGCAGTGTGTTCTGAAAAAAGCGAGCATGCTTCAGTATTATGACAACTTCATTAGACATGGTAAAGTATATATAACTCAATGTATCGGATAAAGGCTGCACAGTTGCTGTAGTGGATCAATTTAACTATTGCACACAAAATAATTTTAATAAAGCTGCTTTAAACTTAAAAACAAAGAGGAGACGGTTGAATCAAGTTCAATGCAAAATGTGTAAATTTCACAAAGGAAAAATAACTAATTCGTGCGTACGGTGACTGATTTTGTTTAGTTCCTTTATTTTAAATAGCTTTCTCCTGGATTTCCCGTCCGCAGGGTAGTCATTTTTTTCTCGTACTAATTTTATCTGAAGCCACAAACCTGTTTCATTTCCAAATAATTTGTTTGACAAATCTTTTAGTTAAGTTGCATATGTAATTAGTTGAGATGCTGAATAAAATTTCAATTTCATCAATACATTTACAAAATCTTATATGTGAAAATAAAAAAAATTATTAACGATAGTATATACTTGGCATTCAAAACATGCTTAATGAACGGTTACCTTATTCCAGGTGAGTTGGATGTAATCAAATTGTCAAAAGTAGACGATAGAATATTTAAAGACACAATGGAGACAGTTGGAATGGCAAAGAAGCCGTTACATGTTCGTCAGTTTAGAAACACGCTCCTTGAATGGGTGAAAGATCCAGGTATACCATGCATTTATGTTTCGTTGCATTGTTTTTGTCAGATAAAAATACTCTGATGTCTACTTGTATAACAAACAGCCAACACTTTGGAGAGGCAAGATATTGCTTTTTTCATATAGGTATACTTCATCAAAATCTCCTGAGATTGATTCTTTATCCGAGAATGTAAAAAAAGAAAAAAAACAAATCCATTTAATTGAAATACCGATTGCAAAGTTGTGTACCCATCCCGAAAATTCAACGTTTACAAAAAATATAAAAGTGCATCCAGTCAATTTTAAAAGCTTGTACAAACGTTAACCGTTCGTGACAGGTGGTTGGTTAATCGACCAGTTTCCTATGTTGAGTCTTTTTTTTTATAATTTTACTGTTTGTCTTTTTTTTTAATTTTTTTTTTCGGATTTTTACCATGCTTCAGTTTGTTAATAGAGTCGAAAGATGATAAACTGAGATTGCATTAATTCGTGTTATCAAAGAAAAACGATAACTTTAACTTTAACTGTGAACACAATGAGTTGCATTTCAGAAGAATTAACAATGCAGGCACTCAATTGGCAAGTTCAAGCAACGTGTACAGGCATGAGTTCATACAAGTCACTCCAAAATTTCCTACAGTTGGGTGCAGACTATTACATTAAGACGCGCGGAAAAAAAATAACACACTGATTACTTGCGTACACTTCATGTGAACGCCGCGTTAACTTAACGTTTACTTCAAAATTAAACGGGCATCGACCTATACGTTTACCTTTGCGATAACGCAAAAGGCGCGTCTTTTTATTTTGTTCATAGTCAACGGACCTTTACTTTCGCTTTTTCTTCTGCTTTTCACTGATTTCATAACAACCATGGCCTATACAAATGACATATAATTTGCAATAATTAATCTTCTTTTTAGCTCACCTGGCCCAAATGGCCAAGTGAGCTTTTCTCATCACTTGGCGTCCGTCGTCCGTCGTCGTCGTCCATCGTTAGCTTTTACAAAAATCTTCTCCTCTGAAACTACTAGTCCAAATTAAACTAAACTTGGCCACAATCATTATTTGGGTATCTAGTCTAAAAAATGTGTCCGGTGACCCGGCCAACCATCCAAGATAGCCGCCATAGCTAAAAATAGAACATAGGGGTGGGGTAAAATGCTTTGGCTTATAACTCAAAAACCAAAGCATTTAGAGCAAATCTGACATCAGGTCAAGATCTATCTGCCCTGAAATTTTCAGATGAATCAGACAACCAATTGTTGGGTTGCTGCCCCTGATTTGGTAATTTTAAGGAAATTTTGCTGTTTTTGGTTATTATCTTGAATATTATTATAGATAGAGATAAACTGTAAACAGCAATAATTTTCAGCAAAGTAAGATTTACAAATAAGTCAACATTACCAAAATGGTCAGTTGACCACTTTAGGAGTTATTGCCCTTTATAGTAAATTTTTGTCCATTTTTCGTAAGTCTTAGTAATCTTTCTCAAAAATTTGTTCCTCTGAAACTACCTGGCCAAATTAAACCAAACTTGGCCACAATCATTATTGGGGTATCTTGTTTAAAAAATGTGTCCGGTGACCCGGTCAACCATCCAAGATGGCCGCCATGGCTAAAAATAGATCATAGGGGTAAAATGCAGTTTTTGGCTTATAACTCAAAAACCAAAGCATTTACAGCAAATCTGACATGGAGGTAAAATTGTTTATCAGGTCAAGATCTATCTGTCTTAAAATTTGCAGATGAATCGGACAACCCATTGTTGGTTGCTGCCCCTGATTTGGTAATTTTAAGGAAATTTTGCTGTTTTTGGTTATTATCTTAAATATTATAATAGATAGAGATAAACTGTAAACAGCATTAATGTTGAGCAAGTAAGTAAGATTTAAAAATAAGTCAACATGACCAAAATGGTCAGTTGACCCCTTTAGGAGTAATTGCCCTTTATAGTCAATTTTTAAGCATTTTTTCGTAAATCTTTGTTATCTTTTACAAAAATCTTTTCCTCTGAAACTACTGGGCCAAATTAATCCAAACTTGGACACAATTATCTTTTGGGTATCTAGTTTGAAAAATGTGTCCGATGACCCGGTTTACTAACCAAGATGGCCGCCACGGCGGCTACAAATAGAGCAAAGGTGTAAAATGCAGTTTTTGGCTTATAACTTAAAAATCAAAGCATTTAGAGCAAATCTGGCTCGGGAAAATTGTTTTTCAGGTGAAGATCTATCTGCCGTTAAATTTTCAGATGGATTGGATATTCTGTTGTTAGGTTGCTGCCCCTGAATTGGTAATTTTAAGGAGATTTTTCCATTTTTGGTTATTATTTCGAATACTATTATAGATAGAGATAAACTGTAAACAGCAAAGTGAAACCTTGAAATTAGTCAACATGACCAAAATGGTCAATTGACCCCCTAAGGAGTTATTGTCCTTTATGGTCAACTTTTAACAATTTTCATAGAATTTGTAAATTTTTACTAACATTTTCCACTAAAACTACTGGGCCAAGTTCATTATAGATAGAGATAATTGTTAGCAGCAAGAATTTCCAGTAAAGTAAGATGTACAAACACATTACTATCACCAAGACACAAAGTTGTCATGAATCCATCTGCGTCCTTTGTTTAATATTCACATGGACCAAGGTGAGCGACACAGCCTCTTTAGAGCCTCTAGTTGTTTGTTATTATCTTCAAGCATTTACTGTTAGCTAAATTATTTCAGAAAAAAAGTAACAGAAAAAAAAACTTTTTTCCACCTAATTATAATGCAGTAGACAGTACATTATAAAAGTATAAAATGATTTAACCTAAAAGATGTTGTTTAATTTGCACTAAAGACAAAGTTAGTAGACCTAAATTTTCAACTCAAGCCAAAAGATGGCGGGAAATTTGTTGACTGGTAATATAGGGGAAATTTGGAGGAAAAATTTTTCCGTACTTTTCACTATTTTATCTTATACACAAAATATCAGAATGTCAATGTCTAAGTCATTGGCGAATAAATATTTTGTGTCTATCTTTGTCCAAAAGAAATAATTTTAAATCTGAATACTCCAGCTTATGTAATGTTTGTATTAAAAAAAATTCTGCTTTACGTCTTGTACGATTTTTTTTTTGCTATTTTCTAAAGACAGAAAAAAGTAACTGTTAGGCAAGAAGATCCAGGACCTTCATTGTTATTTGAATGGTATTTGCCAAAGATGCTGTTTCAGATAAAAAAAAAAAATGTATTCTTTTATGAACATCATAAGCAGTGAACAGTAGGTTGTTTCACGAAACATCCAATTACCCTACGTCAAGCACATAATGAACATAAACAAATACCCTTATGATAAAATAAAATTTTCTGTCTTTAGAGGGTTATTATTTTACGAAATAGCTTTTCTTGAAATACAATTTCTTTTTTTTTCATCTAAATGTTGATATATAGTAAAAAAAAAAGTAACTACAAATAAAATCAAGCTAGTCTATTTTGTCAATAAAACTACTTCTACATGTCCATTATAATTCATTCCTCCAAATCATTCAGATAGGTTGATATTGTCTGAATTTTTTTTTTTACTTTGTGACACGAGCTTGTGAGATATGTCCACATATTTCAGTAAATAGATTCTCTATTCCTTGTAAGAGGTCTCAGTGTTGTAAGCAATCATTTTGTACAGTTTCTGTGTAGATACAGCTGTATATTAGATTCATTAGTGCCAGAGAATTTGTATTTCAATACTAGACTAGGTGATTTGTTTTTTTCAAATAAGCGATGTAGAACAACAACATCTTGCATTGAATTATGAGCATTATACAGTTCACCCAATTAAGTGTTGTAATTTTTTGGCTGTGAATATGATGGTTGATTTGGAATACACACTTTGAAAAGAGGAAGTGTGTCAATGAATCCTGTCACTGATGACACAACGTTATTAAGTAGACCATTTTTGTTTTCAAGTGCAGTAATTAAGATTGTAACATCAAAAACCTTAGAGTTATGCCCAACAAGTACGGTGTTATTAATCTCTTTCAGAAAGATAATAAAAGCTTTTAAGGCATAAGAAATTCCATTAGTCTGAACTTCTCTATCATTATGGTACATTTTCCCATTTTAAACTTCAAACCAGTCACTTCAGAGGCTTAGGGTAATATAGGTCTAGCTGGTTTTATGTATCTGTTGAATTTTGTGTGTTGGCTGTAGACAGTGGACAACTGTATTATGTGAGAATCTCTGCCTGAAATAAAAACAATATAATCTAGAGGTTCAAAGTTACTTGCTAGACAAGTTGGTATTAGTTACAACTTTGTTAAAAATATTAAGTTCTGAGGCATCACATTTCAGTAACAGCAACCCAATTTAGATTGGACGCTGACCTTCAATCCCTGATGCAAGGTTGCTTGCTCCTACCGCATGTAGTCTAGATGCTGATATATGAACTTTAGCATTGAATATAGCAAAATGCGATGAAGTGTAAAATGTATGTCACAGTGATCTTTTTTTATCAGATGCCCACATCTATCCTTTCATTTTTCTTCCAACCTTTTTTTTAACTGTATCAGCAGAATACTTTAAATTTTCTAAAATTCAAACCTATAATTTTCTAAAATTCAAACCATTGTCATTAAATTTCATCTCTCAAAATGTAAAAAAAAAAAGACAACCAACAATGTTTGTGTAGATCAAGTATATATGACATTGGTTTTACACTAGTCATATTTGGGTTCTCGGGTTGTCTCATTGGCATTCATGCCACATCTACTTATATCTATATAATTACATTACATGTATGTTTCATTATAGCACATTATTTTGATTGGCTAACAATAATCTCGCATAATTCTAAAATTAACCTTTATTTCAAAATGAAATGTAACTTTCTGAAGACACTGGCCTCCACAATAAAGTGCACAGGTAAATGAAAGAAAAACTTGAAAAAAATCTTGTTTTCATGATTTTTACAAAATAGCATGTTACTATAAATGAATGCTTCTTTTAGTTATTTTATAGGGTTGTAAAAGCGTTTACCGTTTACATTTTTAGAATGAAGCAAATCTGTGCTTCTCAACAAAGTACTTCAGTCAATACTTTTACACCCCAGTAAATCTACAAAAAAGAGGTATTCAATTCTTAAATAAAGCCTTTTGTCATAAGAAGTAAATCCTTACCAAGTCCTGTTGTTTCAACATCAAAGTATGTCACACAACTGTCATTCAAGGTCTTAGATTCCAGAGGAAGATACTATGGAGTGACAACTGGTACACGAACAGACTGAAAATTCAAAAAACAGTTGTTGGCATGACATGGGTTATGTTCTTCTCATATATGTTATGATGGTATGATACTAAACCGCTAACGGAAAGGATTGTGCCTGATATTGTTATTGTTATTTATATATTGTCATTTTGTTTATTTTCATTGGTTACATCTTCTGACATCAGACTCGGACTTCTCTTGAACAGAATTTTAATGTGCATATTGTTATGTGTTTACTTTTTTACATTGGCTAGAGGTATAGGGGAATAGTTTATTCCATACAGTATCAAAATGTGGAATTCGCTCGATTTAAGTGCTTGAAATGAACTTTCTTTTTAAAATATGTTTGAATTAAAAATTAAACAGAAATATTATTAAAACAAATCATCCCCTGCATATTTCAATATTGGCGATAAATATTTAAATGTTTTGCACGCAAGATTAAGAAACAAATGCAGTGCCCTGAACATGGATCTGTATCACGCAAATATTAAAACTAACGCAATGTGTCAATGTGGTTATTTATACGCTGCTCAACATTATTTCCTCTCGTGTAAAAATACAGTGCAAAGGAATAACTTTTTTTTTGGAGAAGACGTTTTAAGTTGCAAAACTTGTGTATAATCCTATTGTCAATGTTTTTGACAATAAAATATGTTTAAACTTAGGGGAGGGTTGAGATCTCATAAACATGTTTAACCCCGCCGCATTTTTGCGCCTGTCCCAAATAAGGAGCATCTGGCCTTTGTTAATCATGTATTATTTAAATTTAAGTTTCTTGCGTACCATTTTGAAATTAGTATGGCGTTCGTTATCACTGAACTAGTATATATTTGTTTAGAGGACAGCTGAACGACGTTCCCGATTTCCATTCTCAATTTTATGAATATCATCCAATATTGCTGCATCAAGAGAACACCCTGTTTGATAGGAGACACTTCTCTGACGTCTGCAATGGCAAGCTTTTGGTGCCTAAATAAAATTAGATTTATTTCAACAATGAAGAAAAATTGTCACCCACTCTTTTTTTTACCATTTGGGTCTTTATGTTTTAAATTTTCATTATAGTTTGTCTTGAAAACTACCATAAAATTATCAAAATATCAAATCTAATTTCAATGAAAGCTTTTTACTGACTTAATTGAAACAGCAAATATGTATGGGGTTTCAGTATTAATTTATGAGTTACAAGAAGCTCTTGGGGGCTAATCGCTAGAAGTTGTACTTTTCTAGGGTTATTCCCCTTGGAAAACAAGGTTTTTGTAATAGATGTGGTTTTCTATTGTTATTCCACAATAAAAAAATATGGTTTTTCATTGGACATTGCAGTTTTCTTGAGTTATACCCAGGTAAATAATAGGGTAACATTTTGTAATAAAATATACATTAATTACATCTTAGCTTTATTTTCCAGTCGATTTCGTTTAAATGCTCTTGTAGTTGCCAAGACCCTCTGCTTTGATCGCTGATAATCTCTTAATCTGTCAAGGCGCTGATTATGGTAACCTGGTGAAAGCCCAAACTTCTTTTTAACCTAAAAAATGAAAAATAACAAATAAGATTTCATATTCATATTAATGTTTTTTTCTTTCTTACAAAATACAAAATAATAAGTGCTTGTTAATAAACAGATCTACACTACATGATGCTTTGAATGCTGACCCACAAAACAAAGACAGAGGTGTTGTGTCCACAGCATGTGAAGTGTTCAGTATAGTCTTTACAATTTATGCTTCTACATACAAACATATATGCCTTAGATGTTAATTTGAATTTGATGAGCCACAGTCAAAGTGCTATAATCCTTAAATAGTTGGTTGAATAAAAAAGGTAGGAAAATATGCAAATCTACTATTTCTACATGTCATAACAATAAGTTCTACCTACCTACTTGATACAGACAAATGGCTGTACAGAAGGACACCACAAACACTATATACTGCCCCCTTTTCAAGTAGGGGTTTTAATAAATATAGTAAAACTAACTATAACTAGGTATCTATGACCTGTGTTCTTCTGGGCAATACTTGCTGCAACTCTGTTATTCAAATTTCCTGAAGAACTGTAGTGTAGATGTTTTTGTGTTTTAGCAGAACGCTTTTTGTTGAAACTCTCATTAGCTTGGGGACTACCAAAAGTTGAAAATCTAATGCTGTTCTGATCATATCCTTCAAAAACATTTTGCTGACTTTTGTAGACTAGGACTTGACAGTAGTTTTCCTTGAGAAAATGATTTAAAAACAGAATTTAAATTACTGAGAAATTTACACCTTCGACTAAAGCAGCATTGCTGATCGCCAAAAAGGATGTTTCGAACGTGCATTGAGATCTTCTGTTATTTGTTCTGGATTACCTTCACCTTGGGCTATTATGAGGGGGAGAACAGAGGTAAGGGAGACAGGGAGAAAAGGGGTAGGAGAAAGGAGAAAGGGGATGGGAGAAAGGAGAAAGGAGAGGAAGGCTGGGAGAAAGGAGAAAAAGGTGGAGAAAGGAGAAAAAAGAAAATATCTCTCCTTTTAAAAAATGATCTAATATTTCAAGAAAAAACATCTCAAAAGGAGATGTTTTATTCTAATGTGAGAAAGGAGAACGGGGGTCGGAGAAAGGAGAAGAGGGGTGGGAGAGGGGAGAAGGGTACCCCCTGTCCTCCCCCTCTATTATATAGTTAAAACTACTTTGTAAATATTTGATGATTTTAACAGTTAAAACAGGATGATTTTCTTGAGAGAGTTAAGACTGTTTCCATGAATCTTCTTTATGTGTTTGCTAGCAGAAATATCCTCAATTTTATTACTGATGTTAGCCCGTACTCATCCTATTGTTGACGAATCCTCATTCCCAACTAATGCATCTACTGTACAGCTTTTACTCTGTAAATTTTTCACCATTTCTATTACCATATCAGCCTCCATTCCCTTTGAACTTGCTTCCCAGTTACGGTAACATGTGCGCTCTGTTGGACTTTCATTTCTTGGTTATGCTCTACTGCAAACTCTGCAGACTTTTGATCTGACGGAGCGATTTATATTTTTTTCAGTCTCTGGACCAACCATAGAACAATGGCCTAGAAATTAAAAATAATTTATTAAATAAAAAACTGTTTTTTTTTAAATGTATTTAGTATGGCAAGTCGTTTTACTTTTTTTTCTAACTTCAAGATATCTTATACAATCTGGTTCCTTTAAGATATCTTATGTATTATATGAGATCTCTTAAATATCTTATATATAATATGAGATATCTAAGATATTTTATAAAAAATATGAGATATCTAAGATATCTTATTTACTACATATCAATACGTAAGATATTTTATAAATATTTTGAATCTTATAAATAGTCTTTATATACTTAGGTCAAGGTCAGATGGCACCTGACAGTTGGACATATTTACCTTAACTTTTTTCTTAAGAAGACACTGAACCATGAAAATCAGGTCAAGGACAATAGACATGTCACAGACGGAAATTTCTTAACATAAGGCATACTTATACAAAGTATGAAGCATCCAGGTCTTCCATCTTCAAAAATATAGAGCTTTTAAGAATTAATTTAACGCCACCGCAAATGACGGATCACTGTTCCTACGTTGAGCTTTCTGCGACAAAAGTCGCAGAATGGACAAAAATAAGGAGATGAGGTATGATCGTCAATAAGAGAACTATTTATCAAGGGTTTTAATTAAGTATGTGTCAATAGTTATAGTAAACCATAGAGCCCCTAGCAATGTAAAACAAACCATATTGCATAGTTGGCTATCACAGGCCCAAGCATGAATAATATGCCTTGGTTCATGAGATATCTCATATAGTTTATAAAACATTTTATATGGGTACAAAACTATTTGCTTGTGTCTCAGGTTACCAGACCCCACCTACGTTTCTAACGTCTACTTTAACCAATTACAATCATCATGTAAAAAAAATAAAAATAAATAATAAGAACGAGAATGTGTTCTAAATACATGGATGCCCCATATTATAGGGAACATGTGTACTAAGTTTCAAGTAGATTGGACTTCGATTTCATCAAAACTTACCTCGACCAAAAACTGTATCCTGAAGCGGGACAGACGGACGAAATAACGAACGGACGAACGAATGGATGGACACACAAACCAGAAAACATAATGCTCATAAATGGGGCATAATCAAAAAATGTTTTGGAATCTTTCATTTTTGGGTCCTCAATGCTCTTCAACTTTGTATTTGTTTGGCATTTTAACTGTTTTGATCTGAGCGTCACTGATGAGTCTTATGTAGACGAAACGCGCGTCTGGCGTATTGAATTATAATCCTGGTACCTTTGATAACTATTTACACCACTGGGTCGATGCCACTGCTGGTGGACGTTTCGTCCCCGAGGGTATCACCAGCCCAGTAGTCGGCACTTCGGTGTTGACATGAATATCAATTATATGGTCATTTCTATAAATTTTCTGTTTACAAAACTTTTAATTTTTCGAAAAACTAAGGATTTTCTTACGCCCAGGAGTAGATTACCTTAGCCGTATTTGGCACAACTTTTAGGAATTTTTGGGTCCTCAATGCTCTTCAACTTTGTATTTGTTTGGCATTTTAACTGTTTTGATCTGAGCGTCACTGATGAGTCTTATGTAGACGAAACGCGCGTCTGGCGTATTGAATTATAATCCTGGTACCTTTGATAACTATTTACACCACTGGGTCGATGCCACTGCTGGTGGACGTTTCGTCCCCGAGGGTATCACCAGCCCAGTAGTCGGCACTTCGGTGTTGACATGAATATCAATTATATGGTCATTTCTATAAATTTTCTGTTTACAAAACTTTTAATTTTTCGAAAAACTAAGGATTTTCTTACGCCCAGGAGTAGATTACCTTAGCCGTATTTGGCACAACTTTTAGGAATTTTTGGGTCCTCAATGCTCTTCAACTTTGTATTTGTTTGGCATTTTAACTGTTTTGATCTGAGCGTCACTGATGAGTCTTATGTAGACGAAACGCGCGTCTGGCGTATTGAATTATAATCCTGGTACCTTTGATAACTATTTACACCACTGGGTCGATGCCACTGCTGGTGGACGTTTCGTCCCCGAGGGTATCACCAGCCCAGTAGTCGGCACTTCGGTGTTGACATGAATATCAATTATATGGTCATTTCTATAAATTTTCTGTTTACAAAACTTTTAATTTTTCGAAAAACTAAGGATTTTCTTACGCCCAGGAGTAGATTACCTTAGCCGTATTTGGCACAACTTTTAGGAATTTTTGGGTCCTCAATGCTCTTCAACTTTGTATTTGTTTGGCATTTTAACTGTTTTGATCTGAGCGTCACTGATGAGTCTTATGTAGACGAAACGCGCGTCTGGCGTATTGAATTATAATCCTGGTACCTTTGATAACTATTTACACCACTGGGTCGATGCCACTGCTGGTGGACGTTTCGTCCCCGAGGGTTTCACCAGCCCAGTAGTCGGCACTTCGGTGTTGACATGAATATCAATTATATGGTCATTTCTATAAATTTTCTGTTTACAAAACTTTTAATTTTTCGAAAAACTAAGGATTTTCTTACGCCCAGGAGTAGATTACCTTAGCCGTATTTGGCACAACTTTTAGGAATTTTTGGGTCCTCAATGCTCTTCAACTTTGTATTTGTTTGGCATTTTAACTGTTTTGATCTGAGCGTCACTGATGAGTCTTATGTAGACGAAACGCGCGTCTGGCGTATTGAATTATAATCCTGGTACCTTTGATAACTATATATCTCTATCAGATAAATCGTTTTATTGATAAAAAATAACAACACATATTGGACAAACGTATTTAGAACCAGAATTTAAAAATCAACAAGTATGATTTGTCGACAACTGTGCCACGTGTAAACTGTCAAAAGCTGAAAATGTTGTCACATGGGAGAAAACATGTTTATAAAAAAAAGTTTAAATAAAATAACATACCTACAATACCTTTTTGGGGAAATTGAAATAGAAAACATACAATTTATTTATTTAGGTCTGGTTTATAATATATCTCATAAAGAAAATATTACGAGATATCTTATATGTATATGCCAAATTCCTGTTTTCATTCTTATAACTGATAGTGTCTAGTTATACCTGATTTGCTGTCATATGATCTATCGTATTTGCCAAAACTTTTGGAGTTTTTGAACCTCAATGCTCTTCAACTTTGTACTTGTTTGGCTTTATAACTATTTTGATATGAGCGCCACTGATGAGTCTTATGTAGACGAAACTCGCGTCTGGTGTACTAAATTATAATCCTGGTACTTTTGATAACTATTTCCACCACTTGGTCGATGCCACTGCTGGTGGATGTTTCGTCCCCGTGGGTATCATCAGCCCAGTAGTCAGCACTTCGGTGTTGACATGAATATCAATTTTGTGGTTATTTTCATAAATTTCCAAAAACTTTACAAAACTTTGAATTTTTTGAAAAACTAAGGATTTTCTTGTCCCAGGAATAGATTACCTTAGCCGTATTCGGCACAACTTTTTGGAATTTTGGATCCTCAATGCTCTTTAACTTTGTACTTGTTTGGCTTATATCTATTTTGATATGGGCGTCACTGATAAGTCTTATGTAGACGAAACGCGCACTACCACTTCCTCTTTTTTGCCATCCTGCATCTACAACAACCACAAGTTTACCCTTTTTTCTATAATTAATAAATAAAAGTACTAGTTAATAAACTAAACATAATATAAAATGTAATTAGAGACTGAAATCGCCAATTGTAGTCAGAATAATGTTTGTCATTGTGTCCTAATCCATATTAACCATAAGCATTATTGAATCAAATTATCTAGTCAAATGTTAGAAATCTACATAACTGTAAGTCTAATTACAAAATGGAAACTGAAGGTCTCAATTACTGAAATGATAATAATGTGTTTCTAATTTTTTACAGTGCATAGAAAATTGAAATTCAATCAGTGCTCATTATAAGTTAAATTTAAAGTATCCCATTGATGAACTTGAGGATAATTTAATTTTTATTATTTTTAGGTACATACTCTTCTACAGCTGTCAATTCTTTCTCCAGTGCTTCATTTGTTGATTCCTTGTCTACCTCTTCAAAAACATTTCATACTTCTCGCAGTCTTACATTAAATAGTTTATAACTAAATGCTGAGATATCTAGCTCTGACAGGAAATTATAAGCTTGTCTTTCTCCAAGTCCAGAGTGAACAAGGGCTGTAATTAAATGATCAAATAAACTCATCATAGATACCAGGACTAAATTTAGTATATACGCCAGACGCGCGTTTCGTCTACAAAAGACTCATCAGTGACGCTCGAATCCAAAAAAGTTAAAAAGGACAAATAAAGTACGAAGTTGAAGAGAATGATAGAATGATCTAGATCATGATGCAGTACAAATTTGATGAATATTTGCACTCTTTGATCTTGCAATGCTGATGATTTTTTATCAATCATATTTTATAGTTTTTAGATTATACCAGTTAATTAAAACATAAGTACATGTATTTTATATTTCCAAGGGGCATAACTCTTTAAAAAGCGTTGATCGTTCACCATTTTATAATTTCTTCAAGATATTGCTGATATTAACCTAGAGTATAAGTTTTACAAAAATCTGGCATGAATAGTATCCCATAGAGTGCTAACAAGGTCATGTTCAATACATCTAATGTTTCCAAGGTGCATAACTCTTTGAAAAAAAATCAATCATGCACCATTTTAAAACTCGCTGATACAAACCTTTAGTATAAAGTTTAATACACATCTGGCAATAGTTGTTCTACTGAGTGCACTAACGAGGCCATTTGCAATAAATTTAATATTTAAAAAGGGCATAACTGTCTTGAAATAGTAGATAATCCACTATTATCCTTGTCCGAGATATTGCTGATATTAGCCTATAGTATAAGTTTATAAAAATCTTGCAAGAACTGCATCTGTGAAAGTGCTAGTAATATTTTTATGACCTGATCAATAAAAAGATATAGTAAAGTATGACATTAACATTAACCAACAAAGTGAACCCTGAAAATGTAGGTGGTAATGACAAAATGTTGATTGGATGCTGATTGACTATACTTACATGATTAGATAATATTGTGCATACATGTCCATGTTCCTGTTGCAAGTTTACTGTTGACATACCATACTCTTTCATGACGCTTTAATTTCCAGTAGGAACACTGGTATTTAAAAAACAATGTACCTGCAAAAAAAGATTGATTGGTTTTATGAAGAGACAAATAGTCAAATGTCAGTATTTGTATGACACAAATCTCATCAAAAGTAAATGGCATTACTCTCTCCCATTTTTCTATGTTCCTCTTTTATGACAAAAAGGAGACATAGAAAAAATGGGGGAGTAAGTCATTTTATAGTTACATCATCGGGTGGTAATAATAGCGTTTGAAGCTAGTCATATTAAAATCTTTTTTTTTTTGTATTATTATCATGCTTCATTAGGTACGAATATGCATGTCAAATGGTCTTTTCCCATTTCCGCTTGGAAATTAGTTTACATTATACCATTCAATATTAGAGAGCCCAAGTTTTTAGAAGTACATGCATTTGGTATATTTAATGCGATATCCCAAAATTCACTAAAAGAATTCCCAGATCCAGAAAGGATCAATCCCGAAATGAATAATACAAGATACAATGACGGAGAGACCCGTATAAATACAGGAGTTTATTAATGAACTAAAATGTATGAAGGTTTATTCTTGGAGCATATCATCATTTTACATGCAATTGTTTTCTTTAATTAAAGTCATATGACATTTCAAATTAAAAAATAGATAATGTTTTATATATATATATGTGAATGGCTAGCCTGTAAGTATACAAAACAAATGTGCTCGCTCTTTCAATTTATTTTTGTCTGGTTTTCCAAGTGCACTGTGGCAATAAACATAGAATATAGAAAACAAAATTTAAGTCTGGTTACATGATGTATCACAAATATAAGCTTCGTTTTGCTGTGAAACTCCCAAAAGGAGAGTATATATATACATATAAACTTTTACAAAAGTTAAAAAATGTTATTGAAAACAAATCAACTTCTTTTTTTACGTATGCATATACATGTACATGCAGAAAGCCAAACCTTTAATTAAAACACACCCATTAAAGCCTTGACATAAGAAATTACTTAATTTCAACAATCAGTTATTCCGATTTCAGGTTAGATTTGGATTTTTTGAAATCGATTGATGCATTATCAATCGTCTAAAATTTGTGGTATGATACATGTATATGTATTTACAGATTTTAATAGGATATTGTTGAGATTATCGATTAACTCGACGTCGCCTTGTCCGGAAATACGTACTTATATATTAAATGTAATGGCTAACCAGTTGCTGTAATATAGTTGCCTGAACACTCATCTATCTTTATGGTGCCTTGACCAATGGATATCGAAAAATAGAAATCAGTACGATCGGAAAACAAGGATTTAAACGAAAAAAATATCAAATTAACAGAACTGGAAAATGTGGAAAATGAGATAATAGATTCAGATGAATATTCAGTGGATAAGGAAACGTAGATTCGCCACATACGTTAGTCCATACAAAATGTCCACACACCGCAGTCTCGTCATAGCACATACAACAACCACACATTAAATCCAGAAACTATACCGTTAGTTCCAACGCACAACATAGCCAACTCACACAACGCACATTCTTTTGAAAACCCGTCTGTACAATCCAGTCACCTGTTTATCACGCAGAGAAGTACATTTTCGTCAGCTAGTAGTCAGCGCCTACCCAAACTTTCGCTTCCAATATTAATGTATTTTCAGGCAGCATCTTAGAATGGCAAACATTCTGGGACTCATATGAGTCGGCAATACATCTTATCGAACCACAGATGAATTATCACGTTGTGATTGGTTAAACGCCGTCACGTTGTGACCCACTATGAGACCGTATGGGGTTAGTAAGTTTCATATGGGGTTCGTGACGCGTTAATGGCGACGTCATCTATTAATGTTGTTGTGTTTCATTGTTTATTTTTCAACAAAACGCCGCAGAAAAAGTCCAGCGTCCGATAAATTTGTTATACGGTTAACTACTGACCCGCTACGGATCCATAGAGGGTGAATACAATACATAGGGGGTGAGGCCGGCGGCCTCTACTTCTATGGATTTTACTGACCCTCTATGGATCCGTATGGAGTCAGTAGCGAACCATATAACTTATATTAACCTGTCACGTACAAATGTACAAAAAATCAATTACTTGAAAGCACAACTAGAACATGAAGCAGTAGATTTTATAGCAGGGTTCGCACTAACAAATGTAAACTACGATAAAGACATATATCGATTTAAAGAGAGGTTCGGTCAACATGACACAATCATAAATGCATACGTACAGGCATTATTACAAATCCTTTCGCCTAGAAATCACCTAACAAGCTTACGACTATATGCGGTATGGGTTTTGCTCATTGTTGAAGGCCGTACGGTGACCTACAATTGTTAATGTTTGTTTTGGTTTTTTTGTGGATAGTTTTCTCATTGGCAATCATACCACATCTTGTTTTTTATATTACGAAGTTTTTACGATAGAATGGAAAGTTGACTGTCCCTTTGGTATCTTTCGTCCCTCTTTTACGCCAGGGGATTAGAAGCTTTAGGGCAGACACAAAAAAACATACGGCACTCTACGTGTTCCAAGTATTATTAAGAAATAACCCTGGAACATAAAGGAGCAAGGTAAATCAAGAAAGAATGTTAAAGATAACCACAAAAAAATACCTCACTTATTTTCCCTAAAATCTGATTTTTGCATATTATTTGCACGTGGTTAAATAGAATGAAAATCTTTTGGGTTGCAGTGAGTTGCAGATAATTAAAAGTATCTAACAATAAAGAACTATTTTTTTTAGGTTTTTTTTTCGTTTGGAGCCCGGAAACCCTTAATTTTGATTTGACATGCTTTATTTGTTCAAGGAAAGTATGATGATGTTCCTAGCTATATAAAGACTGATGATCCAGCTGTACAAAGCTTGACGTCTTCTTCAGCATGTGATATTTCTTCCCGGCTACCCAAGTTGCAGACCAAAGAACTTGAAAGACAGAAAAATCGAAAAGATACGTCTTCTATTAATGTAAGTCTTTTTTTTTTAGAACCTACGGTTTCGAACTGAACATATTGCGTTGACACCTGTCTATTGTAAAAAAAAATGTGCGTTTGCATCTTTTGATTATATTTATACGCCACTTCCAAATGCACCTCAAATTGTATGTCCATTTTTTACATAAACTTATATATTATGATAATGGTATAATAGAAATATTTTAAAAATAAAGTTTAAACATATAGTTGGCAAAAATTGACAATGATGTGAAACTATAGTTGTTGGCTTAAATCTCAATAGCCAAAGCCGTTAACGCAAAAATGATATACAAAAATATCAGATAAACATTTTAAGGTCTTTCAACTCTAACCTTCTCAGAGAAGTTTGACAGCTTTTTTTGTAGGAGCTGAGCTTGAAATGTTCATTTTTAATTTGTTGATAGAAAGAGAGAATTTTAAAGTTACAAATTTAACCAGAACTACGAAAATCTACAAATATATCAATGTTTTAAAAATCGAAAAGTGACAGGTATTATGAGTCAATTCCCTTGCACATTAATAATTAAAACAAATACATAATCAACAGCTTAATATTCAATTTGTACGACGGAAAGATGAACAGAAATACACGATTGATCATGAAGTCAAACAGACAGAAATTGGCAGGTTACCCTCTACATATAAGTTTGTTGGACTTAGGGAAGAAATTGTTAACCGAATTGTGTATTTTGTTTAGAAACAATGATACATGTGACAACACTTAATGGGAATGTAAACAATATTCAGAGAAATATAATCTACAAATAGGCAAAAATATGGAAACTTTGAAACGACCCCTGTTAGCATAGTCATGAGTTATTAATGTCACAAGATTATACATACTCGTTCAGTTTCTCAAGAACAAGAGAGGTGAAGGACAACATGGAAAGAGTTAAATAAACTCATCATAGATACCAGGACTAAATTTTGTATATACGCCAGACCGTGCGTTTCGTCTACAAAAACTCATCAGTGACGGTCGAATCCAAAAAAGTTAAAAAGGCCAAATAAAGTACGAAAGTGTGCTACACTATAAAATCTAAAAATATTTCTTATTTCGTTTAGAAGTACTGTTCTTGAATATCTGTATTGTGTCACTTTTTTCATTGTATATGCAATTTTAATTGATATAGAAACCTCTCATTTGAAAAAATAATTCCGCAGTACAAGAGCTTGAAACAATTCAACAAGGACAATATCGTCAAATGACTCTTTGGACGAGCTTTGGCCTTTGAAGATGTTTTACATTTTAATGCGAAAATATTATAATATACGTTTAGTAGTATATTTTTACAAATTATTACTTGAATTTCGATTTTTTACTTAACTTTATTTTCTTAATATTTTCTTGAAAATTTACAAAGATAGGTTAAAAATGTAAACCGCAAAAATTATAAGTGATAGTAGATATATTTTTGAAACTGTAATCAGCACAAATTTTCCCTGTAACATAAACGTACACAAGATTGGTGATCGACGCCCAATGTTTTCTGATCAATAAACTCTGATTTAATCACCCCCTTAACAAATCATAAATGGCAAAGGCAATCTCTAATTCTTTTTGAACAGCTAAAAACTAAAAATCCTTGAAACTATTTAGCTAAGTTTTCGTTTTGACACTTTACCGGAAGTTCAGAAATTTGGAAATATTTTACATACAATATTAGTACTTATTGAAACCCAATAGGTCATTTCATTCTTCATTGGATGTTAACCATATGACAAAGGATACCCAAATTGCAAGCGTGACAAGAATGATTTACTTCAACAACATAAAGTTAAATTCTAAATTAAGAAATATTTCAAATACTTATTGGTATTACACTCGATAAATACTAAATACGTCCTCATCATGTTTTACATGAGAAAACCTCCGTACACATTGTATTACTCAATACACTCACTTTTATATTACAAATATATGATGACTTCCTTACAAATGTTACTACTAATTATGTATTCAATGCAGCCGATATAAATACTGTTTATAGTTGTACTTTATATATAATATTTATATCATGTTTTTTTCTCAGAAATCAGAAAAGAAAGAAACAGAACTGCACCTAAGCACTAAGTTAAAACAAACACACTTTATTGTCAAAGGTAGTATAAGTTATTTCACTCATCGTGCTCATATTGCATTCACCATGGCTTTCTGTTCGTAACTCCATCGTCTCTTTGTCAACCATCGAACACATTTCAAACTATTCAATAAATTGACCTTCTATTTTATCAAATGCATGATAATGACGAGATGTAATGTATGAACACCAATCTATCAGACACTTGTAAATTTTGATCTTTTTAGCTCACCCGGTCATTTCAGCTATGTCCAACACAAAATTTTAGTCGCTGTCGAAGAAGTGCTCAAATATCATACGTAATATCACCTATGAATGAAAAAATAGAAAACCTAATAGATATAGTAAATCGGAAGGGTGCAAGTAGAGTGCACAAACATGCAAAACTAGCAGGTGCGCATAACAGGCTACTCGGAAGAAAAGGGGGGTCTTGTTCATTATTTTCTGTTTGTGGTTTAAATTTTGTTACACAAACCTCTTGTAGCTGAAATGTTTAAATTGGTATTTGGTTAAATTCTGTCTGTACGAAATATGCAAAACAAAAACATAGGAGTGTCTTGGTCTCCTTGTATTAGTAGATTCTTACTTTGACAGTTTTACAGTATCCAAAACAAATATCACATATGATAGTCAGAGTGTATTCCAACTCACATGCATATGATTCATATGATGTCTTTACATATTAATTAAGTGATAGGTTTTTTGTTATTTCAGATCCGAAACAACATGGTCTGATTCCTTACTATGACGAGTTATTAAATAAAACAGTACTTGACAAGATGGTTCTGGATAGCTTGATTTCCAGGTGCATATTAATGATAGAGGACAGAGAGGAAATTATGAAACCAATAACACAGAGAGAACGTAACAGGGTTCTGCTCGATATCCTGATTGACCGACCTTATAATACCTTTCAGATGTTGAAGGACGTCTTACAAGAATCTAACCCTTACAACACTGATTGTCAAGAACTTGTTAGTAAAATGCAATGTAGTAAAAGGTGTGATGAACATATCAGCTGTCAAGACATAAGTAAGTAAAATGTAATTTTTTTAGAATATAAGCAGTCGACCTGGGAAATGACAGAACAGGATTGTATGCTGATTTCAGTATGACCATGAGATAAATATTCTCAATCCTAAAAATTGGAATCCAAAAAATATCAATGAATCCATAGTCTGTTCCAAACATGTTTTGCAACACAGTGAGGTAAAGTATTTCAAATGGGCCAGAGTTTACACTATCAAATGCTTTGTTACATTATATGCATGATGTTTGTTTACGACGCCAATTTGTTTTTTAAACTGATTACGATCGTTCTCTTTAAATTTCTTGAGTCATTTTACGAATTAACCTTATCAATAATTTTTCACAATTTTAGATAAATATCAAGCCAAATAACATCAATACGTGGACAAGTTTTAGAAATAAACCAATTAAAAGACAGCTAATTATATTTTACGGGGGAATATTTTGATTGTTAAAAAATGGTAAAATAGTACAAAGTTAGTAATATCAAATCAAACAAGTGGTAAGACACTTTTGGATGCCCCCTTCGGTCTGTGCTCCTTTGTCACTAAATTCATAGAAGTAATATTCAATGGCTTCACTTATATTTCAGTAATCCATGAGCACATTGGAAAGCTTCAAAAGAATTACTTGATGTTTGTCAATGATATGGATTGCAAAACCGATATTTTAGACCACCTTTATGAGACGGGTATTTTAGACACTGAAGAAAAAGAGGAAGTTTATAATTTTTCAATTACTCGACACGAGAGTAACAGACTTTTACTTAGCAAACTAGTTCGCAAAGGTGAAGATGCATTCAAACAGCTTCTCGAAGCTCTCAGACGTGGACCGTATGATGATGTTGTTTCTGATATCGAGAAAACTGCGATTTCAGAGCTTGATTTACTGTGGTGTCAAATAGGTATTTTTACATCATGGATTCACTTGACGTAGTGTTACCAATTGTTAGTCTTTATTGCAATGAATGCACTTACATCTTAACTCAAAGTCAGTAGAAAACATATAGAAAATGAAGCAATCCCACGGATATAAAATTATTACTGTAAATATAATTAAAAGTAATGTGTCGTTCAAACGGCAAATTGCATGATCTGTGAGAGAGTAAACTTTATATCATGCATAGAAAAAAAGATGTGGCATGATTGCAAATGAAACATCTCTTCAGAAGAGACCAAATGATACAGTTGTGCATATCAGTGTTGTTGTGTTACTGTATTAGTATATCTTCATAGTGGCTGCTTGCCTTAGAATAAAAACCTTTGTTTGAGAGAGGCTTCATAGAATTAAGAATGGAAATGGGGACTTTCAAAAAGAGACATCAACCCGACCAAAGATCAGAAAACAGCTCTTTAACACAGCCCGAATATCCCGCACCCAGAAGCGGGCTTGAGCTAGCCTCTAAATAAAACTTAGGTCGTTGTGATCGGATGTCTCACTACTAGTAAAGTCCAAAGCATATACATGTACATGAACTAAAATTAAAACACATAAAATACTAATAAAGACCAGAAGATCCTTACAGAACATGTACAATCAGGCAGCGATATTAAATAGGTTATGTGAGATCTCAACCTTCCAATTACTTGAATATATATATTTGTATGTTGTAATTTTACGCTACTGTCCATATCAGTATGAATGTTGGTACCTGTTTATGCACATGTCTTAAGTCTAGAGGTTGGTGTTCAGTAGTTGTGGTTTGGTGGTGAGATTCAAAAGTGCTTCTAGTTTTTTTCTTTTTCTTCAACATATTAGATCGTTGTCTTTCTTGTTTGAATTGTCCAACACTAGTCATTTTGAGGCCTTTCGGAGTTTGCTGTTCAGTATGGGACAAGGCTCGTAGTAATGGCCGTGCCTTTGGCTATATGTGTTATTTGGTTATTCGTTGTTACTAAGATGGAACGTTGGCACTCATACCACATCTTATTTACAACTAGTATGTTGATATTTTATATGTCCATTGATTTAGTCTAGGATATTGTATTATAAAATTCATATCACAAAATAAAGTTGATTTGAGTGTATCAAAGTAAGTGTAATTCTCTCATCATATATATAAGTTGTTCTCGTTTGTTTCAGGCATAAAGCAACTGAGAGACAGAGAAAAGAAAAAAGGTTAACATAAACTTTAAGATATGTGTCATGTCGCCCTTTAATTTTGATTAAATGATACATTTTGTGTGACCAGTAGAACAATTTTAATGCAAAACTAACTCTATGAATATTTGAATAGTGTCTGGAAAATATTGCTGTATTAGGTGCATATAAAATAGGTTTAATTATTCAGTTAAAAATCAAGACAGTCAGTTTATGATGCTTAAAACAAAATACCTGTCTTAACTGAATACGTTTAGTGAAACTGCAAAATAGTATGTAAAACAATCATACACTGTCAATAACCCCGTTAAAAGATTTGATACAACAGTGACAGTATTTTAGCTACAGCATTTTGTAAAATCCGCTTAAAAGCTAAACTTCAGTTAAATGGTAATTGCGCCCGATCTACAATATAAATGGCTACATATAAACTCTTACAGAGAACACTATGAACCACACTGTATATATGTATTTGATAACAGGACCGGTGAACCTGTTTATAATATTACAATACAATATACAATATGCACTATGCTTTATTTCAAAAACCCTGCGTCACATTGACATGTGAAACACGAGGTAATCACATACATACATATTAAAATATAAGATGTTATATGTAAAAAAAAAAAATTTATTTTAGATGTGCGTGCGACAAATACCAAAATAGAAGAATTAACACATGATGAACATGATGAAGTTATCCCTAAACACATACTTGGTAAGTGTTATTTTGGAAAATATTGCTAATTACATTACTTGTCGACTGCATTTTAAAAACATCCATACGGTTGCCTAAAATTGCTAGCATTGACTTCATTTGAACTATGGTGGACAATTCTCCCATTGACAATCATACAACAGCTCATAATTCTTATATTCATGCATAATCTATCCACCAGAACCAGAGACACTGTTTGATTAAAAACTGCTATGGAATCTTTGTCACTAAGAAGCTCTATTGAAATATTTGGAAAAGCCTCGAAAAGATGTATGTATCCAAAATAATAATTGGGTTATTAAAACAAATTATAAAAGGACTATTAAAACATTAAACGATATACTCACTTCTCATTAATACTTCTGAAACATCTAACGAAAATAGGGAGTCAGTGGCTTTATTATCTTTAAAAATAAAAATAAAACACGAATTGTCCTGTTAAATAAAAGGGAAAAAGTTCTTTTCTGACAAAAACTAATAATAACTACACTAAATTTGTGATCGCTTAATCTATTCATTAAGATAAGTTTAGATAGTTTTACAGTGTATTGATTGATACTTGATAAAATATGTTTGAAGCAAATACATATGGTTTCTACATGCCTCGATAGAATACTCAGAAAGAAAACAAAATCTACTTTAAACATTCCGATCTCATCTTGTTGAACTAATTGTTAGAAAAAGAAATCATTTATATTATTTAATGATAAGACTTAGTGATAGACGTTGCTGATCCTAGTGTTGTGACCTTGAACAAGTCAAGAAACTATAATTGAGTTGTTCCAATAATCATCACATTTAAATTTTTATTTTCATAATATTTTTAAATATGTTCTTTTCTTTTGAGCTAACAATAAACATAACTCTATAAAATTATTACAGGATAAATACTGTAAGCTTTCTTAAAACTTACTATGGCGATCTCTTGCAAATATCAGTGATATATTCGTGATATCAGTGTCGGCAAGAATCAGCGTTGCTTCTGGTGTTGGCCCTAGATTTCGACTGCCAGATCCGGAACGATAATCTGTTGTCTTCCGGATCTGTCTCCTCCGCCAGTGGAGCACCACCGACAACCCCGAGGTACTACACTCCCCCCTCCCAGAGGCGGATTCACTGGGGGGGGGGGGCAGAGGGCCCGGCCCCCCTTTTTGGGAAAACATTTTGTTGCTTATATAGGGAATCACTGAAGCGTGACTGGAGCGGGCCCCCTCTTAGGTAAGTCAGTGGGCCCCCACTTATGAAAATTCCTGGATCCGCCACTGCGGCTCCGACTTTATAAAAAAGGAGTAACCCCAGGAGAAAAACTAAGGATTCTATTCTGGTGGGATATAAGTATGGGATACCATAAAAATATAGGAACTCTTAAATTACAAATACAGTTGACCCGCCCAGTATCCCTGCCCCTTGGAAATTGAACAACAGGTGGTACCCCTATCTCCGAGAATCCTGGGATCTCTAAGACACACACCCCAGGATTATACATGTATAAATTATTTCATCTTGGCCAACGGGCCGTTAATTTTATTAAGTAGGAGCCAACTGGCTATTACTAAAATAATTTGGGAGCCAACGGGCTGTAAATTCATTTATAAAAGGCCAACGGGCCCTGATGTCAACTATTTACAACTAGAGCTGCTCGCCTACAGGTTGACTCCGTACAGACGGCCACCATTGACGGCCGGCATCCTCAAACTGCCTGGCACTCTTGGGATGGATTCCCACCGCCCGACCCATCCCAGTTCCAGCCTCAACGGTACACGGGGCCAAGTCTTCGGATCACAAAAGACTGCAACCCCTCCAGCCAGCTTGACTGGGTCCACAGGAGCAGGGTTCAACTGCACCCGAGGAAAATCACCCAAGGATGTCATGGAAGGCATCCCCATCTTGCTCAGGGAACGATCCAGGTGCATATGGCTGTCAAAAGCCAGCTCTGGAAGGTCCCTGCACAATTTGGACTCCACTCCCCTACTCCCTGAGAAAGTTCCCTGGTGCCCTGATCCCTATGCCCCCACACACAAGGATGAGCCTCGTGACCCTAGACCCGGAAGTGACCGGCTTGGACTGGGACACGGAAGGGACATGAGGGAGAGCACAATCCGGGTAGGGAAAGAACGGGCCTTGGGGCGTGCCCCCGTGGAACTGAACACCCCAACATGTCCCAAGGGCCTGGGAGACCCCTGTGTGCAAACCGGAGCCCCCAGCCTGCAGAAAACTCCTTCCGTGGCTGATGGACTCCCCTATGTTGACAATGTGTCGTTTAGCGATGGTGATTGGGTTAATTTCTTTAATGTTTCCGAGGCGGCTAAATATGTCGAGGCGTTATCCGATATCATGGTGTGTGGTCTAGATTTACGACTAGCGAGTCTTCTAAAGGCTTGTAAAAATGATTATTCTGATAAGTCCGGTACAACTTCCAGGTGTACGGCTCTCGTTGAAGCACAAGTGAATAGGCATATACAAACCTTGTTTTCAGTATCATGTGTATCTCTAATGTACAGCGCTCCGGTAAAGTCTACGCCGGTAATTGTAAAAGGCTATATCTTTACTGGTAAGTAGTACTGTTGTGTCATTTGGCTTCCATGGCAGCCATTTTGATTCATCAGAGATCCATTCGGGTCCGTTGAACCATAGTGTATTCTGTTCAA
The DNA here is from genome assembly GCF_965363235.1 of Mytilus galloprovincialis. Classification (NCBI taxonomy): domain Eukaryota; kingdom Metazoa; phylum Mollusca; class Bivalvia; order Mytilida; family Mytilidae; genus Mytilus; species Mytilus galloprovincialis. The sequence goes on from NC_134842.1 coordinate 101,251,200, forward strand.
ACTGTGACGCGCTGAGTCCTCTAGTAAGAAGGTCAGCTGGATTATCTTTCGTTGGGCAATATCTCCATTCTTGTGTATTGGTCAATTTGCGTATTTCCATTACTCTATTTCGTATGAACCTTTTTAATTGCTTTGAATTGGAAAACCACTGTAGAAATATCTGACTGTCTGACCAAAACGTTATGACTTCTATGTTTAAAACTGATTTAACGTGATAGGCTAGTCGTGCTCCAATCAATGCGGCCATTAATTCTAGCTGTGGTAGTGTCAGTTGTTTAAGCGGTGCTACTCTATTCTTTGCAATAACTAATGATGACTCATGATGGTTACATATGTAAACAGTTGCTCCGTATGCAGTTGTGCTAGCGTCTACAAAAACGTTAAGTTGGGTTTTCTGATCTTGTAAATTGGGAAAATACGGTCTTTTCAATTCTGTGTAAGTCGTTTTCTCCAAATTATTGGCTAAATTTTTCCATGTTGTCTGTACTTCTAATGGTAGGGGTTCATCTTATTCGTACTTCTGTTCCCATAATGTTTGCATTTAAACCTTTGCTCGGACGGATACAGGGCTAAGTAATCCTAGCGGATCGTAAATACGTGACGACTGTTTAAGAATTTCACGTTTCGTAATACCGTATAGCGGGTTATTTTCGCGGGTGTAAAATTTCGCGATTTTCATTGAACAAGGTATACGAAATATTTTGGCGGTTATTATTTTGGCGGATTAAAAACTTTTATTAATACCTTTGTATGTACACTTTTAATTTGGCGGAATTTATTTTGGCGATTAAGTTCTGTCCGCGAAAATAAGCGAAAATTTGCACCCCGCGAAAATAACCCGCTATACGGTATTTGGTAGTTCAATATCAAATAAGTCGACTTTTTGAAAAGTGATCGTATCTTTAAGTGTATCCCATTTCAGTCCAAGTATTTTGACAAAAGTTTCCTTTTCACATACGTCATGTTGTTTGGTTAAATCTGTAAGTTTTGAGCAATTTGAACTCCATGAACGAAGATTGAATCCAGCCTCCGACATCAATGATCTGGCTTGTACAAAATACTTTGCGGCGTCATCTTCATTTTCCGAACTGGACAAAATATTATCCATGTATTTTTCATGTTTTTGTCAAGTCCTTCAAATCTGGTGGAGTTGACATTAGGCAATCATTCAAACTTGCGTGATCTGGTGACTTTTTTACAGCTACAGTCGTACACTATACGAATTGATGTTGTTGTCGAATCTTTTTACGGCATGGTGTGGTATATAGTGAGTGCTTTTACCATTGTCGTTTTCATCGTTTACCTTCTCTATGAACCCTCTCTTCATTTGGTCTTTAATAATTTCGGAATATATTCTTATGCGGTTCACCACTTAGTCTTCTAATTGTGCTTTCGGTCCTTGCTTTAGCGATCATGATGTTTGAAGGTAAGTCCGGATGATCCAGTTTCCATGGCATCTTGGCAGAATATATTCGTTTTCAAATTTGATACAGTCTTGTTGATAAGTCTTTACAAAACTCTCCTCATCGTTCTGTTATGGTAAACGTATTCCTAACGATTCTAGATTCCAGAATTTCTCGATATCGCTTTCCTCTGCATGGTGTGAAGTAACATTCAAAAGAACTGATGAAGTTAAGGATTTCTCTCCGTTTTTTATTACCGGTCCAGATAACAAGTAACCAATTTTTGATGCTAGTGCTGTAGGTCCATCCCCTCTAATCACGTGATCTTGAACTATATCCCAATAATAATCGGCTCCTATCAAGAGTGAAATTTCAAAGCTATCAGCGTTATTTGCCGGATGTGCGAGCTTTAAATCTTTCAAGTATGGCAAATTGCGTGTACAGTATTTCGTTTGGTTTTGAAGTGGAACTGCAATATCTGGAACAACCAATGCATTACTGTTTCCAATCTCACCTTTGTCAGTTTGTAGTTGAACGGTTGCTGTATCCAAATGGCGTATATTCTTCTCATTGTCTCCAAAGGCTGACAGTTCAATTGTGTCCCTTCCGCTTGGTCTTATCTATAATTTGTCTGATATGCTCTGAGTGATGAATGAACGTTTGGCACCTTCATCAAATAAAATACTAGCTTCTGTGATCTGTATATTATCAATATGATATTGGTGCGATAGCTGTTTTCAATAAAACGCTTGTGTGTTGTGAGGTATACATTACTGCAGTTTCTGGTTCTTCTGTTTTTACCAAGCTTACAACGGTTTATTTCTCTTGATGTTTACAATCGATGATCAAATACAAATCTACAGTATTTATATGAAAGAGACTAAATAATATATTTTTTTATTATTATTCTACACATATTTGAAGAATATTCGGTTCTACAAATTATCGACGCAACCACACTTTTCTCTTTCATCGTGCATAGCTTATTTTCCGATTCACTTAAGGTTTCTAACGATCTTCTTACTTGTGCATTACATTCTAAAATTAAAATCCTACACAAATTGCAAAAACTTTTATTCTCCGGCTGGACTGCGCAAAAGATGAATATTGTTTTTGTTTTTTGTGTACACACAATGTTTTAAAGGCCGATATCCAGTTTTGCTCAAAAGGAATTAATTTGCGCCACAACTTAATTACGCCGATTCTTTTTTTGCATCACTTTTTCGTAAAAACTGCAGCATTCATTTGCGCCAATAAAACAATCATTTTATTGCGCAAATATTATAGACTTGTTTTCAAATGTTTGTTCTTAGTGCACCGAGGAGGTCCTTTCCGGTATTTACAGGTACAGATACCGCAAAGGGCCTCCTTAGTGCACTTAGAACAAAATAGTGCACTAGGGACCTGATGGAAAGATAGAAATGACATTAAAAAAAACATGGCATACAGAAGGAGGAGTACATAATTTCGAATTTTAGTAATTTTAGTAATCATAAAGCTATTTTTAACAGTTGAAGTCCGTATTCTATGTTACATGTAAGCTTAAATAGGTTAATCGTTTCGAGGTAACTATGACACAATTTATAAAATTGAGATGGAAATGGGGAATGTGTCAAGTTCCATTTATTGGCGCAATTCATATTATAAAAAAGAAGAGATGAGCGCGATTCAAACCTTTACAATATGACAAATTACTCCTAACCGTTTTGACAAACCAGTAAATTCTTCGCCCGGGTATGTACACCTGACGGTAATCTTCATTCAGTATCTTTACAATACCAAGCCGTGTCATTTCCGTATATTGTACATGTAGATAGCACGTGACGTTACGCACGATACTGGTGTCACCAAACGTAACGTCGAATTACGACGTTTTCTACATGGAAAAATGAAACGTTGAAAAACGACGGCATTGAAAGACTGAATTTGATGTTTTTTTATTTCGATTGTATGTTTGTTTTGTTTATTTCCCTTTTTTGTTTACGTTAATTGTTTCTTTAGTTTGTCTTTTTTTAATGTTTGTTTGTTTACTTTTTAAGAAATATACAAAATATAAGAGCAATTCAAAGACAAAATAACTCGTTCAATTCTTTTCCGAATAGTCTGTTATAAACTGCTTTGCTCTGCCAGTACAATTATTTCTTCGTGAATGGCCAAGGACAAATCAATTACGGAGTCCGTCAAAATATAACGTGTTACATATAAGACAGATTTGACACTCAAAATCACATTTTTACGTTTAATTAAACTGTACGATAATGTCCTGTTTTCTGTAATATAATCCACGAATAACGGTAGTTCCTTCTGGGTACTGACCCTGCCAATCGGCAGTTTCCGAACTTTTCAGTTTTTCTTGACATGATCCTGCCTTCATTAGATAAAAGTCTTCTCCTTCATCGTCTGTATATAAGGCAACTAAACTTCCTTTTCGGATCATATCAACTACCTCGAAATCGTCATATGGGGAGATATCTTCAACAATTGCACACCCGCGTTCCTTTTCTGTTTGTATATTTTTTACTAAGCCGAAAAGTTCTGTATGTTGACAGGAATGAGCCATGTTGAGCAAGCAGCTATCACAGCTGTAGCATGACAAATTTCTTACCGAAAGTAAGCCTTCTCGTTCTGAAATGATTTGATGAATATTTCTGTTCTGAGGTATGGACTTAAAGTACCTGTCGCGATTCCGATCTATGTTGTCTATGAATCTGAAAACACGCCTTAAACAAACTGACGAATCTCTTGTTTCCTGTAGGTTTTTATTTGCAAATTTATACAAATCATGAGCTGTTTGAATTGTTGCTTTCCTCCTTAAAATCGCTCAGTCAGCTTGTCTTTTAACATATCCACCCGCAGCATCTTGAGGACCTACAGTGAAAAATATAAATATTTAGATCAGATATTGTAAATACTATGGCATAAACAAGTATTGGAAATACACTAACTGGAAATGTTAAGAAGATTACAGAAGCGACACGTTAGGATTTTTTTCAGATGTGTTCGGTGTGGGGATCCAGAATTTTGAAAGGGTTGGAAAGGGGGGTCTTTTCACGGCGTAAAATTCAGTATAATTGACCTTATTGTATGATTTCTTTAAATATTGTGTTGAAATTCGGATAGTTTTTCATGTTTAACAGATTTGAAGGTAATCGGGCGGCGCGCACCTCCAGTAATCCGCTCATGGATGCGAGTTAGAATCTCACTCATTACAAGGTGCGTTCGACTCCAAAGATTGTAAGCTAATCTGGCGAAGATGGATGTTTTATTTCCGGAATCCCACAATGATAAAAACTGTTTGCCGTGGTGACGAAAAGGAGTATTGGAAAGCATACCACATCTCCTTATTTTTATAATTATTGTGCGTCCACTACCTGAGTGCAATACGTGTTGAATGAGTTTTCTATCTCTTAGGGAACAAACCTATAGATAAATCATTAAGATATCATCGACTTACCTTTAGCGTGTGAAGTCTCAAAATAATTCCTTATTAGTCTGTCGTATCCAAAATCTTGCTGTCCATTTGACACATCACCCATACAGTGCCTTGATTTATATTGACATTGGCAACCATCAGCATATTCGTGCATTGTTGACACATTATAGGATATGGAATTTAAGTATTCTTTTATCTGATGTTGGACTTCATGGACAAAATGATGATCGTGCTTATCATCATTACTAACTACAAAGACATGTTCCTTAATAGTATTTGGGTTTTCAGTTGTGCTGTCCTTTCTGTCGTACTCAAGAACTTCGTGTCTATGAATGATCGACACGTGAAGAGACACCTCTGTGCGTTGGAAATAGGAACTTTGTATTTCTTTTCTGGCTGAACACCTTTAATATAGTATTAATGTATGGACTTTTTTCATATTGGCCCTGTAACATGCCCAAGGTGTTAATAATGGCCAAGGATGGTTGTAATGGCCCTGAGGCAACACCGAGGGCCATTACAACTATCCGAGGCCATTATTAATATCAAGGGCATGTTACAGGGCCAATATGAAAAAGTCCATATATTGATACTTTTATTAACCAACTATAAAGGCAACTTCATTCAAGAACAGTCTTCGAGTCTCGGATCCAAAATTATACAGCTATCCACAAACTACAACAGGACCAATACAGAAAAGCCCGTTTCAAAAGATTTTTATTAAATGGTTTTAATTCTTCGATTAAACAAAGAGTAAAAAACTTACCGTGAAGAAGATACAGGAATTTCATAGCTGAACTTCAACTTGTCTTTTCGCATTCAATTTCGCATGGAATTGTAGTCAACATTGTGACTGTCAGATGTAATTTCTGATTTCTCATCCAAGTACTTAAATTTATGCTATTAAAATTCATTTCATCTAGCAAATAAACAGTAGCTGGGAAAAATTAATCAGACAGTTTAACTATTCTAAAGTCTGCATTCTGAGGATTGAACAACGGAAATGAAACAGTGATAATTATCGAAAATCGTTCTCGAAAAAGGCTGTGAAATATTTCCGTTTCAAGTCGTTACAAAACAATATTGTTAATGAACATCATTTTAACTTATTTTTATGATATAAAGTTTAAAAAAGAATAAAAAAATGTCACACTTATTTAAAGAAATAAACGACATTTTGTTTTAATCGATGTCCCGTTTCATCTGTTCATAATGCATGACTGTGATTTCGTAATGCACGGGTGTGGTTTCGTAATGCATGACTGCGATTTCGTAATGCATGACTGAGATCTCGTAATGACTGGCTGTAGCAATTTCTCCGTTCATAATGACCAGATGTCGAAATTTTCCTTTTATAAAGCATGGGCATTTCTATACATATTGTAGTAAGTTGGTTAATAATATAGTATTAATGTATGGACTTTTTCATATTGGCCTTGTAACATGCCCGAGGTGTTAATAATGGCCAAGGATGGTTGTAATGGCACTGAGGCAACGCCAAGGGCCATTACAACTGTCCGAGGCCATTATTAATATTAAGGGCATGTTACAGGGCCAATATGAAAAAGTCCATATATTGATACTTTTATTAACCAACTTAAACATGATAAAGGTAACTTCATTCAAGAACAATCTTCGAGTCTCGGATCCAAAATTATATAGCTATCCACAAACTACAATAGGATCGATACAGGAAAGCCGGTTTCATAACATTTTTATTTAATGGTTTTAATTCTTCTATTGAACAAAGAGTAAGAAACTTACCGTGAAGAAGATACAGGAATTTCATAGCTGAACTACAACTTGTCTTTTCGCATTCAATTTCGCATGGAATATTGGTCAACATTGTGACTGTCAGATGAAATTTCTGATTTCTTATCCAAGTACTTAATTTTATGCTATTAAAATTCATTTCATCTAGTAAATAAAAAGTAGACTGGGAAGAATAAATCAGACAGTTTCCTTACATACTAAAGTCTACATTCTGAGGATTGAACAACGGAAATGAAATAGTGATAATAATCGAAAGTCGTACTCGAAAAAGGCTGTGAAATATTTCCGTTTGTTTCAAGTCGTTACAAAACGATGTCAATGAACATCATTTAAACTTGTTTTTATGATATTAAGTTTAAAAAAAATAATGTCACACTTATTTAAAGAAATAAACGACATCTGTTCATAATGCATGACTGTGATTTCGTAATGCACGGGTGTGATTTCGTAATGCATGACTGAGATTTCGTAATGCATGACTGAGATTTCGTAATGGATGACTGAGATTTCGTAATGACTGGCTGTAGCAATTTCTCCGTTCATAATGACCAGATGTCGAAATTTTCCTTTTATAAAGCATGGGCATTTCTATACATATTGTAGTAAGTTGGGTAATAAAACAGAATAAAGAATATGTTTATCGTTTTTCTCAATTCAACAGCTGAAAATCACGGCAGGGAATTTTTAAGAACATCATAAAATTGTAATAATAATTGTTGGCATTTCCGATATTGTATTGATTACAAGTTTTTATCAAAAGGAATATAAATACATGTACATGAATTTCAAACAATTATACGGAGGTAATTTTACGGACAATTTAAAATAGTAATCTTATCTAAGATTTGACAACGAGGCTGTAAAAAATGCAAGGGTGTTCTCGATTTTAATTTTTGAATTGGCGAAGTGTGTCTGTTCCCAGCTCAGGCTTTGAGAAACATTACATATTGGCCAAGTATACCAGTTTTGTGATTACATGTACTTGTATGCGTAATATAATAAAATTGCTGGATTCAATTACCGACAGATATATTGAAAGGATTAATGTCATATACCTATATTGAAAACTTACCTAAAGTTTTCTGAAAAGTCGTGTATACAAATACAATCGTTGGCAGAAAGGTTCGATATAATAGCCTTGAGTTGCTGGTTTTGCCATGCTGCTCGGAATTGGTGTGAGGGAAAGGTAGATAAAAGCTCCAGTAGAAATTTGAAAAGTGTTTCTATTTTTGTTGTTTTTTTTACTGGCATAAGTTTTTTTCTTTCCAGATTCCCCTTTGTACAAACATTAACATATTCAAACTTTTCCCATGTCACTTCAATAGCTTCATCAGTTGTGTCATTTTCCTCTGGCATTTAAAGGAGATTTGCAACACCACAGTTTTGGCATTTTCTGTTCAAGCATTCTGTTTTATAATGCTCTTTATTTGTACCTTTAGGATATAAAGTTTCAGCAAACATATCTGCTTGACTTTTGAAAATGGAATCGCGTGCCGCTACAATAGCGCGATCGTGTGTAGATTCGAGAATCATTTTTTTTTGTTTCATACATTCTGAAAAAATAGTTCTGAACTCAATATGGTACCGATAGCAGCATGTTGTGCGATCCTGTTCTCTAAGGAATCTTTTGATCTTTGAGCTTTTGTATGAGTCAGGACTTTTTAACATCAACTAAGACATGTTTTGCTATTTCATAATTTTCAATTTCGTCAGGGGATTTAACAATGTTCATTTGCCTTAATTTTGCCATTGTAGGTGACTGCTTAGATATTTTCCCCGTCAAAAGGTTTATCAAAAGTTCAGCCTTTTTTCTAGGAGTCTGAGGAAGTGCTCTCTTAAGTTTTTTCATTGCTCTGGATTTTTGCATTCTATTTGTAAAATTCGTTACATCTTCAATTTCTACAATTTCAAGATTTTCTTCACTTTTTCTTTTTTCCCTAAACCTTCTGACATTATGCAATTTTTTAATCTCCTAGCTTCAGCTTTTTGCTTAAGTGAGTTGTGTTTTTCCCTTTGTCTTCTCTTTTTTACAGCAGCTATGGAATTTTTGTATTCTTTTATTCTTTCATTTTGTTTCATTTCGTAGTATAATTTATTTCTCTCACTTTTTTGTTGTTTTTTCCTTTCTCTATACATTTTCATTTTGTCAATTTTACCTTTTGATTTCATGATGGAACCTACAGTTGCAAAAATATCTTTAATTTAAAACACATCGCAAATTAAATACGTCGAATTGACGCATAAGAAAGGTGACGTTAAAAAAGATAAATTAACGTTGAAATACGAAAAAAGACGTAGGGGACATTTTGTAAGTCTCAGAAAGTTAGACATATTATTAATTAACTAAACGGCTATACCAATACAATGGGTACCATTTTAAAGCTTAATCCATGAGCAATCGGATAAGCATAACGTACAAAGTGTGAAAGCTTCGCATTCTGAACTGAGATGACACAATATAGGAAAATGTGTAAGGAAACGTTGAATGTAGAATAAGGGGACATTTTGTAAGACTGAGAAATATGGCTTGTTTGGTTATCAAAACAAACACGATTTTGAGCAAACTTTTATACGTTGAAACTTAGTTTATGAGACGTCTTTCTATATTTTTAAATAGTGTTAGTCATTTAAAATATTCCAATTATTTAGAGAAGAAACTTTTATATGCAAATCTAGTGACGTTAAAATCAAATGATTACAATGCTTACCTTTATTGTTTTCTGCCACTATTTGCCTATTGACATGACTTTTTCGCCAAATAAGACGTCACAATTAATTTGTTAGTTATGACGTTAATGAGTGAAATTTGGCGGAATTTATGCAATATTTGCAATATTTTTGAGAGATTACTAGAGTGATTACGGTAAAATTTTGTTACATCTTACAAGTTATTTTCATAACAGTTTTGGTTTAAACAGGCGGATTGACACACACACATTTTATAAAACGACTATCTAATTTAATAATGATAAAATACAATTAAAACGGAATATTTTGGTATATAATGATACAGTTTTGTTTTACTAACTGAAGTACATATTCGCCATCCAAATGTTAATACACGTCAAAGTAAGAAGTGACACCAGTATCGTGCGTAACGTCACGTGTGGTACATGTATATATACCAGAAATACTCATTCAAGTTTTTTTTTTTAGAAGAACTCCATATCGGGTACATAAACATAAAATTACAATTGAAAAAAATCTATTAATAAGTTCAAATGTTGTTTTATGAAATGCACCTAGGTATGTATTTGTAAACTTAAGTTAATTCGTTATTTCATGTATTTTTTTTTTGCTTCAATTACTAATTTATCTTATTGACTTATTCGTAAATCGAAAAACGCACAAATCTGAATAGAATCATATGACATTGAATGATTTCTCAAATTCAAAACTAGTTATACATGAACATTTGATGCCTCTTAAATTTTATTTTTCTAGTTGGGTTGCTTGTCCATTAATTGACGTTTACGCTATATTCTTTTGTTCGGTATTTGTGAAAAACCGCTTATCTATCAATTTCAAAAGAAATATAATACTCGTGAGTCAGGAACATTGTTTGACTTGCTATCAATTGTTCGTATATGTACAAACATAAAATAAAATGAAACACTTTAAAGCGGTTTAAATTATGCAGTGCATTTTGAAAATATTGTTTTGAAAAATCGGTTATTTTTGTTTCATACTTTTTCTGTCTATTTTCATAAAAAATAGGACACCTGGTTAATATAGAACTGGTCAACCATGAATAATCCCAAACAACAAATTTTTGATTGGTTTGTCACACTTGCTTATATTATCAATATTACGTATTGTTTTCGGCTGAGACTACTACATGTATAACAGTTACAGTAGTCTCAGTTTTCGGCAATATTGAAACAATATCATTAAGAATTTTAATTGCTTCAGTCATTTAATATATATTTATATATATATATTATTTCATGATTAATATTTTTACAAAATTGCATATTTTTTTTTAAGCATTTATTTATTCATATGACATTTTTAATATTTTTTTAACGTGCATACCGATTTGATAAAATTGAGAATGGAAATGGGGAATGTGTCAAAGAGACAACATAGAAAAAACAATAGCAGAAGGTCACCAACAGGTCTTCAGTGTAGCGAGAAATACCCGCACCCGAAGGCGTCCTTCAGCTGGCCCCTAAACAAATATATACTTATCTAGTTCAGTGATAATAAACGCCATACTAATTTCCAAATTGTACACAAGAAACTAAAATTAAAATAATTCCGATTTGATAACTGTTTAAACACTTGACGCCATATTAATATTATATATGAACATTTCGGAAAAATAAGGTGGATATTTAATCATCGGCTCTCATAAAGTAATATATAAGTCCTTGCTCATTGTAAGTACAATTTAGTTGATCGCAGTAAGTTTTATTGATCACAAAACAAATTCACGTTTTATATAATAAATATGAAAAAAAAATATTTATGTTTTTTACTTTGAAACAAGGAAATAATACTTTTAATTACATTGTGCAAAATATGTCGTAATATCTTCCTACGAACTAGAAACTCTTTTCTTCATAAAAAATGTTTGACATAGTTTACACTGGGCATAAACCAACTTACTGTACCAGTCAAAACTAAAATATATCTAATGGAATTTTTTTAATGCATGTACACGTATATAAATGCCGTATACCATATACATATATTGTGGGTTAATTATATTAAGCATAAAGTTCATAAATCGATCTCTGAAACAAATTATATATATATATATCATATCATATTTTCCTTCCGGTTTATATGATCCGTTCATCCTATATTGACTCTTAAATCAAGAGTCAATCTTAAATTGAGAGTAAATTATATGGCCTTCCAAATACCGTTTCGATCCCTAACATCACTGAAGAGACATATATTGTCGAAATCTAGATCTGGTGTACTAAAGAAATATTGACACCAAAATTTTGTGGCGCAACATCGTGGCCACAAGTTAACAAAAAAAAATTTCTGTGACGTATTAAATTTATATTAAGATCCAGTTTGTTACAACTTGTGATCAATTTTATTTGGCAGTCGCCAATGGCAGTCAGCAGGGTTAAAGAACATCAGTTGTTCGACCTGTTAGTCAAATGCGTTTTGTTTAAATATACTTTTTCACTTTGTTGGTCTTTTGGAAAATGTTGTTTGTGCTGTTTTTAGACCCTTCTACAACGAAATTTGTTTGACATGCACACGTATAAAAATTGCGGTTTTTATCCAACGCAATCATAGGTTTGAACGTAGTTTTCAATTTAGACTCGTTTATATATATTTTTTGTTTGGGCATGTATCATATTTTCCTTCCGGTTTATATGATCCGTTCATCCTATATTGACTCTTAAATCAAGAGTCAATCTTAAATTGAGAGTAAATTATATGGCCTTCCAAATACCGTTTCGATCCCTAACATCACTGAAGAGACATATATTGTCGAAATCTAGATCTGGTGTACTAAAGAAATATTGACACCAAAATTTTGTGGCGCAACATCGTGGCCACAAGTTAACAAAAAAAATTTCTGTGACGTATTAAATTTATATTAAGATCCAGTTTGTTACAACTTGTAATCAATTTTATTTGGCAGTCGCCAATGGCAGTCAGCAGGGTTAAAGAACATCAGTTGTTCGACCTGTTAGTCAAATGCGTTTTGTTTAAATATACTTTTTCACTTTGTTGGTCTTTTGGAAAATGTTGTTTGTGCTGTTTTTAGAACCTTCTACAACGAAATTTGTTTGACATGCACACGTATAAAAATTGCGGTTTTTATCCAACGCAATCATAGGTTTGAACGTAGTTTTCAATTTAGACTCGTTTATATATATTTTTTGTTTGGGCATGTATCATATTTTCCTTCCGGTTTATATGATCCGTTCATCCTATATTGACTCTTAAATCAAGAGTCAATCTTAAATTGAGAGTAAATTATATGGCCTTCCAAATACCGTTTCGATCCCTAACATCACTGAAGAGACATATATTGTCGAAATCTAGATCTGGTGTACTAAAGAAATATTGACACCAAAATTTTGTTGCGCAACATCGTGGCCACAAGTTAACAAAAAAAAAAATTTCTGTGACGTATTAAATTTATATTAAGATCCAGTTTGTTACAACTTGTGATCAATTTTATTTGGCAGTCGCCAATGGCAGTCAGCAGGGTTAAAGAACATCAGTTGTTCGACCTGTTAGTCAAATGCGTTTTGTTTAAATATACTTTTTCACTTTGTTGGTCTTTTGGAAAATGTTGTTTGTGCTGTTTTTAGACCCTTCTACAACGAAATTTGTTTGACATGCACACGTATAAAAATTGCGGTTTTTATCCAACGCAATCATAGGTTTGAACGTAGTTTTCAATTTAGACTCGTTTATATATATTTTTTGTTTGGGCATGTATCATATTTTCCTTCCGGTTTATATGATCCGTTCATCCTATATTGACTCTTAAATCAAGAGTCAATCTTAAATTGAGAGTAAATTATATGGCCTTCCAAATACCGTTTCGATCCCTAACATCACTGAAGAGACATATATTGTCGAAATCTAGATCTGGTGTACTAAAGAAATATTGACACCAAAATTTTGTGGCGCAACATCGTGGCCACAAGTTAACAAAAAAAAATTTCTGTGACGTATTAAATTTATATTAAGATCCAGTTTGTTACAACTTGTGATCAATTTTATTTGGCAGTCGCCAATGGCAGACAGCAGGGTTAAAGAACATCAGTTGTTCGACCTGTTAGTCAAATGCGTTTTGTTTAAATATACTTTTTCACTTTGTTGGTCTTTTGGAAAATGTTGTTTGTGCTGTTTTTAGACCCTTCTACAACGAAATTTGTTTGACATGCACACGTATAAAAATTGCGGTTTTTATCCAACGCAATCATAGGTTTGAACGTAGTTTTCAATTTAGACTCGTTTATATATATTTTTTGTTTGGGCATGTATCATATTTTCCTTCCGGTTTATATGATCCGTTCATCCTATATTGACTCTTAAATCAAGAGTCAATCTTAAATTGAGAGTAAATTATATGGCCTTCCAAATACCGTTTCGATCCCTAACATCACTGAAGAGACATATATTGTCGAAATCTAGATCTGGTGTACTAAAGAAATATTGACACCAAAATTTTGTGGCGCAACATCGTGGCCACAAGTTAACAAAAAAAAATTTCTGTGACGTATTAAATTTATATTAAGATCCAGTTTGTTACAACTTGTGATCAATTTTATTTGGCAGTCGCCAATGGCAGACAGCAGGGTTAAAGAACATCAGTTGTTCGACCTGTTAGTCAAATGCGTTTTGTTTAAATATACTTTTTCACTTTGTTGGTCTTTTGGAAAATGTTGTTTGTGCTGTTTTTAGACCCTTCTACAACGAAATTTGTTTGACATGCACACGTATAAAAATTGCGGTTTTTATCCAACGCAATCATAGGTTTGAACGTAGTTTTCAATTTAGACTCGTTTATATATATTTTTTGTTTGGGCATGTATCATATTTTCCTTCCGGTTTATATGATCCGTTCATCCTATATTGACTCTTAAATCAAGAGTCAATCTTAAAATGAGAGTAAATTATATGGCCTTCCAAATACCGTTTCGATCCCTAACATCACTGAAGAGACATATATTGTCGAAATCTAGATCTGGTGTACTAAAGAAATATTGACACCAAAATTTTGTGGCGCAACATCGTGGCCACAAGTTAACAAAAAAAAATTTCTGTGACGTATTAAATTTATATTAAGATCCAGTTTGTTACAACTTGTGATCAATTTTATTTGGCAGTCGCCAATGGCAGTCAGCAGGGTTAAAGAACATCAGTTGTTCGACCTGTTAGTCAAATGCGTTTTGTTTAAATATACTTTTTCACTTTGTTGGTCTTTTGGAAAATGTTGTTTGTGCTGTTTTTAGACCCTTCTACAACGAAATTTGTTTGACATGCACACGTATAAAAATTGCGGTTTTTATCCAACGCAATCATAGGTTTGAACGTAGTTTTCAATTTAGACTCGTTTATATATAATTTTTGTTTGGGCATGTATCCTATTTTCCTTCCGGTTTATATGATCCGTTCATCCTATATTGACTCTTAAATCAAGAGTCAATCTTAAATTGAGAGTAAATTATATGGCCTTCCAAATACCGTTTCGATCCCTAACATCACTGAAGAGACATATATTGTCGAAATCTAGATCTGGTGTACTAAAGAAATATTGACACCAAAATTTTGTGGCGCAACATCGTGGCCACAAGTTAACAAAAAAAAATTTCTGTGACGTATTAAATTTATATTAAGATCCAGTTTGTTACAACTTGTGATCAATTTTATTTGGAAGTCGCCAATGGCTGTCAGCAGGGTTAAAGAACATCAGTTGTTCGACCTGTTAGTCAAATGCGTTTTGTTTAAATATACTTTTTCACTTTGTTGGTCTTTTGGAAAATGTTGTTTGTGCTGTTTTTAGACCCTTCTACAACGAAATTTGTTTGACATGCACACGTATAAAAATTGCGGTTTTTATCCAACGCAATCATAGGTTTGAACGTAGTTTTCAATTTAGACTCGTTTATATATATATATATATATAAACATAAGTACGTCTGAGTCAGTGACAACCCTACAACAGATGTATCCATCGGATCGCCATCAATGATGGTGATACATGGCTGTGTACATATTGTATATACAACTCGTCTAAACATCAACCCAACAATGTTAGATCTGTAAATTTGCTTTCGCAAATTTTTGGTTCTTCCCTCGCCGGGATTCGAACCCATGCTACTGTGATATCGTGACACCAAATCGCCTACACTGCAGCCGTCCCGCTAGACCACATGACCAGCTGGGCTCTCAAAAAAAGAGCTTTCGCTGGCCATATGTTACCTTTCCACGTCAGTGTTAATCTAGCGGCGTACTACAGTACATGATATATAAGGCATGAAGATGTTATTGTTACAGATCAGCTCAATTATCTATAGTAAAGGATCCTACAAATTAATGTAAGATACAGTCACAGAAAATGATTATATTCATAAGTACGTCTGAGTCAGTGACAACCCTACAACAGATGTATCCATCGGATCGCCATCAATGATGGTGATACATGGCTGTGTACATAATGTATATACAACTCGTCTAAACATCAACCCAACAATGCTAGACTTGTAAATTTGCTTTTGCAAAATTTTGGTTCTTCCCTCGCCGGGATTCGAACCCATGCTACTGTGTTATCGTGACACCAAATCGCCTGCACTGCAGCCGTCCCGCTAGACCACACGACCACCTGGGCTCTCAAAAAAAGAGCTTTTGGTTGCCATATGTTACCTTTCCACGTCAGTTTTAATCTAGCAGCGTACTACAGTACATGATATATAAGGCATGAAGATGTTATTGTTACAGATCAGCTAAATTATCTATAGTAAAGGATCCTACAACTTAATGTAAGATACAGTCACAGAAAATAATTATATTCATAAGTACGTCTGAGTTAGTGACACCCTACAACAGATGTATCCATCGGATCGCCATCAATGATGGTGATACATGGCTGTGTACATAATGTATATACAACTCGTCTAAACATCAACCCAACAATGTTAGATCTGTAAATTTGCTTTCGGAAATTTTTGGTTCTTCCCTCGCCGGGATTCGAACCCATGCTACTGTGATATCGTGACACCAAATCGCCTGCACTGCAGCCGTCCCGCTAGACCACACGACCACCTGGGCTCTCAAAAAAAGAGCTTTCGGTGGCCATATGTTACCTTTCCACGTCAGTTTTAATCTAGCGAGTTGTATATATATATATATATATGTACTCGTCTAAACATCAACCCAACAATGTTAGATCTGTAAATTTGCTTTCGCAAATTTTTGGTTCTTCCCTCGCCGGGATTCGAACCCATGCTACTGTGATATCGTGACACCAAATCGCCTGCACTGCAGCCGTCCCGCTAGACCACACGACCACCTGGGCTCTCAAAAAAAGAGCTTTCGGTGGCCGTATGTTACCTTTCCACGTCAGTTTTAATCAAGCGGCGTACTACAGTACATGATATATAAGGCATGAAGATGTTATTGTTACAGATCAGCTAAATTATCTATAGTAAATGATCCTACAAATTAATGTAAGATACAGTCACAGAAAATAATTATATTCATAAGTACGTCTGAGTCAGTGACAACCCTACAACAGATGTATCCATTTATCAGTACACTATATATATATATATATGTAACACATGCCCACCAAAAGCTCTTTTTTTGAGAGCCCAGGTGGTCGTGTGGTCTAGCGCAGGCGATTTGGTGTCACGATATCACAGTAGCATGGGTTCGAATCCCGGCGAGGGAAGAACCAAAAATTTCCGAAAGCAAATTTACAGATCAAACATTGTTGGGCTGATGTTTAGACGAGTTGTATATATATAATTATATATATATATAGAATAAATTTAAAATAAAGATTAAACTTGTGCATGGCGGAAAAGAAATATATGAAAACGATATAGATGTAATTGGCATGCAGAGTTGCAAATGATATTTTAAAAAATATATCTTTACTTTATTAAACTTAGGACTTTAATTTAAGTATTGTTGATGGCCATGGGTTGTTGAAGTTTCCAGGATATAGAAAATACACAAGAAAATTTATCAGTACACTATATAGCATAATGTGTTTGGTGTCCATTTTGAAATATACTTGTGTAAGAATTTAGTGTTTTCTTATTCATTCTGACATCTGTGTCCATGGATCTGAACAAGAAATTGCGAAGACGTTATGCTTATCTGTTTACCTTTTATTTAAAAAATGGTTTTTCAACAGAATATTTTATATATAAAATTATTTAATTTTTGTTTGTTTTTGCGAAAACAAAATGACCCTAAAGCTAAATGTCATCGTCAGCATGTATAATGGAAGTCGATAAACACCACCTGCTGGATCTTTTTACCTGGGCTCAGATCTTGTTACGTAACAAGTATGAATGTAAAATTTTCGATATGGTATATTCAGTCGAATATACACTATACATGTATCTCTGGACTGGGGTATTGAAGGTATTTTGATCTCATAATGTAACATGTAAATTTATTTGTGCTATATGTAAAAATAAAAGCATTTGACCATTTTATTTTCAAAACTTCTTTAAAATGAGTTGACTTTTAGCATTTATTTATTTTCAAAACCGGGTACAAATCACTGATTTCTAATTTTAGACCAATCTCATTATTATCAGTAGTGGGCAAAGTATTTTAAAAAAAAATATATATATTTCAAATATACAAAATGCGGTAACTTTCTGTTTCAAGTTCATATTTGCCTTTTGAGAATACTAATACAGGAGTTCCACACGGGCTTTTTAACTATTTTGATCTGAGCGTCACTGATGAGTCTTATGTAGACGAAACGCGCGTCTGGCGTATACAATTATAATCCTGGTACTTTTGATAACTATTCCTTATTCATGTATATGACATAGCTGGTAATTTGATAATTCTAACTCGTTTGTGTGCTGACGGAAGATCCCTTTCTGATTCAAGTACTAGTCCTAACAAATTAGCGAATGTCTTAAATAGCGAATTAGAACAAAATTAAGTATGGTCTAAGGATTGGTTTGTTGATTTTAATCGAAACAAGACTATTACTATGCTATTCTCCTGTAATCCTTCTCCAGATGATATTAGAATAGAACTTCAAAATCAAGTAGTAGAATTGTCTCCTGTCATAACCATTTAAGTATTACTTTTGATTCCAATGGTAAATTCTATACAATATAGAAAACGTTTCAAAGTGTGCAAGCACAAGATTAAATTTCTAAAAAAAAAAAAATATGTATTGACTAGGAATTATTTTATTCGCATAAACATAACACTTATAAGACCAATTATGTAAAATGCACTTGAGTTATGGGATGACTGTACTCAACAAGATTCCAACAATCTGGAACATGTCGTTCAATTGGAAGCAGGAAGATTAGTAACTGGGTTGCCTGTGTTCGCTAGTACGGAAGTTATATATATTTTCAGTGGTACAGGTAGACATTTGTTAGTGGACAGAAGAAAATCCAAAAAGCTGAATACGTTCTATTCTTCACATAAAGTGGGACTGCCTCTACAATATTTTCAGTTATAGAAAGAATATAAGAAATTCCTTTTTTTTCATCTACATGTACTACTATCGAATGAGTAGCCTAAACTCTGACATATGTACGTCCAGAAATATGAATATATTTATCTAACTTGACACAGACACAATTGCACGCCAATCTTTATCATTAAGGACAGTTGGTTGGATAAAAGTGATGGATTGCCACGCCTTTATTAAAACTGAGATCCTATGAACAGACTACAGATAGCTCCCAGTATTCGAATTTGATAAAAAAAAAAATGTATTTATATCTTGTATTGTTTCAATATTAAAAGTGTTGGGTAACGTAGTTGAATTTTAGATTAAACTTGGGAAGTCGTGTATACATGTATCCCCATTTGTTAGGTTATTCAACATGAAGAAATAAAAAAAAATATCAGTGGTTTTAAGAGTTTCAAATATTAACAAATTAAGTTTTTGATAAAGAATTATTTTTTTATTTGTGTTCCTCAACAGTGTTCGCTAAATATTTTTTTCCCTCGAATCCCGAAAAGTGAAGAGTTTTTAATACGTGTAAATCCCGAGTTCAAACAAACGACGTTCATAAATGGTTTGTTCATGAGTTTAATTCCACTTTTCAAAATATTTCAGACACGTAAATAATTTAGTAATTAGTAAGAGAAAAAACTTTTTATATGAAAATTTTCAACAACATTTATTTATTTTTGTTCGTCGTACCATTGTAATCTATGTTTAAAGTGACTTATAGAACCAAAGGGTCGGGTGTTCTAATTATTGTTTTTATATCTCACTGTATTACTGGTATATAATATTTTGTGAAAAAGACATGTGAGGCGATCCAAAACGATCTATGAGCAAATTAACGGCAGTGGTGTAATTGGCATTTGTCAGTGCGAAATATTCAATAGTTTGGGCGGCATAGCCATGGAGTTGGGCCTTCAAGTAACTAAATTTCTGTATCTCGGTCAAAGTACTGTTGAAATGAATAGTTGATTCATATGAATCCCAAAATGTTTGCAATTGTAAAATTTCCCCATCAAAGTGCGGTAAATCAAGTTTAGGTAATCTGTGATTTTGACTGCTATTTGATACTGAAGAAAAGCCTTGGTTGTACAAGTTATTTGTAGACTGCAAGTCATGATGGGTATTTTGCATGGAGCGAAAGTTTCATTGCTGCGTATAACATTGGCATTGGTAAGCGATGACTTTGTGGGGTAAGATGGCATAAAACTATTTGCATTTGGATCTAGAGACGTTGATGCGACATTTTGAGAAATAGAATCAGAATATATTTTTCTAATTTTCCGAAGTTTGGACTCTAAATTAAACAAAGACTCATCAGACTCTTGAATTTCCTCCTCTACATCCTCCTCCGACGTTAAATCCAGTATCATTTCATTCAAATCCACGATAAGCCTCTGTTTCTGTTCAACTGCATCCGAAATTAGTTTCACATCGTCTTTGTCTAAGTGTGAATTCTTTTTAATCTCATCGAATTTCTTGAAAAACTTTGAAACTTGTCCTCTGCGTCCTCTTCATACTGCTTTTAACTTCGATTCCATTGCTTCCGACAGTCAAAGCACCATAAATGTTGTGTTAAGTAGATAAAATGCGTTGTGTATAGATCGTGTTTATTCTAACGTCTAGCCATTGCTATATAAGTAACGTCATAATTGCATAAGTCAAGTAGCAACGTTAACATGTATATATTCGCGCTAAATTCCCGACATGCCCTTCCTGGCCTGGCCCCTGAGCTTCACAGCCAGACATTGGACAAGACAATCCAGTGCCAACTGATCCACCCTGCCCTTCAAAGTGAGATGTTGCCACATCAGTGTGAGCTGGGAGCCAGACTGGTCCCGACACACCCCCTTCTGCCCCTGGGCCTCCACCCGGTCCCCCTGTAGGAGAGGTGAGGACCCTGCCAAGGCCTTTCTTCTGGCAGCTCTCCTCCGTCTGTCTGGTCTGTTCCTGTTCTTTCTTTTCTTTTTATTCTTCTCCACCTCCCCTTGTACCTCATCCTCGGTGGCGCCAACAGACCCCCCTCTGACCCCCCCACCTACCTCTAACAAAGCCCCAGAGTTCCCCTGTACCTCAGGGTGCAGCTGCGTCAGCTCCTCCTCTGGTACCATTACCACCAGCTCCTCCACCACTTCCGTGACGACTGCACTGGGAAGGATGGCGGGCTTTCATCTCTTGGGGTCTTCTATTTGTTATGTTTATTGTTCATCTGAAATAAATTTACCTTAGAGTGCAGGGAGATCCTAGACACGTGCACTCCTGTGGAAACCGAACATCCAGGACACTGATAGGCGTCCATTCCGTCAGCCTAACCGGGAGTGATGTTCACACATCGCTCATTGAACCATTCCCTGCACTCGTCACACCTGTTCATCAGACCCGCATCATCTGGTCCCCAGCATGAGCAATGAATGTTCTTACCCTTTTTTCCTTCGGGTCCTAACTTCTCTATGTCCTTCTAATTTTTACTTATTACTTGGGCTTGTAGTTTTTTACACCAGTTTTGAACTTCCCTATCATTACACAACTTAATCTGGTCATGATGTGCCACTACCAATGCGGATTCATTTTGACCCGGTAAAGGTATGGAGTGAGACTTTCCACAACCACCCCGGGGACATTTCCACTTGATGGTGGCCGTATCGAATTGATACACTAGATCCCCCACTGTTAACCTGTAAACCTTTTGACCACCACCTTGAGATCGTAATCCCTTTTGAGGCGTTCTTGTGCCGTTTTAGATTGGCCTTGGCCAGCTCATGTGCCCCTTGGATGGCTTACTCTGCAGGTCCGATACATATTTATCTCTTTCCTGAATTCCCTCCCCCTGTGGCACCCTGAGCATCAACTCAGCAGGCTGATTGACTTCTCTGCCCAACATGAGATGATTAGGAGTAAACACGGTGCTTTTACTAACTGACGCACGGAACACACCAGCCAATAGCGGAAGGAATTGATCCCAGGACTTCTGATTTTTCTAACAAAGCATCGCACTTAAGCCTTCAGCGTTCGATTGCAACGCTCTACTTGACCATTGGAGGACGGGCGGTATGGGGTGGTTCTACTCTTGTGTATTTGAAGCAGGTCACACATGGCTTTAAACAGATGGGATTCAAGTTCCTCCCCTGATCAGTGAATACTTGAAAGGGACTTCCGAAACGGGAGAAAAATTCATTCACTGATGTACGGGCTGTTAATTCAGCGCCCTGGGCTGGAAGGGGGATACATTCCACCCATTTGGTAAACTGATTGATCATCATGAGGATAAATTCATTCCGTCGTTCGGTTTTCGAGAGGGGCCCCACAAAGTCTAAATGAACCCTTTCCATTGGTGCCCTGGCATGATGTTTTACCATAGGATGACGGTTTGGATGGGTAGCCTTTTTATTTTGACTACACATGGCACAACTTTCTTCATACTGTTCAATCTCTTTCTTCATCCCTCTCCAATAATACATTGACTTGATCCTTTGGTAGGTTCGATCCCCCCTCCTATTGATGGCCCGCTGCAGGAATATCATGGCACAACTCCATACGCTTCTTTTGTGATACTTGAGGGATAACCACCCTGTTTGAATCCCCGGTAGGCCCTTTCTTGTACAGGATATTATCCCCCCTAAGGACAAATAATTCCCGATTTAGCCAATAGTACGAAGATTTCCTCCTCAGAGGGTTCCCCCCTTTGTTTTTTCTCTATTGAACCACTCATTTTAATTCTAGGTCCTTACTTTGATTTTCTTTTAATTCCTCCTGACTGTATCCCAAGTTCACCCCCCCCCCCCAAGGTCCTCTCCTATTTCTTGCACCCAGATGTCACCCTCCCCCTCTGACCATATGGCCAATTCGTCCCCCATCTTAGACACTGATACACGGGATATTTGCACCACTCGTGTGTCTCTGGTTTGTGTACTACCATATGGTCTCTTTGCCAAAGGTATCGTATCATCTACATTTTCTATGTACTGTCCCCAATTTTGTTGAGCTCGGGCACATCCCCCACAGGGCAAATCCGCTAGAACCTTTTCTACTTGGACAGGAGCCATATTGAGGCAATCCAGATAAAGCGTCAGCATTAGGATTTTTAGTCCCGGGCCGGTGTTTGATTTCCACCGGGCTAATTGTCCCTGGGGTTCCTTGAAATTGGTCAACCAAGTGAGGCTACTATGATCTGTTCGAACCGTAAACCGCCGCCCATGCAAGTAATGTCTGACTAGCCTAGTGAACCTTAAAATGGCTAACAGCTCCGTTCGGGTAGTACAATATTTCTGCTATTCTGGGGTAAAGGGTAAAGCTAGCCTAGGAGGGGGCCCGTTCCTGTCCCCCCTGAATCTGCAATAATTCCGCCCCAATAGCCTTGTCGGAGGAATTCGTGTCTTAGATAAAAGGATCAGTTGCATTTGGCAATGACATGACAGGGATGACACCATGGCTTCCCTGAGTCTGTTGAAAGACTGTTGTTGCTCGTTTCCCCAGGAATAGGGACGTTTTCCGGTTAAGGCTTGAAGGGGTAAAGCTATATTAGTATAGTCTTTTTATAAAGGCCCTGTGATAATTTGTGATAATATCTGATAATTTCAAAACATGATTATCTGCATTTTTGTTAACATATGTGATTTCTCCAATTCTCATAAATCCAAAAAAAAATAAAAGGTAAAAACACAAAAACGATGAAAATTCAAAAAGGAAAGTCCCAAATCAAATGGCAAAATCAAAAGATCAAACACATCAAACGAATGGATAACAACTGTTATATTCCTCACTTGATACAGGCATTTTCTTGTGTAGAAAATAGCGGATGGAACCTGGTTTTATAGCTAGCTAAACCTCTCACTTGTATGACTGTCGAATCGAATTCCATTATATTGTCAGCGATGCGTGAACAAAACAAACAGACGCAATAGGTAAAAATGTCAAAAATAGGGATACAGCAGTCAACATTGTGTTATCATCTTAATCACTATAAAACAACAAATGTAACGAAGAAGCACAAAAATGCATACATCAAATTTAACATCCTCATTTTGCTTATATTGTACGATTTCATTTATCTATGTAAAACCCACCCATAAAGGATGGAAGGTTTTACGTACTGGTGTAAAATTGCGTGTTTGAAATTCGCACAGGTAGACATAAAATAATTGTGTCGTTCAAACTATGACGGGAAACATAAATACAGAGTCACGTAAAATTGAAATAACAAAAAAATAAATAATAATAAAAGCAAATACTGCCCTAAACAGTTTTGTCTCATAAATTGACTTACAAACATGGTGAAGAATTAAAATTATCCGTTTCAATACATCAACAGTAATAGGTTTTCTTGAATCAACTCTTTTACCCAAACGCTGCATACCTTTTAACCTTTCTCCAAAATGAATGATTTGCTGTAATCATTCCAATTATTAATTTTTAATTCATGATTAGTTCATGATAGATATGGGTGTGTAGTGTGTAGGAATGGCCATTTTTAAAAGATATGCAACGTAGTTAATTATGTGATCAACAGGCGGTACCCAACTTTCCTCTAATTAAAAAAACTGGTCCGAAATTGCATTTTCATACACATTCGTTGTATTTGAAGAAACAGAGTGCTGTAAAAGTTTATTCACCTCGTCTTTAAACGGTTCCATGACTCCACTTGAATTGGATGTGGACGATTGTTGGGTAGTGGAGCTAGACGTCGAAATTTCTGAAAATGTGCACGAGATAATGCATCAGCAATTGCATTATCCTTTGACAAAATGTGAACAGCTTTAAACTGTAAATTACCAATAAGTGAACAGTAAACAAGTAATCTAAAAATGGACATAACTCGTTCAGATATGCTTGACTTTTTGTTTAAAATATTCACTACTGCAAGATTATCAATGTTAAAAAGTATGCATTTCTTGTAAAATTGATCAGACCACTCAAATATTGCAAGACTTAGTGCTATTGGAATGATTTCAAGGTATGTTATATCTTTAAATATTTCTGAACTATTCCATTCTTTATGCCACTCGAGAAAAGTCCATTTACCATTAAGATAAGCTGCACATCCTTTGCCTAATCCACCAGCACTATCTTTATATAATTCAAGATAAAAATTTGATATCCATCCTATATCATTTATATACGAAATTCGATTAAACTGTTCCTAAATAATGTCCACATTAATAAATCATTGTTTATGCCTCATGTCAC
Source organism: Mytilus galloprovincialis (assembly GCF_965363235.1). NCBI lineage: Eukaryota > Metazoa > Mollusca > Bivalvia > Mytilida > Mytilidae > Mytilus > Mytilus galloprovincialis. The sequence goes on from NC_134842.1 coordinate 101,276,152, forward strand.
CCTAATAAAATGGACGGTATTGACACTTTGATCATGGGTGAATACAAATGACAACTAAACGCTCTTCCAGCAGGTAGAGCCATTGTGTAGAAAGCTAATGAACCACATTGTGACTGCAATTCTTTTAACGTTACTTTTTTCATGGTTGACAACTTAATAATTCTGTCTAAAAGTTCTTCAACCTTTTTATGTGGAATTTTAACAACGTACACAGGCAAAATTGCAAAGAATTTACCAGGAATTTACCGTACGTTTCTAAACATGTCAGAAACGCATGTTTAGAGCACCGTACGTTTAACGCATGTTTGGAGAACGTATTGTTTACATGCGTTTATAGAAAACATGCGTTTGAAAACACATGGTAAACGGATGTTTATGTAAAACATGCGTTTGAAAACACATGATAAACGCATGTTCATGGTAACCATATGTTCTACAGATGATCATAAACCGAATGGTAAACATATGTTTGGATGATGGTTGCTTTACTTCCAGTTGCAGGTCAGATGCATATTCAGGCTATTACATCATGATAATCAGAAATGACCTCCAACCGTAATTTGTATAAGATTGACACCCTAACTCACAGAGTAACAGTTTCCAGGAAGAAATGTCTCCGTACCTTGGCACAAAATTCTGACTTTGTGTTGATTCAGTCTGCTCTTACTTCTTAATGCGTTTTGCCAAGCAAAGCAGCTTATACCAGTTTTCAAGTCTTTGCATTGACTCGGTCCCTGTTTGAACCTTTAACAACCTCCTGCACTCAAGGCAAGCACTTTCAGAATAATTGAGGGGTTCTAATAACATGTAGTATATATGAACAAAACATGTCATCATGTAAATTATTTATTTGAAATAAAACTTTCATTGTATCAATTCTATTGCATCATATGAGCATTTCGTCTGCATGCAGATGTTTTAATCAATAAAGAATCTACAGCTTTACAGTTAGCACTTTGACATGGTTTTTTTAAGGATTTTTAAGAGCGCTTACAAATTGCATGTTTTCTTAAAATGGCTTGATTGATAATAAATTCTCATCTTTGGTAACAGAATATATTTTAAAAATTTGTTTATAGTAAAATAAAATGTACATATATATGTATATGTAACACAAGTTAAAGTCTATTTCTTCATCTGTTTTTCTTCTTTAAACATTTTCTTTCCATGGCAGATTCTGAAATAAACGCAAGATGCAAATTGTATTCTAACAGCAACTAACTATCAATATATCTTGATTAGAAAACAAGCAAAATAATCAAATTAAGGTTAATATTATTATTACTTACAGTGATACATGAACATTTGTATATTTACAAACATTCTGTCAGTATTGCATTACAATTTATCAGACCAAAGATGAATTATCAGGTTGTGATTGGTTAAACGCTGTCATGTGGTGACCTCCTATGAGACCATTTGGGGTTAGTAAGTTTCATAAGAGGTTCATGACGCGTTAATGGTGACGTCATCTATTAATATTGTGTTTCATTGTTTATTTTTCAACAGAATGCGGCAGAAAAAGTCCGGTGTCCAATAAATTTGTTTTACAGTTCGCTTCTGACCCCCTACAGATCCATAGAGGGTGAATAAAATTCATAGGGGATTTGGCCTCCGGCCTGACCACCATTGGATTTTACTAACCCTCTATATATAGCTATCGATCTGTAGGGGTCAGTAGCGAACAATATAACTTATAATAAAGTCCCCTACCAGTTAAATTTCATTGTATTGGAACAAATTTCTAACTTTATCTATGACTTGTCATGGTGTAAACTATATAACAAATATCAAATCAAAGTGTTGAAAATTAATTATTTCAGTGAATTTTGTAGGACCAAGGACCATTGTTATGCTCAAAATCATTAGACTAGAAAACAATTTAATCTGGATCTGTAACTTTTCATGATAAAACAATATCATATCAATATCTTCAAGCATAAAGAAACTAGAATATGTCCATAGACTAGTTCATGAATGCCCCACTTGCACTATCATTTTCTTTGTTCAGTGACCATGAAATTGGGAACAAAACTCTAATTTGGCATTAAATTTAGACAGATCATATCATTGGACTTCAACTTCATCAAAAACTACTTTGACCAAAAATTAACCTGAAGGCTGAAGAAAGACAGACAGAGAAACCAATGCACAAACCAAAAAACAAAATGCGCATCAATGGAATATAAAAAAAAGTGTGAAAAACTGGATGGACAGACCACAGGAAGGGAACTAAAACCATGGAAAATCACATATCAGAATACATATTTAAACAGTGATCTTTTTTCTTCTCAAATAACTCATCATCCTCAACTGTCACCTTTTTCTAGTTTTAATTGTTTGATATACTTTACATGTCATTTTAAAGCATAAAGGTACATGTTAATGTGTTTTGTCTTTAACTAATATAAACTTCCTCGTAATCCAAATTACAAAATAATTATGTTTTAAATTTTACTACTTCTTTGTTGTGAGGGCAAATAAATTAAAAAGTAACATTGTAATCCCACATGCAGGATTCTGCACACAGTAGCGCAAATTTTGATTAAGCCGAAGGGCGATGATGGCATTGTGACACTTTCTATCGATAGCTTTGCTGAATTACCCTTTAGACCTCAATGTGAACAAATTTGATAACCGGGGCCTAAATATTAAATATCAAAATACATGGTAAGATTCAGCATATTGACGAACACCATATATTCAATTTTTCGTTGAAATCAAACAAAGTTTAATTTTGCACCCCGATTTGAAACTTGAAAACTTGGCCCATAATCAAAAATCTAAGTACAAGTTTAGATTCAGCATATCAAAGAACCCAAAGAAATCATTTTTTGTTAAAATCAAACAAAGTTAAATTTTGGACCTTTTGGACCTTTATATAGACCAATTTGAAAACAGGACCAAAAATTCAGAATCTAAATAAACGGTTAGATTTGGCATATCAAAGAACCCCAATAATTAATTTTTGATGAAATCAAACAAATTTTCATTTTGGACCCTTTTGGCCCCTTATACTAAAACTGTTTGGACCAAAACCTCCCATATTCAATCCTAACCTTCCTTTTGTGGTCATAAACCTTATGTTAAAATGTCATAGATTTCTGTTGACTTATTCTAAAGTAATTGTGCGAAAAATAAGAAAAATACTTATTTGGGCCCTTTTTGGCCATTAATTCCTAAACTGTTGGGACCAAAACTCCAAAAATCAATTCCAAACTTCCTTTTATTGTCATAAACCTTGGATTTAAATTTCATAGATTTCTATACTTGATTGTGGAGAGAGCTTTCAATTAAAATAAATAGTATGTCACTGCTAACATGGTTAATTTTCAAACTAACTCAAGAATAAAAAATGTCACCTCTATGTCCTCAACATTTACTTGTACATTGTACATGCGTGTAAGTCTGAAAACGAAAAAATATTTAAACAACTTAAACATAACTTTCATGACATACCTCTGATCGCTCATTTGCAATGTTTCATTTGCTGCTGCTCCTTATTTGCACATGAATCAATACAGCACTTTCCAAATCCACTACTAGTCTAGATATACATGTAGAAATATAGAAAGCATCGCCTCTTGTTGATTATTTTCCACTACTTCTTTTAGTGCATGTACTTTCATTAAAAATGCCAAAAGAAAAATGTTTAAATGCATAAACATGATAAAAGAAAGTTGTGATACATGTAACTGGCAAAATTGCCTCACTTTGACATTTCAAAATAAGACTATTAAACAGATTTGCCCTAAAAAGTATGACTTTACAAAAAGCATTTCATTAATTATTTTAATGTTCTTCTGCATCATTTCAAATCAATATGATCCATACGATAGTTTTATGATTGAACTGGTTATATTGCATCTCTGATTTTGTTAAAAAAATATAATAAATTAATGTAAATTTTTGGGCAATAAACATGATACATGTACATGTATTAACATGATTAAGGAATTTGAAATTTGAAGTTATACAAAGATGTTAAATTTGGTCAGTGAAAATCAAACATTAACCTATGGATATTTATTGTTTGTGTTATATGTACATCAGATATAGGAAGATGTGGTATGAATGCCAATAAGACAACTCTCCATCCAAGTAACAATTTACAAATGTAAACCATTATAGGTCAAGGTACGGCCTTTAACACAGAGCCTTGGCTCACACTGAACAGCAAATATATGCATCACGATTTTGTGCTGTATTTGTGTCAGTTCTGACTTTAGTACACCTATAGATAATAAAATTGAGAATGGAAATGGGGAATATCTATACATTAAATGATTTACATGTCTATCAAACCATCTAATGCCCAAATTTTTGAATATCTATAGTATTACAGCCACATGATTAATGATCAGCCTTTTCACGATGAAAAACAACACGTAAAAAATACAAATGTTTTATAAAGTGATTTGTATATTTTTTTTGTACACCGTTAAACAATCTTTTGTGTCTGGCTTCATGCATTTAGTGATATTTCTTTTGTAACTGGATATTGATTCATTGCTATGTCTTATCAATATATAAAATTATGAGTTAGTTTTAATTCATGTTTCAAACAAGTATAGATACAGGATACAGGTATTAAAATTAGAAAACATTTCAGAAAAGAATACCCACTTTAGAGTGGTCTGTAAGATACATGTAGGATGGAAATCTTATTTTGTTATTCAAATTACTTAAGGAATTATTGAAGTATCATCACACATGACTGGAGAAGGCCCCAGTTTGGCAGTCATTGCAACCCCCCACTTTTATCAACATTTCTGGATCTGCCACTCTTGACCAATTCAACCAGCTGTGAAAATGAGATAAAGGTTATTTGAAACTTGGCATTCACTACACACAAAACAGTTGACCTATTACTTATTTACTTGGAATGATCAAGTTTTTACATAAACTAAAATCATATAAAATCAAACGTTGACTGTGTATATCAAACTCTGTGCATCTATGGTTGACAAAATGTGGTCAATGATTTTCAGGGTGTTTGGTGGAGTTTTAGTTGATGAAAAGACCCACCCCAAGTACCTGTGGGCGTTATATGGCCGACACAGAGAGAATTTAATGCTTACATCTTTTTGCTTATTCATTTTAAAAAATGTGAATGATAAATTTATTTTACCTTTCATTGTGCTTTCCAAGTCACCAATCAAAACAAAAACACTTTCGTTGCGTTGACTTTCATCCGTTCATTTCAATCGTTCCCCGGTTTCTTCCAGTGAATCTACAAGTTGTCTTTTTCCATTTATTTGTTTATCGGTTTTAACAACCAGAGTAGTTTATACCATATATCTCTGACTCTGTCCATTCTTGCAGTTAGTTTTAAAAAAAAGAAACCTCAATCCGCGTGAGCGTCCATGGTATTGCGTCATAGTATACAAAATATTAACATGATTAACGGTGAGAATTCCGGGTTTGCGTATTCTCGTAAATTTGCTAAATGAGGGTCTGGAAACCGTTTCGGGAGGAAAGAATAAAGAATGATGGACGAATTAAAGTGCAGAATAAGAGAGAAAAAAAAGAGAAAGGAAAGAGGAGAGTAAAAAAGCAAAAAATAGAATAAAGAACAATTGAGAATCATGGAGTTCAACTTCTAAATTATAATTAGACTGAATATTGAGAATTATTGAAAGTAAAGGCAGTAAAGGACACAGTCACATTATACATGTTATAAATGAAAAAAAAGAGAAAATGTAAATGGTCTGAAAATTAAAGATATAAAGGACCCTCATCCAGAACCTTCTATTTATTTTTATTCAATTAGTTTGTTACATTTCTTTTTTCTTTCAAGTGGTAGTATATAGTTTGATAAATTAGTTGTCATAAATTTTTTTATAGTGACAGTGTTTGAGTTGGTCGAGTTGTACAGAAAAGAGAAATTGAGAAGGACGTTTATTCCCAAGAGTTACAACTTTTCTAGTAGCATGCTTTGGCAAATTAGAGGGAAATAATTTAGTTACTATTGTTTGTCATGATTTTAACATGATAAAATGTTTCTTACCACTAACTCTAATGAGCCTCATTGAACAAGACGGAAACTACCTCAGACAATCTGACACTTACTAAGGGAAGACCATTTAACTTCAAAAAAAGGAGGGATATGTTTAAAAACTGACCCCCAATTTGATGAAAAACTATATTCTGGTCAAGCAGATGACAAAAATATTATTCTGAATGTGAATTTCCCACATACCTTATAGTGTTAAATTTTGACAAAATAGTTTGATTGATATCATCGAAAAACTAATAAAATTTGTTCACACTGTGTGCAAAAAAAACTTTCTCAGTCAGAAAAAATAATCATACCCCCCTCTTTTTGAAGTTTAATGCTTTCCCCCCTAATTTAAGTAATATAAAATATGACAACATATGTTTTTAAACATTTTAAAATATGTTTATAGGGTATTACTCAAAACATACGTTTACAACCGGTTTTCAAACATATGTTTACCAGGTGTTACTCAAAACATGCGTTTACCAGGTGTTTTTCCAAACATATGTTAACCACATGTTTTCAAACACATGTTTACCAGGTGTTTCTTAAAACATATGGTAACCATATGGTCAAACGTATGTTTTTCATGTGTTTTGTAAACATGTGTTTCACATGCGTTCATCAACGCATGTTTACCACATGTTTTTCAAACGTATAGAAAACGCATGGTTTCAAACACATGTTTACCACCTGTTACTCAAAACACACGGTAAACATATGGGGAAACGCATGTTTACCATACGTTTTCAAAAACACCTGGTAAACATGCGTTGCAATTTTGCCTGTGTATTAACCGTATCAATTGTAAGACCCATTTATTCAATCAGTGTAGTTGAACCTTCAGTTTATTTTCATTTGAAAAAGTGGGACTCCTAAATGTTTGCAAAATTTCATCATACTGAAACATCAGTTGTTCACATTCTTCAGAATCTGATTTGCCACCAAATAAAAAATCATACAAATAGTGGTCTATATTAGTTGAACTATACTTGCTTTTTAAAACCCAATGCAAAAAGGTTGAAAACTTTTCGCAAATAGCACATGAAATTGAGCAGCACATTGCCATTGCCTTGTCTATGTAGTAGTCATCTTCAATTTTAAAACCAAGTAAGTCAAAATCTCCTGGATAAACCGGAAGTTATCTAAGTGCTGACTTATTGTCCATTTTGGCTAATTAAGCACCTTTTCCAAGTTTTTTAACCATATTAACAGCATTATCAAATGAAGAATATTTAACTGCTGTACATTTTGCATCAATAAAATCGTTAACATTGCTCAATGGCGGATATGATAAATGTGTAATTAGACGAAGTCCCCCAGTTGTTTTAGGAACTAATCCAATAGGAGAACATCTAAGATTAGATATTGGTCGTTAACAAAAAGGACCTGCTATTCTTCCTAATGATATTTGAGATTCAATCTTAAATCTAGCTATAATATTAACTATTTTGTTTGAGTATAGAACCGAAATCAATATATTCAAAATTCCATTTTTATCAACTTCATTAGCACATGGCATTAATAAGTGACCACTATTATTTAAAGTCTTACCTGGTCCAGCCTGACTTGCCGTAGTGTTTAGCTGTTTCTGAAGTGGAGGTTGATTATTAGGCTCCACAGGTTGATCTGCTTGTTGATGCTCTGTCGCAGCACGCCTTCTATTTCCACGTCTTCCTCTGTTGACCACTTGGACAATTTTCTCAGGGACGGGTTCATCTTCATGTGCAGGTACTTCGTTAGGATCAGGTTGTTGAACCCTTACGTCGTTTATCCTGGCCGTAATCTCCGACGATATTCATTCCTTCTCCTAAGCATTTTATAAATGAAATCAATATTAACATAACGTTTATAAATATATTAAGATGTTTTAATTCATAAAACAGATAACATTGATGATTCGGCTGCATATAGATAAAATCGTTAATTTAAAAACTGTTCAGTACTTGAAATATATGTACAATTAAAAATGTGTATATAAGTACACATCTTAATGATGTACTTAGGTGAGGTTTTGGAATTTGTGTCAAATGTTCGGACTCCTTGGTGTTTTTCCATACAATACAATGTAAAATATTTTGCCCCATAACACCCATTTTCTTTTTCAAATAAGACTAAATAGCTCATGAAAGGTCATTTACCAAAATTTTAGAAGATTCTTGATTTTCTTTCTTTTGTTTTGAGACCCAAATAATACCAATTCAAATATAAGGTAAAAGTCCGAGTCAGCCATTTCCCGCCATATTTCAAATCTCAAATATCTCGAAAAGGAGGCCCATGACCTATCAACATTTTTAGCTTATCTTTATCCTTAATTGATGCTCTACCAGCCTGTAGTATCAATTTTAATTTTTTAATTTCTTAATTTTTATCTAACCTCACCTACATGTAAGTACATCCTTATGACAGCTAGAAGTGTATTATAATCCGCAGCATTTGTAAATGCAATATATTTGAAATAATTGGGCGTTCCATAACTTGATAACAAGTATAATTAAATTGTCAATTATAGTATCAAATTTAAAGACGGCTATATTAGTATGGCGTTCATTATCACTGAACTAGTATATATTTGTTTAGGGGCCAGCTGAAGGACGCCTCCGGGTGCGGGAATTTCTCGCTACATTGAAGACCTGTTGGTGACCTTCTGCTGTTGTTTTTTTTTATTTTGGTCGGGTTGTTGTCTCTTTGACACATTCCCCATTTCCATTCTCAATTTTATATACATTTATGTACAATAACATCGAGTAAATTGAACATCAGTTGATTTAAAATTAAATAAATGCCGTTACATTTGTAATAATCGGGCGTTCCAAAACTTGAAGAACCGGTATAAGGTAAGTGTCAATGTAAACCAATACAGGTAGGTAAAGTACGCGAATTAAAATAACTAAGCGTATAATCGTAAGCACGCCTACACGTGCATTTCGTAGTTAATTAAATGAGAATATTTAATGCTACAATGTTAAAAAAGAAACAAAAACTTATCACTAAAAATACCATGTTTAAGAACTGTGAATTAAATGCAACAACCAGAAGTCAATGAAATTAAATGGTTATAAATGAGCTTACATATACATGTAATATTGGATTGACAAAAAACCAATGCATGTAATATTTAATAGTGAACGTAAAGCGAAACAAAATTACGACCCCGTGCAAACACGTACATGTAAGTTTAAAGTTACCGGTTTTACTTTATCGTTACAGATTAATACGTTTGCTCTTTAAATGTAAACCAAATTATTAAAGTGAATTTAAATGCATGAAAGGAAACATTAACGCTCTGGTCATATCCTTGTGCAATCTTGTTGAAAAATACTCGAGGAATGAACATTTAGCGGGAGCACCTGTTTATATATGTCCAAAGTCCACGAGGAGCTTCAAATCATATTCTTTCGTATGTTTAAATATATGGTTGTAATTATTCAAATGGCAAAACGTAAATAATGGACTGATGTACATTTGAAACACAATAAACAAGTAAATGTATTTTTAATGCAATAAATCAATTTGATTATTAGATAATTAAATTTTATTAATATTCGCTTGACATAATCATATATATATATAATACATTGTGATAAAACAGTATATAATAAATAGAGAAAAGGAGTATTCTAAAAAAATTATTAGAGTTCATTTAAGAAGTAAATTGCCCCCCCCCCCCCTAAAAAATAAAATAAAAATAAATCATAGTTGATTGATTGTTGTTTGCTCTGCTTCCAGTGGCAAATAAATCTGACATGTCTTGACGAGAACACAAATTTTAATACCAAAAGTATGTCTTACAAAATGAGGTCGACAGTGATGTTGTACGTGTAACTTGATTCCTTTCACGGCGTCGATTTTCTTCGTTGTCTTTAATGGTTTATGGCTCTTCATCTTTTTTATAAGCTTCGGATTTTTAAAAACGTAGGCCTCGAGTATCACTGTATAGACTTTTATTGTCGATATGCGCATTTGGTTCAGATAAATTGGTACCGTTTATGTTAGTGAAATATCACTTTAAGATGATGTTATATATAAAATAAAGAAAACTGGCTACATCCGGACACTTCAAATAAATTGTGCAAGAAATTTTTATTTGCAGAGAGCTTTGATCAATGAAATCAACTCTGGAGTCGACCATTGATACTTTCAAGTAGTTTCAATATCATTTAACATATCTAATTGAAGTAAGACACGTTTACCTCGTTTTATATAAGAAACTGTGATAAAGCTGGTAAGCTGGATTGTGTATTGTGTATAATATGTTGGTATCATATTCTTTACCACTGCTCTCCTTGTTGGTCTCGCGGCATTGCGAGCGGGATGTATATTTAAGATTAAAAGCAGTGTCTAGTCTGCTTTGAGGGAAAATGATGTATTCAGTAGGGTGAATTTTCTGTTAAACTGTTAGCTTGTAAACTAATACGTTAAAGATCAAGCGTGTCGGTCTAGTACTATAAAGGTTAATATTCATATTATATTAACATTCATTTTATTTACCATTGGACGTCATCCATATGCATCTTTCATTTTACTGTCACTGTTCATCTTTTCTACTAGTTTTTTCACACCTTCATCAATTGTGTATCTCCTTTCATTAAAACATAAAAAATGACTTGCGAATAGAAATATTGATATCTATGGACTTCTCCCGTCCGAGAGTATTATTCTTTCGGGGCGCGTCCGTTTGGCTGTTTGGATGTTTAAATACTCAACTTCGTCTGGTCGAAATAGACATATCGTATATCCGATCCATAATATAGTGACGCCATATATGCATTATAGAGTAAGTGTTAAATGATAGAAAATATCAACAATACACTAGTTCAGGGAAACAATGCGCATGTGCACTTCGATCGTGATTTTGCGTTATCGACTAATTAGATACGAGATTTGATAAACTGGGGGCATTATCAGTTTATTGATTAATCAGATCGGCATCGTTATTACTGTAGTCAGATTAATGAATTTTTATGAAGCATATACATGCTAAGGCAAATATATATACAATATATGACAAAAATAAATAAATAAATTAATAATAATATCTAACTTGTGTCGATTTAGCAAAGAACAGTAGAATAAATATAAAATTGTATACGCACAGATATTGGACATGATAAACAAAATGATATTTGTCCTCCAAAACATTCATATTGCAACATATTATATTATTTCTTTGAGTATTCAGATAACGACCAACTTCAACATTAAATCTAAGTGTGCTGCTACGCAATTTTGTCAATATAGATACATTACAATGAAAATCTTAGTATCTTTTAAAGCCATGCAAATACTAGTTTATATATATCGTTTGTAAATACAACGTTTGTTACATTCTTTTAAAGCTGAAGATTCTACTGACATATTTAAACAGACTATTTTGACCGTTATGTTAATTAATCTTAATTACAAAAGGAACGGTTTGATATATGTCACCAGTGACTTTGAGTGTTACCTTCACGCAAAAATGGACAGATGCATGCTGTGAGGTTCATTTAGCAAATCGTCTTTATATTCAAGAAGGTACTGATCTTGGGTCATAAAAATAAAAGTCAATCAACACCTAGGCCATATGGTATCATAAAGTTTTACCATAAACTATTAATCTCACCAGGCGACAGTTAGATACAATTACTATACCCTTAAAAATCATAATCATGTTCTGACAGTTAGGTACCATTAACATATATATTCAAAATGCTAGCCCTGATTGCATGCGTGTATTAAATTTACATATGTTTTTTTGTGCTTAATTCAAATGCATCGGATATTGACAATTGTTGAAAGGGAGAGTATCTGAGTCGTTCAGCATTTAATTTGATATATTGTGAAGCATACATGATATTGTATACAGAATATCTAGTTAATTTTAATGATATTTATCAAGATGTTAAACATTTTGTTTTGTTGTATCTTCAGAAAGTAAATTAATTTTCACACATACATATACATATATAGTTTGGCATTTGATTACATACTTTTAATGAACAGTTCTGTCGTATATTTGTTTTTGTGTCAGAAAATTCACGTTAGTAGGTAGACAAATGATACTAAATGCGAAAAAATAATGTTGTATTACATGTACAGTTGCTATCCCTCTTTTTGGACAAAAAGAAAACAATTGTTGTCATTTTGTCGAAAGCAATGAGGTCTTTAAGATTTATGAGTGAAATAGCTGCCTACTTGGATCTTTTGGCATACCTCCTTCTTTTAGACAAGTTTCGCGAAAGCGATACTTAGCGAAAGCGATACTTGGTGATCCTAGATTCCGCCGAACACTTTAGCATTTAGGTTCAGTCTGTGGTTAAAGTTTTGTTTTACATCAAAATCGTTGTCAAACATAATGGAATTTCAGGAAATTGGGGCAGAAGCTTCTCTTTGTCCAAAATAAAGTATCCAGGGCCAAATTGTGCAAATAATTATCTACATTTTCCCGTATTTTACTACTAGATAGACTGCGTCTTTTCCTGAACAGTTAATTTCATGTTTTATCTGAGGTTAAAGATTTTCATGCAGTCATCAATAACCATTTTGTTTAAATGTCCAGTTGCAAGTTAAAAGCATATCCATGCAGCTCAAGATCATGATAATGATATATGAATATTGAAACTATTTTGTTCTACATTGCGTTGGACTTTTCACTCGTTTGTTCAAAATGAAACAGTCAGAGTAAAGACATTACATATATATATTTCATAAGTGTGTGCAGCTTTTTTGCTCAGAGTTTAATTCCATATGACGACTTGTAGCTGTTTGATTTTATGGGAACTTATTATTTTTATGGTTTGAACAAGGAACGTATGTTATGACTGTTTAGCGATCAGCTAATTTATACAATATTGAAAGCATAACATGTATGAACCTATGGTTATATTTTATCGAATACATCATTCATTGCGACTATGTGTGATGACCAGCATCAACTTTTCAAAAAGCTCCGTTTTACATGACGATCATATGGTTTAGATTGTTTATCTATATTTTCCCGACAAAAGCTAAAGAGAATAAATAATGTAATGTCACCAGTGTATGATATACTGTTTTGTCAATTAATGCCATTACGCCAGCATGTTTCTGGAAAATTTTCTCAATCACCAAAAATGATATTTCTGCACATAAACTTCTTCAAAGTTCTAAACAGCCTCCAGTGACTTGAAGGATCTCGTTCCTTCTCTAGTTGTCCTTCTTTATCAAATTTTTCGTTTTGGTTATTTGCAAGCCGTAATTTCAAATTTCTTTTCCAATTTTCTCCCGCAATTTTCAAACAATATGGTTCGAAATTTTTCACAATATTTTTGTTTTACTTTTTTTAATATAAACATAAACAAACAAAAAACAGATGACACCCAACGACTTCACAGGTAAACGATAAAGCGGCGGGCGTCGTATTAAACGCCTATTAAACATCGAATATTGATGTAAACCATATATGACTTTGCCCCTAGTTCATCTAAATCTCGCATATTCTCGTATGAATTTTGATTAAACGCTTGACCCACTCAGAATTCTAGGTCGCGAACAAGCTTTCCCTGAACTAGCGTATTACAAAGGTCGGCTTCATCACAAAAAAAGATAAATTGCTGATTTAAACTTATTTTGCGCCTTTTGTAAGGACATTTATAGATAATTAAATCTAAGAAAACAAATCAGTAAGACAATATTTAAAAAAATTAAAATTAAAAAAAAGAACCTGATAAAAATTGTTTCGATAATTTTTTTATCCGTTTTTGATTTTATGACAACTATACCGGACACTAACACAAAACTGACAAAGCAAATGTTGTTACTTAGACGAGACTGCCGTCGTTGTATATTTAACATATGAGTTACTGCCTCTCAATAAAATGTGTTTCTTATTCGACCTCCCTCCTGTTAGTTCTTTTAATATATACTACAATATAACCTCAGGTATGGACTACGTTATTAAATGTTTTTCAAAGAAATGCAAAGAGATAAATCAGGAAAGAAAAGCAAAAATTTTCACCCAAAAAAACAAATACATATAATAATTAAAAACCAATTGTTCAGAGAACCATTGATGGTCTTTCCACCAGTAATGACCTTTTTGTATATGAAAATATTAAAATTTGGTTTTAAATGTCAATTTTAGCGTCAAATGACAGCTTATTGAACGCTTATTCCAAAAAATATATGGTTTCTATACAAAAAGATATAAATAAGGGAGATCATTGTTTACTTCCGGTTTAAAATATGCTACTTCAGGTAATTTTTTATTGTTTACTTGACACTGATTCCAAAAATTTATGGTTCTATATACTTTTTCATTAATTAAGTACAAAATATAGCTACTTCCGGTTTACAAAAGGTCACTTCCGGTTGTCTTTTTCTAGATCGCATTGCTTGCAACCTAATTTAAAAAGTCCAATGTCTTGATCATGTATACATATGAGGTAAAACCAAAGGTCAAAATCTAGAACGTTACATTTACCTATGACCTTGAGCTCAATTTCGAGGTCATCAACCAAGGACCTCAAATCAAAAGACAAGGGATGGGGTAATCGTAATCTGTAATCATAATCGATTGTAATTGATTACATTTTTTCAAGTAATCGACAGTAATATGTAATCGTAATTTCGATTACTTTAGTAAAATAGTTTGATGAAAAATAACATATTTTCTGCCTTATTTCTATTTATTGTCTCAAGCTGCATTATGAGTAACCAGATCCCCTACCTAAATTTACTTTATATCTAGCTTTAGAAACAAATGGATGTATGTGCTTGTCAATAATTTATTAAAGAGCTTTAATATTTAAATAAGAAAATAGATTTGAAATAAGAAAATAGATTTGAAATAAGAAAATAGAGATGAAATAAGAAAATAGATTTGAAATAAAAAAAATAGATTTGAAATAATAAAATAGATCTTAAATAAGAAATGTGTCTGTCTTTCTTTAAGTTCTGTACTACATATTTTAAAAGTATTAATTTAAGCTTATTTGTATTAACTTTCCTGGAAACATGATTTTCAATCAGAGTTGACATTAAAGCTTAGAATAGATAGATAAAACCTGTTGGTGACCTTCTGCTGTTTTTTTTTTTTTTTATTTGATCGGGTTGTTGTCTCTTTTTATTAAACAGTTGATTTCTTATGATTTCTTAAATGTTATGATATACATGTATATATATTAAACTAATAAAAGAACACAAAATCCTTTTAACAATGAACCAATGGCAAAGCATAGCAATTCTTTTTATAAATAGATACATGTATCCCTTTGACACTATAAATATATTTTGTATATGATTTGATTGAAGAAGTTAACAATCTTAACAAAATTCTTGGCTTTACTAATGAGATGATCAAAGTCTTCTAGAATCAATAACGAACATACTTTGTTTTTATATCAATTATCTTATGTCTAATTAAGAAGGAAATTTACAATATTTAGCCCCAGGTTATAAATTGTACTCAAGTGGCAGTTAAATAATCTGTAATTAGGGTAGTTATCCAAACAAAAGGTTTAAATTATGCAAGTCATTATAAAAATAAATTTTTATCTTGAAAATTAGCTGAACTCATTAATTATTCTACTTTGTTTTATATTTCCTTAAACATTATAATTATCTATGCTAAAATATTTTTTTTATATAGAGTAAAAACAAAAAAGCTAACGTAAGTCAGAAAGAAAGCTGAATTTTTTTACAATTAGTTATGAATAAGTGATTATTGCAATGCGATGATACTTTCATTTATGTTGAAAGTCAAAATTTCACAAATTTTCAAATACTTCTAATTTTCATCAAAAGATTTGATCTTAAAAACAGCTATTAACTTATAATTTAGAAACAATGCTTTGAATGATGCATTTTGTAAAGATCTTAATTTCCACTATACAACTGTTGAGTAATTTAAATGTGTTTTACTCATGTTATTTTTTGTTGAAATGTTGAAGTATGTAATTGACAGTAATCGAAAAGTAATGTAATTACTATTGATAAAGTAATCGATTGTAATCGATTCCATACTAAAATTTGAGTAATCGATTAATAATCGATTGCACAAAAATCCTTCATGTAATCGATTATTAATCGATTACATTTGTTAGTAATCAAGCCCATCCCTGCAAAAGACTCTAGGCCTCTACTATATATTGTTAATGAGTTGTATTATCTTACAACTAATATTAGATATAAAAGGGGCAAAACTTGATCAAATGTCTACGTACTCTTTCGACTAAAATTTACGTGTTAAGACATGTCGCAACTAACAATTAAGTAAAAATAATTTGTCGATAAGTTATACAAGTTTCAAAAATAAGTGTAAATAAACCAAAATCAAAATTTATTATATGACCTTGACCTTTGACCTTGACCTTTACCCTTGACCTTATTTTAATTTGTTTGGACCAAGGATCTCAAATCAAAAGACTCTATCACTTATGGTTTACCAGTTAGAAATGCATATTCTTATATCAAACATAAAAGGGGGATAACTCTCATATGGAATCTACATACGGCTTCGGTCAAAATAAAACAGAACATCCTGATTACTTTGGAGCTGCAAGTTCAAATTGTAAATCTGGTATAATTATTATAAAACAAACTAAAGTATGGTGTAATTTGTTTGAAAGGAGTTTGCTATACTTGCAGATCAGTTTGCACGACGCTTGAATCAGTGGAAAGTGGATGACGAAAAATATGTCAGTATAGCAGCAGAGCAAAAAGTAATGCAAAATATTTTGACTGAAAGTTCAGTTACAATTGTCGGAAACTCGGGGACTGGAAAAAGTTTTCTATCACGTCATGTTGCACTGGCGATGATGAAACAAGGCTTTATCATTATTCCATGTGATAACCCTGGAGATATTAGACAATGGTTTAAGCATGGAAGGAAAACAGTTTTTGTATTTGATGATGTTTGTGGTCGGTATATTCTTAACCAGCAGATTTTCAACGAATGGAAACAAAGGTTTGATCACATTCAGTTTTTACTTGCAGACAAATGTTGTAAAATTATTTCTACATGTAGACTAGATGTATATAAAAACGAACTTTTTAGAAGATTGTCCATTTTCAAAACGTGTATTGATTTAAGCTCGAAAGAATTCAAACTTAATTCAGCTGAGAAGTTGGCTTTAGCTGAAGTGTACTTTAAGGAAAATGTAGATAAAATTACAGAATTGTCAGAAAAGTATGATTTTTTCCCACTTTTATGTAGTTTGTACCACCGACAGCAACCTCAGAAACATGTAAACATCAGCGATTTTTTCAGCAATCCGTTTGGTGTTTTTCAAGATGAACTTGATGACTGGTATAGCGAAGGTAAGGCTGGTAAAATAAAATATTGCAGCTTAGTTCTTTGTGTAATGTTTAATAACACATTAACAGAAGAAAACTTCAGCACAAAAGATAGAGAGATAGGGGCAGTGATGGAAGATTTATTTGAAGAATGTGAACTGAAGAAAGAAACACCAGTCAAAAGTTTAAAGAAATCAATAGACACACTTGAAGGTACATTTGTGGTTAGGGAAAATAGCACATATAAAATAATCCATGATAAGTTGTTTGATTTTCTAGCCAAATATTATGGAGAGAAGATGTTACAGCTTTTCATTGATCATGCTAATCCTGAGTTCATTAAAGAACGATTGTTATGGAAGACAGCAGATACAACCGATACGGATATAGATTTTGCTATAGAAATACCTGATAACCTTATTAACAAATATATTGATAGACTGCTAAAAGATTTGGAGAATGGTTTTATAATACAGGTATTTTCTAACAGAAATATGAATTCTCTCAAATTTACAGAAAAGTTCATAAACTCTGTAAACAAATTGGATCAGTCAAAGCAAGATGACCTTGCTTCCACAGAAGACACTGAATTCAAAATAACAGCTCTTGAACTGACTTGTTTTTGTGGTTTCAGTAACCTGGTACAGTGGTTAATAAGTAGGAACAGCAACATTAATCATTGTGGAGAGGGTGGTATATCCCCTTTGTTGCTTGCATGTGAAAACGGAGACCTTGATATTGTTAAAAACCTGCTACAGCATACAGCAGATGTCAATCAGTGTGCGAATAATGGTGAATCACCTTTGTTGGTAGCAAGTAGAGAAGGACACGTTAATGTTGTAAAAGAACTTATACAACATTCAGCAAAGTTTAACCACTGTGACAATGATGGTGAATCACCTCTGTATAAAGCCAGTCAGAATGGACATGTTGATGTTGTTAAAGAACTATTACAACATGCTGCAGATGTCAACCAGTGTGACAATGATGGTGAAGCACCTCTGCATATAGCCAGTCAGAATGGACATATTGATGTTGTTAAAGAACTATTAAAATACTCACCCAATGTAAATAAATGTGATAAATACGGTGATTCTGCTTTATCTATAGCTTCTTCTTTCAACAAGGTGGAGGTTATAAAGGTACTTCTGCAGTGTGATGAGGTGGATATTAATCTCTGTAATGATAAAGGAAAATCAGCACTTTATTTCGCAAGTCTATTTGGACATGTTAATGTTGTAAAAGAACTTATAAAACATTCACCAAATTACAACCAGTGTGACAATGATGGTCATTCACCTATTTTTGTAGCCAGTCAGAATGACAATGTTGATGTTGTTAAAGAACTATTACAATACTCACCCGCTGTTAATAAATGTAGTAATGATGGTCTCTCGCCTTTATCAATAGCTTCTTATCTCAACAAGGTGAAGGTTGTAAAGGTACTTCTACAGTGTAATGAGGTAGATATCAATCTCTGTGATAATAAAAAAACATCTGCACTTCACTTGGCAAGTCTGAATGGACATGTAGATGTTGTAAAAGAACTGATTCAACATTCAGCTGCAGTCAATCAGTGTAACAATGATGGTGAATCACCTTTGTATCGAGCCAGCCTTGAAGGAAAAGTGGATGTTGTAAAGGAGCTCTTACAACATTCAGCAGACGTAAATAAATGTAGAAATGATGGTCTCTCGCCTTTATCAGTAGCTTCATATTTCAACAAGTTGAAGGTTGTAAAGGTACTTCTTCATTGTGATGAGGTGGATATCAATCTCTGTGATAATACAGAAACATCTGCACTTTACTGGGCAAGTCTGAATGGACATGTAGATGTTGTAAAAGAACTGATTCAACATTCAGCTGCAGTCAATCAGTGTAACAATGATGGTGAATCACCTTTGTATCGAGCCAGCCTTGAAGGAAATGTGGATGTTGTAAAGGAGCTCTTACAACATTCAGCAGACGTAAATAAATGTAGTAATGATGGTGTCTCGCCTTTATCAAGAGCTTCTTATTTCAACAAGACAGAGGTTGTAAAGATACTTCTTCAGTGTGATGAGATGGATATTAATCTATGTGATAAAGATGGACGTTCTTCAATTTACTGGGCAAGTCAGAAAGGACATATTGATGTTGTGACAGAATTGATACAACATGCAGCAGAAGTCAATCAGTGTGACAATAAATGTGCTTCACCTTTGTACATAGCAAGTGCTTATGGGCATGTTAATGTTGTAAAAGAACTATTACAGCATGCAGCAGAAATTAACCAAACCAAGAAAACTGGTTCATCCTCTCTATTAATAGCAAGTCAACAGGGATATTTTAATGTGGTTAAAGAACTTTTACAATATTCACCAGAAGTAAATCAATGTACGAATAAAGGTGCATCACCTTTGTTGGTAGCAAGTGGGAAAGGACATGTAAATATTGTTAAACTACTGTTACAACATTCATCAGATGCAAATCTGTGTAGTAATATTGGTAATTCACCCCTATGGAATGCAAGTAAAAAGGGAGAGCTGGGTGTTGTTAAAGAACTGTTACAACATTCAGCTGATGTAAACAAATGTAATAATAATGGGGAATCACCTCTTTACACAGCAAGTCAAAAAGGACATGTTGATGTTGTTAAAGAACTCTTACAACATTCAGCAGATGTAAATAAATGTAGAAATGATGGTGTCTCGCCTTTATGTATAGCTTCTTATTTCAACAAGACAGAGGTTGTTAAGATACTTCTGCAATGTGATGGGATTGATATTAATATATGAGATAAAGATGGACGTTCTTCACTTTTCTTGGCTAGTCGATTTGGACATATTGATGTTGTGACAGAATTGCTACAACATGCAGTAGAAGTCGATAAGTGTGACAATGATGGTGATTCACCACCGTACATATCAAGTGCATATGGACATGATAATATTGTTGAAGAACTATTACAGCATGCAGCACATATTAACCTAAGTAATAATAGTGGTTCATCCCCTTTGTTAGTAGCAAGTCAACAGGGATACATTAATGTGGTTAAAGAACTTTTACATCATTCAGCAGATGTAAACAAATGTGAGAATAATGGTGAATCCCCTCTGTATACAGCAAGTCAAGAAGGACATGTTGAGGTTGTTAAAGAACTGTTACTTCATTCAGCAGATGTAAATAAATGTAGTAATGATGGTGTCTCGCCTATATCAATAGCTTCTTATTTCAACAAGACAGAGGTTGTAATGATACTTCTACAGTGTGATGAGATGGATATAACTCTATGTGATGAAGATGGAAGTTCTTCACTTTACTTGGCAAGTCTTAAAGGACATGTTGGTGTTGTAAAAGAGCTCTTACAATATTCAGCAGACGTAAACAAATGTAAGAGTAATGGTAAATCACCTCTTTATACAGCAAGTCAAGAAGGAAATATTGATGTTGTTAAAGAACTGTTACTCCATTCACCAGATGTAAATAAATGTAGTAATGATAGTGTCCCGCCGTTATCAATAGCTTCTTATTTCAACAAGACAGAGGTTGTTAAAATACTTCTTAAGTGTGCCAAGATTGATATTAATCTATGTGATAAAGATGGACGTTCTTCACTTTTCTGGGCAAGTCGATTTGGACATATTGATGTTGTGACAGAATTGCTACAACATGCAGTAGAAGTCAATAAGTGTGACAATGATGGTGAATCACCTCTGTATATAGCAAGTGCATGTGGACATGTTGATGTTGTTGAAGTACTAATACAACATTCAGCTGATGTAAACAAATGTAAGAATGATGGTGAATCACCTCTGTATACAGCCAGTCAGAAAGGACATGTTGATGTTGTTAAAGAACTAATACAACATGCAGCAGAAATTAACCAAACCAAGAAAACTGGTTCATCCTCTCTATTAATAGCAAGTCAACAGGGGTACTTCAATGTGGTTAAAGAACTTTTACAACATTCACCAGAAGTAAATCTATGTACGAATAGTGGTTTATCACCTCTGCTGGTAGCAAGTTGGAAAGGACATGTAAATATTGTTAAACTACTGTTACAACATTCATCAGATGTTAATCTGTGTAGTAATATTGGTAAATCACCTCTATGGATAGCAAGTAAGGAGGGACAGCTGGATGTTGTTAGAGAACTGTTACAAAATTCAGCTGATGTAAACAAATGTAATAATAATGGTGAATCCCCTCTTTATACAGCAAGTCAAAAAGGACATGTTGATGTTGTTAAAGAACTCTTACAACATTCAGTAAACGTAAACAAATGCAAGAATAATGGTAGATCTCCTCTGTATACAGCCAGTGAGAATGGACTTGTAAATGTTGTCAAAATACTGCTTAAACATTCGGCAGAAGTTAACATATGTATGAATGATTGCAGCTCATCTCTGTATATGGCTAGTCAGAACGGACATGTTGATGTTGTCAAGGAATTATTACACCACTCAGCAAATGTCAATATATGCATGAATGATGGCACATCACCATTACAGATCGCGTGTTACAACAACAAGATCGATATTGTAAAAGTTCTTCTACAGTGTTCTGACGTTAAAATTGATCTCTGTGATAATGATGGACGTTCATCTCTTTATTGGGCAAGTCAGCAAGGACATGTTGACATTGTTAAAGAATTATTAAAACATTCAGCAAATGTAAATAATTGTAGGATCGATGGTAGCAGTCCATTACAGATTGCCTGTTACACTATGAGAACGGATGTTGTAAAGGAACTTCTTAAATGTGATAGAGTTGATATTGATCACTGTGATAATGATGGATGTACTTCACTTTATTTGGCAAGTAGGCAAGGACATGTTAATGTTGTTAAAGAATTGTTACAACATTTAGCAGATATTAACATAGGTGACGCACAAGGTAAAACTCCTCTCTGTTTAGCTCAGGAGCAAGGACACGTTGAGGTAGAAGCGTTGATTTTAGGAAAACGGTAATTTACCAATGATGAACTCCATAGGACATGTATGGATATTGATATTTTTAGAACCGAAACACAGTATATTTAGTGATTGAGAGCATTTAGATCTTTGGTAATAACTCTCTAGTGTGAAGTGATTCAGAATTTTCTCTAAAAGGACAACTTGTTACTTCTTAAACATAACAACGTATGTCAAACTCTACAACTGAGATGTGTCTTGCTTTATTGTTTATGTAATTTACAGACTATCCCCTTATAAACTGGCGCGTGTATGCTTTCAGCAAGAGTGAGTGTTGAAATCGTTAATACGTTACTAACTTATCATTAATACCATAAACAGTTTTCTATATAAAAAATGATTTTTATCGCAACACAACGGACAACTAGAACAATGAACGTTCAAGACTTTCACATTACTGAATATAAAAACTAGTACAAGGTTGTTAAGTGGAGTTTCATATGATATTTGATTTATTAACAAGGCAGTGTGTATCCATATACTACTATATAGATTATCATAGATAACGTTGTACAATGTAATATACTGATTGTTTGCTTTACTTTTTTGTATGTGTGTTGGTAGGGAGTGGTGATCGAGTTTTATAGATATTGGTATTTTGCAACATACAATTATGTTTTTTTTTGTAAAATTACATTTCCTATTACTGATGTGAGCGCACACAATTGCATACATAAATTTCACATTATTGAAGTGATTAAATATGTGAAATTTGGTTTTAACAGCCGTGTATTAGTGTGATCAGTTATTTTAGATCAATGCTTTGTGGCTTAGTGTACAAATATCCATACATTTTTACTCAATTTTTAATTAAAATGGATTTATGCAATATTTAATATCATATTTCATGTAAAAAGTTCTAATGTAAAATTCTTGCATCGTTGATTTTTTTTTTTTTAAATATTTCGATGAATAACATGAATAAATGAGAATAATAACTGGTTTGTAATTGGTGCGGTTAAGTTGAAATACATCTTCACCAAATAATGTTCTCATGAACCTTTTTTTTAAAGTGAAAAAGTTGAAATGAATTCGTATTTTTTTTTTTTTTGCAAAAATGTTTTTTATTGTTTTCATGCATTGAAAAACTTGTTTCATTTAACCAATTGCACAAATTTGAAGAGAGAATAACTAGCTGCAATTGGTTATTCTAACTTGCCTAATATTGTTGATATTGATTTGGAGATATGTATCGTCAATTTATCATGAACTACCTGCTATTTGGATATTATAGGATTATACATGGTACAACTTACACGATGAAGGTATCCGTTACGTCGTCTAAAATTACATGTATGTGTATTGATACGATTTGTGTGTGTTTCAATGCATTCATTTAAAAAAAAAGCATGTATTTGTATAAAACGTATATTTGTACATTTGAAATAAGACAGATCAATGGACCATTGATTTTATTGGGTTTTTTTAAGTATGCAAATACAGATATATGACTGTATGAATTTAAAAATATAATTTTCTTATTAACCAAATATAATACTGTATGTAGATAAACTTTGATAACTATTTACACCACTGGGTCGATGCCTCTGCTGGTGGACGTTTCGTTCCCGAGGGTATCACCAGCCCAGTAGTCCGCACTTCGGTGTTGACATGAATATCAATTATGTGGTTATTTTTATAAATTTCCTGTTTATAAAACTTTGAATTTTTCGAAAAACTAAGGATTTTCTTATCCCAGGCATAGATTACCTTAGCCGTATTCGGCACAACTTTTTGGAATTTTGGATCCTCTATGCTCTTCAACTTTGTATTTGTTTGGTTTATAACTATTTCGGTATGAGCGTCACTGATGAGTCTTAAGAAGACGAAACGCGCGTCTGGCGTTCTAAATTATAATCCTGGTACCTTTGATAACAATTGTCATAGATACCAGGACTAAATTGTATATAGACGCCATACGCGCGTTTCGTCTACAAAAGACTCATCAGTGACGCTCGAATCCAAAAAAGTAAAAAAAAAAAAAAAAGTAAGAATTTGAAGAGCATTGAGATCCAAAATTCTCAAAGTGTTGTCAAATACAGCTAGATGTTTGTTGATATAATGATGATTTATTTTGGACAGTTTATTTGTTTGTGTCGTTTGGTAGCTGTCACATTTTCATAAACTCAATATCTCTTTTTTCTTTAAGATTCGGCCACAATCGTTAATATTAAAACAGAAAAAAATATTTCATTTGTTCAAGACTCAATGCAATGATTAATATCATAGAGAAACTGCTCATTACCCTATATTGTATAACAAATGTTATTCTAAATGAACGTCTATTGTATAGATCCGACTAAACACGAATAGTTGTGTTATGTTCTTTTTTCTTTAAGAATTCGTAAAAAGCTGTCCTTACATTATGATTTCTCAAGTCAGTCCTTTAGTATATCTTCCATGTTACTGCAAGTATAGGAGTTTAATAGAATTTGTACATTTAATCTAAATAGAACTTGATAAACATGCGTTCTTTTCTTATAAATATAACATGAACATTTTTGCCAAAGTATGTTTTTCGTTTAATCTCATTCTTTATTCGCTATTCCAGAGTTTTTACTCATTAAATATGTACCAGGTGGTCGATATTTTAATTGTTATTCAGAACGATGTCAAACATTTATATATACATTTTTGTAAAATCTATGAAATGATAATCAATTGTTATCTAAAACAAAGTTATTCAAAACGATGTAAAACATTTGAATTCAGATTTTTGTGTACATGCATATGCTTTTTATAAATACTATGAAATGATAATCAGTGTTATCTAAAACAAAGTTATTCAAAATGATGTCAAACATTTGTATAGACATTTTTGTAAATACTATGAAATGATAATCAGCGGTATCTAAAACAAAGTTATTCAAATGATGTCAAACATTTGTATTGACATTTTTGTAAATACTATGAAATGATAATCGGTGTTATCTAAAACAAAGTTATTCAAATGATGCCAAACATTTGTATATACATTTTTGTAAATACTATAAAATGATAATCAGTGTTATCTAAAAGAAAATTATTCGAAACGATGTCAAACATGTGTATAGACATTTTTGTAAATACTATGAAATGATAATCAGTGTTATTTAAAACAAAATTATTCGAAACGATGTCAAACATTTGTATATACATTTTTGTAAATACAATAAAATGGCAATCAGTGTTATTTAAATCAGAGTTATTCAAAATGATGTCAACCACTTGTATTCAGATTTCTGTGTACCTGTATGAGATGACAATTAGTGCTATTTAAAACAAAGTCTTTCAAAACGATGTCAGACATTTGTATTTAGATTTTTGTGTACATGTATGAGATGGCAATCAGTGTTATTTAAAACAAAGGTATTCAAAACGATGTCAAACATTTGTATTTAGATTTTTGTGTACATGTATGAGATGGCAATCAGTGTTATTTAAAACAAAGGTATTCAAAACGATGTCAAACATTTGTATTTAGATTTGTGTGTACCTGTATGAGATGACAATTAGTGTTATTTAAAACAAAGGTATTCAAAACGATGTCAAACATTTGTATTTAGATTTTTGTGTACATGAATGAGATGACAATCAGTGTTATTTAAAACAAAGTTATTCAAAACGATGTCAAACATTTGTATTTAGATTTTTGTAAATACTATAAAATGATAATCAGTGGTATCTAAAACAAAGTTATTAAAAGTAATGTCTAACATTTGTATTCAGATTTTTGTGTACATGTATATGATTGATATCCACTGTTATTCCAAACGATTTAAAAACAATTGTATTTAAATTTCTGTGTAATAGTTGAAAACTGATATTCTCTGTTATGGAAAATGATTTTAAACATTTGTATTTAGTTATCTGTGTACATGTGTATGATTGATAATTTACAGTTACTGTCTTTTGATGAGGTAAATATGCGTTTTTATTGACTTTTGAAAAAAATATATTCACTGAGGCCGACCCGAATATCAGTTTTTCAAAAGTCAATAAAACCCCATATTTACCAAAACAAAAGACAGTATTTGTTTTAATCCATATTCCGAGAGAGAAAAAATGTATTTAATGTCAAACATTTACCAAAACAAATTTCGTATGCAACATTTTACCGTAACGTTGCATGTAAAAGCGGGCGACGTTTAGCGCGGCGAATAACACTTTCTCAGGTGAATATACTGCTTTATTCAAAATCCATATCATATAGACAAAAGATGACAGTTATTCTTTTATGTCTAAAAGTTGTGTTTTAAAGTTATAAATCGTTTGTGATAGGTCAATCTAATGTAACATTTAACCATGTAATTATAGTATGCAGAGGTAAACCAAAGTTGTGTGTGTATTACCTATGATTACCATATCAATTTATTGTCAAGTATTCAATAGATTTTCGGTTTACTAACCATCTACCTCTGACAGATCTGTTCATGTGTAATGCTCGAGTCATACGCTTTGTAATACAAAAAAATCATTTTCCCTTAATGTTCAAACGAAAGTTGTTGTTTTTTGTATATATAATTGAATAATTTGTATAGTTAGAGTAACGGATGATTTACTTGCAAGTTTATGCAAAATTTATTGACAATAAGTGCAATGCATGTATGTTAGGACCGATTCTCAGAAAACTCGTAAAAATAAGATACTTTTTTGATTTTGAAAAGTTGCTGCTTTGGAGTTATGATAAATTAATTTTTATGTTTCGAAGTTATTGGACTTTTAAACAGTCATATTTAAGACAGAATACATACAATCAAGGAGATCCTGATGCAAGTTTTTCATGAAAGCTATTTAACAAACTGCTGATAAGATACATTCTTAGTTTTCCATTTTATTCTAGTAAGAATTTCAATGTGCATACGACTGGGTATCAATCTTTGCACACCTGTATATTTATAATGTAATCATTCATGTGATCAAGATAAAATTTTCATCATACAAAACTGATCTTTTGAAACAAAATGTGTTCACTAGTTTATCATATTTTAGTATATTTAATAGTGTAATATGTATTTTGCTTATTTTTCCAAAGATCACGTGTAAGTCATTGCTTTCACATGTCAAGATTTTTACCATTATATTAGTTTTTGGCATATTATCATGATTATCATAAATAGTGTAATAGATGATGAGAAACTATAATTGGCTAAAAATATCAACAACACAAAAACATAGAAAATCAAGATGATGAGACAGTTTGTGTGTCTTTATACACGCAAGGAAAAATGTATTTCAAAATTTATATTTAGACGAAAAAGTTTATGTTTTAATATCAGTTAGTCATATTTCGAAATCATTCTGATTGAATAATACATGTATTTAAAGAAAAGTACTAATACCTTCAAAATGTGAATGATTTGTTTAATACTTAATAAAATTATTATCATATTTATGACTTTCTAATTTAGATTAGGAACTGATGGTGCCATCAGTTGTTATCATGTGGTGTCGATATTTCTCATCTGGCAGTGGTTTCAGTTAGCTCCTAAACAATAATGTATTTGTATGCGATAATTTAGGACAAACGTAACTTTAAAATATATAAATGAAACATAATTAAAACAAAACACACAATATTTACAAAGTCCAAAGATTTCTGACTTGGGACAGATTCAAAAATTCAGCGGTTATAACATGTTTTGGATGTGTCAACCTACCCCATATACATCTAGCTAATGTGGAACAAAGTAAAAGGCCAACTATATATGAAATATTTTGTATGTGTATATCTTAGTCTGGCAGAAACTACTCACTCATAAATGTGATGAATATTTTTAACTGTACTTCTTGACGTAAACGCAGTCTTGATCATCGTCATTATACATCACTAACTCTTCTTGGTGTCTCTTTAAATGAATTGCTGCCATATATACAAAAGCTATTAGGTATTCATCACATTCACACGAAACTTGGAAACCACTATTTCAAACCCTTATTCAAGCTAACACAAACTTACAGCTATCATTTTCGGCTATTGCAATTCAGACTTTTCAAACCAGTTTGCATTAAAAAGACGAAACAAAAACTTTTGGGCATATCCTTCATCATAAATTAGTTCAATCGAAAGTACCTCAATCGGTATTAATCAATTATTTTATATACCTTTACCAAACTGATTGCAACGTATTTCCGAGAATTATGCTAGGCTACAGGCTCAACACGGGAAAGAAGACTTATATACTCTTTCCGAATGACTAAAGGCTGTGGAGTCGATAATACAAATAAGAATTAAGAAACTGAATAGGGCTAACAATACCCATCCTACGTCAATCTTTAAGACCCGAATGATGCAAACACTTGTCCGACCTCCATGACAAATATATTGTTTTACCCGTAGATAATGCCCAAAACAACATCTTTTTTGTGT